>NC_142419.1:4275000-4918750 GCF_059516105.1 Syngnathus floridae | reverse complement strand
TACAGGGCAGCACACTGAGGGGATTCCCGAGCCACACTGAGATACCTTTACAGACATCTGAGAAATGGGAAAAAATCAAGATTGCTTCATTCTTTCCTGAGGGAATCTGCCTCCTTCGCTAGCTCTTCTTGCTGCCGCTGTCTTTGTGCCCCACTTTGTTCTCCTGCTTTGAAGATGTGCTCGTATAATCAGATGAACAACTAGGCTATCAACCATGGCTAAGATGCATGTTTTCTGCTGCTTTAAAAATGTGTTATTTACTGTATGTATCGAGATGTCTTTTTATTACTAGGCAATGGAAGAATGTGTGAATTTATTTATTTTTAATGTAGGAATTTCTTAATTATACATCCTATGCTTAAGATGAGCTCAATTTCGAGCCTTGACACGTTCCTCTTTTTGCTGTGACGTCAGACTGCTTCCGCTCTATCCCTTGCTGCTCATGTCTGCTTCCTTCATCTTTGTCCCATTGGTTGGTGAATCATTGTTGTTGAATCACCCTATTTGTGAGTCTTGGTCTGATGTTTCAACCACACATTTCTACGATTAATGTGAAAGAAAAGAATAGGTCATTTCTGTCACCTTGGAGTTGAGGTGCTGCTGCGCTATGCCGTGACTTCATCTTTATTCAGAATTACTCAGAATTAAAAAGATAATACAAAATTAGGTATTTTCACCTTTCATTGTTATTTCTTTGCATCTGTAAATCCAGCCTAACATGTTTGTTTCTTCATGTATTCATTCATTCATTCATTCATTCATTCATTCATTCATTCATTCATGGCAGTGATAGGAACAACAAAAAATGTGCACATTAAGACCCATTTCAAAGGTTTGCATTGTCGGGCTGCAAAACACTGATTACATCATTGAAAATTTCACATTTTGTTTCTATTTTTGGTAGATTAGATAATTAGGTAGGTAGGTAGGTAGGTAGGTAGGTAGGTAGGTAGGTAGGTAGGTAGGTAGGTAGGTAGGTAGGTAGGTAGGTAGGTAGGTAGACTTACTTTCTCTGTTAGAGAATAAAAATAATGACACTTTTTCACATGTCCAGGTTTAGCTAACTTGCGTTCAGTAGACTGACATGGAAAATCATGCAAAACAAATTATAAACAGCCGATGAAAGTGTCACTATATAAACAAACAACAAACATTATTCATTTCACCATCTGGCGAAGCGCCGGACCAGGCTCCTGTACTCCTCCTCCCGTGCATCTCGAATAGAGCCAACAATTACAGTGTCGTCCGCAAACTTCTGAAAGAAGTGATACGGCTCAGGTCTTTGGCAGTTATTTTGTTGGATGTAAACTGTGTTATGAATGTTTTTTCTCATTAAACTTCGTGGGCTCGATTTTCAATAAGATTTAGTATGTATTGATCAATACTCAGTTCTTTGGAAATTCTGTAATAACGTCTTCTGCCTCAGCCCTATCCTCCCTTAATAGTTTTATCCCTGCTCCTGCCTGTCTTGCAGTCTTTTATCATCTTTATGGACTCAATTCCTTTGTCCCTCCTTCCTACTCACTGCCAAGGTCACACTTCACTGTGCTTTCTCATTGACCTGGACTCTTTGCTGAATATCCGAGTCTCTCGTTTTACAAAACAGGGTTGTAAGATTATACTGACGCTGCATGTACCACCTGAAACACAGTATTTAGTTAAACATGATATACACATAATTTTACTCTACCACAGCTGCTAAATAAAGAAAAAGATGCACCCTGGATTAACATATTTAATCAACAAATCTCAAATTTAAGTGTTTGTTTAAATGACTTAGCCAAGAATTTACCCCTTCAGAAAATTTGGCCTCAATGTTTTCAGATCATACTGTAGATCCATACGCATGTTTTAAAAAGAAAATTATCACATGCAATGGACAGAAAAGAAACAAACTTACAATATTTTTGTGGGACTCTTGCAGACCAGGATTTATAACTTACAAGACACCTAGCAGAAAAATACCCCTGTGCTCTACCCTTGCTTTGTGAGGCTATATTTAAGCATGAGAATGAATTGACACACTGTAGTAGCTTTCTATTAATACCCGAGAGGCTGTCAGCAACCATCTATTATTAATATAACTCCTGCTTGCATTGCCTCCCCACCCCTCGAGTCAACTGTGTTTTTTTCAGGTCACATGCACAGTTATGAAAGGTAGAAGATGTTATTCAGGGAGCATTCAGTCCAATTGTATAAAACCGTCATATTCACATAAGACTGCGATTGTGTGTGTCTGTGTGTGCGTGCGCGCGCGCGCATGTAAGTGGGTGTGCGTTTGTAGGTGTGTGTGTGCGTGTGTGTGCGTGAGTGTGCGTGCGTGCGTGCTTGCGTGCGTGCGTGCGTGCGTGCGTGCATGCGTGCATGCGTGCATGCGTGCGTGTGTCTAAACGGCTTCTCCAAATGAGGCATGCCATAGCCCAGGGGTCACCAACCTTTCTTAAACCGAGAGCTACTTCCTGGGTACTGATTAAGGCAAAGAGCTACCAGTTTGACATACACTTCTGTAATAGCCAATTTGCTCAATTTGGCTTTCACTATGTTATTATTGTCATTTCCAGTTCCCATGTAAGTGTGATTTTAACAAGAATAGCAAAAATACAGTCAAACCTTGTTTTTTGACCACAATCCGTTACAGAAGGCGGTTCGAGAAGCGAATTGGTCGAATTCCAAATCTATTTTCCCCATTCCAAATCAATACAAGTAAAATAAATAGATGCAGCTCATTGACAAGAGCCGCTATTTGAGCTAATTTTAGAACAGTCCTGCGGGCGACTCAGGCGGTCCTCACGGGCGACCTGGTGCCTGCAGACACCGTGTTGGTGACCCCTGCCATAGCCTATCCCAGCTGTCTTAAAGCAGTTCACCCTGAACTGGTCGCCAGCCAATTGTAGGTCACACATGAACAAACATTCACACTCGCAATCACACCTAAGGACAATTTAGAATGCCCAATTAACCTACCATGCATGTCTTTGTAATGTGGGTGAAAACCGGAGTCCCCGCAAGAAGCCCACACAGGCATGAGGAGAACATGCAAAGTCCGCACAGGAAGGCTGAAATGTGAGATGACGTGCTCACCAGTGCTCCCCCATTCCTCTCTCTCAATCTCTCTATCTCTTTATTTCTTTATCTGTATCACGCTCTATCTCGATCTCTCTGTCTCTTTCTCTATATGTATACCTTGCCAGTCGAATGTGTGTGCATATATAGAAGGTCACCTAAAGACGTTGATGGAGTAGACTGCTAAGGACGTTGATGGAGTAGTTCAGCTCAGTGGCCTAGTAGTAGAGGCCTAGTAGTAGAGTGTCCGCCCTGAGACTGGAAGGTTGTGGGTTCAAACCAAAGACTATAAAAATGGGACCCATTGCCTCCCTGCTTGGCACTCAGCATTTAAGGGTCGGAACTGGGGGGTTAGATCACCAAATGATTCCCGAGCGCGGCACCGCTGCTGCTCACTGCTCCCCTCACCCCCAGGGGATGGATCAAAATCACATGGGGATGGGTTAAATGCAGAGGACAAATTTCACCACACCCAGATGTGTGTGTGACGATGATCATTTGACTTTAACTTTAACTTTGACTTTAGTTCTCCTCTCTTACTCAGCATTACAAACAACAAGGCTATAAAAAAAAAGTGTCAAAAGTGATCCTAGCTTGATTTTTTTTTTTTTTTTTTTTGCCACACTGACATTTCATCTGGACTGATGTACTTTGTAGAAGCAGAACATACACAGTACAGTGTTTCGGTCTTTGCTTATTTACCTTGCTTTCATTCTTGATCAACTTGTATTCGGATTACCTTCTGAATATTGAATGGTTAGTGTTTTTATTTTATTTTTTTTAATATAGAACACTCACTGATGACTTGAAGACATTAAGGTCTGTGGCTGAATGGGTTGATGAGAATGGAGTAATTGCATGATCTAGTCCACAATGGTATTTTAGTTATGATTTCACCCCACATTCATTCCATGATCCTTCCCACAATGCTCTAGTTCTCACCATTTCCCCTCACTTTTATCGTACTGCTCTACAGTTTCTCCATTCATTTAGCTCTGCCTCAGCAACATTACCACTGACCCCTCTGCTCTTGTAGTAATGTCTGTGGACAAATTGAATGTCACTCTTACCCTTTTACAGCTACAGTATTTTGATAATTAGCAACTGGTCAGACCCCAAAGCAAAGGGAGTGAGGAAGGAATTACTGGAACGCTTAATCCAAATAAGATTCAAACAAAAAGAAAGACTGGTGGTAACATAAGGCATCACTAATTAGTAGGGAAAAGTACTAAACTAAGACTAAAAAACAAATGCACTACTGCAGAAAAGTGAAAATCAGCAATTTATAATGAAAATATTTAATAAACAAAGCCTTGTCACATGCTTGCGTCACCGGACTTCCAGCCAAGCCCCCAATCAGGCTAATCACCAGCACCTGCCACGGCTCGTTGGGCCCGCTCTATTTAAACCCAGTGCATCAAGCCAGTGGTTGTCAGTTCGTCTGCTTAACCTACCTATGACTCTACTGCGCTCTGCTCCTTACCCTACCCGTGAATCCACTGTGCCCTGCACGAGCGATTCCCGTTGCCGACTTAGCCCTTGTTCTGACCCGACTCGCCTTGCTCTCTGACTGTCCTGACTACTGACCTGTCCTTGACCACGTCCTGATCACCGCCTGCCTCGACCACCTGTCTGCCTCCAACTCCGACTACGCGCTGTGCTCTTCTGCTCAGCCACACCAGCCAGACCGGCAGTCCAGCGTTCCACTTCCCCTTCCCCTATTCAATAAAGGTTCGTGCTGCATTTGGTTGCCCTGTCTCTGTTCCTGACAAGCCTGACTTATAAGTGGGGAAAAATAGAAACAAAGTTGAAACAAACAAAAAAAATCAACGAAAAGAGAGAGTACAGTAAAGAGGATTTACCAAGACAACACTGGAACTTTCTGCTGGACCCAACAAGCAACAACCATCAATGAAAACCCCCCTCATTGCTCCCTTAGCAAACCATAACGCAGTACAGCAAACAGTGAAGACAAAGAAATGATCTGACGCATTCCTGGTGTGACTTCAATTACGTGACCAGTGACAAATGAGGCCTCCGATTGTCCAGATGACATCATTGTTTCATTCAACGTATCATTGTTTCATAACACCGAATACCTCATCTGCAGTTCTTGTGAACTTCAAGTTAGTTGGCAAGTTAGTCACTCAGCGCATGATAGAAAAATATTGGTTGTGAAAGTAAGCCAAATATGCCCAAATTCCGGCCCGCGGGCCAAATACAACCCGTGTCTAAATTTACACCGGCCCAAAGCATCGTGTCTTAAAATCAATAATATGTGGCCTGCTATTACTGTCGTGGGGACCTTCTGACCACGTGGTGCAGGGACAACAAACTCCTGCTGAATGTCAGCAAGATCAAGGAGAATGTTGTTGACTTCCGGAAGGGTCACACCCAACACCTGCCACTGACCATCGACGGCGCTGTGGTGGAGAGAGTGAGCAGCACCAAATACCTGGGGGTGCACATCAGCAAAGACCTCTCCTGGACCACCAACACTGCATCACTGGCGAAGAAAGCTCAGTGCTGCCTGTACTTCCTGCGGAAACTCAGGCGAGATAGTGCTCCACCAGCCATCATGACCACATTCTACCGAGGCACCATTGAGAGCATCCTCTCCAGCTGTATCGCTGTGTGGGGTGAAAGCTGCACTGAATAATACAGGAAGGCCCTGCAGCGCATAGTGAACACGACTGGAAGGATTATTGGTGCTTTACTCCCCTCCCTGAAGGACATTTACACCTCCCACCTCACCCGCAAGGCGACCACGATTGTGAGTGATGTGAGTCACCCCGCTCACACTTTTTGATCTATTGCCCTCTGGGAAGAGGTACAGAAAGCTGCACTCCCGCACCACCAGACTCACCAACAGCTTCATACTCCAGGCTGTTAGGATCCTGAACTCTCTCCCCCCTCCACCCTCGGCTGCATAACGTCCTGGCCTTTTGGGCCATGATGGCTGCCTTGCACTACTCCACTTGCACTACTCCACTTGTACTTTTGCGCTATTATACTGACTGTCTGCTGTATGCACAAATGCACCATTTCAAACAAGTTGCTCTTATTTATTCATTATATGTGCCTTCTTATTTTTACTTTTTGTATTATTTACTTGAATGTTTTGTTTGTCTGTGGACCAATTGGGTGTAATATGTCTTGTCTCCACCGTGGCACAGTAGGAAACGCAATTTCGATCTCTTTGTATGTCTTGACGTGAAGAAATTGACAATAAAGCAGACTTTGACTTTGACAAACACAAGTGCGCAAACAAACAACAAAACTATTATAGATTATCATTTTGTGATTATAAAGTATTTTGTTATGTATGAAGTTTAAATAAAAAAGATAAAATGGAGAATTATCTATAATTATCTCTAATCTGAACTGATACAACCTGGCCTGCTTATGCAGTCAAAACACCAATATCTGCCTTCTCATGAATACAACAATAAAAATAATTTAAAAAACTCAATATATGTAATAAAAAAATAATTTAACTTTCATAAAATCGTTAATTCATATTTGATTTAATATTTTAATCTTTAACTATCCTTGTAATGCAATAGATAATAATAATAATACAATAGATTCTCGTTTGCAATATCTACAGACAGCAAAGGATATAGATACATATCCATCCATCCATTTTCTGTCCCACTTTGTCCCCATGGGGATCACGGGCAGTAGGCGGGTTGCCAGCCAATCGCAGGGCACACAGAGACGAACAACCATCTGCACTTGCACTCACACCTAGGGGCAATTTAGAGTGCCCAATCGGCCTATCGAGCATGTTTTTGGTATGTGGGAGGAAACCGGGTCTCCCAGAGGAAATCCACGCGGGTTCAGGGAGAACATGCAAATGCCACACAGGGAGGGTCGAACCAGCACCCTCTTAATTGTGAGGTGGACGTGCTAACCAGTGTTCCACCGAGCCGCCGTATAGATTCATATTTACAAGGTAATTTAAAATTGTAATAGTTCAAGGAATGTCAAATCTGGCCCCCTTTGCAAAACGTTTGGACACCCCTGAAGTAAGCAATGCATATAATAATCCCTCAATTGAAGCAATGTTTAAGTATCCTGCTAATCAGAAAAGGTGTGAAGCAGGGGGCTTTGCCCACTGGCCATCATGTTTGTTTTAAACTCTAGGCTCCACTAATTGATCAGAGTCTGCAGACCTCAGAGGAAAAACTCTGATGAAGGCGGAAGAGACCGCCGAAACATGTCAGGTAATGAACCTAAAACAATTTGTTTGATATGAAAGAAACCAGTGAAGCGATTATATTCAATCGATGTTTCTTTATTGTATTCAGGTGACTTATCAGTAGCAGAATTTCGAGCCAGGACTGGAGTACAGTAATCCCTTGCTACATCGCGGTTCGTTTATCGCAGTTTCACTACATCATAGATTTTTTTTCCAAATTAAAAAAAACAAAAAAATTGAGGAATTATGGCACAAAACTTGCCCACACGCCAGCAGAAGGCAAGGAGTGCCCACACAAATGCAGTGCGTACACTTGTACCTATTTGTAAAAAAAATATATATTAATAATCTATTTACAGTGTTGTACCTTGTTATAGGAAAATTGTTATAATAATAAAGGAGTTCTGAAAACATATTTACAGTATGTACACTTGTACCTTGTTATGAAAAATTTATAATAATATATGTTGTTCTAAAAACATATTTACAGTATGTGTTAAGAATTCTCCATGTTATTTGTTATTCAGCCGTGCTTTGATTTGAGGTAGGGTGATTTATTTTGAAGGCCGTTTTCAGGCGATACCACTTCCTGTTTTACGTTCGTGTATATATGTCGGTTAACAGTGGTACAGGGGTCATTGACGATGTAAGCGGGTCTTCTAACAAGAGAAATGAACGATTACATGTGTCTAACCTTTAGGACAATGTAGTATTGCTCCAAATGTTCGTCTAAATTCCTTTAGAGGTCTGTTTTCGTGTGTTAGCACGATCGCAAATTAGCATCTTTCCGCTAACTCGTTAGCCTGCTCAGTATTTCTTGTTAACATGTTACACGCACACACGTATAATATTTAAATTTTCAATATTTATACAAAATGTTCTTTGTTATTTATACTATTAATGTATTATTTACATGTTTGAAACAATTATTTAATGTTCTAATAGTAAAATATGCACTTAAATGGTTTCATATACATTTATTGACACACAAAACATGTACAACTTAAAAGATAATGTACAGATGAGAGGGTGACCGTACTTCGCGGAGTTCACTTATCACGGGTGGTTTTTGGAACCAATTATCTGCGATAAACGAGGGATTGTATCTTTTTGTTCGGGTTAGAACCCTAGCTGCAGCGGTTTGATGCTCTTTTGAGGGAGCCCAATCAGAAGACCATTAGAATAGTCCAAAACCAAAAATCTACTGGAGATAAAAGCATGGATGAATTTCTCCTGGTCCATTTGTATCATGCAACTATTCAGCCTGAAAAAGTTTTCAGCTGGTTAAAGACTGTTTTAGCGACTGATTTGATTTGATTGCTGAAAGTCTGTTCCGAGTCGATCAGCACCCCACAATTTAAGATTGAGGGTCCACTGTCTTTGGAAATGAAGGACTTTTTTGGTGGACTGACCATGTTCTTTGTGTACAAATGGTCATAAATTAATTTTCGTGCCACTGCAAATCTAGTCTAGCGTGCTTGGGACAGTCCTGCACTCCTCTGGACATGCTGGCTGACAAAGCAGCCTTGTCTAGGACGCGCCTGATAATTTGGTGACAGAAAGTATACTGCGCTTGGCAAAAAATTGGGCACATTATCATTTTCGTGCAATAGCAATGGTTTAGTTCGGCGTGTTTGTGAATTTGGTAGACGTACTACGCCTCACTGGGCCCACCAGTTTATCTGTAAATCTGGCGAAAAAAATTTAACTTAATTCTAGACTGGAAAAAAGCAGGTCTACTTCCAGACGCAGGCGATTGAACATGATTCTGGTTTATTTGATCGAGGAGCAGACAGACAAATCGGGACGCCATCAGTGTGAGTGATAAGCGTGGAACAATCCCGAATCATTAATTGAACAGATTATGATCTTAATAATTGTCTTGTGATTTAAAAGCACTTCCATCATTATTTGTGTGTGTGTGTGTGTGTGTGTGTGTGTGTGTGTGTGTGTGTGTGTGTGTGTGTGTGTGTGTGTGTGTGTGTGTGTGTGTGTGTGTGTGTGTGTGTGTGTGTGCGTGTGTGCGTGTGTGTGTGCGTGCGTGCGCGCGCGCATGCCATCTGTTAAGCATGGAGGAGGTAATGTGATGGTCTGGGGTTGCTTTGGTGCTGGTAAGGTGGGAGATTTATACAGGGTAAAAGGGATTCTGAATAAGGAAGGCTATCACTCCATTTTGCAACGCCATGCCATACCCAGTGGACAGCGCTTGATTGGAGCCAATTTCATCCTACAACAGGACAATGACCCCAAACACACCTCCAAATTGTGCTAGAACTATTTAGAGCAGAAGCAGGCAGCTGGTATTCTATCGGTAATGGACTGGCCAGCGCAGTCACCAGATCTGAACCCCATTGAGCTGTTGTGGGAGCAGCTTGACCGTATGGTACGCAAGAAGTGCCCATCCAACCAATCCAATTTGTGGGAGCTGCTTCTGGAAGCGTGGGGTGCAATTTCTCCAGATTACCTCAACAAATTAACAGCTAGAATGCCAAAGGTCTGCAATGCCGTAATTGCTGCAAATGGAGGATTCTTTGACGAAAGTAAAGTTTGATGTAAAAAAAATCTTATTTCAAATACAAATCATTATTTCTAACCTTGTCATTGTCTTGACTCTATTTTCTATTCATTTCACAACGTTTGGTGGTGAATAAGTGTGACTTTTCATGGAAAACACAAAATTGTTTGGGTGACCCCAAACTTTTGAACGGTAGTGTAACATTGATGTTCTGAAGTGTTTGACCCAAAGTTAACATACAAACTGAACAAAAAGGATCCAAGGACCGACCCAACATCACGGCCATCTGATTTCTTTTAAAAGTTCCAATGGTCGCAAGAATTTTTCTTTCAGTAGGAGCTGAACCATTTAGGACTGTCCGGTTTTAATCCCTCCAAAATTGCCAAAATGTTCAACACTACCTGTTGATTTTTTATCAACTACCGTATTTTCTGCATCATAAAGTGCTTCGGATTAAAAGGTGCAGAGTCAATTTCCGCGACTCTTCTCTACTTAATCCATACATAGGGCGCACCGGATTATAGGGCCGCGACTTTCGATAAACAAAAGGAAAATGTCACGGTAGCAAGACAGTGAGTTTGGTTGTACTTTGGTCTACTATTTTACCATGTACTACTGTACTGTACTCACATTATTGTTAATCGATATTCATATGCAAAAAGTCTCTGTTTTCTGTATCCGAAATTTAACAGTTGCCTCTCATCATTGTCAAAGTCAAACCCGTTTGTCACGATGCTCTTCTGCAATGATCCTGGCTTTCCAGAAAGCTTGAATTGTGCCTTATAAGCATGTCTCTTTGTCGATGCCTTTTTATAGGGTCCTAATGCTGTTTTCTTTGCACAAACCGCTAGTCATCAGTGGCAGCAGAGGTGCATACTCTACCTATTACGTATTATTTGTTTACCGCCCTAGTCTATGTCTTGTATTTTAAGTACAACGTAATGTCCTCTAATAGGTTCATTGGGTCGACATATTACATCTACATTAGTGGTTCTTAACCTGGGTTCGATCGAACCCTAGGGGTTCGGTGAGTCAGTCTCAGGGGTTCGGTAGAGCCTCCACTGTGGAGGTCCGGACACATGATTTATCTTGTAAATTCGCGATGAAGCATATTGGAACTCGTCTCTCAAAAGCAACAGCAGAAGTCACACTGATTTGCAGGTATGTATGTAATTTGTTGTGAGTTCATGCATTGTGTTGATTTTGTTCTTTGAACAAGGTGATGTTCATGCATGGCTCATTTTGTGCACCATTTGAATTTGAAAAGAAAATCACATTTTATTTTTCACTAAAGAGGGGTTCGGTGAATGTGCATAT
Source organism: Syngnathus floridae (assembly GCF_059516105.1). Taxonomy (NCBI): domain Eukaryota; kingdom Metazoa; phylum Chordata; class Actinopteri; order Syngnathiformes; family Syngnathidae; genus Syngnathus; species Syngnathus floridae. The sequence goes on along the minus strand of NC_142419.1, from coordinate 4,907,651 downwards.
GAAACTGGTGGGGTTTGGTACCTCCAACAAGGTTAAGAACCACTGGTACATATTACATATCTCTGTGGCGGCAGCCACACAACATTTCCAGATTTTGGATTTTGGGCCACACAAATGTTGCACCTTATTAAAAGGCGCACCTTTGATTTTTGAGAAAATTAAAGGCTTTTAAGTGCTCTTTATGGTACGGTATTCCAAACACTGAGATTAGCACTGACACTTTGCCTGTGTCATTTTTCAATCTCATACCATTTAGTATGTTAATAAGACCTGTCACTATGCTTTAATTCAATTGGAAACCTTGTCAAAAAGTCCATCATAGTAATAAACCTGAACTAATTAGCAGGAAGAATAGTGGAAAGTTATAAGGTTGCAGTCTGTTTGAACTACTCCCCTCCAGACAGTGTTACAGAGCGCTGTACACCAAAACCAGCAGACATGGAGACAGCTTTTTCCCCCACCCCAGGCTGTCGCTTTGGTGAACTCACACCACTTTTAGAGTCTCAGAGACATTGCTGGGCAATAATATCCTGCTCTCGACGCTTCATCTTTGAATTGTCTATATTATTTGTACTATGTGTCCTCTCTGCATCCATTGCAGCCTGGTCATCCTGGAAGAGGGATCCTCCCATCTGTGGTTTCTCAAGGTTTCTCATTTCCCCTAGTAGGAGTTTTGAGTTTTTTGTTCCCCTACTGGGAGTTTAAGATCAGGGGATGTTTGAGAATAATTGTCAATTTTTGCACATGTTGTCCTAACCCTAACCCTAAATGTTGTACAGAGAACGAGATATACCGGAGTCAAATTCCTTGTTTGGCATGTTCAAACTTCGCAAATAAAAATTGATTTGATTTGATAAGAAAGACTGACTAAAAGAGGAATGAGTAAAGCAAAGAATATTACCGGGAAAATGCCAGAACGTCTTGTGAGAAACAAAACGTTACAAATACACTCCCGTTCAAAAGTTTGGGGTCACTCAAACAATTTTGTGTTTTCCATGAAAAGTCACACTTATTCACCACCAAACGTTGTGAAATGAAGAGAAAATAGAGTCAACACATTGACAAGGTTAGAAATAATGATTTGTATTTGAAATAAGATTTTTTTTACATCAAACTTTGCTTTCGTCAAAGAATCCTCCATTTGCAGCAATTACGGCATTGCAGACCTTTGGCATTCTAGCTGTTAATTTGTTGAGGTAATCTGGAGAAATTGCACCCCACGCTTCCAGAAGCAGCTCCCACAAGTTGGATTGGTTGGATGAGCACTTCTTGCGTACCATACGGTCAAGCTGCTCCCACAACAGCTCAATGGGGTTCAGATCTGGTGACTGCGCTGGCCACTCCATTACCAATAGAATACCAGCTGCCTGATTCTACTCTAAATAGTTCTCGCACAATTTGGAGGTGTGTTTGGGGTCATTGTCCTGTTGTAGGATGAAATTGGCTCCAATCAAGCACTGTCCACTGGGTGAAACCGCGATAAACGAACCGCGATGTTGCGAGAGATTACTGTACAATACTGCAACCTGTAAATGTAATGTACTGACTTTGTAGCAATTAAATAGTAAGTGGAAATCCTTAAAGATGACGATTTGCAACTATACTTTTTACCAGTTTTCCTGTATGCAGAAGTTAGTTGCCCATTTCTGCTATTAACCACCAAAACTGCAGCTAGTGAAAATGCTGAGTGGCTACCAAAAAAATGATGTCAAGCCTTGTCAAATAACAGTAATATGTGGAAAAATACTGGAGTATTTGTCATTCCTGACCTCTATATTGGAATTTTACACTTCCCTTTGGTTAGATGAACCAGTAGAACGTACTGTTTTTACTGGTTTTTTGGACTTCCGCCCACGTCGCCGTTGGCTCTCGATCGTCGCTCTTCGGACACAAAGTATGGCAGCGGACCAAGAGGTTTGTACGGCTTCGTGCACCAACTGCACCCTTCTCTTAGAGAGGTTGTCTCTGCTAGAGGGACGCTAGAGGGCTGTAGTCAGCCCGCTAGCCCGGTTAGCATTAGCCCCAAGCGGCTTGCTAATCGCGATGAGCCAGGTAAGACGCATAGCCGTCCAAAGTCATCTCGGTCTACTGGCCCTCGCACTTTGGTCATAGGTGACTCCATCACCCGAAACATTACGCTTAAAAACCCAGCCACGGTAATGTGTATTCCTGGGGGCAGAGCACCCGACATAGAAGCTAATCTTAGGGAGCTGACTCACAATAGGCCTAGTCAACAGCGTAGTTCCACCAACACTAGCTACTCGGACATAGTGATACACGTTGGCTCCAATGATGTTAGGATGAGACAATCAGAGATCACAAAGAAAAACATAGCAAGGACTTGTGATCTTGCCAGAAAGATGAGTCGGCATCGAGTATTTGTCTCTGGCCCCCTGCCTGGGAGAGGCACTGATGAGAGGTTTAGTAGATTAGTCTCCCTTAATCGATGGATGGCTGGGTTCTGTAAAAAGGAGGGTCTGTATTTTATAGATAACTGGTCCTCCTTCTGGGGCCGCCCCGACCTGCTGAGGAAGGACGGCCTTCACCCTAACCGTGAAGGCGCCTTCACTCTTTCTAGGAATATAGATTACTGTTTGAGCCACTCATGACAGGTCACTTTAGAGCAGGCCAGGGCACAGGTGATTTGACCACCTGTGAGGATGGGTTTGGAGTCTGTTAAGTTAAAGTTAACTAGCGCTAGGCTAGACTTTCAGCATACACATAGCTCCTCGTGTAGACTAGAGCGCGACAGTTTGAATAGTGCTACAGTACACATAAACACACTTTCTACTGGGGTAGTAGACAAATCCAATCACTCCGTCCCGACCGGTCTTGCTGATGAAACGGTGCCTGTTTTAGATAACTTCAAATGTGTAACAAATATTCACCATCAAATTCCCACGGTCGTTTCATCCCACCGCGCTAATAAACTTTTGAGAGATGATGTTAGGCCTAGAGAACACAATTTTACTCGCATCCCGTTTAAAAATCGTTCGATAGATACGCACCCTGATCGACCGATTACACTTAAACTCGGTTTTATGAATATTAGATCACTTCATACGAAAGCAGTTCTCGTTAATGACCTTATCACGGAACATAATCGAAACGTTTTTGGTCTTTGCGAGACCTGGTTAAAACCTAATGAACTGCTGCCACTTAACGAGGCCTCGCCTCCAAATTTTGTGAGCTCGCATGTGGCGCGCCCTCGAAAAAAGGGTGGGGGTGTCGCCCTCATCTCAAATTCTGAGCTTAGATTTAGGCCTCGCTCAATTCACGTATTTAAAACATTTGAAGTTCTCATTGTGCGATCCACTGCTTTACCGTCATACTATCTTGCTGTAATTTACCGTCCACCCGGGGCTTACTCTGGCTTCCTGGATGCATTTTCAGAATTTGTGGCTGATCTAGTGACAAATGCAGATAATATATTTGTCATGGGTGATTTCAACATCCACATGAATTCACCGTCAGAACCACTGACTTCGGCATTTCAGACTTTAATCGATACGTTTGGTTTTACGCAAGCCGTACAGGCAGCAACGCATAAGAATGGAAATACCTTAGATCTGGTATTATCCCGGGGACTAGCAACCTCAAATATAGCAGTACTGCCATACACTACTGTTCTGTCTGATCATTTCTTAATAAAATTTGAAATTTTAGTTCCTTGTCAAAGACAAGAGAGCAATCAGAATTATAGCAGCCGTAATTTTAACTCCAAGTTTGAAATTTTAGTTCCTTGTCAAAGACAAGAGAGCAATGAGAACTATAGCAGCCGTAATTTTAACTCCATGACTGCAACTGCGCTATCTGAGTTACTGTCGCCGGCAACCGCCATGTTTCCCGCATACAACGGCTCTATTGATAATATTACAAATGAATTCAATGCGACATTATTAAAAGGGAAAAGGGGATGCTTGGTGACAGCTAATAACTAAGCTAGCTCAAGCTATCTCATCTGAAAATAGCCTCGAATAAGATTGGATTCAGACAAGTTGGAGTTGGACCAGATGCTAGCTATCTAGCGTCGCGTCGTTGCGCGTTTTGCCTGGCGTTCACCGCATCAAATCAGCAGCTCTCCGCATCAACTACATAATTTGGAATGCCGCGAGGAAGGACACCGGTATCCAAGCCTTGTTTCTGCGGATCAGGCGACCATGCTGCGATGATCCAATGCACGAACTGTAAAGCATTCATCCACTACGAATGCCTGGGGTTAACGGTATCAGAAATCAGCTCGGTGATCAACGATAAACTTGCAAGCTACATCTGCAAAGTCTGCATTACTTCGTTGTCCAGCCAAGATCTACAATCGTCTGCCGGTCTGAGTGAAAACGGGAACGTCTACCACTTCGTGAACCGATCAGGCACCGAGGATTCAGGACCACCAGGGTCTTCGGTTGTGGGTTCCGTGGCACCGGATCAGCTGTCGCAGATAATTCAAGCTGCCACAACGGCGGCGGTTAAAGCTGCGATGGAGTATATGGAGGAATTCGTCGAGCGCCGAGAAAAACGGAAAAACTTAGTGGTCGTGGGCGTCCCCAAGAAAGAACCGGACAAGGCGACACAGGATCGTGTGGATCTGGCCATGGTTCAGAAGTACTGTGACACTTTGGGCATTGATCCCGGATCCATCAAAAAGACATTTCGGGATGGAAGGAAGAAGGGCTTCAGGGTTATGAAGGTAGTATTCGACGATGGCTGTGGGCACCAGAGAATGACATTTCTAAAGAATGCCAAACGGGAATGTTTCGAAAAGGATTCCAACTTCAGAGGACTCAAATTTGTCCCATTTGTGCGATTTGACTTGACATTCACACAGCGACGTGAAGACCAGAAGCTCCGAGAAGATCTTAGAAAATTGCGCGAGGGAGGGCGGGATGTGATTATTCGAGATGGGAAGATAATTGATCGTCCGTTGCAAGTTGGAAATTCCCAACAGGGAAACGAGTGATATTTGGTCAGAATGGAGCCAATGTGGCATTTCGTGATAGTATTCGCAAAGGTGAAACTAATGGTGTTCGTATACCCGTATTTTTACTGAACGCTCAGAGTATTTGCAATAAGTTCGTTGAGTTTCTATACCTCACTAACATTCAACCCGATGCCATTTACTGTGTCTGTGAAACTTGGCTATCATCTATTATACGTGACGGTTTTTTCTCGGAAATCCTGAAAAAATTTAATTTAGAACGCTGTGATGACAGTGTTAGGAGGGGCCCGGGAGGTGGTGTTCTATGCTTGATCCCAAAAACACTTAAGTACAGACTAGTTGATGCATTAGCTAATGATTTTTTCGAGCTTTTGTGTATTGATTTGGTAACGCCTGGTGCTAGAAATAAGGAGCCTATAAGAATGATTGTATGTTATCGTTCCCCCACTCCGAATCGTGTTAATTCAACTGCAGCCTTGATTCAAGCTCTAAATAACTTATGCCGTTTTGAAGGCCCCATCGCTTTGCTGGGTGACTTTAACTACCCTGAGATGCAATGGGAGAATCCGTATTCTGTCAACACTGCCTTGTCCGATTTTATCAATTTCATTGAAGACAACGGCCTCATGCAGCAAGTTACTGGCCCAACCCACAAAAATGGTAATACGTTAGACTTGGTCTTCTGTAATGAGCCTAACCTCTACACCCACGAAGGCCAAGCTGAGCGTTTAGGTTTCAGCGACCATTTCATTGTTCAAGGCTTCTTTGGTCCCTTCGTCTCATTTAACGAATCCAAACCTGTGACAAAATTTTTTTCCAAAACTGACTTAAATCTTTTCAGAGATTTTTTTAATTCAATTGATTGGGTTAGAGAGTTCGATGGTCTAAATTGCGAATCCATGTGGAAGAAAGTTACCGAAATTATACAGATGGGAATAAGTAGGTTCGTGCCTCCATGCAATCTGCGAAATCACAAATTTCCTTGGTCGGCAGAATCTCACAGATTGCATGTTCGGCAAAAAAGTCTTCACCGCGTTTACAGGAGACGAGGAACGGAGCACTGTTACCGAAGATGGAAGGCTGCTTCGAAAGAAGCTTGCGATAGAAAAAGGCTAGATTATTTGACCTACGAGATAAAAATGCTTGAAAATATTAATTCAAAGACTTTCTGGAATGTTGTGCAGGGCAAATTCAAAGTTAAGGCTGAAATTCCATGTCTCAAACTCCGAAATGGGCAGATCTTAACCGATGCGAAAGAAAAAGCCGATGCCTTTAATCAGTATTATTCAACCGTTTTTACTGTTGATAATGGCGTAGCTCTGAACTTACCAACTCCGTTTGACACTGATGTCTTAGATCAATTTGATGTTGATGAAGATTCAGTTCTGGAGGCGATTCAAAGTTTGGCGGGCAAAAAGAGTTTTGGTGTCGATGAAGTTCCACAATTTCTCTTAAAAGAATTGAAGCAAAGTCTTATTCTGCCCGTAACAAAAATCATAGAGGCATCGCTGCGAGATGGCATTGTCCCAAATTGTATAAAACAATCAAAGATAACCCCCATATTTAAAAAAGGTTCCCGATCAGAATGTGAAAATTACCGACCCGTCGCTTTGTTACCAGGTTTGAGTAAGATTCTTGAAGAAACGGTTAAGTTAAATATAAATCATTTTTTTGACCGCAATCATATAATATCGGACCAGCAATACGGATTTAGAAAAGGCCGTTCATGTACAACCCAAAGGTTGATGTGTTTAGACCAGTGGACGAAAGCCTTGGATGCGCATAGATATGTAGATATTTTCTATTTGGATATATCTAAAGCTTTTGACACCGTTTCTCACCCAAAGTTGATCGAAGTACTGAATGCTGCAGGAATTACTGGCCGCGCGCTCGACTGGCTCAAAAGTTACCTTAGTGACCGTTTTCAATTCGTGTTAGTAGACGGAGAAAAATCTGGTAATTTATCTATTGGATCAGGGATACCACAGGGTGGGAAGTTAGGTCCTCTGCTTTTTTCCTTATTTATCAACTATCTACCTAGTAGTGTCAATTATTGTGATGTAAAAATGTTTGCAGATGATGCGAAGCTCTCTTTTGTATTTGAAGATTTGAACGACACTGCGTTTGCAGAAAATGACCTGACAAGTATTTTCGAATGGTCAAGAAAATTTCAACTGAATTTATCATACGCTAAGTGCGCAGTTTTGCATCTAGGGCGTAGCAACCCGAAAAAAGAATATTTCATCAATGGAAATTTAATACCCCCGGTAAACCAATTCAAGGATCTAGGATTTACGATCACAGAAAATTTGAAATCTTCAGCGCATGTTTCGAACATCAGCAGGAACGCTAAGCAAATGATTTGTTTCCTCTATCGATCGTTCAAGTCAAGAAATATAGACACTCTCGTTTCGATTTACAAGTCCTGCATCAGGCCCATACTTGAAAGTTCAACACAAGTTTGGAATTCATACTTGCTCGGAGACATAAAGAAACTTGAAAGCGTGCAGAAATTGTTCACAAGGCGACTACCTGGGTTGTCGGATGTACCGTACGCAGTTCGCTTGGAGGTTGCAAAACTTGAGTTGTTAGAACTTAGAAGACTACGTTTTGATTTACACATGGTCTATAAAATTATTCATGGGTTAGTTGACATACCTTTCAATTCGCTTTTCGAGTGGGCACCCTATGCCGCGACCAGGTCAAATACACACAAGCTCGCAAAAAAGCAATCGAAGCTAGACTGTCGAAAATACTTTTTCTCAAATAGGGTAGTTAACCCTTGGAACTTTTTATCTGAGGGTTTGGTTTCTTCACCTAACTTGGCTGTGTTCAAACAAAGATTGTTAGCTGTAGATCTCTCGAGATTTTTGAGAGGGGGGGATTATTAGTGGCCCAATGGGCCCATACCCTCCCCGCCATGCCCATTTCATTGTTCACCATGCGGTATCATGACATAAATATCCAATAACTACTCGCTATGCTGTATTGATTGAATTCAAAATGCTATTATCATTATGGTATACCTAATGAGCTCGTTATATGGCTGGCTAAATAAATAAAGAAAGAAAGAAAGAAAGAAAGAAAGAAAGAAAGAAAGAAAGAAAGAAAGAAAGAAAGAAAGAAAGCCATTGACTCTGTGGCGCCGCTACGTCTGAAAACTCGCCGTAGATGGCCAATTCCGTGGTTCACAGATGAAACACGTACGCTTAAGCAATTATGTAGAAAGCATGAGCGCAGATGGCGTTTAACCAAACTTGAGGTTTTCCATCAGGCATGGAAGGACAGCCTCCTGAAATATAAAGATGCGCTTATCTTGGCAAAAACTCGTTATTTTTCGCAAGTCATTAATCTCAATGAAAACAATCCTAAATACCTATTTGATACAGTGGCAAAGCTAACTCTACGCCAGCCGACCCCCGATAGCTCCTTCCACTCAGCTGACGAATTTATGACATTTTTTGCTCATAAGATTGAGTCCATTAGGGACGAGATCAAGAATACCATTCCAATCGCTCAGTCGATACCGCCGGTTACTAGCGCTGGGGATCATGCAATAACCCTCTCAAATTTTAAAAGCGTGTCCCTTGAAAGGCTTACTCAATTGGTTAGTGCGGCTAAACAAACAACATGTTTACTCGACCCGCTTCCAGCCAAACTACTTAAAGAATTATTTCCAATTTTAGGACCGTCCGTCTTAAATATAATCAATCTGTCTGTTTCCTCTGGGAAGGTGCCAACAGCCTTTAAAACCGCTATTATTAAACCGTTACTTAAGTGAGTAAATCTTGACCCGGACTGTCTCAGTAATTATAGGCCAGTTTCAAACCTCCCATTCATAGCAAAACTTCTTGAGAAAGTAATAGCGCAGCAGCTTATTGATTACGTGGTCGCTAATAATCAATATGACTCTTTTCAGTCTGGTTTTAGAGCTAATCATTCAACTGAGACAGCACTTGCTAAAGTGACTAATGATCTCCTCATAGCTATGGATTCAAATACGTCGTCTGTATTGTTACTACTCGATCTTAGTGCTGCCTTTGACACTGTAGACTTCAATATTTTATTAGGGTGTCTTAAAAGTTGTGTTGGTATCTCAGGGTCAGCACTAAGCTGGTTCTATTCCTATCTATCAGACAGGACGCACCGAGTGGTCCATGGCAATACGTCCTCTGAGCTCTATAATGTTACGTGTGGTGTCCCACAGGGATCGGTACTCGGACTGATTTTATTTAATATTTATATGATTCCGCTTGGGGACATAGTACGTAAATATAATATTAGTTTTCAATGCTACGCGGATGACACTCAATCATATATGCCGTTATCGATGACAGATCCGCGGGACTGTTGTAATCTCGAGGCGTGCCTTGCAGAGATCAAGCAATGGATGTCTCTCAACTTCCTTCGTCTTAACCCAGATAAAACTGAGATGTTGATAATTGGTCCTACTCGTTATCAACACTTATTTAAGGAAACCACGATAACTATAGATAACCGTTCTCTCACTCAGAGTGATACTGTAACTAATCTCGGGGTAATATTTGACCAAACGCTCTCCTTTCAAAAACACATTAAGAATATAACCAGGATTGCATTTTTTCACCTTCGTAATATTGCTAAGATTCGTCCGATCCTCTCGACCGGGGATGCAGAAACTATTATACATGCGTTCGTCACGTCGCGCCTGGAATACTGTAATGTATTATTCTCTGGTCTTCCTAAATCCCTCATCAAAAGTCTACAGTTAGTACAAAATGCTGCTGCGAGGCTGCTCTCACGGATAAGAAAATTTGATCACATTACCCCAATATTAGCCAACTTACATTGGCTACCGGTCCATTCAAGATGTGACTTCAAGGTTCTTCTACTAACTTATAAATCACTGCATGGCTTAGCGCCTTCATATCTTGTCGACCTAGTCGTTCCTTATGTTCCGTCTCGTAAACTTCGTTCGCAAAACGCTAGTCTTTTAGTTACACCGAGGGCCAAAAAAATGTCTGCAGGTTCTAGAGCATTCTCTATTCGGGCTCCAGAGCTTTGGAATGCCCTACCAATGGATATTAGAACTACTACCTCAGTAGAAACATTTAAGACACGTTTAAAGACACATTTCTATGAGATGGGCTTTAACTAACTTTTAGTGGCCGATTCGGCCGGAGTTTGTTTTTGTTCTCTCTCCCCACCCCACTCCCTGGCTGGGGAGGGGGTTAGGTGGCGCAAAAGCTGGTAGCGGCTAAATAGATTCTCGGGGACCAATTCAAGATGAGGAAACTGCAGCTCAACCTCCTTGAAGACACTGCCAGGACAATCGAGGGCATCTCCGACATCCATTTTTTCATTGATTTTCATATTACCGTATTTGCCGGTGTATTAGTCGACCTTTTTCGATCCAAAATCGAACAAAAAAAATCGACCTCGACTTATACACCGAGTCATAAAATTTAACTTCGTATTCATCGCTTCAAATGTGTTGGTAACCAAGGCCGTTTCTCATGCATCTCATTGTGCGTGGGTGTGCGTCCGTCAGGCTCATCAAACAGCGAGAAACTGAATCATTATAAAGCGTTCGTCGCATTAACACGCATCCTCAGCAAGAATTTCAAATATTCTCACCTCAATAACGGACATCGAAAGCCAGGCAGCGACGATGACTGCTAGGGGGAAGTACTGGGTATTGAGCGAATGTGCGAGTCATCGCGCGTCAATCAACGACAATAACTACCGGTACGTCAACATTCAATCGCCATGTCTAAATGAATGTCGTTGGCACTTAGAAAATATTCGCCAAACTTGGCCAGACTTCCAGGGGAAGAGGCCGAATTTTCACTTGTTCTGGCCGACCAGAGGAACCAGCCAAGGTGGACACTTTACGGCGGTTGAGTCGTTGGCACTTAGAAAATATTCGCCAAACTTGGCCGGACTTCCAGGGGAAGAGGCCGAATTTTCACTTGTGGCGGCCGACACGGGGAACCAGCCGAGGCGGACACTTTACGGCGGTTGAGTCGTTCGCACTTTGAAAATATTTGCCAAACTTGGCCAGACTTCCAGGGGAAGAGGCCGAATTTTCACTTGTGGCGGCCGACATGGGGAACCAGCCGAGGCGGACTCTTTATGGCGCAAGAGCCGTTGGCACTTAGAAAATTTGAACCGGGCGGCGTGCGCGAGTGCGCGGCCTGCTGGAAGTCAAATGAGGCTCCGCGATCTCCTCCGCGGTGCTTATAAAGTGCCGATCCGCTCGGCTTGGAGCTATTTCAGGCCTCCCGGTGGTGCCGGGCGGCGTGCGCGAGCTCGCCGGCCGCTGGAAGTCGAATGAGGCTCCGCGATCTCCTCCGCGGTGCTTATAAACAGCCGATCCGCTCGGCTGGAGCTATTTCCGGCCACTGCGCATGCGCACGGCCTCCCGGAATTTGAACACATTTCATCAATAAATTTCGCATATTTCTGATTGAATTTTGAAGTTTAATATAATGCAACAATTGAGCTCGACTTATACAAAGGATATATCATAAAATCGTAAATTTCCATCGAATTTTAGGGGGTCGACTTATACACCGAGTCGACTTATACACCGGCAAATACGGTATGTATTACTTGTGCCGTCTCTGCATCCATTACAACCTGGTGATCCTGAAAGGGGGATCCTTCCATCTGTGGTCCCATCTCAAGGTTTCTCATTTTCCCCTGGCAGGGGTTTTTTGAGTTTTTCCTTGCCCTTTTGGGAGCTTAAGATCAGGGGATGCTTTGAGAATAATTGTCAATTTTTGTCTATGTGAAGCCCTTTGAGACTGTTTGTGATTTAGGGCTATACAAATAAACTTGACTTGACATTACATTAAAATAGAAGCCTGATGTTCATGTTGAATTGTGTTTGTGTTAAAGATTTTAAGTGAATGTGTGTGATATGTCAATAAAAGAAGTTACCCATCCTAATATCCATGACTGATGTTTTCTAATACTAGCAATATTAATTAAAATAAACACATGGTCCCACATTCAAAAAAGTGTTTTGTACAATTACATCTGTCCCTTCATTTTCTACCATTTTTGTCTTGATCCAGTTATAATACAATATATAACTATTGTAATTTGAGATTGCATTTTCCCCACTGCTTCAATTAATATATTTTAGGGTTTGACAAAATATTACAGTACAATTGTGACATATTTGTTTTAATGTAGTTATTTTCCAAGCAAAAACAAGTTGAAGACATTTTTAACTTGTCTTGTGTCCTGTGACGTGTGAATTGTGGCGTCGTGGGAGAAGCGTTTTACTAATGTGAATAATTTAAATGACCTTAAACTGTGTGGTACATGGTTTGTACATGGTTTATTGTCACTGAGAGACTCGAGTGGTTTGTCTCACTGTATGAATGTCAAATAATTCGATTGGAGGTGTGAGAAGCTCGCTTTTGAGCAGTATGTTAGTTTTTGATGTGGGATTTTGATTAAGATATGAATGGACATTAGCTAGTGTGGAACATACTATATTCCATGTTAAATGACAATTTCCTACTGTAAATGTAGCACCAATATTCCACAGGCATGTATTGGAATAAAGCCAGTGCTTGCAATCCACATCCTTCTCCCACTTTCCATTTTCCTCACTGTACTTGAATGCCATCATCAATCACTACTGACCTTCATCATTCTAAAGTCTTTCCTGCCAGCTGAGGTGAGCAGAAGCTCAGATCGTCAACTTCCATTTCAGCAAAATGGTCCCTAGGTCGTGGGTCTAAATGGAGGCACGGGGCGGAAGGGAGTCTAATAAAGCACCTGATAGAGAGAGTGAAGGGTGGGAAAAGATAGATGAGATGATGGATGAGGGAATTGAAATCCTTGTAATCTGTGTGAAAAAAGTTAGACAGTGGTATAGTAGGGAATTTATAGTTGTGCAAAAGGAGGGGCTTTGGAGCTTGGAGAAGGACATAGTAGGTCGTTCAGACATTTATGTGCCTTAAGCGGCAGAACATCAATAGTAAAGCTTAGAATGTCAATGGTTCACCCTCCGCGTGGGCTCTTGGAGCCCTCCGCTTTGGCCGATCATATTTATGAGTGTGCTACAATCAAGTTTGTTTCCACTGATGTATGACTCCTTGTACTGACCCTGGCACGTTTGCTGGGCTTCCTGATGAATGACTTCAATAAACTCTGTGCCATGTTCATGTTATTCTAATCTAAGTCAATGTAGGCCAGCCACACAGTGAAAAGGGTTAACAACAACAACAAAAACAACAACAACAACAAAAAGCAACCCTTTTAGTATACAAGTAGAAAATCAAAGGATTGGATATCACTCTGTCAAGCTGTGCAAGTCAAGCTAAATTCCCCAAATAATTTCTCTCTTTCTTTAAACTTAATGTTTCTTTTTATGCATAGTTTTAAAATATTAAATATTAACAACATCCCCTGATTTTAACCCCCAGGAGGGCATGGAAAAACTGAACTGGGGAAAACTGAGAAACCTTGAGAAGGGACCGCAGATAGGAGTATCCCCGTTCTGGAACCACCACGCTGCAATGGATGCTGAGTGGGCAACATTTAACACACAATTTAATATGAATCAATATGAAAAAATGGCATGTAGAAACAAATTTAATTAGATGAAGTGCTGTAGGAAGACCCCTTCAGTCGTCATGGTGGCGCCTGAGAGGAGGCAGTCTACCTAAGATCTTGTCCCACTGGTTGGTGTAGATTTCAGACAGCAACTTTCAGTTTGGTCATCATAGAGCCCCATCCCCAAGCTGTGGAGGAGGGGGCAGGAGAGAGAGTACAAACAGCAGTCAAGTCTGCCAATAGTTTAAGGCAAAAGTATAAAATATCTTTAGTCGTGTCTTGAATATTTCTACTGAAAGGCGATGTGGCTCAGTGGTAGAGTACCGTATTTTCCGGACTATAAGGCGCACCTAAAAACCTAAAATTTTCTCAAAAGCCGACAGTGTGCCTTATAGTCCGGTGCGCCTTATATATGGACCAAATTCCTAAATTTAAACTGGCCCGAAGCGTTGTGTCATGAAATCAATCATAAGTGGTCCGCTGAAGACTATGAATCATGAATCAAAAACACTATGGATTATTATTTCGTGATTATAAAGTAATTTGTTGCGTCTGAAGTTGAAATAAAAAAGATAAAATGGAGAATGATTTGATTTGGATTAAATATCTGACATGATGCATTAATGGTGCGCCTTATAGTCCGGTGCGCCTTATATAAGGACAAAGTTTTAAAATGGGCCATTCATTGAAGGTGCGCCTTATAGTCCGGTGCACCTTATAGTCCGGAAAACACGGTAGTTGTCTCCCGCCCAGACGTTAGGGGTTCAATCCTCAGCCATTAGGTCCATGTCCAAATGTTCTTGAGCAACTTGCTTCTCATGGTATGTCATCATGAATGAGGAAGCAGTGTGAAGCGCTTTGGGTGTACCTAAGGTAGAAATGCGCTATACAAAAAAAGTACAGTCTCACAAAGGCCAATCATGTTAATCAAATTAAGTCAAGTCAAGTTCATTTGTATAGCCCTAAATCACAAACAGTCTCAAAGGGCTTCATATAGACAAAAACTGACAATTATTCTAGGAAAAACTCAAAAAAACCCTACCATGGGAAAATGAGAAACCTTGAGAAGGGACCACAGATGGAAGGATCCCCCTTTCAGGATCACCAGGTTGTAATGGATGCAGAGAGGGCACAAGTAATACATAATATGAAAATCAATGAAAAAATGGCTGTCGGAGGTGCCCTCGATTGTCCTGGCAGTGTCTTCAAGGAGGTTGAGCTGCAGTTGCCTCATCTTGAATTGGTCCCCGAGAATCCAGCTAGCCGCTATCAGCTTTTGCGCCACCTAAGCCCCTCCCCAGCCAGGGAGTGGGGTGGGGAGAGAGAACAAAAACAAACTCCGGCCGAATCGGCCACTAAAAGTTAGTTAAAGCCCATCTCATAGAAATTCAAGATTCGAGATTCAAGAGTTTTTATTCGCCATGTTTGAGCGTGCCAAACAAGGAATTTGACTTCGGTAAATCACAGCCTCTGTTCAACATTTAGGTGACTAACAACAACACTCAGCACATGTGAAGAACGAAAGATATTCTCAAACATCCCCAGATCTTAAACTCCCAAGAGGGCAAGGAAAAACTCAAAACTCCAGCTATGGGAAATGAGAAACCTTGAGAAAAGTCCACAGATGGGAGGGTCCCTCTTCTAGGATGACCAGGCTGCAATGGATGCAGAGAGGGCACATAGTACAAACAGTGTAAACAAAAAAGGTGTGGAAAGCAGGATGTTATTGCACAGTAATGACTCTGAGACTCTAAGAGTGGTGTGAGTTCATCAGAGCGACAGCCTGGGGGAAGAAGCTGTCTCTGTGTCTGCTGGTTTTAGTGTACAGAGCTCTATAACGGCGTCCGGAGGGGAGTAGTTCAAACAGGCTGCAACCTGGGTGCGAAGGGTCTGTTGAGATGTTACTTGCACGTTTCCTGGTCCTGGTCAGGTACAAGTCTTGAATAGATGGGAGGTTGATTCCAATTATCTTTTCTGCAGTCCTTATTGTCCGTTGCAGTCTGTGCTTGTCTTGTTTGGAGGCCGATCCAAACCAGACAGTGATGGAGGTGCAGAGGACAGACTGGATGATGGCAGTGTAGAAGGTCTTCAGCAGCTCCCGCGGCAGGTTGAACTTCTTGAGCTGTCTCAGGAAGTACAGCCTCTGCTGGGCCTTCTTCCGGACAGAGTCTATGTGGCCGGTCCATTTCAGGTCCCGAGAGATTGTGGTTCCCAGGAACTTGAAGGTGTCTGATGAGAGAATAGTATTACTGCGGATAGTGAGGGGTGAAAGTGGTGAAGGGCCTCGCCTGAAGTCCACTGTCATCTCCACGGTCTTGAGCGGGTTCAGGTCCAGGTGGTTTTGGCTGCACCAGTGGACCAGCCGCTCCACCTCCTGTCTGTATGCAGTCTCATCACCGTTCTGGATCAGTCCGATGAGAGTGGTGTCGTCTGCATACTTCAGGAGCTTCACAGAAGAGTCACTTGCGGAGAAATCGTTGGTGTAGAGGGAGAAGAGCAGTGGGGAGAGGACGCACCCCTGAGGGGCTCCAGTGTTGGTAGTCAGAGTGTCAGATGTGATGCTCCCCAGCCTCACACGCTGTCTCCTGTTGGTCAGGAAGCTGGTGATCCACTGACAGGTGGAGGCAGGCACCACGAGCTGGATGAGCTTCTGTTGGAGGATGTCAGGAGCGATGGTGTTGAACGCCGAGCTGAAGTCCACAAACAGGATCCTGGCGTACTTTCCTGGGGTGTCCAGGTGTTGCAGGATGTAGTGCAGACCCATGTTGACCGCATCATCCACCGACCTGTTTGCCCGGTAGGCAAACTGGAGGGGGTCCAGCAGGGGGCCCGTGACATCCTTCAGGTAGTTCAGCACTAACCTCTCGAAAGATTTCATGACCACAGGTGTCAGTGCAACAGGTCTATAGTCATTCAGACCTGTGATGGCGGGCTTCTTGGCCACTGGAACGATGGTGGAGCTCTTGAAGCACGCGGGCACCTCACACAGCTCCAGGGAACGATTGAAGATCCGTGCAAAGGTGGGCGCCAGCTGCTCAGCGCAAACTTTCAAGCAGGAAGGTGACACGCCGTCTGGGCCCGGTGCCTTCCTGATCTTTTGCCTTCGGAACATCTGGCGCACTTCCTCCTCGCGAATCTGGAGTGCGGGCGCGGCCTCTGCAAGAGAGAGAGTCGGTGACCACGGTGATGGAGGTGTGGACAGAGCAGTTGTGGGGGGAGGTGAGTATGTGGATTGTGCTGCAGGAAGTCCCGTTGTGTGGGAGGACCGATCAAACCTGCAGTATAACCTGTTTAGCTGGTTAGCGAGCCTTGGGCTCTCCACAGGACGGGGGGTTCGTTTCTTGAAGCCCGTGATGCTCTGCAGGCCTTTCCACACTGTTGAGGGATCAGGATTGGCAGAGAGGTGTCTCTCCAGGCTCTCCCCGTAACACCTCCTGGCTTTCCTGACCTCTCGGTTCAGTGTGTTTCTGGTCTGCTTGAACAGGTCCCGGTCGCCGCTCCTGTAGGCCTCCTCCTTGACTTTGCGCAGCCTCCTAAGGTTCGGTGTAAACCAAGGTTTGTCGTTGTTGTACGTGCAGAAGGTCTTAGTCTGCACACACAGATCCTCACAAAAACTGATGTATGATGTGACAGTGTCAGTGAGTTCATGCAAGTCTGAATCTGCAGCTTCGAAAACTCTCCAATCGGTGCAGTCAAAGCAGGCTTGGAGGTTCTGCCTTGACTCCACTGTCCACTTCCTGACAGTCCTTACCACAGGCTTAGAAGTTTTTAGTTTCTGTCTGTAGGCAGGGATCAGATGAACTAGACAGTGGTCCGAGAGTCCTAAAGCTGCACGAGCCACAGAGTGGTATGCATCCTTAATTACGGTGTAGCAGTGGTCCAGTGTCTGTGCCCCTCTGGTGGGACACGTTATGTGCTGTCTGTATCTGGGGAGTTCGTGTGCGAGGTTCGCCCTGTTAAGATCACCCAGAACAATGATTAGTGAATTTGGTAGAAGTTTCTCCATGTCTGTCACCTGGTCAGCCAGCATCTGCGTGGCTTCACTCGCACGTGCGTGTGGTGGGATGTAAACAGCCGCCATGACGATCGAGGAGAACTCCCGTGGTGAATGTGTCTTTAAACGTGTCTTAAATGTTTCTACTGAGGTAGCAGTTGTAATATCCATTGGTAGGGCATTCCAAAGCTCTGGAGCCCGAATAGAGAATGCTCTAGAACCTGCAGACATTTTCTTGGCCCTCGGTGTAACTAAAAGACTAGCGTTTTGCGAACGAAGGTTACAAGACGGAACATAAGGAACGACTAGGTCGACGAGATATGAAGGCCACTACAAGTTAGTTAAAGGCCATCTCATAGAAATGTGTCTTTAAACGTGTCTTAAATGTTTCTACTGAGGTAGTAATTCTAATATCCATTGGTAGGGCATTCCAAAGCTCTGGAGCCCGAATAGAGAATACGCTAGAACCTACAGACATTTTCTTGGCCCTCGGTGTAACTAAAAGACTAGCGTTTTGCGAACGAAGGTTACGAGACGGAACATAAGGAACGACTAGGTCGACGAGATATGAAGGCGCTAAGCCATGCAGTGATTTATAGGTTAGTAGAAGAACCTTGAAGTCACATCTTAAATGGACCGGGAGCCAATGTAAGTTGGCTAATATTGGGGTAATGTGATCAAATTTTCTTGTCCGTGAGAGCAGCCTCACAGCAGCATTTTGTACTAACTGTAGACTTTTGATGAGGGACTTAGGAAGACCAGAGAATAACACCTTACAGTAGTCCAGGCGTGACGTGATGAACGCACGTATAATAGTTTCCGCATTCCCGGTCGAGAGGATCGGACGAATCTTAGCAATATTACGAAGGTGAAAAAACGCAATTCTGGTTATATTCTTAATGTGTTTTTGAAAGGAGAGCGTTTAATCAAATATTACCCCGAGATTAGTTACAGTATCACTCTGAGTGATAGTACGGTTATCTATAGTTATTGTGGTTTCCTTAAATAAGTGTTGATAACGAGTAGGACCAATTATCAACATCTCAGTTTTATCTGGGTTAAGACGAAGGAAGTTGAGAGACATCCATTGCTTGATCTCCGCAAGGCACGCCTCAAGATTACAACAGTCCCGCGGATGTGTCATCGATAACGGCATATATAATTGAGTGTCATTCGCGTAGCATTGAAAACTAATATTATATTTACGTACTATGTCCCCAAGCGGAATCATATAAATATTAAATAAAGTCGGTCCGAGTACCGATCCCTGTGGGGCACCACACGTAACATTATAGAGCTCAGAGGACGTATTGCCATGGACCACTCGGTGCGTCCTGTCTGATAGATAGGAATAGAACCAGCTTAGTGCTGACCCTGAAATACCAACACAACTTTTAAGACGGCCTAATAAAATATCGAAGTCTACAGTGTCAAAGGCAGCACTAAGATCGAGTAGTAACAAAACAGACGACGTATTTGAATCCATAGCTATGAGGAGATCATTAGTCACTTTAGCAAGTGCTGTCTCTGTGGAATGATTAGCTCTAAAACCAGACTGAAAAGAGTCATATCGATTATTAGTGACCATGTAATCAATAAACTGCTGCGCTACTAATTTCTCAAGAAGTTTTGCTATGAATGGGAAGTTTGAAACTGGCCTATAATTACTGAGACAGTCCGGGTCAAGATTTGCTCGCTTAAGTAACGGTTTAATAATAGCAGTTTTAAAGGCTGTTGGCACTATCCCAAAGGAGACAGACCGATTGATTATATTTAAGACGGACGGTCCTAAAATTGGAAATAATTCTTTAAGTAGTTTGGCTAGAAGCGGGTCGGGTAAACATGTTGTTTGTTTAGCCGCACTAACCAATTGAGTAAGCCTTTCAAGGGACACGCTTTTAAAATTTGAGAGGGTTATTGCATGATCACCAGCGCTAGTAACCGGCGGTATCGACTGAGCGATTGGAATGGTATTCTTGATCTCGTCCCTAATGGACTCAATCTTATGAGCAAAAACTTTCATAAACTCGTCAGCTGAGTGGAAGGAGCTATCGGGGGCCGGCTGGCGTAGAGTTAGCTTTGCCACTGTATCAAATAGGTATTTAGGATTGTTTTTGTTGAGATTAATGACTTGCGAAAAATAACGAGTTTTTGCTAAGATAAGCGCATCTTTATATTTCAGGAGGCTGTCCTTTCATGCCTGATGGAAAACCTCAAGTTTGGTTAAACGCCATCTGCACTCATGGTTTATACGTAATTGCTTAAGCGTACGTGTTTCATCTGTGAACCACGGAGTTGGCCATCTACGGCGAGTTTTCAGACGTAGCGGCGCCACAGAGTCGAAGGTTTTTAATAATGTCGCATTGAATTCATTTGTAAGATTATCAATGGAGCCGACGTATGCGGGAAATATGGCGGTTGCCGGCGACAGTAACTCATAGCGCAGTTGCAGTCATGGAGTTAAAATTACGGCTGTTATAATTCTGATTGCTCTCTTGTCTTTGACAAGGAACTAAAATTTCAAATTTTATTCAGAAATGATCAGACAAAACCGTAGTATATGGCAGTACTGCTATATTTGAGGTTGGTAGTCCCTGGAATAATACCAGATCTAAGGTATTTCCATTCTTATGCGTTGCTGCCTGTACGGCTTGCGTAAAACCAAATGTATCGATTAAAGTCTGAAACGCCGAAATCAGTGATTCTGACGGTAAATTCATTTGGATGTTGAAATCACCCATGATAATTATATTATCTGCATTTGTCACTAGATCAGCCACAAAATCTGAAAATTCATCCAGGAAGCCAGAGTAAGCCTCGGGTGGACGGTAAATAACAGCAAGATAAAATGACGGTAAAGCGGTGGATTGGACAATGAGAACTTCAAATGTTTTAAATACGTTAATTGAACGAGGCCTAAATCTAAACTCAGAATTTGAGATGAGGGCGACACCCCCACCCTTTTTTTGAGGACGCGCCACATGCGAGCTCACAAAATTTGGAGGCGAGGCCTCGTTAAGCGGCAGCAGTTCATTAGGTTTTAACCAGGTCTCGCAAAGACCAAAAACGTTTCGATTATGTTCCGTGATAAGGTCATTAACGAGAACTGCTTTCGTATGAAGCGATCTAATATTCATAAAACCGAGTTTAAGTGTAATCAGGGTCCGTATCTATCGAAGGATTTTTAAACGGGATGCAAGTAAGATTGTGTTCTCTAGGCCTGACATCACCTCTCAAAAGTTTATTAGCGCAGTGGGACGAAACGACCGTGGGAATTTGATGGTGAATATCTGTTACACATGTGAAGTTATGAAGTTATGAACTCCAACAAATTCTCATTCCCACAGCCCGGCGCAGCCAGCTCTCACTTGCCAACATCTATGTCCCACCTGCCACCTCAAATACAGCGGGCCCGAGCGCCAACCCATTCCAATGGTTGGATCATATCCCAACAGCTCGAGGGCTCACATGTAGTGACCTCAATGCACATCACATCACCTGGGACAAATTCGCTCAGCCTGACAATTCAGGCGCAACACTCTGATTGGCTAGAAGACAAAGCAAAGACTCTCCTCAACGATGGCAACCCAACTAGAACTTCCAGGAGCCCTCAAGGCACAGGGCTCAGCGCTCCAGACATCTCTATAGCAGATCCATTAACTGCAACACGCTGTTCGTGGGAACCGCTCAACGACCTCTCCTCTGATCATCTGCCTATCTTGAGCAAATGGAGAGAGGAGATCAAAGTAGAAAAAGCATGGCGCCAAGTCCGTCCCAATTTCAAAAAAGGGGATTGGGGGAAGTACAAATCCGTCATCAGACAAGGTCTCCCGACCATAGATGAAACACAAAGCCCATCTGCTGTCCTTGAAGCATTCACCACTCTCCTTAAAAAAGCAGCCGCAGAAGCAATTCCGGTTCAAGTCCTCCGGCCAGAAGGGATTCCCTGGATGACAAACGAGATTCGCCAGCTCAAACAAGAACGCAATAAGCTGAGACGTAACTTGACTACCGAAAACCGCAAAATATGGCTTGCCAAATGCAGAGAGGTGATTGATAAAACAAATGAGGCCAAGAGAGCGGCATGGCAAAACCATCTCAAGAAAATAGCCGACACCAAAGACACAAGACAGACCTGGGCGGTTGTTAAATCCCTAGACGGCAACCAAGCCAGAGAAACCTGGAAGACCCTCATCTACAAGGGCAGGGAGTGAACCTCGGACGTCTCCAAAGCAAATGCCTTCAATTGTGAATACGCGACAGTGAGTGGGCGGAAGAGTGACAGGTTGAGTAGGAGGGCTATACGAGAGCTTCGAAGAGATGCTTGTAGACTAGGCTCCCCTCGGCAGTCACTTGAAACCCACTTGACGTTGTCAGAACTCAAGCGTGCATTGCAACAAGTCAAACAAGGTAAAGCTGCCGGTCGGGATGGTATTGCTCCTGAGATGCTGGAACACCTTCCCGAAGAAGCACTCCCCCTTCTGCTGAATATCTTTAATAGCAGCTGGCTTCAAAACTGGTGTCCGCGAGCGTGGAGAGTCGCTGTCATCGTACCCTTCCACAAAAAAGGGGAACTACCGCCCCATTGCACTAACTTCAACGGTCGGGAAAACGAATGATTGCAAACCGTCTGTCATGGTGGCTAGAGGAACACTCTCTTCTCAGCCCCTGGCAGGCTAGTTTTCGAAAGAATCGCTGCACCGCCTACGGTTGTCCCAGTTCGTCATGGATGGGTTACAATCTAAGCCAAGTCACCGCTCAATTGCTACGTTCTTCGATTTCAGCAAAGCGTATGATCAAGTGTGGCGAACACGACTGCTTAAAAAAATGCTGGAGTTAGGGGTGCCCAGCCGTTTTGTGGAATGGGTGAAGGCCTGGTTCACCAACCGACTAGCCAGGGTCAAAGTCAACCGTACAACGGGACGCTGCCGCACTTTTAAAGAAGGCCTTCCACAAGGGTCAGTCCTGTCTCCTCTTCTCTTTACAATTTTCATCAACGACCTGCTTGGCTCCTTTGAGTCCATGACACTTGTCTCTGCATATGCTGATGACTTGGCGCTTGTCTGTAGCGGCCGTAATAAAGTTGAAGTAGAGGCCCGATTGCAATTGGAGGTTGACAAAGTTGTTAAATGGAGCTCAGATAATCGCCTCAAACTCAACACGTCCAAGACAGAACTTCCATTCTTCATGATGGACTCTGCTGAATCAAAGTGGTGCCCGAACATCAAGATTGGAGCGTCAGTGCTCAAAACAAATACAACTCCCACCTTCCTGGGGGTCACATATGACCGACAACTCACTTTCAGTAAGCACGTCCGGCAAGTGAGCCAAAACATCCAAAAGCGTCTCCGCCAAAAGCCCCACATGGGGCTGGAAACCATCAGATCTCCGCACCATTTACATTGCAACAATGAGAAGTGTGGCCGAATACGTAGCTCCCGCTTGGGCTCCGTGGATATCTAAGGACAACATGAAAGCACTGGAGAGAGCTCAACTAAATGCAGCTAGAGCAATAACCGGACAGGTCCGATGTACTACAACACCTGCAGTGCTCCATGAAGCCCAACTCCCACCCCTTTCCTCACGCCTCCAGTTCCTGTCAATTCGGAAAGCCGACGAATGGGCACATCTCCCTCCCTAAGATGACAGACGACAGTTTTTATACAAACCTGTCCGCACGAGGCTAAAACGTAACAACTGGCGCAATTTTACCACCCCTGCCCTATCCCAACTCAACCTCCTGACAGACACCACGGAGACTGTACATAACCCTAATACTCCGTGGTCCTTGCCAACCCCTCCAACCACCCTTTTTACTCCCATCCTCAAATCTACCACATCGTCCCAACAGCTTGCGGCAGCGGAGGAAACCATCGCCCAGAACGGTCTTACCGATCTACTAATATTCACTGATGGCTCCGTAATAAACAGCGTACAAAATGGAGGAGCAGGTGAGATAGTTCGTCATGGTGATGAAACAATCCACTCGTGGCACGCTCCTACCGGGACCTTTAGCAGTTCTTTTCAAGCTGAAAAGTCTGCCATTACTGCTGCCATCTCCTGGCTAAATCAATATGACGACTGGTCCTCGGTCTCCATCATCAGTGATTGCAAGTCACTGGTCCAAGCGCTCAGTAATCCTTGCCCCTCTGATCCTGACATCGTATCCTTTCAAACCACCCTTGTGACTTTCCCCAACAACAAAGGGATACAAATCATCTGTGTCCCAGGTCACTGCAACCTCGAGGGCAACGACCTCGCCGATGAGCAAGCAAAACTTGGCTCCTCCCTACCCCAAGATGAATGCCAGCTGGATAAATCAACAAGCGATCATCCACAGGAGCTGCGCCCCCCCTCCCTCGGATCACCCCCACCTACTCTCCCTACTATCCCAAAAACCCAACCCACTGGAGGAGGCCTCTTTGTTGAAGAAAGACCTCACCGACCTGATTCGTTTCCGGTCCGGACATCACCCTACTCTCAGAAGGTGGGTACATCTAATGGGGAAGTGTGCCGATGCCCGATGTCGACTATGCGGTGAAGAGGAAGAATCAGCCGAACACCGCTGGCTGCGGTGCCCTGCGCTGACGTCAGAGCGGTACTACCGACAACTTGGCTCCTCCTTCAGTGAACTCTCCAGCCTCCCCAAAGCAAGCCTCGCGCTTCTGAGGATTATCCTCAGGCGCCTCGAGTGATTCACAGACAGACAGACAGACGGACAGACAGACAGACACCAGCAGCTGACATGGCTCCCCAAACCATCGCTGACTGTGGGAACTTCACACTGGATTTCAAGCAACTTGAATTTTGCTTCTCTCCAGTGTCGAGTTACATGGTGGATAGGATAGTAAAAGATGGTGCGTGAGTGTGTATTGGATTTGGCCCAGATGAATTGGCTAAAATGAAATTCCAAATTTCAAAGCTTGACATGGAAGACCTGAAGAAGGGGGCCTGAGTAGGGGTTACTTAAAAGTTACTTCTTCAAAATTAACCATTGTTAAATTGGTAAAGGGGAATTTGTTGGTCAAACCAGTAAACCTCCATTCCCGTTCTAAATTTCACCACAAGATGGTGTCAAAGTCAGATTGACCTAACATAGTAAATTAATAGTTTAAAAAGTCATCGATTAGATGAAGACTTGTTCTGAAGCACAGCAACACACAATTTTGGAGTTTGTTATATTATTTTGTTTTGCTATAATATACTTTGAAACTGCTTGAATAATTTAATTTGCTAACTAGGGAAGCCCATGCTCATCGTTAGCTAATGAGAATGAGACATGTTAATCACAGTTAGAGTAAGCTGCAATATACTTTATTTCATTCTGCTTTGCAATACTGTATAGTTAGTAGCAACTTGAGCAGCATCACAGCACTGTTGTTTCATTTACACACGAATGTATTAAGAGTTGAGTAAGGACCAGGGGCTGACAGTGATACCATGGGTGGAAGACTGCAATCCCACGCTTGAGCTTGACCTAGAGGTCACCAGCTTGTCAAAATACGTTTTGAAGATGCTTGAGTGTTTTAACCTGCTAACTAAAAGAATCCACGATCATAGTTATGATTATGTGTTAAATTGACTATTGTGAAAGAATGTTATTATTGTCACGATGTTTGATCAGTATCAAACATGTAAGTCAAAGTCGAACTCAAAGTCTGCTTTATTGTCAATTCCTTCACATGTCAAGACACACAAAGAGATCGAAATTACGTTTCCCACTATCCCACGGTGACAAGACAGAGTTCACAATGCACATACAAGTAAACAACACAAGAAAAATAAAACAAGAAGGCAACATCAATGAATAAAAAAGAGTGATAGTACGCCAGCCGCTCCAGATGCACAGCAGAGTCCGGAATGATGACAGTCAACCAGGGCACAGTGAACACGAGCACACAGCAGGCACGCACTGTCCGGTTCGTGGATCCTAGCAGGCGAACGAAACCCATCTTGGCGTCCATTGAACGAACATACGCCAGGAGAATGGAAGGCACGGCCGGGCGAGCTGGGTTGGCCGCCAGCCTGGCCCGGACGCCTCCGCGCTGGCCCCTCTTCTGCCTCCTCGCACACCGCTTTCGACGCATTCCAACCGGGGGAGGAATAGCAGGCGTGTCCGGCGATGCTCCAGGACGGAGCAGTCCGAGCTTTCGATGCAGTCCAACCGGGGGAGGAATAGCAGGCGACTCCGGCGACGCTCCAGGACGAAGCAGTCCGAGCGCCTTGAATGTCACCGCACCAAAGTCCAGAACGCCACAAAACCCACTTTCGCCGATGTCGAGCAGAACCTGCCTGCTGCACTTGTAGCACGACGTATTACGACGAGACGAACACATAAAACCTTCGGACAAACACTCATTAAACACTCACAAAACACCGCACGGGACAGAGAGTGGCCGCTGCGTGTGCACGCGCTGCCATCTTGCCTCAACATGTATGTAATATTGATGTTCCATTTACACATGAATGTATAAATGTGAGCGAAGACAAGGAGGCGGAAAGGGTTAATGGTGATAAGTGGTGGAAGACTGAGATCCCACATATGAGTGTGACCTTGGTCACGTTCATCCAGTTGAAGCCTAAACAAAATGCTGTTTGACGGAACACAAGTCGGAGAAAAAACATTTGCAAATGTCACGTTGATGGACAGTTGACAAGATTAAGAAATGGGAAACAGGATGAAGCATCCCTGAGAAAATTGTTACTTCCGTGAGAACATGGTCACCTCATCTGGTTGAATCCGGTTGAGATGCAGGTGCAGTCTATTCTGGAAGCATTTGGGTCATCTGAGGCCAATGTATGACGCCATGGAAAAAAGCTGGTACGTGACCAAGCAGGCATAGTACCCACGAACTGGACTGGTATAAAAGATTCGTTCCGACATAGAGCATCGCTCTCTCTCTCGCCCGGTGGACTTTCCCCCTCAGGGGTATGGCCCCTGCAGCTACTGACGTGGGTCGAGAACGCCGATTAGACAAAGATAGATTTTGTTAGAGATTTGCTCACTCCAACTTATTTTGCAAGAACCACACGGGAGACAAGTAAGTCCTTTTTGACACCTGCAGGTGGAGAGTTCACTCGTTCAAGGAATGAAGTCTGAACCCTCGTTCCTGCGAGGGGATATTTATTAAGAGAAACAGAGTGGGGGTTGAGAGTGGGGGTCAGACTAGACAAATGGCCGAAGCCCCTGGCTGATCAAAGCACAGCAGGGGGTCCTTCACGATGTTGTGTAAACAAAACACTTTGATTGCTTCCTCTGCAGCTAGTCAATCAGTTCAAAAGATCTTAGCACTTTGTTCTACTACTTTTGTTAAGACAGGACAAGCGAGTTTAATTATTACAGGTTACATTCCAACATAATCATAGGATCAAACTAACCTGAAAACCCTAACATCTCCCTCCTGATTTATCATATGATTATGCCACCCCAAACAACAAAGACAAGCAAGAAAAAAAAAAAACATATATATATATATGTGTAATGAAGAAAGAAGAATAGGAAAAATAAAAAACAACAAACAATGATAGCAACACTTTCCAGTGAAGATGAGGCATTAACTCAATACCCCAGATCAAACTTATTGTGTAAGCGAAAAACCTGCTGGCCAGATGTCATTAGCAGGAAAATTCTTACACGGCCCCGTTGCCACAGGCGACCAGAATGCTATCATTAAAAAAATAAAAAGAAAAACAAAGAAACAGTACATCAGCGTATCCATTACTTGCGAAGCATATTTGATGGTCAAATCAACAAGATTCCGTAAAACATGCTCAACAGAACAGCATCTACGCAATCCACGTCTCATTATCATTATCACATCTGTCACGTCTAAGAAGTTGTATATGTGCTCGCGTTTTCGTCAGCTGATGATGGACTAGTCTGTAGGTGTGTTCCGTCACACACACTGGTGCACACGCTCGTGTCCAGTTGGCGGGCAGCATCGGATAAACCTTGTGACCACAAAGCCACCAGCCATTCTGTATGAAGTATGTTCCGTTCGATGGTGTAGCCATGTTGGTTGGAGAGCCCTTACACCTTGAAAACGGCTCTCTCATCCTGGCACACAGCGGTGATGTCCATAGCTCCCATCCAGTTTCCTCCTGGAGAGCAGTCGTCGTCAATGCATTTGTGGGTCCTGCAACCTTGGATGCAACATGTGTAGTCAGCAAGACTTGGAATGGTCCCTCCCGTCGTGGCTTGCCCAGTTCCTTCTTTTGATGACTTTGATGTAGACCCAGTCTCCTGGATTGATGGGGTTGTCGACCTGTGAGGAGGAAAGATCAAGCGGCAGTAAATTTGTCTTTGACACAGTTTGAGCGTCCTGATCATATAATCTGCCAAGGACTGCTCTTCATTTGTTGTTTGCAACTCTCGTAGTCAATTGTCGTGCCCATTTAACTGGTAAATAGGAGTGTTTGCGGGAAGAGTTTGAACACCTCCTAATGATTCCCTTTAACCAAAAACTATTTATGACAGGGGCGTTCCCATTTATTGCCTCCTGGTTTAAAAGAGATTGTCTTACCCATGCCTTCTTTCTCCTCACACGCTCGCACCCACACAGGGTGTGAACACACACACACACACACACACACACAGAACACACAGACAAATAGATTCTAATCCATCTCTCATGTAGCTTCTTTTGATAGAATCTCCTATTGGTAACTGTATAGCAGACGTTTGAGCATATAATCCCATACTCTGCTCTCTCGCTTCTACTTTTTCCTGTCGGTGCAGTCGTATGTGGCCCCTATTGCAGTCATTGTCTTGTTAACTGTCGCCGTGTGACTCCTATGCATGATTGTGTGAATGTCAAAAATTGAACGTACCTAACTTTCTGACCATCCAACCTCCACTGTGGTACAAAAAACCTTACTATTGTATTGAGTAGGTACATTGAGCAACCTAGCTTCTTCCTGACTGCCAAATGTCCTGTTCTAAAATTTATATAACTCGACCTCTACGTCTTAAGCTTGATGAGCCAAAATATCAGATCTTGCTCTTGTTTCCTACCGTTTTAGCCTATTTGTTGTATCCAAATCCGTTCAATCTCTGATTATAATGCTTTTCTCTGTAGCCCTACGTATTTTTCAAATTTTTATTTATTTATTTACCAAATCTCCTCAGTTCTGTCAAACTCAGTGCACAATGAATCTCCCTTCCACTTTGACCCAAGCTTCACCAAATTTGGTAACGCCGAACCAAGGAGTGCGATTTGGTTGTCGGACACTCCAAGTCCATATCTTTTTGCCGCATTTCACCCTCTCAAGTTGGTGTTCTTTTGTTGTTACTTCAGAGCGACCCCATCCATCACTCTTGAATGAGTCCATTGTTCAAATGAGTCAATTTTCATCATTGTGAGTTCCTCCGCTTTTCACTGTCTTTTCCGTCCCCGAGGATGTTGTCTGTCCTCCGGAGTGTACTTGTCCTTCTCCAAGCACAACAGCAGTCTTTTCTTGTCCTTCGCCAAAGGTCAAAGGTGCTTCAGAGCCAGGCACCATTTTGTAGTTGTTCACGGCTGCAGGCGAAGTCTCGGATTGGGTTTCAGGGACCCTGACACTGAGAATGACAGGCTGGGACATCAAACTTGTAAGACTATCTCCAAATGTAGCTGCTTCCATCAATTTGCTGGTAACGTTTGTTTACCAAACTTCAAATTCTTCTAATAACAGCGGTCTCGTATTTATATCGTAAATCCTGCAACTCATCCTATTTTTGAGCTACATTTTATCTATTGTTCCAATTTAATCGGACAGTATGTTGTCTTCAGTATCATTATTGAAAATCAACTCATCGAGGTCTGCTGTCCACATCAAGCCCTGATCTGTATGTCTTGACCTCTCACATGTTATTGTCATGCTTGCTCAAAAATGTGACTTCGAGTATGGTGCTGTGAATTCTCAATCTCCCCAATGAAATTGGATCCCACCTCGTAGTTCTTATCGTTCTCATATTCCTGTTAGCCTGCAATTGTCCAAATCAAAAATGTTTTCTTTTAACTGTCTTTCTTTTGAACCTCTAAATCTCTCGTGTTGCTAACCTATCTACACCAGAACAAAAAAAATTTTTACCACAGTATAACACCAAATGTATTCGAAAATTCATTGTCATAAAGTGTTGTATTCTTACTATCTTCCACTATCTGTCCTACTCACTCCCTCCCTTTGAGGCTTGGCAACGCCCATGCCTCACACCTTGACAAACTTTTTGGGAGAATGCGTTCTTTACGACATACGATTCCATCATCATTTAATTTGACATTCTTTCCAAAACGCTTCTCAATTTCTCAGTTCACACATCTTCTACATGTGTTACTGATTCTCCAGTTTTTTCTCTAGTTAATTATCAATCCAAAAGCTACGTGTTTCTTTCTAACATTCAACCTGCTCAAAATCACTCTTTCATCAAAGTTGTTCTACTAATTTTCCATAGTAGTCGCCAACGACTTCAACCATTCAACCTTTCATTCAGGCAATCATTCATCAATGCCCATCATATGCATCTCACACAGTCTCTAAAGAGGAGTCATACTATCACATTGGTCCCAATTCATCCAAGCTCACCACACACCATTCATATATCATTTTCAACTCAGGTTTCCTGGTAGAACAATCCACCAGTCCAAAAAAAACTTAACTAAAACAAACAACTGGCAAATTAATCTGAATTTTTGTTTTGTTTTGTTTTTAAATTTGAAGAACTCAATCTCTCAGATTTAGCTTGCATTTAGAATTTTGTATAATCTTATAACACAACCAATCAATTATTCCTATTAAATGTAGCATTGCAAAATCTTAAATTCACAATTTAGCTTCTTCCAATTCCTGAAAGCATGTTCTGTGGTTTTTTTTTTTTCTTCATCGAATTTCTCATGTGAGCTCGACACTTAACATGCACTAGTGTGGATTAGTTTCTGCTCGCAAACAGACTTCTCTCTTTTCTTCTCATTTTTATCTGCCAAAATTGTTTCTGTTCTGCGGTGTAAATTGAATAGACAACAGTCCAGCAAATTTCTTTATATTAAAAGTAGCCAATCTTCATCAATTTGGGACTTTAACTTTAACTTTAACACATACGCACACACATGCACAGCTCTCGCGTGCAGAAGGTAGGTCTCAGCAACAATGATTCGTCACAGGCTGGCCATTTCCTGTGGTCGATCATGAGCTGGTCCCTCCCATGCACACGAGGACAGCACATTCTAATTTTATTTATTTATCTTCTAGAAGCAAGTTGCATTTCTTTACCACTTGATTTGCATATTTTAACTTTAGTGTAACACAAATTGAGCTCTAGTCATTTGTAATTTGGGCATACAAACAGCATTGTCATACTTCTTGGATGGACAAGACTTCTAATAATCTAAAAAAATTCTAATAATCTGACAATGACATGTTTCTCTGTCATATGGGCATCTATTCTTTCTTTCTCTGTATGAGCATAAGCGGTCAAAGAGGAGGAAGCTTGTCATGCTAAAAATTTGGCTTTTCCTCTGCCCCTTCCTGCACCCTTTGATTGATATTGCTTTGCAGAACGACACACTCTTGCAAAGTGTCCTCGTTTCCCACAGTTCCAACAGTTGTCAGTATCTTGTGGGGGTTTTGAATTATATGGCGGCCTGCGACCTTGTTGGCCTCTACCTCTTCCTCTGCCTTGCTGGGACCCTTGGAAGAAGACTGTTGTATCTTCATCTAGTTCATCATCATCATTATCTAGATGAAATACATCAGAACTTTTGCCTTTTTTTATCACTTTTTCAGCATGTCTGGCCCATTGCATAGTTGTTGTCACACTTGCAACGTCCACTTCCACCAAATGTTTCTTCACCCAGTTGCCTATTTCAGGGCGGAAATTAGTGAGGAGCGCATTTTTAAGCTGTTGTTGATAAGCACACTCAGCTGTATCATTGAATGGGATGCCACTATGCACCCTGAATTCTTTTTCAAATCTCAAACGAAAATCATCAGTATCTTCGCCAGGCTTCTGTTTTATTCCTGCCAAATGACCATAATTCGCTCGTCTTTGAAATATAGTTCGCACTCTTTGCACAAGACCATTCCATTGTGCTGCATACTCCCCTCCCAATTGATTTCCCTCAATGGGATAGGGAAAAGGCCCTTGATTATTTCTACCTGTATAATTTCCTCTAACCTTCGCCCAGTCTTTTCCCAAGGAGGACATTGCAGCTTCTCCTGCCTCATGTCCATTCAGTCTATAGGAATGTATAATTCCAGCCATGTCCTCTGCCCATTTATCTGGGTCTTCAGCAACAGGGGTAACCCCTTCAACTGCTTTTCTTGCCTCTTCCAAAGTCCATGGCCGGAAAACATATGTATGTGGGAGTTGGCCTTCCCCTACATTAGGGTTTGGCACCTGTATCATTGGGCATACATCAACCTTGTCTAAATTTTGAGAAAATCTAGCAGCAGTGGTCAAACTTCTTGTTTGTACAGGACTCCTAATAATGTGACCCTGACTTCTTTTGCTGTTATATGGGGGGGGTGCAGGTTTGTTAAACTTAGATACAAGTTTTGTGTGCGAGCGGAAGGCCCCTCCTGCTCCTCTGCTTGGGCTGTGCCTTCAGCTTCTGCTGGAGCCGTGGCCGCGGCAGTGCGCCTGCGCACTGTGGCCTCATTGTCTTCCGGCCTGACAAACATAGTCTCAGCCTCATCACCTTTCAGTTTTCTATCTTTTGTCTTTTGGATTTGTTCTCTTCTCTCTTGTGAAGCTTTTAACCACATTTTAGCACAATCCAATTCTCTCTCTTTTTCAGTCCATTTTTCTTTTTATCCACACTCTCTTCCAAAACATCAACTACTATCTTCCACAATTCAACTCTCAACTTCCCTTCTACTCCATACTTTTTCTTCCACTTCGGCATATATTGCATACAATTAATAAATCTACTCGCCATGTACTTCTCATCTCCGTCAAGAGGTAGAGATTTACCGTTTTTATTTCCCATCTTAATTCTAGTAGTTTTAGGTAATATAATTTCTTTTTCTCAAAAATATTATTATTATTATTACTTATTTATTTCTTTTATGTCTTTGAGGATCCTCAATGCAGGTTTAAATTGACCTTTCAACAAATTACTAGCCTGTATTATTGCCGTGGATCAATGCTAGAACTGCTATTTAGTCAATTTATCCTACCAGTCACACACTCAATCACACAAACGCCAGCGCTTTTTTAGGCCTCATGGCTCGGACAAACCAAAGCCGTATCTCATAGCTCGGACAAACCAAAGCCGTATCTCATAGCTCGGACA
Organism: Syngnathus floridae; assembly: GCF_059516105.1. Classification (NCBI taxonomy): domain Eukaryota; kingdom Metazoa; phylum Chordata; class Actinopteri; order Syngnathiformes; family Syngnathidae; genus Syngnathus; species Syngnathus floridae. Next base: position 4,874,893 of record NC_142419.1, on the reverse strand, counting down.
AACCAAAGCCGTATCTCATAGCTCGGATAAACCAAAGCCGTATCTCATAGCTCGGATAAACCAAAGCCGTATCTCATAGCTCGGACAAACCAAAGCCGTATCTCATAGCTCGGACAAACCAAAGCCGTATCTCATAGCTCGGATAAACCAAAGCCGTATCTCTCGTGCACACAACTTAAGGCCTTTAACTTACTTGTTCCCTTGGTTCGTTGCACTGCCGGGTCCCGTCAATCCACCTCTGTCAGACGAAGGCAGACCTAAGATGCTGGCCCAGCGAAGAATTCTCTTCCCAGGACTTTCTTCTCCAGGTCCTCCTAATGGACACTGGCTTGCCGACAATGCAGCACATCCTCCTTCGTCAGCCAGATAGCGGGTATGAGGGTCCCGGGTTTCGGCACCAAAATGTTAGAGATTTGCTCACTCCAACTTATTTTGCAAGAACCACACGGGAGACAAGTAAGTCCTTTTTGACACCTGCAGGTGGAGAGTTCACTCGTTCAAGGAATGAAGTCTGAACCCTCGTTCCTGCGAGGGGATATTTATTAAGAGAAACAGAGTGGGGGTTGAGAGTGGGGGTCAGAGTAGACAAATGGCCGAAGCCCCTGGCTGATCAAAGCACAGCAGGGGGTCCTTCACGATGTTGTGTAAACAAAACACTTTGATTGCTTCCTCTGCAGCTAGTCAATCAGTTCAAAAGATCTTAGCACTTTGTTCTACTACTTTTGTTAAGACAGGACAAGTGAGTTTAATTATTACAGGTTACATTCCAACATAATCATAGGATCAAACTAACCTGAAAACCCTAACAGATTTCATTCTTTCTGAAATTAACCCAAGATCTGTTAAGATGAATTTATACTATCTTCAAATTGGATTTAGTGAAATTTTAAGCTCAAAGACAGGCTAGGAGATCCAGACCTGGGTGCAGGAGAGAGGAGCCATTTTTAGGGCGTCGTCATCTCCATTCTTTAGGCCAGCCTGTTCTTTTAAACAGAATTCAGATTTTGGAACAAGGAGAACTGATCACTCGACTTTTCCACCAAACAGTATTTTAGACCTCTAGCCTCTTACCCTTTTTTTACTATATTTTTGAGTTTTCAATCGAGAGAACCTCGAGACTGAATAATTTTTGCTCTATTGAGAATGGTGAGTGGAAATTATTGTTAGTTGTTCGAACAATTGAAACTTGTAATTCTCTTTCTTGCTTATTCATTAAATTTCTACTTTAAAATCATCTAATTTCGATTAATGATTTTTTGATCTTTTATGCTTTAAATCTCTTTTGTTTCTCCATCATAGTCATATTTTAAACCTTTTCTAAATGAAGACAGCTTTAATCCTTAACATCAGGGAGTGTCAGAATCTGGTTCGAAATAAACGAGTTCCTGCGGTCTTAACAAAGACAGCTAAACTATTCCGAGCGGATAACAAACGCAACAATCCTAATAGGAAAGGAGAGCCGCTGAAACGGCCGCGATCGAGGAGATCCTGGGTCTCGACAAAGTAGTTACTCAACCCTTGGGTTTCTTTGATTTCAGCGGGACTGGCGTCCGGAAATGACGGAATTAATCTAACAATAGATTAGTTACCTGAACAGCGGTTAGACTCAGAACGAATCTTCTTTCCGTACCGGCTTAAATCAATTCTCGTCTCCCCTACAGGCTGCGTTACTACAGAGGGGCTAAAGTACAGAATTTTACCCTTTAAACAGAGAGCCGGTCACTTATATCAGATAAGTGCACGATTGACACCAGCCTTTCTCCAGACTCTGGCGCCTTGACTTCTAAGTGAAATACAAAACTTGCTTTCGTCTGAAAAGAGGACTATGGACCACTCTGGAACTGTCCAGTGCTTCTTTTCCATAGCCCAAGTCAGACGCTTCTTCCGTTGTCTTGAGTTCAGAAGTGGCTTGACCATGGGAATAAGGCTATTGTAGCCCATTTCCCGGACACGCCCGCGAACAGTGGCTTTTGATACCTGGACTCCAGCTTCAGTCCACTGTCTTTGAATCTCCCCCAAATTCTGGAAGTAACTCTTCTTCACAATGCTGTTAAGGCTGCGGTCATCTCTTTTGGTTGTGCAGCTTTTCCTGCTACATTTCCCCCTTCCAACAGACAAAATATAATGACAAAATAACCAAATATAAGCCACGCAGGCAGATGTGAACAACTCTAAAAACACAAATTCTGCCTTTCATTCATCTAAAGAGTCAGATATCATTGGACAAACTGGATGAAATACCTTAAATTTACATGAATTTTAAAAAAAATGTTTAAATTTTAAACGGGAGTTATAAGTAATGCAAAGGTGTCTGTTATTAAAACTTAAAACAAGTGAATTTTGCTCTTGTCATTTACAATATCTTTCAGAAAGTAATAGTTTGTGTCATGTCTACAGGTTCATAACATCAACAGTATTAACATGGCCACTTCATAGCTTGCTTTTGTAATATTTACTTTTGACTCGCAGCCCCACTTCAAGAATCACTGTTGTGATGCCACTTCAGCTTGGATCTGCTTCACTTTATCAGCACGATCAGTCCCTGTTAGCTTGTCGTATGTGTTAGCATGTTTAGTCTGATAGTGTCTCTTTAGGTTGAAATCCTTAAACAAGACAATATTCTTACAAATTTCACAATTGCCCTGATTTTCAGTGAAGAAGTATCGTAATTCCCATTTCTCTTGAAAGCGACGGCCCTCAATGTCAACTTTCCTTGTATTTTTTGTCAGTCGCCATGGCAGAAATGAGCGGAGAGTGGTCGTGCTGCCACCCTTTGGTAATAGGAGGAATTACAGTTTCAAGTTTCATGATTTTTTTATTCAGTTTGACAGTGCAAGCGGGCCATAAATAATATATTATAAGACCGAAGCTGTGGGCCCTATGAAATCTGACCGGGGGCCATATTTGGCCTGCTGGGGGGACTTTGGACATGTCTGCCCTACTAGTATACTTTTTCATGATATTCTAATATTTTGAGATAGGATATTTGATTTCTTTAGCTGTATGCCATAATCAGCACTATCAAAATAATAAAAGGCTTGCAATATTTCAGTTGATTTGTACTGAATCCAGAACGTATGACATTTTTGGTTTTGTAATTGCATGACAGAAACTAAAGAACTTTACCACAATATTCTAATTTTCGGAGACAGTCCTATATATGTGAAGTTATTAACACATCATTATATAATTTCACATGTTATTTTCACACGAAACCGCAAGAGGGCGCTCCAGGCCTGTGGAACAATTGGAACTGCAACTGACGATGAGTCTGGTGTAAGAGACGTAGAAGAGGAAGCGCCGCATCGTCTCCCTCCGAAGTTAGCAGAGTTGTTTAAAAGTGACACAGAGGGTGAAGATTTCATTGGACTTAGTGATTTGGAGTGACACAGATGGTTTGGTAAACTTGTTAGCATGTTATTTATGCTATAGTTATCTGAATAACTCTTAATGTGTTACATCAGGCACATTCTCAGTTCCTTGTTTATGTGTTTATGTAACGTTAGCATACCATACCGTTCAGCCTGTTGTTGCCTTCTATCTTTATTTTAAATTGCCTTTCAAGATGACATGTCTGTTCTTGGTGTTGGAATTAATCAAATAAAATTCTCACAAAAATGCGACTAATATTCCAGTGGGATTTATATAAGTCTTTCTTCTGTTGATGCATTTTATGGCTGGTGCGACTTGTACTCCAGAGCGACTTATAAGTTGTAGTGTAAGTGTTCCGGATGATGTTGTGGATAAAGTGTGACACTGCAATCCAAAATTAATGTTAAACTAGTAAATTCAAAGTTCTATATTCTGTTCTTGTTTTTGTTACTGATGTTATTACTTACCACTGTTCCAGCATTCGCCCAAACATACAGTTGTTGAACCACACCGATGTCCAGGTTTCAAGACTCACCAATATTTTGCTTTCTCTTACTTTGAACAGGAAATGCCTTTGTGGTGAGTCTTGCCTTCGCTGACTTGATGGTAGCATTCTATCCTTATCCTCTGGTGTTGTATGCCATCTTCCATGATGGCTGGTCATTGGGAGAGACCCAGTGCAAGGTACACAATTAAGACCTATTATAAGTAAATCTTGGTTTCAGTGGCAGCTTTTTAAAAAGTCAACTATGCGCATGTCAACAAAAACACATTTTAGAAAAAAAATCGTAAGACTTATGAAGAAGGGTGATTGTTGCCACATGCACAAAACAACAAATAATTTCCAGACACTCCTGCAGCTCTTTTATAGTTGCTGTCAGCCTCTTGGCTGCCTTCCTGAGCAGCTTCCTTTTTGTCTTTTCATCAATTTTGGAAGCATGTCCAAAGTTCACTGTCTTGCTGTATTTTGTCCACTTAATGATGACTCTTCACTATTTTTCCTGTGATTTCCTTTGAAATTTGGAGCAAAAATTCTCCTGAATGACATGTTGGAACAAAGAGACCCCTCTGATGTTGTGGAAGCTCTCTATGGACCATGCCTTGAACTGTAAGATGTGATGACAAAAATGCCAGGAAAAGCCTTCAAGAACATCTGAAATTTATTATGAGATCATAAGAGGGACATAAATGGTTGCAGGTGTGTGCTAAATCCATCAATATAACTTTCACTAATAAAAATAATTACTTCTGAACACAACCAAATTCCAAGCTATACGAGGGTGCGTACCGTAATTTCCGGCCTATAAGCCGCAACTTTTTGCACATGCTTTGAACCCTGTGGCTTGTAGTCCATCTTGGCGTACCTATGGATTTTTCATGATTTTTATGATATTTTAAGAGTATTTGTTTTGGTAACACAGGTAATAGAAATGAGGACAATTCATTTAAAATACCTGTGGCTTATATATGAAAAGGATTTTCCTCTAATTTTAGCTGGTGCGTCTTATATTTAGGTGAGTCATATAGTTCAGAAATTACGGTATATTTTAGCAGCCAAATTTCATCATGTGTTTATTTTTAAATACCCTTGCTTGTGGAAAAAAAAGAAATAATTCATTTCGGTCCATTTTTATTTTATTATTGTTATTATTATAACAATCTGAGATTTGAACAGGAGCCTTTAGACTTTTTAATCTGCTGTAGATAAAATCCAACTCCAGATGTGAACTTGTTGTCCTTTACTGTAATTATGCTGTTGCTGTTTTTCTTATTTTGATTTAAATTAAAGGAGCTGTATTATACTATTTTCCACAGTTAATTGGTGATCTAATTTTGCATGAAATGTGAGTTATTTTGGTGACTATTTTTCTAACCTGGAAGTAAGTCGCCTAGTGTACTAATATCCTCCCGCTGTACTCGCACAATTTCACGCAGGTCGGCTCGAAGTGCGGTCATGCCCACTCACACAATAGGACATCTCAAAATCAGATAGAAAAAAGCTCATCAAACACCAGTGACTAGTACTTGAGCACAATGCAGAAGGTAATGGAAACATTTGATAATATACATATTTGATGCACCAAAATCAGAACAGCCGCATGTCAACTATGTGTAAATCTATTAAGGATTAAGGCTCGTGAGATAAATTACATGAACAAAATCGTGTCATATTCAATGTGGCTTGTGGTCATTAATATCTTACATTGCAAAAGATTCTCTGGTTCCAACAGAGTAAAACTTTCCAAAAATGTTCCATTCCAGCACAGATTTGAGGCCTTTATACTAACCAAATACATTTGGAATAAAGTAAAATCCAGAATTAATCATCTTGTCTAATTTAAACACCTTTTTATGGGGAAAAAAATCCCACAGAGAAACTCTTCTCCTGTCATTTATCTGTCTAAATGTCCACCTCTTTCAGATAAGTGGCTTCCTGATGGGTTTGAGCGTCATTGGCTCCATCTTCAACATCACAGGTATAGCCATCAACCGCTACTGTTACATCTGCCACAACTTCAGCTATGACAAGTTGTACAGCAACCGCAACACACTGGTGCTGGTCGCACTCATCTGGTTCTTAACAATCATGGCCATTGTGCCAAATCTGTTTTTTGGCTCACTGCAGTACGATCCTCGCGTCTATTCCTGCACATTTGCACAGACTGTAAGCACTTCCTATACCATCACAGTGGTGATAATCCACTTCTTTGTGCCCATTTCCGTGGTTACTTTCTGCTACATGAGGATATGGATCTTGGTCATTCAGGTAAGGCGCAAAGTGAAATCTGAGGTACGTCCTCGCATCAAGCCCAGTGACTTAAGGAACTTCATCACCATGTTTGTAGTGTTTGTGCTTTTTGCAATTTGTTGGGCACCACTCAACTTCATTGGGCTTGCTGTTGCCATTAACCCAGAAGAAGTCGCACCTCACGTTCCGGAGTGGCTCTTTGTTGTCAGCTATTTCATGGCTTACTTCAACAGTTGCCTTAATGCCGTCATCTATGGCCTGCTGAACCAGAACTTCCGCAGGGAATACAAACAAATTGTCATGTCTGTGTGGTGGCCACAGCTCTTCTTCCAGGAAACATCACGAGGAGGGACTGAAGGCATGAGGAGCAAACCATCACCAGGACTCAATAATAATGACCAAGTAAAAGGAGAGACTCTGTGACTCAGTTTGTCACTACCGTGCCAAAGCCTCAACAAGCACTTGAAACACAATAGCCAAATGGGCTACAGTAAAATGAAAAGACAAAAACTGCCTAATATACAAAGTAATGTTCACATTTTTGAGCACCATTCTTAATGTTTAAAGCTCATCAATTTAGTTTTTTTTTTTTTTACAGCAGCCTTGAGACCTGAATGGGCCAGCATGTAAACATGTTTATTGCATCATCAGTCTATTCAACCAATTACATTTTGGAACTTCTGAATGAACTCAAGGGATGACCTAGAGCCAGTCATTAGGGATTTGTGCAACATCACTTTTGAAAAATTTCCTTTAAACTTTGCATTTCCTTGCATCTGGGTCATTTCAGCACACAGTGACAATTGTTGCTGTTACTGTTTTTAGGTGTGCTGTCAATGCAAGGTGGGCAAAGCTATCAAATTGCTAAGCATCAGGGTGTAGTAAATGAAACAAAACATAGTAGGAATGTTGTTGCTGGCTTTCTCAAATTTATCACATATTTATTTACTGCAAGTCAAAATATTCTTTTGCATCTTTCGCTAACATTTCTATCAATTCAAATTTGTTCTGCAGCTGATGAGCTCTCATGAATTTTCTATGACAAAAATATCCAGCATCCCTGAGTGGCATAAACTCTATAGAAAACAAACAGAATATTTATGTAGAAAAAAAATAAAAACTTTGTACTTTTTTTTCACTTTTTTCATCAGTTGTGAAGCGAAATTTGATGATTTATGACGATTTGAGAAAATTATTTTCAATTTGTGGATATCAGCAAAACTAAATTGATGAGCATTCAATGTGGTGTATGTTTAAATGTTCTTGAGCAGGCCCAAGGTCTCCGTGTTGTTTTAGAAATATGTATTTGGCACCAAAATGCAGTTGTAAACATTTACAACATTTGGTGAGAATATAAAAAACAGCAGCTTCTTTATCCTCTTACTCATATTAGTAACATACTGTGCAAGGTGTTTGGCAGCACCAACTGTTTCTCATGGTATATAATTGTATATCAAATTATATTATCACATTTTACCTTGCGTCACATTTATGACTACCAAGACTAAAATGTGAAATACTACTTAATTTGCTTAGCTGGTAGTCAATACCTCAACTTGTTAATTATCAGAAAAGGTGACTGTCCTGCTCATCTTCTTTTTCACTTGACCAAAAATAACTTCTTTTAACGGACCATAGATTAACTATAAGCCTGCTGTAAGATTTTCACTTTGATGTCAATGTTTATCAAGGCTGAATGGAACTACAGTAGGCAGCACAAGCAGAGCATTTATCCGTCAATGATTACAGTATTTTCCGGACTATAAGGCGCACCGGACTATAAGGCACACCTTCAATGAATGGCCCATTTTAAAACTTCTTGCTTATATAAGGCGCACCGGACTATAAGGCGCACCATTAATGCATCATGTCAGATTTGTAATCCAAATCAAATCATTCTCCATTTTATCTTTATTTCAACTTCAGATGCAACAAATTACTTTATAATCACAAAATAATGATCCATAGTCTTTTTAAAGTTAAAAGTTAAAGTCCCAATGATTGTCACACACACAACTGGGTGCGGTGAAATTTGTCTCTGCATTTAACCCATCCCCGAAGGGAGCAGTGGGCAGCAGCGGTGCCGCGCCTGGGAATCATTTGGTGATCTAACCCCCCAATTCCAACCCTTAATGCTGAGTGCCAAGCAGGGAGGCAATGGGTCCCATTTTTATAGTCTTTGGTATGACCCGGCCAGGGTTTGAACCCACAACCTTCCAGTCTCAGGGCGGACACTCTACCACTAGGCCACTGAGCTGATTCATGATTCATAGTCTTCAGCGGGCCACTTATGATTGATTTCATGACACAATGCTTCTGGCCAGTTTAAATTTAGGAATTTGGTCCATATATAAGGCGCACTGTCGGCTTTTGAGAAAATTTTAGGTTTTTAGGTGCGCCTTATAGTCCGGAAAATACGGTAATCTCTGTCAATATAGTCTTCATGTCGTAGAACAGGGGTGCTCAAACTTTTTCAGCTTACGAGCTACTTTTAAAATGATCAAGTCACAAAGATCTACCCACTACAACAAAGTAAATAAATAAATAAATAAATAAATAAATAAATAATATAGTGCGTCTATTTTTGTAACGCACTTAGAAAATGACATTGTGAGAAAAAAGTCCAACTCCCATTCCGTATAAAAGTGATACGTTTTTGGCTTCTTACTTGGTCCAGCAACCCCACTCATTTTTGATGGTCATAAATTTTCTTTTGTTTAAAAGTGCGTTGATAAGCTTATAAACGTTGGCAGTTTGTGTGCGCGCGGCCGTTAAACTTGCTGCGGTGAGGGGTTGTAGTCACCGTCTATTGCGCATGTGCGGTTCACTGTGATTGCCTCCCGACAGGCCTACCTGTATGTCAATCAAGCAATGGGCTGGAATCTAGCATACAGCATTTTTTTTTTTTTTTAAACATCATGCGATCGATTAGTAGTAGCTTGGCGATCGACTGGTCGATCGCGATCGACGTATTGCGCACCCCTGTCGTAGATCATTAACTAGTTAGGAATGTAACAGAATTTTTGGGTCATATCTGAAAAATGTTTCGATGTAAGTCATATAAGTACTACACAAGAATTACTGGAAAACACAACTCAACATTTATATATAGTATGCAGCATTTTCCTGATTTAGAGATTAAATTTTCACCTATTTAAGGCACAAACCTGGGATAGACATAAAGTTGACATGACCCCCCCCAAGCACTTTAAAGGTGCACATTTCTCTAAATTAATTTTGATATAAACATAAAGCAAATTTGTAACAGTAGTACCTCCAAAACGGCACACGATCCAGTCGGATAACTGGACGAGCCTCAGTTTGTTTGGATTGAAAAAGATTTTCTCTGTCACACTGCTCGCACAATTATATTGAAGTAATGACTTATAAATAGAAGATAAGCCCCTCCGTGACTACGAATAAGACTTTTGAGGTACCCAACACCTTTCGTCATCCAATTTTTGGCTCACTTGGTTTTACCTGGGTTATTTATCCAAATGAGATACTTGTCTTAAAGACATTATTTATCCCTTTTGCAGCAATAACAGCTGCTTCCAGAAAAAAACAATCATGCCAGTAGATTTTTGTCCATTTGGGTGGGTCTATTAGTTGTTGAGTTGTTGACTGCTAATGCAATGCTAGCTGACTTGACTTGTCCTTGAAAGTGCTGGCTCATGGAAACAAGAAATGATATGGAGTTTAGTTGCCATTTAGGTATTTGAAACAGTAGCTGTCAAGAATAATCACAAAGAAGAGCAGAACTCAGTCTAAAAACAAACAAACAAACAAACAAACAAACAAAATAAATAAATAAGTGTTCACCAGCAAAAAAAAAAAACCCATCACAACTTAAATAAATCACATACTAGTCACCAATATAGGCCATACAGAAGCTGACTATAGCTTGAACAGTCCTCCAATGTTTTTTTTTTTACAAGTAATTAGACGATTTAGGGATGTAAAACAATTCCTAAAGGTCTCTAAAAGCACAATTATTTCATAAAACCGGCTCACAGTGTACTTATCCAGTTTACAGTTTGGAGTCTTAGTAACATTGTAATCTTCGTAATGATGAGAATCAATACTTTCTCTATGCATTTTATTCTTCATCTGATTCCAAAAGAGCATTAAAAGCAAACAGAAGGCCACTCATGTTTGTGAATAGTGCTGTTTTTTAATGATTGTATCTTAGTAAAAAAAAAAACGCTCAGCTGATTCATGCTGAACTTCAGACTTTCTATGACCATGTGCATGTTTTTTAAGACGTTTCTGTTTTCCTTGTGGATTGTTACATACAATCATTTCATTTTTTTTGCAATATGTCAAACTTGCACAGCTTTTGGTTGATTGACAACTGTGCTATTAATGATGATAAATCAAAGCATATTTAATGACTGTAGTAATTGCATTGATTTAAAGTTGCACTTATCAGTGTTTTCAGTTGTTTTTTTAAATTCTCTTCATGTTCATCCAAAATGTTGTCACAGATGCCATACAACAGTCCAAAAAATGTTTAAATCTGCTGTTACTTTTCATTATCATCGTTTTTACCCCAATTTCTATGATAAATAGAAATCAGTAGTCCACTTACATAAATATGTACCATGTACTATGATATTCCATCCCAGATAATTTATTTGATTAGATATTATAATAATTATTATAATCAGTTGGTGGCACAGAACATGTACTATGACATGAAAAAGTGCATACGTAGCATGTTGTTGGAATGCTAACTTATCAACAAAATTGACACTAATAAACTAGGGTTGACAAATTATCGTGATCGTATGATTATGTTAGAATGTAGACTAGAATCATTAACTTTATTAAAACCTTTCACATTTCCTTGACTCTGGAAAGTCTCCACATTCAGTTGTTGAAACTTTCCAAATGGTGTGGAAACATTCTTGCTTAGTTAGTTATCTAAAATGCTCCACTAGTTTCTGTTTCCACAACCTTGTATAACAAAGAGCTAAGACCCTCTGCACTGATTAACCAGTTGCTGAGGTGACCACCAAACTTCTCCACTCTCACCCCCACCCTGTTTCCTCTCAATAAATACGTATGCCCTTGCAAGAGGCCTAAGTCAGACTTCGTTCGAACATCGCTGTATGCACAGTAACGAACATTTTCTCCACTTGCAAGTGCTAAAAGGGCATACTGCCTCCCGTGTGGTTCTTGCAAATAAGTTAGAGTGAGCACCACTCTAACACTAATAATTGTATTTTCGTGACTTTTCTCTTTAAAGGTCCCATGTTCCCCTGTACTTGCATATCTCTCAAGGTTTACATTTACATGAGGAGGTTGATTCATGACTCTCAGTTGCCTTAAGTTGTGAATGTGAGGGTGGCTGATTGTCTCCAAGTGTTTGAATGGCAAGCAGTCGCAAAATCAGTTGGGACAGGGTCGACCCTATATGTGACCCTAAACAGCTGGATGGATGCATCATTCGCTAAACATCTCCTCAATTAGTTCACTGATTTCAAGGAAACGGAGAGCAAAATTCTTAACCAATCATTCAGTATACATACAGAATACATGTATTCCATATTATACTCTGTCACCATTCATGACATAGAGTATAATATGGGGCAGCACAGTGGTCGACTGGTTAGCACATCCGGCTCACAGTGCCCAGGTTGCACTCGCAGCTAACCCACGCAGGCACGGGGAGAACATGCAAACTCCACAGAGGAAGGCCAGAGCCAGAATTGAAGCCAACACCTCTGAACTGTGAGGCGGACCTGCTTGACCGTCCTCCCTCAAAGAAGAATTACAAACTATAATTCTGAAAACAATCCTAAATAGTTTTTTCTCTCTTCAATGCTACTACAGGCACTCTGTAAGCATTTGTGATGAAAAAAAAAGCTTAAGCATTTTGATACAATTCCTACATTTTATTTAAGTAATTATGAAGTTAATAATTATGAAATTATTTTTTCCAAGGAATCCAAATATGTGTCTGTGACTTACAGTGCTTGACGGTTACCTCATGAATTATTCATGAAAACAGGTGGTCTTTGCCGATTTTACTGTCAACCAAATGGATTCACAACCGACAATTGTCTTTTTATAAAATGTTTATCAGAGAGAATTGTTGATTTTTTTTAACTCTTCCGCTACTACAGTAGTTTTTGTCTTTACATAAAGTAGACAATATGGGCCAAGTTGTAGCAGTTGCATCAGATATGACAACACTGTCCTCTTGGTTATGACTGTCTGCAATTTGTGTGGGGGTGAAAACAACAACAAAGCATTATCGTGTTGTATTAAAATACTTTTTTTTCTTTCATCAAAGAATATTTTGCCAACACTCACTGTGAAAAATAACTTCATGGTGTTGTACTGACTGTGAGGACATTAAGACTGAATTTCTACAAGGTAATTATATCATGCTTAATTTGAGGTAGAGAGGGTTCAGCCAATAATTCCAGGCTGTCAATAAAATAAATTAGTTTTTCAATCCCCAAAATTGCAATCATTTGACATTGAAAACTTGTCAACTACAACAACCAAATAAGTGGCTGCTGAGATCATAGCAGCTCAGACTTTCTAACTGCTAAGTTTGTTGGAATGTTTTTCAGCCCACAAAAGATATTTAACAAATTGTTTTGATTCTTTTGTGAAAAAAGTACAAAATATAATGCATTTATAACTGTGACATATGAGAGCAGCGCTCACAACTTTGCTATTGTTAAAGATTACTATACTATGTCAATTAAAATATGTGTGATTCTCTTTAAGAGGCTGTGTTCATTTTTCTCTTATTACTGTAGTGTTTTAACAGCATGGAAAATAGGCTCCCTGGCCCGCGACTGAGGATGAGTGATGCAGAAAATGGATTGTATGGATGGAGCAATAGGTTTATGTAGCACTTTGCTCTCTGATCACGTTCACCACACAGTAAAATGAAGAACAGTGGTCCTTAACCTTGTGAGAGGTACTGAACCCCACCAGTTTCATATGCGCATTCACCAAATGTGATTTATTTATTTTTTTAATTCAAGACAGATATTTTTTACTGGTGCACAAAATGAGCCGTGCATGAACATTTCTTGTTCAAAGAACAAAACCAACACAATGCATGAACTCACAACAAATTACATACTGGCAAATCAGAATTTACACGATGAATCAGGTTTGTTCGGACCTCCTCAGTGGAGGCTCTGTCGAACCTCTGAGACAGACTCACCGAACCCCTAGGGTTAAGAACTACTAGTCTAGAATAAATGGGAACGGAAACAGACCACTCAAAAGGGTGAAATATTTCATTCACAAACTATAAAATAAAACAACTATGGAAACTAGGGCCATCAATGAGAAATTAATGACCAAGTAAGCAATAAGATTGTGGAACTAGAGGCACTGATGGCTGGCTGAGGTTCGCTAGTTATCGATATGAATCAAAACACTGTTAGGTTACGGATTCTAGTTATTGATCTGACTCCAAATTGCGAAAACACTTAACACATAAATTGCTATGTCCTAATCCACACACTGGCGCACCTAACAATTTTGCGAGTTCGTTCTGTCAAAGAGAAGACCAGTAGATCAATCAGACCAAATTTACCAATTGTTTATTCCTGACAAAGCGCACTAATACAGGCCTGGGTCCCGGGTCCCTCACACTAAAACTCGTGCGTTTTTGTGACCACCAAAAGACGACACATTCTTCCGGGTTGCCCAGTTTTAAAGAAACACAATATGAATATTAAAGCATGCAAAATATTGTGAGATGATTGGTCGACGGCCATCTCCTCCCCGCGTCGGCGCTATCGCTGAGGTCAGGTGGTTGGGTTTTCCCCTCGAAGGCCGGTCTCATAGACGTGCTGTTGTTCTCGTTCCTCACCGACCTTGAGATGGTCTGCTCCGGTACTCCCTATCCGGGCCTATTCCACAACACTTCGAAGAAAACAAGTTCATGCAGTTTGCCTGCACATTCCTCGGCCCCCACCAATCCACACGAGCACTCCAATACTAGATATTATATCAATATGATTATAAGTTTAACACAACCTTAAAAATATGTTTGCAAACTGCCGAAAGCACATTTCCCTTTAACACTGACGGATATTACACATTTAGACTCCTATACAAACAGTCAAGGTATTACAACTAAATTCATACAGGCTGTAGACATTATTTTTTATCAAGTTATTCTTTTATCAATAACTTGACAGGTCATGGCTTTAAGGCATGTCTCCTCATCAACCTGACTAACCTCTCCCTGAATATTTCAATATCAGCATCCAACGATATTTGAACAATGGCAGTTCATTCTGGGTAAGACAACTGTTTCATCGAGGCTTTTAGTCACTGGCAGGGGTAAAAAGAATTTGTCGGACATCCAAACAAAAAGACAATAGGTTTTGAAGATTTTGGATATGAATCATATTTAGAAATTTTAATTGCTTAAACATTAAAAATTGCATTAACGTTTAAATCTATTTATGCATATTGTATTTGTATTGTTTAGTTTTAGTCATTGCATTGAGAAACTGAATTTGAATAGTGTATCAGTAGATTATTAACTACCGTATTTTCCGGACTATAAGTCACTCCGGAGTATAAGTCGCACCAGCCATAAAATGCCCCAAAAAGTGAAAAAAAACATATATAAGTCGCTCCGGAGTATAAGTCGCATTTTGGGGGGCAATTTATTCGACAAAATCCCACACCAAAAACAGTCATGAACGAGCAACAACAGGCTAAACGATAGCAACAACAGGCAAAACGATAGGGATGCTAACATGACAAACACAAACAAAGAGCTGAGAACGGGCCTGATGTAACATATAGAGTGATTAAGGACAACTATTAGATGGATAACATGTTTATAAAACCATTGGTGTCACTCCAATTCATTAAATCCATCGATCATTCGATACGATAGCAACAGGCTAAACGATAGGTATGCTAACGTGACAAACACAAATGAGGAGCTGAGAACGGGCCTGACGTAACATATAGAGTGATTTAGGACAACCATTACACAAATAACATGTTTATAAAACCATCGGTGTCCCTCCAATTCATTAAATCCATCGATCGTTCTTTGTCAACAATGGCTGCGCGCGGCTGAGGGCGCTTGCACTTCAAAATATTCCACAGGCTCATATAACGATAGATAAACTATATTTCAAATAACTATAATATAAGCAATAATATTATCAAACCATCCGTGCACTTTAAATCCATTAAATCCATCGATCAAATTCCTCGTCCTTTGTCAACATCGCCGCGCGTGCGCCCTGACGTCAGCCTCGTCTTTATTCCACAGATCTACTATATAACTATATTGTAGCGTTAACAAAGTACAAGGATAGACGTGGGTTTGGTAAACGGCTCTTTATTCCACAAAACAAACTTCCAAGCGTGTGGTGGCGTGGACTTCCAGAGACGATAGCTCCATGGCAGAGGACCGGGCGTGCGTAATGGCCATGTCCGAGCCCCATGCACCGTTCGCGGACAGCCACTCGACCGAGCGCCGGCCCCCGACTCAGTAGAGTAGGACCGGGCGTGCGTAAAAGCCATAATAGTTTTTCAAACCTTCTATGTCACTCCAAATCCTTAATTCCTTTAAACGCTTTGTCCTCCGTGTCACTTAGAAATGATCACCGCTAATGACGCCGGTCGTCCTTACGTGGGTCGCGCCGCGCGGTGCCCATGACGTCACTTGAAATAGTAATCCATTGGTACATCACGGTTCTCCAAACTTTCTTTCTGCTGATCGATTACTGTTTTCAGCGGCATATTTTACAACTTGAAGTTTGTAACTTGCAAAATATGACTTTCTTTTTGGTGCCATTTTTCTTAAGCCCACCCAGTTGATGAGTCACGGCCAACGGTGAAATTTAAAGCGCCCTCATCCAGTTTCGTCTGAAAATATATTTTTTTTCAGATGTAGTTTTTTGTTTTGTTTATTTGGTTGTTTTATCAAAGACAAACTCTGCTTTATTGTGGATTTTTTTTTCATATACCAAGACACACAAAGAAATTGAAATTACGTTCCCACTATCCCTCGGTGAGATAGTACACATATCCATACAAGCAACACAAAAAACCCCAAGAAGGCATAAACAATGAATAAATAAGAGTGTTGAATAAATGATAAATAAACAAATAATAATAAATAATAATAATAAATATAAGAGGAGCAAACAGACAGTGGACTTGGATATGGTGCTTTAAAGTGTTAATTGCTTTATTTGATGTTTTCTCTATTTTTTATGTTTTGAATATGTTCAAGATAAAGATATAAAAGCATGTTAAGTGATCAACTATACTAAAAATAACATGGGAAGTGGTCAACTATACTTTTAAGTGATGTCTTAATGATCAAGTAAAAATTTGTGAAAAAAAAACATATATAAGTCGCTCCTGAGTATAAGTCGCCCCCCCACCCAAAGTATGAAAAAAACCGCGACTTATAGTCCGGAAATTACGGTAGGTTGGAACAGAAGCTCAATAAATTCAAAACTGAAATGTAAGACTATTAGGAGCATATAGTCACCCTTTTATGATCAAAGTCAAAGTCAGCTTTATTGTCAATTTCTCCACATGCCAAAGACACACAAAGAAACCGAAATTTCGTTCCCCCCTATCCCACGGTGACAAGACATGGCTCACAACAGACAAACAAGTAAACAAGTATAACAAAAGCGTGCTGAATAAATAATGAATAAATAACACAACAATAAATAAATAAATAAGAGGAGCAGAAAAAAAAAGGAGCAAGTGCGCGTACAGCAGACATTCCCGAAAATAGCGCAACAGTGCCGCACGCTACGCAGAAGGGGGCAGCGAGTTCAGGGCCCTAACAGCCTGGAGAAAGAAGCTGTTGGCGAGTCTGGTGGTGCGGGAGCGCAGGCACCTGTACCTCTTCCCTGAGGGCAGAAGGTCAAACAAAGAGTGAGCCGGGTGACTCACATCTCTGGCAATCGAGGTTGCCTTGCGGGCGAGATGGGAGGTGTAAATGTCCTTCAGGGAGGGGAGCGAAGCACCAATAATCTTACCAGCCATATTCACTATGCGCTGCAGGGCCTTCAAGTTCTGTTCAGTGCAGTTACCACCCCAGACAGCGATGCAACTGGTGAGGACGCTCTCAATGGTGCCACGGTAGAACATAGACAGGACTGCCTGAGGAGCACATGCACGCCTGAGCTTCCGCAGAAAGTACAGGCGGCGCTGAGCTTTCTTTGCCAGTGACGAGGTGTTTGCGGACCAGTAGAGGTCCTCACTGATGTGCACCCCCAGGAACTTGGTGCAGCTCACCCTCTCCACCACAGCACCGTCGATGATCAGCGGCAGGTGTGTTGTGTGACACTTCCGGAAGTCAACAATGATTTCCTTGGTCTTATTGACGTTCAGCAGGAGGTTGTTGTCCCTGCACCACGTGGTCAGAAGGTCAACTTCCGACCTGTACCGAGTCTCGTTGCCCTTCGTGACGAGACCCACCAGAGTCGTGTCGTCAGCAAACTTCACTATGCGGTTGTCGCTGTAGGTCGCAGTGCAGTAATGCGTCAGCAGGGTGAAGAGCAATGGCCTTATGATAATGGCCTGTCATAGTTTTAACATATTTTTTTGCATTATCTCCCGAGGCTTATGGCCATACTACCCTGAGAACGCCTGATCTCATCAGATTTCTGAAGCTAAACAGAGCCAGGCCCGGTTAGTACTTAGATGGGAGACCGCCTGGGAATAACAGATGTTAAAAGCTTTGAGCGGCACAGTGGAACACTGGTTAGCACGTCCACCTCACAGTTCAGAGGGTGGCCCGAACCCATTGCCGGCCCTCCCTGTGTGGAGTTTGCATGTTCTCCCCGTGCCTGTGTGGGTTTTCTCCGGGCACTCCAGTTTCCTCCCACATCATAAAAACATGCATGATCGGCTGATTGAGCACTCCAAATTTCACGTAGGTGCGAGTGTGGATGGTTGTTCGTCTCTGTGTGCCCTGCAATTGGCTGGCAACCGGTTCAGGGTGTCTGGGATAGGCTCCCGCGACCCCCGTGGGGACAAGCGGTAGAGAAAATGGATGGATGGCTATCTCTTGAGGATGCTAAAATCGGCCCTGCTTGCATGGATTTTCTTCCTTAGGTCAGTGATGGACAATAAGGACTTCTTACTTGAAATGAGGCTTTTGTAAATAGTTTGGATTTTTTTTTTTTTTAAAAGACCAGAGCCCATTATTCTTTGTGATGACTGCTGCATTCTGATTTTGACAGTGTTGGGGGATTTATCATTATTATTTTCAAACTGACCCAATTTAGAGGTTCGGTCCATTTTTTACTTGACTTTAAGGACCTTTTGAGAGATTCCATTTGTCATGTCTGAGAATACATATAACTATGGTTAAGACTTCAGAAATAAAGAACATTCTAACTTTTAAACAGCAATTATGTGCTCAATATACTATACCCAACTCTCACGATGCAACCATAGGGCAGGTTGTTTCACACATCACGTCCGTTGTTACACGAGAACACTAATGACACCTGGTGGACTGCTAAAACGTTACCGGACTACCATTCTAAATGCTTGATTCCCCCCCATACAAGTTCCAGTGAGAATATCCGAGAAAAGCTCATTCGTTTCAGCAGCAAGTTATACTTTGACAGTATAGTTTAAAACACAGGGAAATTTTCACAGGATCACTTTCCACCAATCATAAATCTAATGCAGTGGTTCTTAACCTTTTGGGAGGTACCGAACCCCATCAGTTTCATATGCGCATTCACCGAACCCCTCTTTAGGGGGTAATGACATACCAGCAAATCAGTGACTTCTGCTGTTGCCTTTGCAAGACCAGTTCAGATATGCGTTATTGCGAATTTACACAAAAACAAAAGATACAAAATCTAGTAGAACACCCTTCTTGTTCTCACTCTAGATGGTAAAGGGAGGCCTTTAACTACTACAACTCAAATTTCCATCATATACTTTATACGTCATTTTGGAGAAATAGGAGACATTCTAGAAAAATTTACTAGCCTATATTGACAAAAATATCCACTACAAATCAATGAACACATCTTGACTATTATTTCAGTCTGTGTAGCGGAACAGAGCTTCAAATTTTGAAAGGGGAAAAAAAAACTGTTTTAATTATATACTAAGTATCCAACAATATGTAGTTACTGACGTCAGAAAGCACACAAACACACATCAACATTTCCAAGTTTAATAATTAAAGAATGGAAAAAGAACTTTTGCTCGTTTTTTGGCACACGCTCTCAATCTGTCAATAACCATCTTCACAGCGGCGGTTTACAGCAAACAGGCCAACTGTGCGCCACCTTGCCCGTAAACACACGGTTAGCTCGTAAACACACTGTTCACATCCATGGATATTGTGGGGTTTTCTTAGCTCTAGGCATCAAACCACCTTAGCCACCCAAAAAGCGTCAGACATACGTAGGTCGAACATGGCCAGTTGACAATCATGTTTTACTGTTTTCTTTTATTTAGACAAACCCAAATAAAAGGTACATAAAACCTGCGCATGTTTACATAATTATTTTCCATGAACATACATTTTAAAAAAAATGTAGGAATGTTTTACCTTTCTGCTAACCAGAAAGCCTAGCCTTCATACGTATGTACAAAACTTATCACTGTTAATAATCTAATACAAAATGTTTTATAAAAGGTTTTTTCCTTGCATGTCTGTCATAACTATAACTAAGTCCTCTGTTCTAAACGGTTTGTACAAAGATATACATTCATTTGCCTTCACAACATTTTCCATATTAACCCCGTCCCACTCCCATTCCTCAAAAACAGATGATTTGGCCAAATATTTTTTTCCCCAAATTCTCCTCCCACCCAAAGTTATTGATTTAAAAAAAAAAAAAAAGTCAGTTTCTTGCACAGTCATAACTCATATCTCATTTCAAGGTTTAACTTTAACTGGACAAACACCACCATCATGTTTCATCAAATAAATTGCTTATGCCATAGTTTGGATGTTTGATATCTGGCTTCCTTCACAGTATATTACATCAAACAAGACAAGGAGGAAGCATCAGCATGTGGAAAAATCTTGCTTAGTAATTCAGGCACATTTGTTTGCGGCCACTAGAAAAAGTAATATGACAGCACATGCTTGATTTTAACCATTTTTTTTAGTGTTTTACTTTTCTATGTCACTATCCTTCTATAAAAAAAAAATGTTGGTCAACTTAAACCTATAAAAGACAAGCTCAGTCCTCATGCAACATTGTGAATAAAAAATTTATATGAAATGAATTACACATTTCCAAGATCACAATGCCATTCCACATAAGAGCATTTCACTTGGAGGACAGTGTTGACATGCACACAATGAAATGAGAACAGCGAGATTACCAAAAATGAAGCATGGGGAACAACAAACAGAAATCCTTATCTTATTACCACAAACTAAAATGCCGCTTTAAGTACCACTCTGTTGTAGTGTGCATATCCTGGTTTGCTGCAAGTGCTTCGGAGTTTTCAATGAACAACATCCTGAACTTCAAACAGGCTTCACAGTCAAAATTGTCTGGATAAAGCCACAGAATTATTTTGCATGGGAAAACAAAACATATATAAGGAACATATTCATGTTTGGGTATCACTGAAAAAGATCAACATGTCAAAACTAACATTTTGTGACATAAGACTGCAAAAAAGCCAGCAAATGTTAAAAAAAAAGTTTGTCTTGCACAGTCATGAGTCATTGCAAATGTTAACTTGATTGTTTTTTGTTTTATAAGTCCATGCAGGCTGGGCGTACCATTGATGAATGACAATTGAAATTTTCAAACCAATGCGGTAGGTTACTGTTGCTTTAAAAAACGTGAGAAATAAATCTGCTTATGCTTTCATGTTGCGTTAATGTTGAGAACTTCACTTCATAAAGATGTTGCTTTGATTCAATAACCATACCTAAAACCTTTGACAAGAAAACTGAAAAAGTGAAATTTCACTAAACCTTTGCGTCCTCACAGTGAATTAAACTTAGACTGGTGTTTTTTTCCCCACAAGAAAATATAATTCCTGAAATGGTTATGGGCAAGAGCTCAAAACTTGTGTTGAATTAGTTTTAAGATCAGCTATCTCTAACACCTAGTGTTCAATACCAATTAATACTGATGAAATTCTGTCATAGATATGGTTAATCAGCATTAAAAAAAACAAATTGGAAAATCGAGGGTTCAAAATCAGTCAAACAGTTTCTATGCAACAATATTTCCATGTGCCATTAGTCTAGACACAGTATGTTGATTAATCCAGCATTGGTGGAATAAGAATTAAGCATCTTAATTATCCTATTTTCATCCATTTCAGGGTGCAGTCATTTTAACTTTCTACCGCCATTTGCGGTTGACTGAAATTGCTTTCAAAGTATCCTTGGGCTCGCACTGCAATCGCTACGCTCCACCTGTTTTGGGTTTGGGCACATGACATTTGCAATGTTGACAATTTTATTCGACGACAATGGGGCAATAGAATGACAGCTGCACCCTGAAATTGATAAAAATGGGTGGATTAATTTACATTATTTAATTCCACCAACACAATATTAATCAAAATCCTGTTTAGACTAGTGAGATTACAAAGAACAAATTGGTATGAAAAAATTACTTGAAAAATATTTCGAAAAGAATGCTGGTGATGATTTTCCCGTGTTTCCTCGTCAGTAAGGCTTTGAAGAGTGTACTGGCAAACTGTTGTGTTTGTTTTTTAACAGCCACAACTTGTGTTTTTTATGCCAGAATAGGATATCAACAACACCTCAATCATGTGTGACATGCAAACTTTTTTTGTCCAATGGGATTGTTCCTCTGCCACAAAAAAAGCCACTATGACTTTAAATTCAAAGGAATTTGGTACTGTTTTTGGCACTCCTGCTATTGGACGGCCATAACAATGCTTAGACAAATCTTGCATTGTAGCTGGTGGTGCAAAGTCAAACTGGCGCTTTCACCGGTAAAAGGCAACTAAATATTGTTTCATATTTACACACACAAAGACCAGTCATTAATATATTATAAAAGACTAATCTCAGTCAGATATCTGAGTTTAACTTACAGAATTGGGATCCTATACCCGCTCAAGTAAACATTCTAATATACCAAACAACTTTGGGCTTGCACTGTCCATGTGCAACTAAGCAAATCTATTGACCTCTACAGTTCAAAGAAAAAGACAGAAAACAGAAAAACAGATTTTTTCTATTTGACCTTAGATAACACTGTATTTTAAAGGCAACGCCTCAGGAGACTTGCTTTCAGTTGAAAAACAAACAAAAAAACAAAAAGGTTTTTTCAGTACCATTAACTATCATGTCCTCATGTATCTATCTATCCATCCAAAACTGATGAGATTGCTAAAGTGTGAAGAGTATCCAGCAGTGATGACAAGTGACCAGTTTCCCGCCATTTAAATATACGGGAAGAGTTGATTTGAAACAATTATTCTAGCCAGTCTCAGAAACAACAACGCAATCCAAAATATTGCTCAACACCGCTCACCCTCCACTCTAACCTTTAAAATACAGAAACTATTAAATACTGATTAGTCCTATAAAATCTTTTAAAACTAAAAATATTAAACCATTTTAGTAGGAAGCATTTTTCACCCTCCGGCAATACACCTGGGCGTATGATTTGTTGTAGTAAGGTATCACATTTATTGACATCAAATGCCCAGCGCATAACAAATTTGTGTTTGTTAGCAAAACAGCTGCGATGAACTGGTTAACAACCACTTACAGTATCTATTACGTTAAAAATAATAACAACTAAAGTATAACAAGCAAAAAATAAAATTATGGTTTGGAGTGTAACTGCTGACAATGTAATAATTGGTGAAAAAACCTTCAATATTAGAAATACTAGTGAGTATCTGTTTGAAAAACCTGTATTATAATGTAACGATATAAAAGTTTG
The DNA here is from genome assembly GCF_059516105.1 of Syngnathus floridae. Lineage (NCBI taxonomy): Eukaryota > Metazoa > Chordata > Actinopteri > Syngnathiformes > Syngnathidae > Syngnathus > Syngnathus floridae. The sequence goes on along the minus strand of NC_142419.1, from coordinate 4,851,856 downwards.
AGTCAAGATATTTTCTACAAATCTCAATTCCAATGAACCTGGGATGTCGAGTAAAATGTAAAATCAGATTCAATGATTTGGAAATCCCTTTCAACCCATGTTCTACTGAATACACTACAATGACAAAGGATTTAAAGATCAAACAGACAATGTCTTGTTTTTTAACATTATTATTTACAAGTACTTTAAATTTGATGTCTGTAGCGTGTTAGCAAAAAGGCTGGGACAGGGGAAACAAAAGTAGTAAAAATTAGCAAGGCTTAAAAACGAAGAAAAGAAAACCCTGTTTGGAACATTTCACAGGTAAGCATGTTAACTGTTTTTTTTTTTTTTTTTGCTAAACGTTTCTTAATGTACAATTGCAAGAAATTCAGGGATTTAATCATCGAGGATCCACAACATCTATAAAAATTCAGAGAATCTGAAGAAATCTCATCGTATCGTACAGGCCAAAAACAAACAATGAATCCCTGTGAGTTTCAATCCCTCAGGCGGTACGGCATTAAAAAAAAAAAAAACGGAAACATTTCTATGGTAGGATCCTGCCAATTGGGCTCACAAAACTTTGAGAAAATCCTCGAGCAATCCAGGTAACTGTTAAAAAAAATTGCTCACGGCATTTTTCTCATTTACATGGACAGTGCTCTGGAACTAAAGACCCACGAAGAAGTCAAGCCAGCCGCAGCAAAAATTCAAAATATTTATGACAGTCACAATGTTGTATTGAAAGAACATTCAATTGCTAATTAAGGGCGGTAAAAAATTACACTGGCACTTTAGCGGATGGCGCCTGTTGCCAGCATTAGCTGCTTGCAACGTTAGCATTGCTCAAGTGCCCCATATATGTAGGAAAAAAACGTTAAGAATAGAGGAAATAATGACATTTTAAAGGCTTCAAAAAGCAGGTAAAAATGCTAGTTAACGTTTTCCACTGTTACAATGGAAGAGCCTGAGACTTACTTGTCTGTGTGAAAGGATGTGGGGGTGTTATGGACAAGAAAGAGCAAAAAGAAGCACTTTAGGTCAAGAAGCAGGTGTGCCATATAAGCAATCCGTCTGCCTGCTATCTTCATCTCATAGACCAACAACTCTGAGAAGAGATTTGTCCAAAACAATTTACCGCAAAAGGGACGCAGAGTACAGTTTAAATTCAAATACAGTCAAACCTCGGTCCCGGTTCTCGAACAAATCGAAATTTGAACAAAAAAATTCGAATTTTTTTTGCTTCGGTTCGAACAAAAATTCGGAGGTCGAACCTCGCAAGATGAGCCGAGAGGACCCGAGAAAACCCAACCGCGTGACCCGGATGCCGACTGACTCTGTTCGTTGTTATTGTATTTTCATTACTTTGAGGATTGTATTAACCCCTAATCATGCCTCCAAAGAAAGCAAGTGGGAGCAGTTAAGCCATCCTAAAACACAAAGACGCTCTTAAAGCAATGTGACAGTGAGCACCCGGCGTGCTGCAGTTGCGTGATCGGAACAAATTAAGCTCCCTGCGCACTGAGGTCCACAAACATTTTGGAAAGTACATCAGGACTTTAAAAATATTTTTTAAATTTCAGCGACAGCTCTGTCACAATAATGCGACCAGCGCGGTGCAGTTGCGTGGTCAGCGGCGCGCTACGGTTGCGCATTTGGATGTGCGCTGCAGTTGCGCGATCGGACAAAAATGCGCAAATAAAAAAATGCTTAAAAAAGGCGTTTTTTTTAGTCTTGGAACAGATTACATTTTTTTTCCATTATTTGTAATGGGAAAAATAGATTCGGAATTCGAACGATTCACTTCTCGAACCGCCTTCTGGAATGGATTGTGGTCGAAAACTGAGGTTTGACTGTATGTTCAAATACGAGTCAAAAGTCTACCAGGTAAACGAAAGCCATCTATCAATAAAAACCCAGAAAAGTTGCTAGTTTCTATGGGCCCAAGCTTAACTAAGATGGAGTGACGTAGAGTTGAAAAGAGTGCTATGGTCTGATGAGTCCACATTTCAAAATATTTTTGGGCAGTCATGGATGGACATTGTTTACTCCGGGCTAAAGCGAAAAAAACATTTGGACTGTTATCAGCGCGACAATCAAAAACCAACATCAGTGATGGTATGGGAGTGTGGTTAGGGTTAGTTGCACATCTGTGAGGGCATTGTTAATGCCAAAACAGTATATACAGGTTTTGGAGCATCATATGCTGCCATCCAAACAACGTGTTTTTCAAGGAACGTCCCAGAGTATTTCAGCAAGTCAATTCAAAGGCACATTCTGCACGTTACAACAGTGAGGCCTTTTAATACGAATATGAGCACTATACTTGCCTGGCAGCAGTCCAGACCTGTGTCTTACTGAAAATACTACTTAACAATTGAAGTTGTACATCAAGCAAGATTGTGTGGAAAGGAAAGGTGAAAGGGAAGGAAAGGAAAAGAAAGGTGAAGTAACATATGCTTGCCAGCTATTTTGGAACATGTTCCAAAATGTGTATTATTGCAGAATTTTTTTTTAAGATAATAAATATCTTTGTAGTGTGTTCAATGGGCTATAGGCAGGAAATGATTTTCAAATCAAATAATCCATTTAAGTTTTATACAACATCCCAATTAAATTAAAATTAGATTTTTGTGATGCAATGATGTCAGCATAGATTAAAATACGACATGGTGCAAACTTAAAGTTAACTGCCTGTAGCAGCTTCTAATGTGAGGCCTCAGTCAGGTAGTATGCTAATTAAATGTATTTGGGTTTCCCAATCTTCAAATATAGAATTCAAAAGGGAAACATGTTGCTTGGAAAATCTTTGGCATAAACGATTGCTTTCATGTTTGGATTAAAACTATATAGTGGGTTCATTTAAATTAGACACCACCCAAACAGTTGATCTTCTACTGTTTGTCCCATTAAAAGATAAAGGTCCTCTCGCCTCTCTATTTTGCAAGACGGGGATGCACCGCGAAAGTCCTTAAACTCCTTTCGGATTTTCCGAATGAGGAAAGGAGTTGTTCTGTTGTAGAAATTTGTAGGGATAGCTTTGGAGGTAATATTTCATTTACATCATTTTGCATCAATGTGATGAATTAATTTGTCAGATACAGTATGTAGATCATTGTTTACAAATTACTATAATGACGAAGATTTTTCCCTAGCATTTCCCTCTTATAAATACAAACAAATAAACAATTAACAAATTAATATTAGCACTGATTTTTGCTATTCATAATCCATGCGGGTTGTAGGGTGTCATTGCATTATTGAGGACGGTATGCTAACTTCAGTGTTAGGCATATTGCCCATCCACTGAGAACGCAATTATAGTCAGATTTTGACAGGTTCATCTATTATTAGGCAGTTACATTCTCAACAGTTACTCAGCAGCTAGAAAACAAACTCTACCAAGGAGGTGAGGATGGCAGAACCTGGGACAGAAAAGGCATGCTCTCCATGGGCCTCATGGCAATGTTAAGTGGGCCGGTGATATTCATGGGCATTGGGGTGGTGATGGCCACGGGGTGGGCAATATTCATGTGGGCGGTCGTGGGGATGTTGACAGAGGCTAGGTTCACAGGGCCTGTGATGGTGACGGGATGCTGCAGGTTGACAGGGTTTGCAATGTTGACCGTGCTGGTGGTGATGTTCATCTGAGCGGCAATGGTGACTGGGTTGCTGGCATTGCCGCCACGGTTCATGGCAGAAGTGATGGCTGCTGAGTTGGTGACCGGTGTTGTCGTGGCGGAATTGTTGTGCACGTTGTTGGCATCTACAGTCAATAAAAAAAGAAAAAGAAAAGAAACAAGCCCAGTCACCTTGGTAGGAATTTGAGTGTCTACTTAAGTACAGTAAAACCAACAGTCCAATCGGCACCGTCGTTCTTTACCTGGGTCGCTGAAAATGTAAAGACATCATTTCAACATTATGTCAACTGTAGTAATATTGGTGGAGAAACCTACCTTTGTGAAAGTTGTCAATTAGGACTTGGAAGGAGTTATTTAAAATCTCTCCTACCGTCAAATCACCTAAGGGGTAAATTCAAAAAGCAGGATCAATAGACTAAACGGCTAACTGATTGTTTAAAAAGCTGTAATTTTGAACATTAATACATGATATAAAACATCCTCAGATCTATGTGCAGCAGACTAGATGAACACGACAGTGCATGACGGTTAATCTGATTATTTTAGGGCAAGGACATTGTCAATGTCAGCAAGTCTGGCTCAAGCAGCAACAAACTGTCTAAAAAAAGTGTTAGCTATTGGGGCATTTGTGTCCCAGTTACATCTATGTGTAACATCTATGAGTCCATTTTTATATGTAAGGTTTGCAGGAACCTATTTAATCAATCAGGATAACAGCCAGGTAGTGTGCATCTAACCTGTGCAATGGTCCAGTTTTTTGTTAATTCAAATAATCTACTGATCCTGCTTCATGAACTTTAACCTAACACTGGCACAATTATACTGTACATACTACAAAAACAGAGAAACCTGAAATTTACCAGCCCTCAGAGAAAACACATGTCTTCATGGGGAAATGGTGCAACATGACTAAAAACTGGCCACATGTGACTATATCATGGCATGTTATCATGGTAGTTTCTGCTACCAACTACAGGACTGGATTACCTTTTCGTGGCCCTGAGTGGTTCCACTGCCAGTCACTTATGCCTATTCAAAAATACAGACACATATGGGGTTACAAAAACACAGGGCAACATTGCCATCATCTGGGGGTTTTGGATGGCGTGGTTAAAGGTATTTTTTTATTTGCCTAAAAATCTGATTTTTTTCCCTACTTTTGTAAAACAATCTTTGATATCCTTTTATTGAGTTTGTAAGATAATTTGGGTCGGAAATGAATCGCCAAGTTATTTATGTTGGTCAAAAATAACTTATTTTGAACAATATTTTTTTTCATTATTCAATGTGTAAAATATAATTTATTGTGAATAGGTCTCAGATCTCTTAAATTTTATGTGGATACAGTTTTTCTCTGTTTGTTAAATCCTGCGATGTGGGTCATTTGGCCACCATGCCATTTCATTTGGATTATCTCTATTGAAATGTAGTGGGCCGGCAGCAGAAATGTAACGGATGACAATGGACCCTTAGGCTGCTATGGCAGGGTGATGACCCATTCACCATGGTGGAAATCTATTTTGTCAATTGCAAGGTGACATTGCGCTACTTTCAGTTCTTCAGCTGTATGAATACTATGATTTATGATGAACATTTCTAAGGCTTGGTGCACAAGAATTCTTCAATTCTTAAAAGATCTTTTTTAGATTTGGCAAACTCTACAAGAAAGTTAAAGTCCCAATGGTTGTCACACACACAACTGGGTGCGGTGAAATTTGTCTCTGCATTTAACCCATCCCCGAAGGGAGCAGTGGGCAGCAGCGGTGCCGCGCCTGGGAATCATTTGGTGATCTAACCCCCCAATTCCAACCCTTAATGCTGAGTGCCAAGCAGGGAGGCAATGGGTCCCATTTTTATAGTCTTTGGTATGACCCGGCCAGGGTTTGAACCCACCTTCCAGTTTCAGGACAGACGCTCTACCACTAGGCCACTGAGCTGGCCTTGTGGTAGTGCCTGGAGAGATCAGGCATTTAACAGTTTTGGTCATATTGTGTTTCGTCTGCCACTCCAGTTCCTTGCAAGCTGCTGTGGTTGTGATCTATAAGTAAACGGTTCCGGTTGGAGTTGAGTTGAAACAGAACACCACACACATAGATGTTGCGCCACAACTGGTTTAGCATGCAGTCCTTCGAGGCTGAGTTTTCTATTCACAATACAGTCCACAAGTCAAATGGTTGCCATTCCCCGAATACATGAAGATTGGGTTGTGAATAGGGATGGTTCTTCCTTATGGTATGACCTCCTTTTAAATATTTGGCAAACAGTCTCTCTGTTTATTTTTAAAACTTGTTTGAAGACCCATTTTTTATTCTTTGGGTTTCTACTGAATTTGTTGTTATTGTTCTACTACCGTTTATTAATCTGTAGTTAAATTTACTATTGCTGCTTTACCATTTACTGTTTTTGTGGTTGTCCCATCGTTATATGTAAAGTGCTGTTACAGCTTTAGCTGATGTAAAATGCGCTATGTAAATGAAGTTGGATTGTATTGGATTCTAGCTCAGTGGCCTAGTAGTAGAGTGTCCGCCCTGAGACTGGAAGGTTGTGGGGTAGTTGATTAATCAGATTTAAAAATATAAAAAATTGCTGATTAAAAAAAAAAGTAAGTTTTGTAAAAACAGGATATTGCTCCAAATAGAGTAGAGAATGCACAAACAATGCTTCAGTTACAGTTTCACTCTCTTACATGTCATAAAATAGGGGGAAATATAGCTCACTATTTCCCTCAAGTAAAAGCTGCCGTTTTCAAACATCCTTTACAGATTAAACACAAAGATAATCAATCGTCAGGTTTACATAGAGTCTTCTATTACAATTAGAATAAAACCAAAATGGAATGAAAATACTCATTATAGGGGCAAATCAGAATGGAATTTAATTTGAGTTCAAAGGGGTATCCTGCGGCCAATCCTGCTGCAGTAAGAGTATGAATTTAATAAATTATTTTAATAATAACTCTTCTACTCATACGCGCAACCATTCACACTCGTGGTGGTGAACTACTTTAGTAGCCACAGCTGCCCGAGAGCAGGCTGACAGAAACGTGGCTGCCAGTGCGCGCCTACAGCCCTACCGATCACCACCAAACATTCACACACCAGTGTGAGTGGGACTGGAGGCAAGGTGGATGATGAAGCGTTTTGCCCAAGGACACAATCACCCATGACTCGGGCAGAGCAGAAATCAAACAGCCGACCTTTCAGTTATTGGACGACTGCTCTACCACTCTACTGATAGCGTAATTCTAATAAAAGTTGAAGAAAATGAAGAGTGCTTTAGGTAACATTTAGGTGTTTAACTAGTTTCTCTATCTGGGCATTGGGTGGCACCAACAAAATTGAAGAACAAACGTGACGTCGTCATACTTCGCTCTGCTATGCTGTAAATAAAACATGTAAGACATTTAAGAGTAGTGCAGTGATCAAACTTGAATGTCAACAAGTCCAGACACCTGCTGTCCATTCTAAAACTCTTTGTAGCCATTGAAGGTTTCCAATTGCTAATCTGAGTGCAACGAAGTTAGATGCGAATGATAATGCTAGACCTCTGTCGGTGTTGTGACTTCATTCCTAAAGGAGGCAAAGCCAATGCATGTACTTTAAAAAGACAGCGCTTGTTCAATTCTCAAACAATTTGATGAAAGTTGGTAGCCATGACAGCCATTTATTTTGGATCTGCTTCTTTGTCTTTTTCTTGGGTTTGTTGGCATCTTTTTTCTTTTATGACAAAGTAGCAGCGTGCTGCCCCGAGTGTAGTCGTGACAACTTTTGCTTTGGACAGTAACATCAACAAGATGCGTGCACTTTAAATGACTAGGATTGCACCTTAATTGCATAATCCTGTTTACCAATTTTGGTTAATGCTGGTTCTACAACTTAACTCAAAAGTAAACAGATGTGTTATTTTCCAACATTATTCACACTAACATTGCATCATTAATGTTAAATAATAAATAAATATATATATATATATATATATATATATGGTGAGCCCATGGGAATATATATATATATATATTCCCATGGGCTCACCATGGGCTCACCACCTGTGGGAGGGGCCAAAGGGGTCGGGTGCAACGTGAGCTGGGCGACGGCCAAAGGCAGGGACCTTGGCGGTCTGATCCCCGGCTGCAGAAGCTGGCTCTTGGTACATGGAATGTCACCTCTCTGGCTGGAAAGGAGCCCGAGCTGGTGTGCGAGGCAGAAAAATTCCGACTAGACTCCACGCACAGTTTGGGTTCCGATACAAGCCCTCTCGAGAGGGGCTGGACTCTCTTCCACTCTGGAGTTGCCCACGGTGAGAGGCGTCGAGCAGGTGTGGGTATACTTATTGCCCCCCGGCTGGGCGCCTGCACATTGGAGTTCACCCCGGTGAACGAGAGGGTAGCCTCCCTCCGCCTTCGGGTGGGGGGACGGGTCCTGACTGTTGTTTGTGTCTATGCACTAAACGGCAGCTCAGAGTACCCACCCTTCTTGGAGTCCCTGGAGGAAGTGCTGGAGAGCGCTCCTTTGGGGGCCTCCATCGTTCTACTGGGTGACTTCAATGCTCACGTGGGCAATGACAGTGAGACCTGGAAGGACGTGATTGGGAGGAACGGGCCCCCCGATCTGAACCCGAGCAGTGTTCTATTATTGGACTTCTGTGCTTGACACGGATTTTCAATAATGAACACCATGTTCAAACATAAGGGTGTCCATGTGTGCACTTGGCACCAGGACACCCTAGGCCACAGTTCGATGATCGACTTTGTAGTCGTGTCATCGGATTTACGGCCGCATGTTATGGACACTCAGGTGAAGAGAGGGGCGGAGCTGTCAACTGATCACCACCTGGTGGTGGGTTGGCTCCGATGGTGGGGGAAGATGCCGGTCCGACCTGGCAGACCCAAACGCTCTGTGAGGGTCTGCTGGGAACGTCTGGCAGAATCTCCTGTCAGGAAGAGCTTCAACTCCCACCTCCGGCAGAGCTTTTCCCACGTCCCGGGGGTGGCGGGGGACATTGAGTCTGAGTGGACCATGTTCCGCGCCTCCATTGTTGAGGCGGCCGACCGAAGCTGTGGCCGTAAGGTCGTTGGTGCCTGTCGTGGCGGCAATCCCCGAACCCGCTGGTGGACACCGGCGGTAAGGGATGCCGTCAAGCTGAAGAAGGAGTCCTATCGGGCCGTTTTGGCCTGTGGGACTCCGGAGGCAGCTGACAGGTCCCGGATGGCCAAGCGGAACGCGGCTTCGGTGGTTGCTGAGGCAAAAACCCGGGCGTGGGAAGAGTTTGGTGAGGCCATGGAGAATGACTTTTGGACGGCTTCGAGGAAATTCTGGTCCACCATCCGGCGTCTCAGGAGGGGGAAGCAGTGCAACGTCAACACTGTTTACAGTGGGGATGGCGTGCCGCTGACCTCGACTCGGGACGTCGTGAATCGGTGGGGAGAATACTTCGAAGACCTCCTCAATTCCACCTACACGCCTTCCATTGAGGAAGCAAGGCCTGGAGACTCTGAGGCGGATTCTCCAATCTCTGGGGTCGAAGTCACTGAGGTAGTTAAAAAAACTCCTCGGTGGCAAGGCCCCGGGGGTGGATGAGATCCGCCCGGAGTTCTTAAAGGCTCTGGATGTTCTGGGGTTGTCATGGCTGACACGCCTCTACAACATTGCGTGAACATCGGGGACAGTGCCTCTGGATTGGCAGACTGGGGTGGTGGTTCCCCCTTTTAAGAAGGGGGACCGGAGGGTGTGTTCCAATTACAGGGGAAAAGATAGAAAAGAAAAGATAATTGGAATCAACCTCCCATCAATCCAAGACTTGTCCAGGACCAGGAAACGTGCAAGTAACATCTCAACAGACCCTTCGCACCCAGGTTGCAGCCTGTTTGAACTATTCCCCTCCGGACGCCGTTATAGAGCTCTGTACACTAAAACCAGCAGACACAGAGACAGCTTCTTCCCCCAGGCTGTCGCTCTGATGAACTCACACCACTCTTAGAGTCTCAGAGTCATTACTGTGCAATAACATCCCGCTTTCCACACCTTTTTTGTCTACACTGTTTGTACTATGTGTCCTCTCTGCATCCATTGCAGCCTGGTCATCCTAGAAGAGGGACCCTCCCATCTGTGGTCTCTTCTCAAGGTTTCTCATTTCCCCTTGCTGGAGTTTTGAGTTTTTCCTTGCCCTCTTGGGAGTTTAAGATCAGGGGATGTTTGAGAATATCTTTCATTTTTCACATGTCCTGAGTGTTGTTAGTCACCTAAATGTTGAACAGAGGCTGTGATTTACCAAAGTCAAATTCCTTGTTTGGCACGCTCAAACATGGCGAATAAAAAACTCTTGAATCTTGAATCACACTCCTCAGCCTCCCTGGTAAGGTCTATTCAGGGGTCCTGGAGAGGAGGGTCCGTCGGGAGGTCGAACCTCGGATTCAGGAGGAGCAGTGTGGCTTTCGTCCTGGCCGTGGAACAGTGGACCTGCTCTACACCCTCGGCAGGATCCTCGAGGGTGCATGGGAGTTCGCCCAACCAGTCCACATGTGTTTTGTAGACTTGGAGAACCGTGTCCCTCGGGAGGTTCTGTGGCGGGTGCTTCAGGAGTACGAGGTGCCGAGCCAACTGATAAGGGTGTTTCGGTCCCTGTATCACCGATGCCAGAGTCTGGTCCGCATTTCCGGCAGTAAGTCGGATTCGTTCCCAGTGAGGGTTGGACTCCGCCAAGGCTGCCCTTTGTCACCGATTCTGTTCATAATTTTTATGAACAGAATTTCTAGGCGCAGCCGAGGCGTTGAGGGGGTCCGGTTTGGGGACCTCAGCATCGCGTCTCTGCTTTTTGCAGATGACGTGGTGCTGTTGGCTTCTTCAGGCCGTGATCTCCAGCTCTCGCTCGAACGGTTCGCAGCCGAGAGCTGGAGATCACGATCGATCGGAAAAGGTTTGGAATGCCGGATCGGGGATGAGATCCTGCCCCAAGTGGAGGAGTTCAAATATCTTGGAGTCTTGTTCACGAGTGAGGGGAGGATGGAGCGCGAGATCGACAGGCGGATCGGTGCAGCGTCGGCAGTAATGCGGACCCTGTACCGGTCCGTTGTGGTGAAGAGAGAGCTGAGCCAAAAGGCAAAGCTCTCAATTTACCGGTCGATTTACGCTCCTACCCTCACCTATGGTCACGAGCTATGGGTCGTAACCGAAAGAAAAAGATCCCGGATACAAGCGGCCAAAAGGAGTTTTCTCCGCAGGATGTCCGGGCTCTCCCTTAGAGATAGGGTGAGAAGCTCGGTCATCCGGGAGAGACTCGGAGTAGAGTCGCTACTCCTCCACGTTGAGAGGAGCCAGATGAGGTGGCTCGGGCATCTTATCAGGGTGCCTCCTGGACGCCTCCCTGGGGAGGTGTTCCGGGCATGTCCCACCGGTAGGAGACCCCAGGGACGACCCAGGATGCGCTGGAGAGACTATGTCTCTCAGCTGGCCTGGGAACACCTTGGGATCCCCCGGGATGAGCTGGATGAAGTGGCTGGGGAGAGGGAAGTCTGGGAGTCCCTCCTAAAGCTGCTGCCCCCGCGACCCGACCCCGGATAAGCGGAAGACGATGGATGGATGAATGGATGGATGGATATATATATATATACACCAAACCTGGGCAAATTACGGCCTGCGGGCCACATCCGGCCCTTTGTGCGTCCCTGTCCGGCCCGCATGAGGCCAATCGTAATTTAAACAAAATAAAATAAAAATTGTGTCGTGCGTACAATACAACTGTTTTGCTTTTATTTTGAAAGGCGTCGCACTTCCGTGTAGCGTACGTGCATGTGAGCTGCGCGTGTAGGTGAACAGCGCGAAGTAATGCTGCCATCAAAATGTGTGCTAACGCGAAGAAAAGAAAAGTTGACAAGGAGCGCCGTGTTTTCAACAAGACATGGACTGCCAAGTATTTCTTTACAGAAATGAAAGGTAAAGCCATGTGCCTGATTTGTGGTACACAGATCGCTGTGTTTAAAGAATATAATTTGAGTCGCCACTACATGACCAAGCATGAGAAAAAATACATGTGTCTGATAAACAGGGCACATCAGAGGCTGATACATTGCTAGCAAAACTGCAAGCCCAACAAGGACTTTTTATCAAACTTCACACCCAGAGATGGAGCAGCTTTGTCATTTGAGGAAAAGTTAAAGAAGTTAAGAATAAATTGTACTGATTAATAATTGGTTTTTTATTTCACCTTGACACCACAATTTCACATAGCTCAATATAAGTATAAACAGAATAATTGTATTCTTCTAATTACCAGTACCAACTATTTAAAATAAATAATTTAGTGCATTTTACAATGGAAGAAAATTGAGCAGGTTTAAGTTATCGTAAGTGTGGCCCTGTGACACAACTCAGGTTTTTCCATGTGGCCCTTTGTAAAAATTAATTGCCCACCCCTGATATACACAGTGGCAGTTCTACACTGAATTACTCCCTGGGCGAGTCTACTTCTGAGCCTCCCCACCCGTAAAACAAACATATTTTATTTTGAAGTTTTTTTTTTTTTTATTAGAACAGTATATGCTCCAAAGTATTTTAAAAAAGCCCCCGTAATTGCAATTACAGTTGAGCTTGATATACACAACATACCGTATTTTTCAGACTATAAGTCGCGTTTTTTTTCATAGTTTGGGTGGAGGTCGACTTATACTGAGGAGCGACTTATATGTGAATTTTTTCACAAATTTTCAAAATTCCCCCAAAAAAAGTGAAACTGCGATAAACGAACTGCGATGTAGCAAGGGATTACTGTAATATGAATTTCAAGTGACGTCAGTGGCGCGGCAGTTGTTTACATACAGGACAAAGATTTGCTCACGGGATGACGAAGGGCCCCACATACTACCGGCATCATTAGCGGCTTTATTTGTAAGTGACACGGAGGACGAAGAGTTTGAAGGATTTAATAATTTGGAGTGACACAGAAGGTTTGAAAAACTATTATGGCTACACACCCGGTCCTACTCTACGGAGTTCTCTTTCACCTCCGTGGATTGAAGTCGGGGGCCGGCGCTCGGCCGGGTGGCTGTCCGGGGACGGTGGATGGGGCTCGGACATGGCTTTTACGCACGGCCGGTCCTACTCTACGGAGCTCTCTTTCACCTCCGTGGATGGAAGTCGGGGGCCGGCGCTCGGCCGGGTGGCTGTCCGGGGACGGTGGATGGGGCTCGGTCATGGCTTTTACGCACGCCCGGTCCTATTCTATGGAGCTCTCTTCCACCTCCGTGGCTGGAAGTGCCACCTCCGGGGATGGAAGTCCACGCCGCCACACGCCTGGAAGTCCACACCGGTGCTTGGGGCCATGTGGCGGTGAACTATTTGTTATAGTTATTTGATATATTTTATTTCGTGTAGCAACTTGTATATGTTTTTGTCGTTACAGTTCAGTAGCTGTTGGCTCGTTGAACTCTTGTTTTGTTAAATAAAGAGCCGTTTACCAAAGCAACGTCTTTCCTTGTACTTTGTTAACGCTATAATATAGTTATATACTAGATCTGTGGAATAACGACGAGGCTGACGTCAGGGGGCACGCGCGGCGTTGTTGACAAAGGACGAGGAATTTGATCGATGGATTTAATGATTTGGAGTGACACAGATGGTTTGATAATATTATTGCTTATATAATAGCCATTTGATATACAATTTATATATCGTTATATGGGCCTGTGGAATATTCTGAAGTACAAGTGCCGTCAGCGGCGCGCACTCGTTGTTGACATAAAGGCCGATCGGTGGATTTAATGAATTGGAGTGACACAGATGGTTTTATAAACATGTTATTTATGTAATAGTTATTTGAATAACTCTGAATGTTATGTCACGCCCATTCTCAGCTCATCGTTTGTGTTTATGTCACATAAACACATGTGTTTATGTTATGTCGTGTGTGTGTATGTTAGCATACCTATCGTTTAGCCTTTTGTTGCTCGTTCACGTCTGTTCTTGGTGTTGGATTTTGTCTAATAAATTTCCCCCAAAATGCGACTTATACTCCGGAGCGACTTATATATGTTTTTTTCACGTTATTGTGCATTTTATGGCTAATGCGACCTATATTCTGGAGCGACTTTTAGTCCAAAAAATACGGTACATTCTGATATTTCAAAGTCTTATGGTCATACATTTACTGCATGTTACGAGTAAACTATTAAGTGTTGCTTCAGTTAGTGAAATAAATAAACGAAGTGCAGCGAACTGTCTGGAACTGGCAGCTACAGCTCGTTGAAGATTCGCTAACTTGCAGTTAATTTGAAGGACTGTAAGCTATCAGGTGTTTGCTTGCTTAATATATTACATTATTTGCCCCAATGGTATAAGTTTAATTTTTCCACGAGTCTGAGAATTATAGTCTGTGTGTGGGGTGGAGTAGGCATAGTGCTTACAAATGCTGCTCTCCGCCCTGCTCACACATACAGAGCACCGTGTGCAGAGTGATAGCTCCGCTGGAGCAGAAAAAAACTGTAGACTATGACATTTTTTTTGTCCTGCAGCCCTGGCTGCTAAACGTTTGTGCATGTTTGGGACAACCTACCTCTGTGTACAAATGTTCTTAGAAATGAATATCAATAAAACAAAAATGCGTTCAAGGCTCACAAACAAGCACTTAAATGACATTCTGAAAGTGACAGCTAGTCAGGACACGGCACCTGGTATTGATGCATTTGTACAGGCCAAAAGATCCCAAGTATCAGGAACAAAAACAAGTCCAGAATAGTCTAATTACTGTCTTTAAAATGCTGTCTTAGATACTGTTTGCGTTGAAAAAATATAGCTCTGTGAAGATGAATCCTTACTGTGGTGATTAAAAAAGTGTGCAGTTTGTTAGTAAAGTCACTACAAAAAGTATGGTGGATTTCTACTGTTCATGCAACTCCATGAATGTTCAATATGTATTGATTGTGTATGTATTTCATGTATGAAGTTTCCACATTTACAGGACACGTGAATACTTTCTTCTTTACACATTTAATAGCACTCTTCTTAGTTTGTAAAGTGTAGGCAGGGAGTAAATTTAGATTTTATATGCATATGTGTAAATGGTTTAAAAATTCCTTTCTTTATAAATCTCGTTTAATCTTAAAGTGCATTACTGTTAATGTTTTAAGTTATGTTAATGTAATGCTATTCATGTTTTGTAAAAGGAATGTTATTAAATGTTCATTAAATTTAAAATGTTTCCTAATGTTCTTGTGCTTCTTTACACCAAAAAAAAAAAAAGGAAAGACATTATATTTTGGTTATTTATAGCAGAGTATGGTATAACGTTAATGGTCCGGCCCACTTGGCATCTACCAAGGCCGTATGTGGCCCACAATGTGTAATGAGTTTGACACCCCTGGTCTAAGCAATTATGAACAAACAACACAGTAAGTGGTTTTGGATCTTTTACAATGCATTTTGAAAATATATTAAATTGTAATTGTTTTAAAAAATACATTCTAATATTAGATTGTGAATGTGTATAGAATATTGGAATTACAGACATAATTTAAGATACTATAATTCTAACTATAAATGTTTCCTCTGTTTAGCAATTGCTGTCTGGTGGCAAAATAACAAAAACCAAATCTAGTATGCCAGTATTTCACTGAGCAAACACCAGGGAAAGCCAAGTGCAGTATCGGCAATGGACTGGTGAGCATGGGAGTGGAAAAAGGCAAAACGAAAAACACGACCAGGTGCCATCACCTCCAAACTTACAAGGATGCACATAAATAAAAAGAGGAAGCAGCTGCATCCACAGCAAAACTTTGCAGTTCGACTGTTATTTAATATGTATATGTTGTATTTTTTATATTTATTTGTATTGTTGAATTAATATTTATTCATGCCACATTTCTTTTGTTTACATGTATAGTTTATACTTATGTTCAACAATCAAAGAATATTTGATTGACTTTTTTAAATTACATGTTTTATATATGTCATACTTAACTCAATTTATTGATTTGTGTGTTGAATAAATGCAAGTTCAGAGATGTTGTGCACCCTCTTATTATTAGTGACATTTTAGCATGCAAATAAAGCACACAACTTCAATCTAACAGTCGGCCAAAAATATCGGCAGCTTGTATCGATCATCGGTTGACCCTGACAGCTAAATATTGGTATCAGTTATAGAAAACCCCATATTAGTCGATCCTTAATCATGACAACCCTATTTACACGTGTAAAAACACTGGCTCTGATTGGCTACCATAATGCTGCCTTAGCCAATCGCGCATTGACTTGAGACGTTAACACGGAAATTCCTCACTAGCCTCAAGCTAGTTCGCCAAGCCTGCAGCTGAAGGGGGTGCTAAATTGTCAATTACCCACACAGTGATATGACAACTAACAGAAAACCGCTTTGCGGCGCAAAACTTTTTTTTTTTCTTGTGCTGCCCCCCACGTGACATAAAAAAAATCCAGTCTGGGCCACCCATGTAAAAAACTGCCACTGACTACAATAGTTTTCAGGGTGCATCTTATCCAACTTAAATCAGAACTGCAATCACACTGGCTGACTGGTAAAGTAGGAGAAAGCAGCTTTATGACTTGTCCGTTTTGTTTTACAGCTATGCAATGCCGCCCCTATGTGTTAGATTTAAGAACTGCAAGTGAATTAAAGTAGATACCCTCTTTTTTTGCATGATATTGAGGGACAAATCTAACAAAATACATCGTTGTAGAAAAGCACAGCAACTGCAGCATTTTTTTGGAAGGGGGGAACAAAAGAGACCACATGTGATAATTTTATTATAAAGTTGTAGCATATCATCATGAATGCCAATATTGATCATTTTGTTGTCATAATATCTGTTACAAGCACATATTTTCCATATTTTTCAAAAAAACATATAGAATGTGGAGACACTGCAAATACACGTCATGTGACTGGAGTGTACTCACAATCCTGAGTCATGTCATAATGGAGTTGTGAAATTTGGAAACAGCCTACCTTTATTGTTACATTGGTTGCTGAAGCTGGCTTGACCATGTGTCTTGAGGTGACTTGTGATGTAGGCAGCACTTAGCATTTTGCCACAAATGTTACAGGTGACTTTGCCTTCATGTCTGATCATGTGAGAACGTAGACGGTCTTTGGTAGCAAAGGCAGACGTACAGGCCTAAAATAAACAAAAATAAATTACTCATAATTTCAAACGCAAAGAAAATATTTCTTGAGTGGAGAAAACATACTTCTCTTAAACAAGTTATGTTTAGCAATCAGTAACATCAAAATAAATACATACATCATTTGACTATTTTAACACTGCTGATTATATGCAAAGCAATGGTACAATGACAAAAGTGAACTGATTCAAGAGAAATCAAGATGAATTAAAACTAACTAATCAAAGCTAAATGGAAGGAAATTGAATCTGGGTGACTAGTTGTGTGAATTCCCAATACAGCTCTAATTAAACTGAGCAAGTGGTCAGAACGCATAAACTTCCATTCACTACAAAAGTCCGAACGTTTGGACAATTTCTCAGGCTAAGAAATAAGAAAAAGTGTATCCAATTGCTTTCATAGTATAGAGGCCCATTATGTACATATGTCATGTTAAATGTGATATATGTAGTGTTGACATCAGTTACCGTCACTTGGCACTTGAAAGGCCTCTCTGAGGAATGGACATGCTTGACATGACAGCTTAGGTGATCAGGCCTGAACAGAATGATGGAGACATTGAAAACAATTACGTGATCTACAGTTTTAATAAACAGTAGCAACTCTGGATTGACATGCATTTGCATAAAAAAACCTGGAATTTGAACCTGGGTGTGTCAACCTTTTCCAACAACTGTCAGTGCTTAAATTGACCAGTTTGTATGTTAAAATTTGAATAAAGTATGGTATGGCCAGTTTGAATTTATGAGTTAGTCTGGTGAATTGTTAGTTCAGAGGTCAAACATCACTACATACACAAATACAATTTTATTGATACTAGTAACATGATGGAATGAAAACTTGATATAATTTTGTAGCTCACATACATAACTGTTTGATATTTTTTTATTCCATTTTTTCATTAAAAGGAGAATAACCTAGCCAAGTGTTTTGACATATACCCACCATTATCAAATGTGACCAAACTCTCATCTTAGTCATTTTAAATACATTTCATGTGTTTTTTAAATTGAAAATTCAGTATGGGTCCCTTTATTCTTTTTTGTTTTAAGAACATTTTAATTTTATTTTTTTGTTGCTCCGTGCCTGAAAAGATTTATTTTCGTAAAACTGTAAAAATACTGTTGTGTTGTATGTGTAAGTGATATTATTTTGGCCGTGATAGCGCATGATCTGAAATTTTGAGATTATTTCATCTCTCTACATGTACCCATTTTTCTGTGTATTATATTAAAACTGGGGTGGCACGCTTGGGCACTGGTTAGCACGTCGCCTAACAGTACAGAGGTGCGTGGTTCAATTCCTGCTCGGGCCTTCCTGTGTGGAGTCTGCATGTTCTCCCAGAATCTATGCGAATTTCCTTTGGATACTCTGGCCCCTCCCGCATTCCAAAACCATGCAAGGTAGGCCGATTGAACACTCTAAATTATCCTGAGGTGTGATTGAGAGTATCAATGCTTGTTTGTCTATGAGTGCCCTGCAATTGGCTGGCAACCAGCTCAGGATGTCCTCCACCTACTGCCAAAGTCAGCTTGGAGAGGCTCCAGCACAACTGCGACCCTCGTGAGAAGCGGTTCAGATAATGGATGGATGGATGGATATTAAAACTCATGTATATTACAATCATACAGTCTTACTGGCACTTGCTGTCCTTTTGGTTAATATGATCAAATGTGTTTGTATGTTTATTTATACAAACAAATAACAACTACATACCTGGAGAATCCTTTCCCACATACAGAACAAATATAAGGCTTGTGAACACCACCATCATGGGAGCGTGCATGATATGTCATTCGATCCTTCCTCTTGAACCTCTGACGACAGATGGGACACTCAAATGGCTTTTCATCAGAGTGTGACAACTTGTGGCGGTTCAGGTGATAGACATCCCTGAAAGCCTTCCCACACATATCACAGCCATGATTCTTTTTCACAGGTTTGGGGGGCTTCTTAGGAATGTTCTGCTGCTGTTGGTGTTGCATCGAGGTCATGATACTCGTGCCTGTCGCAGTTGATGTGGTGGCTGTTGTCAAAATGCCAGCTACAGTAGTAATGTATGAAGGGTTTCCACTGTTATCTCGAGGTAAAGTGGATATGATTGGCACCATGGTGGGAGCTGCTTGCGTCTTCTTTGGCCGCGATACCATCTTAATGCCGGTGTGGCATGACTCGTGCCGCCGCAGGTGGTAGCTGTCCCGGAAAGCCTTGTTGCAATAGCCACAAATAAATGGAGTCTTTGATTTAGGCTCTTTTTTGACCACAGCAAGTCCTCCACCACCTCCTGCCCCAGTGCCACTGGCCACATTGTCTTTGAGAAGTTCTGCAGCGCTGACTGGTGGTTTTTGATCCAACACTATGGGCAGCACTGGTTTCTGATCAGGCGGCTCTGATCCAGAAGTGAGCAACGGCAAGAGGCTGTTCCCGGCTAATTGGTGCTGGTGGTGGAGTGCCTCGTTAGCCTGCTACAATGGGAAAAACAGAGCAGGAGAATAGCTTTTGAGTAAAAATACTACATCAAGGATTTTTGCATCCAACTGACAAAAGTATCAGAATCTAATCATCCAGGTAAATAGGTGAAGTGCACAGTTACCAATCATTCTGACAAAGGGTGTTCAGTATTCATCAACAAAAATAGCACGAAAATTTTCATGTTTCCCCAGACCAAATCGAGCACATTAGTTGGAAATGTTTCATTACAGAGGAGATTGGGGCACGAAGAAAATAAACCACTGCCGCCAAGTGGAATCTGGTGAATAATATTGATTAGATGGATGTGTGGTGTGTCAATGCGGGAGAAAAAAACCAGTACAGAGCTGAGAAAGAAGATGGGAGTGGAGGCCATAGTGGATGTGGTGAGGAGAGGCAGACTGCGATGCTACGGACATGTAGTGAGGAAGGACGAGAACGACTGGGTGAAGAAAGTTATGTCGTATAACGTAGAGGGATCAAGACCCAGTGGCCGACCTAAAAAGACCTGGCAGACGACCGTGTCAGCCGACATGAAGACACTCGGCATCAACCACGAGATAGCCATGGACCGTTCCCGGTGGAAGAAAGCCATATCAAGAACCCAGTCCAACCCAGCGACGCCTGGAAAACGGACTTTAAACCGATGATGATGATGATGAATAATGCAGTGTCCCCAGTTAGCCCTGTACGGTGGTACCTCTACTCACGAACTTAATTGGTTCCACGATCGAGTTTGTAAGTAGAAGCAACATTTTCTATAGGAATCAATGTAAAAGCAAATAATGCATGCTGGACATTACATTATTAATATTAAAAGTCTTTATCCAAGCCTAAAACAAACAATGCGGCCCAGCCTCACCCCAGACTCCACCTCCAGTGGCCCCCAGGTAAATTGAGTTTGAGACCCCTGGTGTAGATTAATCCAAACTAATTAAAGTGTCTGCAGAGAATGCTCAAAAAATGGTCAGGAAACCACACAATTTATCATAGCCAATGCCAAGCAAGAATGCCATTTTTAAACAATTTTATAACATGAAATGTTTTTTCACTACCCTGTGATAATACATACGAGTTGTGATGTTACAAAAATGTGATAAAATGTTTTAATACGATTTCTCTTCTGTTACAAATTAATTCCAAAAATCATGGTGCGAGGGATTGATTTTTGTGTATTGTGAGGTAGTGATAATGCAGAGGAACAGAAGGGCAATTTAAAGAAAAAAAAATATATATGCAAACTAAAAACAAAGAACTTTCCAAACCAAAGCACGGGAACAAAGCTGACAGACAATAAACAAAGCACTTGCAAGATTGCTCAGCACAAGCTTTTAACACAATCTGTACAGAGGACATCTTAAGTCTGCAGCTGCTGCCAGGCATTGTCCAATTGGTCATGGCAGATTCCCAATGGGATAGACAGAACAGACGGTGGGAGCTTTTATGAATATTTTTGCAAGAATGAAACAAGAAATTGACGTTCAAACTAGCTGGTATACAACTGCTCAAA
This sequence comes from Syngnathus floridae, assembly GCF_059516105.1. Classification (NCBI taxonomy): domain Eukaryota; kingdom Metazoa; phylum Chordata; class Actinopteri; order Syngnathiformes; family Syngnathidae; genus Syngnathus; species Syngnathus floridae. The sequence continues at coordinate 4,831,127 of NC_142419.1, read as the reverse complement.
AATGTGGCGATTGAGAAATACTTGTTTTTTTTCTGTAATTACCGTAGGGCAGGGTTAAAGAGCTGACCCTTGGCTTTTCAGGTTCAGCCAAGCATCCCAACACGGTCAGCCAAGCAGGGGAGATGCAGTTTGAGGGGGTGGGGCCGGTACCCAATGTGCTCAGTTTTACCCCACTGTGTTCTTTTATGTACAACCCTGATGCGCTTGCAAGCTTAATGGGGTGGAGAACGTTCAGCTGCCACCCGTATACCTACTTAGGACAAGGGGCCCCGCTATCGTGGCGGAGCGAGTCCAGGGCTGTCACACATTGTCAAATTGCTTTTAGTTGCCACACAGCAGAATGTTGACAAGAATCATTACTGCAATTACCATTGTCCAAGTATATTCAAACAGGACTGAGAAAACCAAAGCCTGCCCTCTCAACATGGTCCTCTCATGCTTTTGATGCAAATTTGCTGTGTAGGATGAAATCCCTCTTTCGAGAAAAATTACCCCAAAAAATAACATATCAGCACTGTCCAATGATTGCTGTCTAAGGGCGGCACAATACAGTATAGTGAAAAACATATGATAATGGTCCGTGCAATGTGCTCAGTGCAAAACCGTACGATAAATTAATACTTTCACATGGTATTGCATGCATTGTTGCACGTGTTAAGTGTTTACCCACCGACCAAACAGATGCAACCTTAAATGCGCATCAACCACACCCTCATAGATACTGGTCTCCTATAAGTACCCAGTGAGCAGTTCCACGGCCGTGGTCAGAGCAAAAGCAATGGCAGATGCCGAAATGGAGCAAATAAAACAAAAACAATGAAATTTTGCCAGAAAAGTATAGCGCATCTGAAATATGGGACGGCTCCAGGAAAGAAGCTATTGCAGATATTACTGTGTAAAGTCATGTCAAAAAATAGAGTACGTCAAGAGGTCACACAGCAGTCATATGGAGCACAACCACAAAGAAGATATGTCAACTCCCAAAACTACTAATGCAAAACAAGTTACAAAATAGCTAATCCACACTTGAAGATTAAAGACAGTTTTGAGAATGCCACACTTTACAAGAACATTTCAGTGCTCACGTTCCGAGAGACTTTTTGGTGCCTCGGCCTCTAAAGTGAACATGCTGGTTGTGTTGGCAAAAAACAAAAACAAAAAAAAACACAACAACAACAACACCTTGAGTAATTTTTGTGCAGTGATGCAGGTGTGCAGGGTGACTGTAAACATTAATATTAAATTAACAAAGCATAAAGGAAGAAGACTTAATTTGGACACTTCCTTTTTTTTTTAAAACACAACAAAGGCACACACATGTGTGTACGTGTCTATATATACACACACACACATATAGCACATATATATAACAACACTTGTTATGTATGTATATATATATTTTATATATATTTAAAAGATATACTTTTATATATATATATATATATAAAGATCAACGTGTCAACACTAATATTTTGTGACATGAGACTGCAAAAAAGCACAAACCAGAAATGTTAAAAAAAAAGTTTGTCTTGCACAGTCGAGTCATTGCAAATGTTAACTTGATTGTTTGTTGTTTTATAAGTCCATGCAGGCTGGGCGTACCATTGATGTGTATATATATATATATATATATATATATATATATATATATATAGATATAGATGTATGTATGTATATATACGTACTTACACACATATACACACACACACACACACACTCGGTAATTTTTGGACTATGAGTCGCTCCGGAGTATAAGTCGCACCAGCCATAAAATGCCCCAAAAAGTGAAAAAAACATATACGTAAGTCGCTCCGGAGTATAAGTCGCATTTTGGGGGGCAACTGATTCGACAAAATCCCACATCATGAACGAGCAACAACAGGCTAAACGATAGCAACAACAGGCTAAATGATAGGTATGCTAACGTGACAAACACAAACAAAGAGCTGAGAACGGGCCTGACGTAACATATAGAGTTATTAAAGAGAAGTATTACATAAATAACACGTTTATAAAACCATCGGTGTCACTCCAATTCATTAAATCATCGATCGTTCTTTGTCAACAATGTGTGCGCGCGGCTGAAGGCGCTTGCAATTCAAAATATTCCACAGACCCTTATAACGATATATAAATTATATTTCAAATAACTATTATATAAGCAATATTATCAAACCATCTGTGCACTTTAAATCATTACATCCATCGATCAAATTCCTCGTCCTTTGTCAACAACGCCGCGGGTGCGTCCTGACGTCAGCCTCGTCGTTATTCCACAGATCTACTATATAACTATATTGTAGCATTAACAAAGTACAAGGAAAGACGTGTGTTTGGTAAACGGCTCTTTATTTAACAAAACAAACTTCCAAGCATGTGGCGGCGTGGACTTCCAGCCGCCGATGTGGAAGAGAGCGCCATAAAATAGGACCGGCCGTGCGTAAAAGCCATGTCCGAGCCCGATGCACCGTCCGCAGACAGCCACCCGGCCGAGCGCCGGCCCTTGACTTCGATCCACGGAGGTGAACGAGAGCTCAGTAGAGTAGGACCGGGCGTCCGTAAAAGCCATAACAGTTTTTCAAACCTTCTATGTCACTCCAAATCCTTAATTCCTTCAATTTCTGCGTCCTCCATGTCACTGAGAAACAAAGCCGCTAATGATGCCGGAAGTATGTACGTGGGTACGTTTGTCCTTTATGTAAACAACCGCCGCGCCGCGCCACTGACGTCACTTGAAATTCAAATTACAGTAATGCTTTGGTATACATCACGCTTCTCCAAACTTTTTTTCTGCTGCTCGATTACTGTTTTCGGCTGCATATTTTACAACTTGAAGTTTGTTACCTGCAAAATGTGAGTTTCTTTTTGGTGCCATTTTTCTTAAGCCCTTCCCATTTAGAGCGCCCTCATCCAGTTTCGTCTGAATATATTTCTTTTTTCAGATGTAGTTTTTTTGTTTTGTTTATTTGGTTGTTTCATCAGTCAAAGTCTGCTTTATTGTCGATTTCTTCATATGCCAAGACACACAGAGATCGAAATTACGTTTCCACGATCCCACGGTGACAAGACATAGTACACAATAGGCATACAAGTAAACAACACAAAAAAAAACAAGACGGCACAAACAATGAATAAATAAGAGTGATGAATAGATAATAAATAAACAAATAACATAATAAATATAAGAGGAGCAAAAATGGAGCAAGTGTGCATACAGCAGACAGTGGACTTGGATATGGTAAATGACTATTCTAGCTGCAAATGTCTGGTTTTTGGTGCAATATCTACATAGGTGTATAGAGGCCCATTTCCAGCTACTATCACTCCAGTGTTCTAATGGTACAATGTGTTTGCTCATTGGCTCAGAAGGCTAATTGATGATTAGAAAACCCTTGTGCAATCATGTTCACACATCTGAAAACAGTTTAGCTCGTTACAGAAGCTACAAAACTGACCTTCCTGTGAGCAGCTTGAGTTTCTGGATCATCACATTTGTGGGGTCAATTAAACGCTCAAAATGGCCAGAAAAAGAGAACTTTCATCTGAAACTCGACAGTCTATTCTTGTTCTTAGAAATGAAGGCTATTCCATGCGAGAAATTGCTAAGAAATTGAAGATTTCCTACTACGGTGTGTACTACTCCCTTCAGAGGACAGCACAAACAGGCTCTAACCAGAGTCGAAAAAGAAGTGGGAGGCCGCGTTGCACAACTGAGCAAGAAGATAAGTACATTAGAGTCTCTAGTTTGAGAAACAGACGCCTCACAGGTCCCCAATTGGCATCTTCATTAAATAGTACCCGCAAAACACCAGTGTCAACATCTACAGTGAAGAGGCGGCTGCAGGATTCTGGGCTTCAGGGCAGAGTGGCTAAGAAAAAGCCATATCTGAGACTGGCCAACAAAAGAAAAAGATTAAGATGGGCAAAAGAACACAGACATTGGACAGAGGAAGACTGGAAAAAAGTGTTGTGGACGGATGAATCCAAGTTTGAGGTGTTTGGATCACAAAGAAGAACGTTTGTGAGACGCAGAACAAATGAAAAGATGCTGGAAGAATGCCTGACGCCATCTGTTAAGCATGGAGGTAATGTGATGGTCTGGGGTTGCTTTGGTGATGGTAAGGTGGGAGATTTGTACAGGGTAAAAGGGATTCTGAATAAGGAAGGCTATCACTCCATTTTGCAACGCCATGCCATACCCAGTGGGCAGCGCTTGATTGGAGCCAATTTCATCCTACAACAGGACAATGACCCCAAACACACCTCCAAATTGTGTGAGAACTATTTAGAGCAGAAGCAGGCAGCTGGTATTCTATCGGTAATGGAGTAGCCAGCGCAGTCACCAGATCTGAACCTCATTGAACTGTTGTGGGAGCAGCTTGACCGTATGGTACGCAAGAAGTGCCCATCCAACCAATCCAATTTGTGGGTGCTGCTTCTGGAAGCGTGGGGTGCAATTTCTCCAGATTACCTCAACAATTTAAAAGCTAGAATGCCAAAGGTCTGCAATGCCGTAATTGCTGCAAATGGAGGATTCTTTGACGAAAGCAAAGTTTGATGTAAAAAAAATCTTATTTCAAATACAAATCATTATTTCTAACCTTGTCAATGTCTTGACTCTATTTTCTATTCATTTCACAACGTTTGGTTGTGAATAAGTGTGACTTTTCATGGAAAACACAAAATTGTTTGGGTGACCCCAAACTTTTGAACGGTAGTGTGTGTGTATATATATATATATATATATATATATATATATATATATATATACACACACATACATACATACATTTTCTGTACCGCTTAGTCCCCACGGGGGTCGCGGGTGTGCTGGAGCCTATCCCAGCCGTCATCGGGCAGTAGGCAGGGGACACCCTGAACCGGTTGCCAGCCAATCGCAGGGCACACAGAGACAAATAACCATTCGCACTCGCACTCACACCTAGGGACAATTTGGAGTGCTCAATCGGCCTACCAAGCATGTTTTTGGGATGTGGGAGGAAACCGGAGTGCCCGGAGAAAACCTACGCGGGCTCGGGGAGAACATGCAAACTCCACACAGAGAGGGCCGGGGGTGGAATCGAACCCGCACCCTCCTAACTCACTAACCAACTAACCAACTAAATATATATATATATATATATATATATATATATATATATATATATATATATATATATATATATATATATATATATATATATATATATATATATATATATATATATATATATATATATATATATATATATATACACACAGTCAAACCCGGTTCTCGAACAAATCGGAATTCTAACGAGATTTTTGCTTCGGTTGTTGAACAAATTTCGGAGGTCGAACCTCGCGAGATAAGCTGAGAGGACCCGAGAAAACCTGCCAGCGCGGTCCGGATGCCGACTGACTCCATTGTTATTGTATTTTTGTTACTTTGAGGATTGTATTAACCCCTAATCATGCCTCAAAGAAAGCAAGTGGGAACCGTAAAGCCATACTAAAACACAAAGTCGCTCTTAAAGCAATGCGACAGTGAGTGCCCGGCGCGCTGCGGTTGCGCGATCGGACCAAATTAAGCTCCCTGCGCAATGAGGTCCACTTAAATTTTGGGAAGTACATCAGGACTTTAAAAATATTTTCTAAATTTCAGCGACGGCTCTGTCACAATAATGCGACCAGCGCGGTGCCGTTGCGCGTTCGGCGGGGCGCTACGGTTGCGCGTTTGGCGGTGCGCTGCAGTTGCACGATCGGACAAAAATGCACAAATGAAAAAATGCTTTAAAAAGGCGTTTATTTTAGTCTTGGAACGGATTAATTTTTTTTCCATTAATTGTAATGGGAAAAATAGATTTGGAATTCGACGATTCACTTCTTGAACCGCCTTCTGGAACGGATTGTGGTCGAAAACAGGTTTGACTGTATATCGAAATCCGCGAAGTAGAAACAATTTAAATATACATATATTATTTAGAAATTTAAACACCATTCTATTGAAATTCTCAACACATGGTGTTTCTTGTTGGCCGCGAGAGGGCATGGATGTATTGCAAGTCATTTAGAAGTGTGGTTTATCCTTTCCAAACAATGCAATGTGCCTACCTTCAGAAGTACCACACTACACTAACCCGGGGGACAATAGCGAAACCAAAGTGTGTCACGGTTGCGTATGAATCACCTGTTGCATTGTGGTCCAGTACACAATATTAAAGGTTGTTAAACCATCCCCAATACTTTTATGCTACGTAAACTTTTCCCATTGCCTTAATAACCATTCCCGCACCGCTCTGTGCAGGTATTGTACCTTTACAGTAATTAGAAGAACAAACACGATATTGTCATGTGTCCCGGCTCCGGAAGAAGCACTGGTGCAGCTTCTTCAGTCGCGTGCGGCCGGCTGGCGCCTCCAGCGCTTGAACTCAGTCATGTTCGCAGTGACGCACATTGCTCTGAGGCATCAGGGCTCATTGCCACTGTACCGACTCCTGGATGGCAGTGCTTTTTTCCTAGATACGCGGCAGCGAGCCTCCTTGTCCTCAGTGTAGCACATTGGTCAGAGGCACGCCCCATGCTATCAGCGTGTAGTTAAACACCGTTCTCCCGTCACTTATAAACCCGCAAAGTAGGTGAAAGGTGAAGCACTAAGTGGCGATGGATTACTGTGGACACACCCACACATACATATTTTAGGGGCGTAACCAAAGTTCAAAGTACTTTGGTTCAACTGCTCCTTCTGTCATCCTTAACCGCGGTTTGGCCGTGCACGTCCTAATTCCGAGGAGCACTTGAATGTAGCACTCGAGTTGACGACAATGACAAACAAACCCAAACGAGCAGCACTCCCAGCCATATTCGGGTCGGCCGTGTGGAGACATTTTGGATTTCCAAATGAGATGACAGAGGATGGTGGTTGCGTTGTTACCGGAACGCAAGTTATTTGTTGTTTGTGTCCAATGAAACAGTCTGTGGGAGAGAACAGTAACATGTCAAACATGCTAGCGCATATGAGGGGATATCACGCCGGCACCGAGCTCACTCAGCTCCATGGAGCAGTGAAACCACAACAGCAGCCAAATATTCAAAAGGCTTTCAAAGTGAAACTTGGTTTGAAATCAGAGGGTGCAAAAGCAATAACTAACGCCAGCCAATTTCCCCATTTTGTTTGATTAGAAGTCAGCAGTCTAACTATGTGTTAAAAACAAAAAAACAAGTTTCAACATATTAGTTTGGACTCGAGATGTGCATGAAATTATGCTACAATTTGAAGACCTGCAAGTCACAAACCTAATTACCGTATTTGCCGGTGTATTGGTCGACCTTTTTCGATCCAAAATCGACCGAAAAAAATCGACCTCGACTTATACACCGAGTCATAAAATTTAACTTCGTATTCATCGCTTCAAATGTGATGGTAACCAAGGCCGTTTCTCATGCATCTCATTGTGCGTTGCACTTAGAAAATTTGAACCGGGCGGCGTGCGCGAGTGCGCGGCCCGCTGGAAGTCGAATGAGGCGCCGCCACCACCTCCGCGGTGCTTATAAACAGCCGATCCGCTCGGCGGGGGCTATTTTCGGCCACTTGGCTCGTGCGCACGGCCTCCCGGATGTGCCGGGCGGGTGCGCGAGCTCGCCGGCCGCTGGAAGTCGAATGAGACGCCGCGACCACCTCCGCGGTGCTTATAAACAGCCGATCCGCTCGGCGGGGGCTATTTTCGGCCACTTGGCTCGTGCGCACGGCCTCCCGGATGTGCCGGGCGGGTGCGCGAGCTCGCCGGCCGCTGGAAGTCGAATGAGGCGCCGCCACCACCTCCGCGGTGCTTATAAACAGCCGATCCGCTCGGCGGGGGCTATTTTCGGCCACTTGGCTCGTGCGCACGGCCTCCCGGATGTGCCGGGCGGGTGCGCGAGCTCGCCGGCCGCTGGAAGTCGAATGAGGCGCCGCCACCACCTCCGCGGTGCTTATAAACAGCCGATCCGCTCGGCGGGGGCTATTTTCGGCCACTTGGCTCGTGCGCACGGCCTCCCGGATGTGCCGGGCGGGTGCGCGAGCTCGCCGGCCGCTGGAAGTCGAATGAGACGCCGCGACCACCTCCGTGGTGCTTATAAACAGCCGATCCGCTCGGCGGGGGCTATTTTCGGCCACTTGGCTCGTGCGCACGGCCTCCCGGATGTGCCGGGCGGGTGCGCGAGCTCGCCGGCCGCTGGAAGTCCAATGAGGCGCCGCGATCTCCTCCGCGGTGCTTATAAAGTGCCGATCCGCTCGGCTTGGAGCTATTTCCAGCCTCCCGTTGGTGCCGGGTGGCGTGCGCGAGCTCGCCGGCCGCGATCTCCTCCGCGGTGCTTATAAACAGCCGCATGCGCACGGCCTCCCGGAATTTGAACACATTTCGTCAATAAATTTCGCATATTGAATTTTGAAGTTTAATATAATGCAACAATTGAGCTCGACTTATACAAAGGATATATCATAAAATCGTAAATTTCCGTCGAATTTTAGGGGGTCGACTTATACACCGAGTCGACCTGTACACCGGCAAATACGGTATGTACTATATTTTACACATCTTTTTTGACAATGTGTGGTAGCTGACAATGTCAAGTGACAAGAGAAGTCAGTAGAAGATAATATATTCCATCAAGCAATGCAAATTTAGTGTAATTAGCCAGGACCATAGTTTATTTATCTTCAAATGTAGTACTTCCCTCTCTGCATTATAACGATCTGTAACGTAACCTGCAAAAAGTCTCCATTGATAACTTGAGTCTTGGTGAATAAACATCAATATTTCATATTACAGAAAAGCGTTCCGTTTGATGTCATGGCCTTCACAAATGAGATTCGCGTTCGCTCTTGCTATTGAGACTATGCTCCTGCGGTTTGTGGTCACTGGTAACATCCGAAAGTTTGCAATGGTTGTGGTTCAGCTTTTCGCAAGGGATCCGCGTGCTACCGATTCTCGCTTTTGCTTTCCTTAATCAGCTAACTTGTGGTAAACGCACTTTACACAATGCCTCCTGCATGGGCGTACGCACATCAACGATACTAAATCACTGCCCGAAATCAGTTTAGTCGGCTGTGAAGGAGATTGCTGCAGTGCTCAGGAGAAAAGAAGCCTGCTGCGCTAAACGAATAGCCGACACGTTTAGCATGGCTACATAGAAAAGCGATGGCTCGGGCTAGAGTTAGCGCGCGCGCAACAGTACCGCAGTGGATATTTCAAATAAATTCGTCCTTTAAATATACCAAGATGATTAAAGTCCAGTGTCGTTAAACCTACTTAAATGAGGTGGTATTTAGGTAATCGGTGCACCAAACAGATGTAGCTTTCGTCTTCAATACAGTAGTTTGCAGCTGGATGAGCTAGCTAGAAAGCTAATGCTAACACCTTTGTTTTGCTGGGCAAACTCTATTTCAATTTCAAATAGCATTACAAACACAATTTCATGACCAACATCATTTGCGTGGTTCAAAGATGAGCATGCATTTTCTCAGACATGCACAGGTGCCGTGTTACTTACTTGAAATAAAAACGTACTCCAGCTGGGTTCCATTGCAACTCTTACGCTAAAACCTGCAGGAAACCAAGGAGGAATCCTCAACAAAGCAGCCAGCTAAACATAGCACCAACTTCCTGTCATCCCGCGGGCTGCACCAAATAAAATTGACCAGCTCTCCTGAATTCAACAAATAATGTAACAGAGGTAACATTATTGTTTTGGCCTCTTGTTGACAGAACATTAATTCCCACCTTAATATTGAATTAGGGTGGCTTTTTTACTAGACGAAAATGTTTGCGATATCTATCCGCTACTAAAAATTCAGCATTACTAAATATGTAAACATTTTTGAGTTTTAATATTTGAAAAGTCAAGATTAAAATAGAATGTAAACAGGTTTGTGACCATCCTCTGCCATATAGAGAAATTGCCATGATTTAAAACGGCACTGTAAAAATATTAGGTGCGACTTTCAGTCGGATACATTTGGTGATTTAAAACGGCACTGTAAAAATATTAGGTGCGACTTTCGGTCTGATACATTCGGTAATTCTGCTGTATTTATAACAGGGTTTCAACAGTTTGGGATGTTTCATCATAGTTATAGTTTTTATTTCGTTTTGTTTTGAAAGAAAGTTTCTTAGTTGTTATTTGTTTTGTTTTGTTTTGTTTTAATTTTAGTTTGATTAGTTTTAGTTTTAATTCACACATCCATTTACTGAACTCTTCTCACGAGGGTCGTGAGCAGAAGACTGAACACCCTGAACGATTTCTTTAATACAGTGAATATTTGTTGAGATGAGTGAAAGCTTTTTTTAAAAGGTCAAAGCTTGAACTTTCTTCTCTACGGGGATGCACAGGAATACTGAAGTAAATATGTAAAATGAACTCCAAAATGTCATACATGATATTAACTGAGATTGTATAAAACAAAAATGAAAGACGTTTTGGCTGTAGTTAGTTTTAGTTACTTTATAAAGGTAAGATGTCGTTTCAATAAGTTTTCTTTTGTAACACATATGTTTTGATTTTATTTTGTCAACAAAAATGGTTTTTCCTGTTTTATTTTTAATTATTCCATTAGTTTTTTTTTGTCAACTATAGCAACCTTGATTTAGAATGGAGCAAATTGCACCCACGGTAATGAACATTGTCAAGTTAATGCTTCTCTGACAGCATCAATCAAGCTATGCACTCGCATCGAGGTGTCAAACTCATTTTCGTCGAGGGCCACATCAGAATAATGGTTGCCCTCAAAAGGCAAAACATAAACAAAAACAATAAACAAAAATTCCATGAACCCAATCCATTCATCTATACTGCTTGTCCTCATTAGGATTACTGGTGTTCTGGAGCCTATACCAGCTGACTTCAGGTGAGAGGATGTGGCTCAGGCAGTAGTGTGGGTTGGTTAATAACCGGAGGGTCGGCAGTTCGATCCCAGCTCTGTCACAGTCACATGTCGTTGTGTCCTTCGGCAAGACACTTCACACACCTTGCCTCTAGGTCGTCATTGTAAATGAGAAAGTTTTCAAAATTGGCTTGCCTGGTAAAACAATGAATTTAAAAAAAAAAAAAGGTGATCCTGAATTGGTTGCAGGCCAGAGACATTATATACACAACTTGTTCCCATGGGGGTCATGGGCGTGCTGGATCCTATTCCAGCAATCATCGGGCAGTAGTCAGGGGACACCCTGAACCGATTGCCATCCAATCGCAGGGCACACAGAGACAAACAACTCTCCGCACTCACACTCACACCTATGGGCAATTTGGAGTGCTCAATCGGCCTGCCAAGCATGTTTTTGGGATGTGGGAGGAAACCAGAATGCCTGGAGAAAACACACGCGGGCACGGGTAGAACATGCAAACGCCACACAGTGAGGGCCGGAGGTGGAATCGAACCAGCATCCTCCTCACTGTGAGGCGGATGTGCTAACTAGTGCGCAGAGGCAACCAGTGTAATGTAAAATAAAAGTTATTTAAATTTGAACGTAATTATTATCCAGGTTATGAATATTCCATATGCATTTCCACATATATAAAAATGTCTGACAATATCTTGCGTGTTATGCCGTGATTATAACATAGTAACTCTTTTTTTTTTTAATTTGTCAGGTCATAAAACCTACATTAAAGTTAAAGTTAAAGTCCCAATGATTGTCACACACACAACTGGGTGCGGTGAAATTTGTCTCTGCATTTAACCCATCCCCAAAGGGAGTAGTGGGCAGCAGCGGTGCCGCGCCCAGGAATTATTTGGTGATCTAACCCCTCAATTCCAACCCTTAACGCTGAGTGCCAAGCAGGGAGGCAATGGGTCCCATTTTTATAGTCTTTGGTATGACCCAGCCGGGGTTTGAACCCACAACCTTCCAGTCTCAGGGCAGACACTCTACTACTAGGCCACTGAGCTGGCACTAGGCCACTGAGCTGGCTGGAGGTACGGGTGGGATTACACCATCAATTAACTAATGTGAAAAATCAGTTCACGGACTGATCCAACTTATATTAGATTACTCACGACAATTCAAAATGAGAATCGGTAGTGTGTATGGCCTCCTCATACATGTATGCACTCTGGCATCAGCACATACTCTTGATAAATAGATGGATTTTTTTCCTGAGGAATCTTCTGGTGATTGCTGACAATTGATTGTTGTGTTACGTGTTGTTCGCCATGGCATCTCCATACTCCACCACGTGGAGTGGTAAATCCTCTGACATACATCTGTAATTTGTCCTTTAAAACAGGTACCTTCCCAAGCAAAATGAAAACGGCTAAGGTTATCCCACTGTATAAAACAGGAGATAAACATCTCTTTACAAATTATAGACCTGTTTCTCTGTTATGTCAAGTCTCTAAAATCTTGGAGAAGCTTTTCATTGTGAGACTGGATAGCTTCACTGAGATGCACAACTTGTTAACTGACAGCCAATATGGATTTAGAACAAATAGATCAAAACCTATGGCACTAATGGATTTGACAGAAGAAATAACTAACTGTATTGACAATAAGGAATATGTGGTAGGAGTATTTATTGATTTGAAAAAAGTTTTTGATACCATTGACCATAACATATTGTATAAAATGGAAAGATATGGGATGAGAGCTGTAGTATTGAGCTGGTTAAAAAGTTACATTACTAACAGACAACAGTTTGTTAAGATGGGTAATCATATATCATTATGCCTAGATATTACCTGTGGAGTCCCACAGGGGTCAGTGTTGGGCCCCCTATTATTTATTCTGTACATAAATGATATTTGTAAGGTGTCAACTATCTTCACATGTATTATTTTTGCGGACGGCACCAACATCTTCTGTTCTGGTAATAACTTAAAGATACTGTTGGAGACCATTACAACTGAATTGTCCAAACTAAAAATATGGTTTGACATTAATAAATTATCATTGAATGTAGACGAAACCAAACTGATGGTCTTTGGAAATGGATACACAGGTCCAAGTAACAATAGATAATGTCAATATTGAACAAGTTTATGAGATCAAATTTTTAGGAGTAATATTAGACAATAAATTATGTTGGAAACCTCATATAAGATACGTTAGAACCAAAGTAGCAAGGAGTATTGCAGTACTGTGCAGTGCAAAACATATTCTGGAGCAGAGAATGTTGTATACTCTGTATTGTTGTCTTGTTTTACCATATTTGACGTACTGTGTGGAGATATGGGGAAATGCATACATAAGCACTTTAAAACCATTAATTATACTACAGAAAAAGCTATGAGAATTGTACACAAGGTTGGATTTCAAGATCATACAAATAATTTGTTTTTAAAATCAAACGCTTTAAAGCTAATGGACTTATTCAAATTTAGACTGGCACAGATAATGTATCGAGCAAAGACTCAAAAACTCCCAGGGAACATTCAAAAATTATTTATTGAAAAAGATAATGGATATAATTTGAGAGGAAAAGGTAACTTTGATAAGGGGTATGCTCGCACCAATCTCAGGAGCAGGTGCATAACATCCTATGGAGTAACTGTGTGGAATGGGCTAGAAGATAAAATGAAGGAAAGCAGAAAATAGTTCCATTTAAAAAAAAAATGTATAAAGGAATGATATTTGCATTTGAGGAAAATGAAGGTGACTACTGTTAAACTTTTGGATTATAAGATGTTTTTGTTCTTTTTCTTTTGTTCTTTTGTAGTTTTAATGTTCTCACTTGGAACTAAGTGATGGATAGGGGTAGGACATGATTAGCTTCTTCCTACTCCTTTTCGAACAGTGATATATAATGTTTGTTTGTTTGTTTGTTTTTTGTTGTTTGTTTTTTATTGTTTTTATTCTTTAAATCATGTTCGAAACAAAGATTCATTCATTCATACTCCATCAGAAGTGTCACATGTGCTCAATGTGATTGACAGGGTGCCAATGGTGAGTCTGCCATTCATGATGTGTTTGGGCTGCACGGTATTGGACTGAGCAAGGACCTCACTTGTGGACGTCTGGCCCTCATACCACCCTTAATGAGTTTTGTTCCTGACTGATTGAGCAGAAACATGCATATTATTAGTGGCCTGCTAGATGTCATTTTGTACTGCTCTGGCAGTGCTGCTCCTGTTTCATCTGGCACAAAGGAGCAGATAGAGGTCCTTCTTTGGGGTTGTTGTTCTCCTACGGCCCTCCATGCTCACCTCCTGGTGTACTGGCATGTCTCTGGTTATTTCCAACATACGGTGATGGCAGACACAAGAAAGCTTCTTGCCACTGCGAGTAGAATCTTGTCTGAGCTGCACTACCTGAACAGCCACCTTATGCTACCTCGAGAGGTGAGGGCAAAGGCAAAATTCAAAAGTGACCAAAAGTCAGTCAGAAAAGATAAGGACCGGAAAATAGACTATGGCCGCCACCTGAATTCTGCATTCCTTTAGAACAGGGGTGTCAAACTCATTTTTGGTATGGCCCAGTGCGCCACTCTGATACCCACTTACAATTCAGTCTTTAGTTAATCTATTATGCATGTTTTTGGAATGTGTGAGAAAACCATGGCTCGGAGAAAACCAAGCACATGCAAGGAGAACATGCAAACTTCACACTGGAAGGCTGGAGCACAAATTTAAACTCAAGATCCACCACTGTGGGGCGAAAATGCTAACTATTTGTTCATCAAGCCACTGAAATGTTGATGTACTCTTTGTTTGTTTTTTTCAAGCAGTTTAAAAACAAATTGATATAATAATGAAGGTGCACAGTATCTTTCACTTGTGTTTTTGGTGCAGTTGGGATAGGAGTATGAACATAAATCAACAAACAAAACGATAAAAGTTAAACATACAGGGGGAGGGGCTGTTCTATGAACTGCTCTTTTTTAGGGGAGGCATTCTCTTTTAAGTCCACAATGGTCCTCACAATATGCCACAGTTAGCGAAGGAAATTGTAAAATATAGTAAATCATAATGAAAATGAGAAAAAAGAATAGGAAAGGTTCTTTGACTTTGTTAAGGACATGTTAAGCCTTCTAAAATTATAATCTACCATAGCAATTGTTAAATTCACTGTTACTATGCAATAGGTCTGTCATTAATCTTGTCCGTGCTGCAGTTGTACATATATTCAGTGGCTGTGGATGGAAACACAATACAGAAAATTGCAGTTCCTAAAAACCCTGTTGTTCTAATACACTTAGATAATTAATGCATGATTTTTATTTTAGCATGCCGCTAAACACAAAGCTTTTACATAAACTGGCATTGTGTCTTTCCAGCTCGTTCCAAACACTATTGAATCGTTTCACCATTCCCAGCTTTTCAGAAAAGGAACCCCCTCATTGTGTTTTGCACTGTACATTGCCTGCCTTTGTAGCCACACTGCACAATGCCAGTTTCAAACGGACTGGTTCATTATGTGTGGTCAGCCTATTCTCCCTTACCAGGCTCAACCTCATCCAAACGTCAAGATTTGACAAGCCAGAAAAATGAATTGCAAAGTTTAGTTGCAAGGATTTGTTCCAGAAAGTTCAGGTTTACATGAAGGTAAGTTAAACTTTGTTTCTGCTTCGCCTCATTTAATTTGCTGAGTTAAGCATAATTGTTTGTGCATCGCAACTATAGAGTTTTGGTTAGGGTCATTGAACACAGAAGTAAATGTTCTGAGCACTACTTTATCGAGTTTTACGTTTTTTCAAAATACAATTGCAGAATAATAATGTCAAAAGAGACATATTGGCACTAAAAACAAATAATTCAAACAAGTACATAATTTATATACTTCTACATGGATGTAGTCGATAATCAATATGATGTTTTCTAAGGGAAAAAAAACACAAGTACTGACATGTTTCACTTTTTTTTTTTTTTATCTAAGGTCAAGTCATGGGTGACTGGTCCATTCTTGGGCGTTTTCTGTCTGAGGTTCAGAATCATTCCACAGTGATAGGCAAGATCTGGCTCACTATGCTGCTCATTTTCCGCATCCTGCTGGTCGCCTTAGTGGGAGACGCCGTCTACAATGATGAGCAGTCCAAGTTCACCTGCAATACCCAACAGCCTGGCTGCAATAACGTCTGTTATGACACATTTGCACCTGTGTCTCATTTGCGGTTCTGGGTTTTTCAAATTGTGCTGGTCTCCACTCCATCCATATTCTATATAGTATTTGTTTTGCACAAAATTGCTAAGGATGAGAAGCTAGATGGGCAACGGGCGCAGGTGCTGAGGCAAAGGCCTTCAAGGCAAGCCGCTGGGCAGAAGGACGGCAAGGAGGCGATGAGAGTGGGTGTTCCTACTTACTGTCCTCGTTACAGGGAGGATTGGGATGAGAGTGAAAGAGTGCAACAAAGCTTCCTGGAGGAGGGTCATGATGCACTCGCAGAAGATCCCACCAAGCAATCGAACCAAGTTCTACTCATCTACATCCTTCATGTGTTTCTTCGATCAATCATGGAAATCACCTTTCTAGTGGGCCAGTATTTGTTATTTGGCTTCGAGGTGCCGCACCTCTACCGCTGTGAAACCTATCCTTGCCCAACTCGCACGGACTGTTTTGTGTCTCGTGCCACTGAGAAAACTATTTTCCTTAACTTTATGTTTAGCATCAGCCTGGGCTGCTTTGTGCTCAACATTGCAGAGCTTCACTACCTGGGCTGGGTGTACATTTTCCGTGTCCTTTGCTCAGCCTGCTCTAACTGCTGCAGTCAGGAGAAGGATCCAGATAAAAAGCCCTTCAAGCAAAACCCTCTCCTGCTGCAACTCAGGCATTCTCTGAGAGGTCAGCTGGTTCTGCAGACCCGATCGGCCATGGCTCAAGAGAAAACAGGAACTTTGCTCACACATGCTCCAGCTGTCTCTTTCGAGACGGACTCTACTGTGGAATGCACCTCAAAGAGGAACCCAGAGAACATAGACAAGGTGAAGGTCAAGTTGGCCAACATGGCCAGGTTGGGACGAACTAAGAAATCTTGGCTGTGATAGCATGTGATAGTGTTTGTGCTATAAGTTCATGTTGTGTTGTGTTTTCACATGTACTATATTCTTTCATAGATTAAAGTCCTGGCAAAAATATGGTGAACATGTAGTATGTACAGTTTTAGCTTAGTACTATCATTTGTGATGGGCATAATAAGAGTTCTTTGTGAACAATTCTCTCAATTATCTTGAACTAATTTAGTTCAAGATAATTGAGAGAATTGTTCACAAAGAACTCTTATTATGCCCATCACATGCCCATTATGCCCATATATATATATATATATATATATATATATATATATATATATATATATATATATATATATATATATATATATATATATATATATATATATATATATATATATATATATATATATATATATATATATATATATATATATTGGTTGATGAGTGATTATGCCGATAATGAAATGAATTTTTTGACTGTTCATTCTTACTTCTGTGATGTTTGAACTAATTCCAAATACATTAACAAACAAATAAATACATAAATAAATCCTCAATATAGAAACAACCAAATAAATGTTTTAAATATTACTTTTGCACTCATAGGTGCTACCAGATTCTAGTGTATATAGTTTTCAAACCAGTGGCTTTCATTATGACCAAGTCTGTCCTTATCTATGTTCAGTAAAAATGTGAGAAAATACATTTGTGTAAATAAAATCACCTCGCCATCGATACACTGGCATTTTGTCTTGGTTGCAACGTGACCTTTGTCCCTATAGATGGTGCTCTAGGCTCTCAGTTCCATCATGTGGCATGTTTTATTTGCAACAGTTTCATTTCGATATCTACAATTTCAAAACATAATGGGGCACATTTAAAGATCCTCTAACGCATTACAAATTTAGAGTGATTACAAGAAGCAGACTAAGTCTTTATCCAATAGCATTATGCAATATTTATTTTCCTTTTATAAATAGAACAATGAAACATACAATGGATGCACTCAACAAGGGCTTAACATTAAAATTTTTTGTTTACCAGCCACTGTGACTAGTGGTTTCCAAGAGTTGCTAGCCACTCAGCATTTTTTATTTTAATTAGAAGATAACATTCTCATTACCGTATTGGCCCGAATATAAGACAGTGTTTTTTTTCATTGAAATAAGACTGAAAAAGTGGGGGTCGTCTTACATTCGGGGGTTTAGACATTCACAACGCTAGGACGCCAGATATCTTCAAAGCGAATGTTGAACTTAATTCCCCAGGCCAAAGCAAACCCCTGTCACGAAGAATAAAAATAAAAATAGCGGTAGCAGTTTGCATTATTTTACTGCAATGTTTTTCATTATTCAGATTTGTTTCAAGAGTACAGTTACAGTTAGACTTTACTTTGATGGTTAATGCAGTTTATGCAATTTTGTTGTTTTATCACAGTAGGTTGGTTTATTTACATTTCAAAAACCAGAAGCTATTAATTTACAAATGTTATTGCACTTTAAATGTTCAGATATTAAGATGTGATAGACAGTTTTTGCATGATTTGAATGAGGCAAAATAACATGCGTTTTCTCTCGAATATATTGTTATAATCATTTGTTTCAGATGTAATTATTTTTTGTACAAAAATTAAATTTGGTGTTCCATAAGTCTTTTTTCAAACTTGAGTCTTGAAAAAGAGGGGGTCGTCTTATAATCAGGGTCGTCTTATATTCGGGCCAATACGGTAATCATTGGGTTATTTTTCTTTCATTAATATTTTGTTTTATTGCTTGTACAGCACTTGCTTACCTCTGTTTGTTGTGCAGCGCTCTCCAAGTAAAGTTCAATTGAGTTTTGACTAAATCATTACATGACATTATAATTAAGGAAGGCATTTCTATTTTTTTCTCTTTTTATGTGACAAACAGTCTTCACCTTAGCCAGTTTGCAATATTATTGAGAAACCTATGATTAAATTTCAAAATCCATCCTACCTGTTCTCAGACACAGTCCCTTAGCCTGTTTGGACCATTTACATATACCATAAACAAAACTTATTTGTACCTTGGAGTTCAGTTATGAACCCTGTAGTCTACATCACAAAACGTTGTACCTTGTCAAATGCACTACCCTTCTTCTGACAGTGTATCTACAATGTCTACACATAATGATGAAAAAGAAAGACATTCCTGTTGATGAAAAGAGTCATGCAGGTATCCGATATATGGTTGATGAACTAGGAAGGAATTTCTTATACCGCAATTGGTGCTCAGTGCCCAATGTTAGATTTGCTTTGGATTGTTGTACATCAGGGGTATCAAACTCATTTTTGTCACGAGCCACATTGTTGTCATAGTTTCCCTCGGAGGGCCATTATGACTGTCAACGTCTTCTATATACATACAGTATAGGCTACGCAACAAACTGATGAATAACTAGTTTTGAAATCAGGGAGTAGTAAATAGTGTTCAAGTCATTTAAAAAGATGAATGGTAATATAAATTGCTAGCAATATCTGTTTTTAAAAAGTGAAGACGATTTTTAATTTTAGTAATGATACAAAGTCGATGCAAGATTTGTCTTCGCAGGCCACGTAAAATTATGTGACGGGCTGTATCGGGTCCCCGGGCCTTGAGTTTGACACCTATGTTGTACATACATATTTTTGATGGTGTATAGTTTGGTGTGCCGGTACATTTGTATAATATGATGCTGAAATGGAAGATACAAACCTGCTTTTCATTTGTTCTGCAACAATGACAAATGCAATGATTCACTTAAATTTTTCTTTACAAGCTCACCATCCAACCACATTGTGTGCATTACTTGATTTGTCCCCTGTGGGGATAAAGGATAGGGAAAATGGATGGATGGATGGATGGATGGAATGTAGTGAATTTTTTGACTGTTCATTCTTACTTCTGTGATGTTTGAACTAATTCCAAATACATTAACAAACAAATAAATACATAAATAAATCCTCAATATAGAAACAACCAAATAAATGTTTTAAATATTACTTTTGCACTCATAGGTGCTACCAGATTCTAGTGTATATAGTTTTCAAACCAGTGGCTTTCATTATGACCAAGTCTGTCCTTATCTATGTTCAGTAAAAATGTGAGAAAATACATTTGTGTAAATAAAATCACCTCGCCATCGATACACTGGCATTTTGTCTTGGTTGCAACGTGACCTTTGTCCCTATAGATGGTGCTCTAGGCTCTCAGTTCCATCATGTGGCATGTTTTATTTGCAACAGTTTCATTTCGATATCTACAATTTCAAAACATAATGGGGCACATTTAAAGATCCTCTAACGCATTACAAATTTAGAGTGATTACAAGAAGCAGACTAAGTCTTTATCCAATAGCATTATGCAATATTTATTTTCCTTTTATAAATAGAACAATGAAACATACAATGGATGCACTCAACAAGGGCTTAACATTAAAATTTTTTGTTTACCAGCCACTGTGACTAGTGGTTTCCAAGAGTTGCTAGCCACTCAGCATTTTTTATTTTAATTAGAAGATAACATTCTCATTACCGTATTGGCCCGAATATAAGACAGTGTTTTTTTTCATTGAAATAAGACTGAAAAAGTGGGGGTCGTCTTACATTCGGGGGTTTAGACATTCACAACGCTAGGACGCCAGATATCTTCAAAGCGAATGTTGAACTTAATTCCCCAGGCCAAAGCAAACCCCTGTCACGAAGAATAAAAATAAAAATAGCGGTAGCAGTTTGCATTATTTTACTGCAATGTTTTTCATTATTCAGATTTGTTTCAAGAGTACAGTTACAGTTAGACTTTACTTTGATGGTTAATGCAGTTTATGCAATTTTGTTGTTTTATCACAGTAGGTTGGTTTATTTACATTTCAAAAACCAGAAGCTATTAATTTACAAATGTTATTGCACTTTAAATGTTCAGATATTAAGATGTGATAGACAGTTTTTGCATGATTTGAATGAGGCAAAATAACATGCGTTTTCTCTCGAATATATTGTTATAATCATTTGTTTCAGATGTAATTATTTTTTGTACAAAAATTAAATTTGGTGTTCCATAAGTCTTTTTTCAAACTTGAGTCTTGAAAAAGAGGGGGTCGTCTTATAATCAGGGTCGTCTTATATTCGGGCCAATACGGTAATCATTGGGTTATTTTTCTTTCATTAATATTTTGTTTTATTGCTTGTACAGCACTTGCTTACCTCTGTTTGTTGTGCAGCGCTCTCCAAGTAAAGTTCAATTGAGTTTTGACTAAATCATTACATGACATTATAATTAAGGAAGGCATTTCTATTTTTTTCTCTTTTTATGTGACAAACAGTCTTCACCTTAGCCAGTTTGCAATATTATTGAGAAACCTATGATTAAATTTCAAAATCCATCCTACCTGTTCTCAGACACAGTCCCTTAGCCTGTTTGGACCATTTACATATACCATAAACAAAACTTATTTGTACCTTGGAGTTCAGTTATGAACCCTGTAGTCTACATCACAAAACGTTGTACCTTGTCAAATGCACTACCCTTCTTCTGACAGTGTATCTACAATGTCTACACATAATGATGAAAAAGAAAGACATTCCTGTTGATGAAAAGAGTCATGCAGGTATCCGATATATGGTTGATGAACTAGGAAGGAATTTCTTATACCGCAATTGGTGCTCAGTGCCCAATGTTAGATTTGCTTTGGATTGTTGTACATCAGGGGTATCAAACTCATTTTTGTCACGAGCCACATTGTTGTCATAGTTTCCCTCGGAGGGCCATTATGACTGTCAACGTCTTCTATATACATACAGTATAGGCTACGCAACAAACTGATGAATAACTAGTTTTGAAATCAGGGAGTAGTAAATAGTGTTCAAGTCATTTAAAAAGATGAATGGTAATATAAATTGCTAGCAATATCTGTTTTTAAAAAGTGAAGACGATTTTTAATTTTAGTAATGATACAAAGTCGATGCAAGATTTGTCTTCGCAGGCCACGTAAAATTATGTGACGGGCTGTATCGGGTCCCCGGGCCTTGAGTTTGACACCTATGTTGTACATACATATTTTTGATGGTGTATAGTTTGGTGTGCCGGTACATTTGTATAATATGATGCTGAAATGGAAGATGCAAACCTGCTTTTCATTTGTTCTGCAACAATGACAAATGCAATGATTCACTTAAATTTTTCTTTACAAGCTCACCATCCAACCACATTGTGTGCATTACTTGATTTGTCCCCTGTGGGGATAAAGGATAGGGAAAATGGATGGATGGATGGATGGATGGAATGTAGTGGTAGGAAAAGTGATTACTACATATTATTTAAAATACTAAATAGGTAACATGTAAAACATCAGCCGTCATCGGGCAGTAGGCGGGGGACACCCTGAACTGGTTGCCAGCCAATCGCAGGGCACGCAGAGAAGAACAACCATCCGCACTCGCACTCGGGCAATTTGGAGTGCTCAATTGGCCTACCAAGCATGTTTTTGGGATGTGGGAGGAAACCGGAGTGCGCGGAGAAAACCCACGCAGACATGGGGAGAACATGCAAACTCCACAAAGGGAGGGCCGGAGGTGGAATCAAACCCGCGCCCTCCTAACTGTGAGGCGGACGTGCTACCCAGTGCCCCACCGAGCCGCCTAGTTAAAATTAGATTGCGATATTTGTTACTAACATTTCTTAGACCTCTTTATTGAAATAAAAATTACAGAATTTATTCATGGCAAAGTGTCATATTTCTCAGATCTTCATGGGTATGGTACACAACTGCAGGCTAAGGTGTGTATTGCTTTCACAAAGAACAATGTTTGCATGGTTTTATTACCTGGATTTTCACGTTTTCAAGCGGTTAAAACTTTTTAGGTTGACACAATATTAGCAAATAAGATAATTTATGTATTCATTTATTTGTTCATTTCAGTACTGCTTGTCCTCAAAGGGTTGTATAAACAAATATATTATACTGTAATAAAACTGTACTGTAATGTCAGTTGAACATTGGAGAGTGTACAGTAAATAGAATATTAAATATTGTTACAATAAAATAAACCAACGGATTGATTAACTGATAGATTGGGAATATTTGTTAATCTGTATTTCTATTTTATTTATATTTTTAATTACCTGACACTTGTACAGTGCAACTGCACTTGACTTTGTGAAAGAAGAAACCCGCCCCTTTGCATGCACATGCGTGTGGCTGTAAGTATTGGTGTGGGCGGGCTGCCGAAAACCGAGGGGAAGAAGTCGAACCGCTGACCGTAGAGGGATGACCAATCTGATGTGATCCCACGTGTGACGGAGCGCTCCTCCACCCCTAGTCAACATATCGACTCAAGCCAGTCAGTAATCCTTGTCCTTCTGTTGCGAGGTCAGATATGGAGGGAGACGGCAGCCAAGTCACGTCTGCAAACCCGATCGATCCGCAACACGACCCGGGGTAAGGTTACTCCCACGCAACTCTATCCTTGTCTTCAATTAAATGATATGTATATGTTAAAATAATACTCTGAAACTTTCACCGGCTTCGCGTCTTTCTTGTTTACAGAAGATCTACGTCAATCGCTGCGGGCTTACGAGAACTGGTTTATTAAACTTCCATTAAAAATCTGCTACTTCTATGCCATCAATCTGACTGTTGAGGAGCAATTAAGACATTTTACAAACGTGAAGTTGAACAACATGCCATTCGCGTCACCGCATTGTAATATAAAAAATATTTGGTTTGTGTTTGAGCACATGGGGTCAGAAAGGTGGAAGCTGTTTGAGTTCTATCTGTACAGGTAATTACTAACTACTTGCTGTAACTGTACTATAATTATGTCACTGCACAAATAGCCTTCGCCAGGAAGCTGGAGATTTTAGTCTGTAAATTTTTATATGGAAGTTAGGATGATGACTGGGCAACAGCTGGCACTCGACTGCTTGCTCATCTGTGGCTCTCTCGCTGGCGGCAGTTGCGTTGTTTCTATTTTGGACTCCAGTTTTCACTTCACCTAGTCAATTGCGGAGTTATATTTACTCAATCATGACTGATCTGACACTTGTATTGACTTCTCTTTCTCCTCGACAGAAAAATGTTTATCGGTGGGCTCAGCTGGCAAACATCACCAGGTAAGGTAACCCTTGAAGCTGGGCATCTTTTTTTTTTTTCTTTTTCTTAAAAGGTTTAGGTTAACCCTATAACTCACAGGTTTAACTTTTCGTAAAGAACTATGATAACCAATATTATCTTTCTTCTCCCCCAGACAGCCTTAAACATTATTTCAATGCATTTGGGGAAATCAGAGAATGTATGGTAATGAGAGACCCAACAACAAAACGTTCCAGGTATAACACGCACGCACGCATGCAGTAATATTTTTTGGGAGAATAAACAACAACTATAAACAACAACTGAAATAAGATGTTTATGTCAAATTGTTTTGAATGCAATTAGTGTGTAAAAATATAATCACATGTGGTTTTATTTTCTAATAGGGGATTTGGCTTCGTCACTTTTGCAGATTCTGCCAGCGTAGATAACGTCTTGGCACAGCCGCATCATGAGTTAGACTCTAAAATGGTATGTCTACCTCTTTATTCTCATTGCGTGATCAATCAACATGTTTTTCACCTGTATGCAAACATGCACTAGACATCTCCATCAGTTTATTATTCAGCGTACCTCTAAGACAGTGGTTCTTAACCTGGGTGGCGGTAGTACCGAACCCCATCAGTTTCATATGCGCATTCACCGAACCCATCTTTGGGGGGGGTATTGACATACCAGCAAATCAGTGTGACTTCTGTTGTTGCCTTGCAAGACCAGTTCAGATATGCGTTATCGCGAATTTACACAACATTCAGGTGTGTTCGGCCATCCGTGCGGGGGGGGATAGCATACCAGCTCTGCCGAACCCCTGAAGCCGACTCACCGAACCCCTAGGGTTCGATCGAACCCAGGTTAAGAACCACTGCTCTAAGACTACGTTCAGACAGCTGCTCAATTCCAATTTTTTTGCCCATATGCGACCTGTGTTTAATTTCTTGAAGACCGCATGAGCGGCTCAGTTCCGTTATTCCATCCATCCATCCATCCATCCATCCATCCATCCATCCATCCATCCATCCATCCATCCATCCATCCATCCATCCATCCATCCATCCATCCATCCATCCATCCATCCATCCATCCATCCATCCATCCATCCATCCATCCATCCATCCATCCATCCATCCATCCATCATCCATCCATCCATCCATCCATCCATCCATCCATCCATCCATCCATCCATCCATCCATCCATCCATCCATCCATCCATCCATCCATCCATCCGTACCACTTGTCCCCACGGGGTCGCGGGCGTGCTAGAGCCTATCCCAGCTGTCATTGGGCAGTAGGCGGTGGACACCCTGCCAGCCAATCGCAGGGCACACGGAGACAAACAACCATCCGCACTTGCACAACCATCCGCACTTGCACTTACACCTATGGGCAATTTGGAGTGCTCAATCGGCCTACCAAGCATGTTTTTGGAATGTGGGAGGAAACTGGAGGACCCGGAGAAAACCCACTATGGCACGGGGAGAACATGCCAACTCTACACAGGGAGGGTCAGAGGTGGAATCGAACATGCTCCCTTCGAACTGTGATGCGGACATGCTAACCAGTGCCCCACAAGTGCCCCCATAGCTATACAATTTGAAAAAAAATTATCTTAATGTATTCTGATAATAGGAGTAACAGGACTGCATGTGTTTGAGTGCCGCCCTCCGCTTTTTTCAAAAGTAATTCTTTTTTTTAGAATCTGGTACTAGATTGTATACATATCAGATTTTTTGCAATGCGACCACTGTCTAAACGGTGAATGTATGTAAGTGTGTGTGTGCGTGCGTGCGTGTGTGTGTGTGTGCGTGCGTGCGTGCGTGTGTGTGTACGTGTGTGCATAGGTACATATGCAGATGCATGCATACATGCGCAGATTTGGAACAACTAAATTTTAACCCCCTAATTAATCCACATTCATATCTTTCACCTTTTTTCACTCAGAAGTATCACTGCAGAACTTTGTTGCGCAATAGCAACAACCAGTTTCCCAATAGGTCACTAGGTGGCGTTTTCTTTCACTTTCAAAACGTCTGCATTTTTTGTTTCACTGAAATTGATTTTCTCGTCATCAATTTCATGTAAGTATCGCAACTAATGTCTTTTATTTTGAAACCAATACTGCATAATATGAAGCATGGACATATAGATGTATACATTATATGCAAATTTGTAGATTTTATTCCTATAGGTCAGGGCAGCTCAATTTCAGGGCAAATTTGTGTGGCCGGACATGTTCTAATGAATACCACATTCTTTATCTATTATCTCTTGCCTATATTTGACCAAAAGTCCATACAAAGGTTATTTTCCTATCACTGGTATGTACTTATTACTTTGAGGTGTCATTGAGGGTATAGCCTACGAAAAATCTAATAATTTAGAGTGACATTGATTACACACTATCAGAGGCAGATTTGATCAAAGGCAATGGTATAATATAATGTTCATTTGACTGCGCAGTGAGCAAAACTGATGGGGACTAAATTCCATGGGATATAGTATATTAACATAGATCTTTGTTGGACTGAAAGCATCTTTAGCTAACGTTCTTATAGAATACTTTGGAGGATTTGCGACGTGTTATGGCAGGCTGACGAAAGTTTTATTCAGTCAAAGAAGCCATTGAAATGGTTTGTCTTCCTGATCTGGCTTTTTATCTCTTACATAATCGTACATAATGAAGGGCGGCGCGGTGAAGCACTGGTTAGCATGTCCGCCTCACAGTTCAGAGGTTGCGGGTTTAATTCCATCTCCAGCCCTCCCTGTGTGGAGTTTGCATGTTATCCCCGTGCCTCCGATTTCCTCCCACGTCCCAAAAACATGCACGGCAACATGCCAAATTGCCCATAGGTGTGATTGCGTCTTACCCAAAGGTGTGAGTGCGTGTCCGAATGGTTGTTCGTCTCTGTGTGCCCTGTGATTGGCTGGCAACCAGTTCAGGGTGTACCCCACCTATTGCCCGACGACTGCTGGGATAGGCTCCATCATGCCCACGACTCCTGTGGGGACAAGCAGTACACATAATGGATGGGTGGATGGATAATTCAATAAAGTTGTTGATTCAGATTTTGAGGAAATTCCTGAAGCATATGAGTCTGACTTCAGCCTTGATGATGATGAGCCACTGGTCGTAACAAAAAAAAAAAAAAAAACAGCAAGAACTAATCCAAACAACCTTGATGTTGAAATTTATAACATACATTCAAACAGTCACACTGAGGTCCCAGATCACGACGAACCTCATACAGGCTCTGCTCGAGTCAACCAAGGGTTGTCTTGGAGGCAGAGAAAAACCCCAGCAGCTTCAAGGACCTGCAATATCACCTCCAACAGACAAAATACCAAGTCCAAAGTGTTATTTTGCAATCTAAGCAATTTGTGAACATCCATATGAACTACATATATATATATATATATATACATATATATATGTATATATATACAATATTATATACACATATATACGTATATATATACGTATATATACATATATATATATTTGTGTATATATATATATATATATATATATATATATATATATATATATATATATATATATATATATATATATATATACATATATACATCACCAGTTCGCCCCTAACAGAATACGATTACTTTGTTTTTTTTTGTATTCTGAAAATGTAACGCTGGTAGTACATGTATTCCATTACGCACAAGCCTGCATATAAGCTTATCAGACATTTTATCCTTCTCTGAGGTGTGTTAAGAATGTATTTGTACTGATAGTAGTGTTTGAAACAAGGCCAGTAGTCCTACATATTAAACACTTACAACCAAAAATCTTCGTGTGTGCGGGAAGGGCTGCACGATATTGGAAAAATATAGCGATGCTAATACCAATGTGATATTTAACATGCACCGAAAGAAACCACGATTTTATTAGCCAATGAAAGGATGACAATTATTCATGCAACAAAACAAGCAAGCTCAATGTAGTCTTCGCCAATCAAATGTAATTACTGTAGATAATTTTCAACTAATGGATAGCGATGCATATTTAAGTTTGACTGGTCAAATTCAGATAAAAGCATACCATTCCACAGGATGTTGCATGTCTTTGTGATATGCATATTGCATTGGCCAATATTTGCAATATTTATATTTTTTTCAATATATTGTGCAGCCCTTGTGTGGGGAAAGCCTGTGGATGGATGCAGACAATCCAAGAAGTGCATTGATTTAGGTACGGGGAAGTATTTTTTTGATACAAAAATGTCTTTTTTTTGTTACCCAGATTGCAGGAAGTATTTTCCAAAGCAGTTTTTTTTCCTTGCCAACACTGACATTTTAAAACCGACCCAGATGTAGTCCATTTGAAGATCACTTGGTTATTGGTGCATTCTGAACGACGAGGCACAAGATAAGAAATCAGAAAAAGAAGAGAAATCCAGTAGCCTAAATACATACTAGTAATACCGATAAGTTGGTTTGGCAGTGAAGCCTAATCAATTTAAAATTGCCTCTAACACTGTGTCTTTCGTTTGGTTGTAATGTGCAGTTTCTGTTTTGTTGATGTTGAATCATGATGTAATATGCATCTCTCTCAATTTTCTACACCACTTGCCGACATAAGGGTTGCAAGCGAGCTTATTTAAATATTTTCACCTATACTCTTCCTTTAGATTGACCCAAAAGTTGCCTTTCCCAGACGTACTCAACCCAAGGTAAGGTGACTTCCACTTGAAGAACTGTATATTGTTCCTTGTGAAGCAGTCACTGTTAAATTGCATGGAATACTGTAATGGTAATTGTACATGATGAGTTTTGAGAGACTGGGTATGAATGGCTGCTCTCTATCCAATGTTGCAGATATATGTAGTTTTTTATATGCCTTGAACATAGTACAATTGGTTACAATCTTGGAATTTTTTCAAGTCATAGATTTTACGTCATTGAAAAGAACATTTAATGAGTTTTATCTGAACTATAAGTTGCCGTAATGTGCAGGTGAATTTGCCCTTGTATAGTATGTTAATCATGAAACTTTGCTGTGCTGGGGTTTCTCGCTCTATTGAGATGCATTGGTTGCATTTTTCACCTTATTTCTGAACACTATAACAAGTACTGCTTGGCTACTAACAAAGCTGTTGGTTAAAAAAAATGTACCTCTTTCAACTTTTTTATCTATTTGAAGATATATTTTTAATTCAGCAATCATTGAGTACATGCCACAAGACCTAGGAGAAAAAAGTTACAAATTACTGAAAATTGCTCCTTCTATCTTTCACATTGAGCAAACCTAATTTTTTACAGTGTTGGAAGACATTGCGGTGTGTTCAATTGAGAGTCGGAATTTTGAGCTTGCCACGGTCACGCCAGAGTGGTGTTCTCTCGGCGCTTCTCAGCTGTATACTGTAAATGTACAACAAAACATGCATCAATTTTGTCTGGCTTACTGAGTTGGAGATTTGAGTTCAGGAAGAATAATAATTAAAATTGCCACTCATGGGTACGCATTCTGACATGTTTTTATGTAACGTAAACCAGAGATGGGACCAAGTCACACATGTGCAAGTCTCAAGTAAGTCTCAAGTCTTAACCTTAATGTCTCAAGTAAGTCCCAAGTCATTTTTTTCTTGGGCAAGTCAAGTCAAGTCAAGTCAAGTCAAGTCAAGTCAAGTCAAGTCAAGTCAAGTCAAGTCAAGTCAAGTCAAGTCACAGATTATGTCAAGTCAAGCCAAGTCCTTAAAAAGGTCAAGTCAAGTCCAAGTCAAGTCACCTTATTATTGCAATTTTAAAGCTATATATACACACCTATTTAGATAAACGAAAAGCACTTACTGGGCAGAATGGCTCTCCAAATGACCGACAAAGTTTGAAGTTGTCGTCTGGCTGTCTGGAATGTTTCTGTTGCATATCTTGTACTGTGTTGTCTGTCTTTTGCTGTCATAAAGGTATTTACGATAGCCGAATGTGATGACTCGCGGTACCCCTCCCGCTGACGTGTTTGTGCATGTCTGATATAAAGGGGCGTGATTCTCCAATAAACATGTTAGGTACGTAGAGAGGGCACGACTGATTGATTGACAGGGTAGTGATCCAATCATGACAACGCCATTCTCAGTGTTCTGCCCTCAGAATTGTTTTCATGATGTAAGAAATGTTTTCTATGTAAAGAAGCATACACAATGTTATTTGTTGTTCGGAAGCAAACCGGAAATGTATTTTGAAATGCACTGGAAGCTGCGTATGTTTTTGTTGAAGCGACTTGACAACTGATGAGTTGAGAGACGTTGGCTTTACTCGTGTCATCTAAGCGAATCTTTCTCCTCTCCTTATGCTCACGGAATCAACGGCTGTAAGTTATCATTGTTTCATTGGATAACTTTATTATTGTTTATAAGATAAGAAGAAAACTTATAGAAGAAACTGTGTTTGTTGCTTCACTTGCAGTTTCACTCGTGTTTAACACTGAATAGAAATAAAGGGAGCAAGACGCTCTGAATCCTGGCTCAAGTGTTCTATTCATGAGTTTGGCTGGCTGATGAACTGTGACAACGTACATGAAGTACATAACGCACAGGGAGATCAGTACAGTGAAAAGCTGTACCACAGTGAGTTGAGGAAACAACGAAAGATTCAAACATGGTCGCCGAAGATGTATCCAGTGTTATCGACATGGAGACGGTGGACTTTGAAGATAATTCACGTCGACCTTCATCTTCCAAGTCATCAGTCCACAGTCGATCGAGAGCTAGTGCTAACTCCAAGCGCTCGTCATCCTACAATTCCGTTCTGGAGGCAGCTGCCAGAGCCAGAGCTTCGGCTGAAGCAGCGGCAACCAAGGTAGCCTATTCAAGGAAGCAGTTGGAAATTAAAAGGCAACAAGCTAGGCTAGACATAGATTTAGAAGAATTAGAAATGAAAAAGGAAGCAGAAGTGGCACGGGTGAGAGCAGAAGTATTGGAAGCAGTTGCAGCTATAGAAAATTAAGATGTGCTAAGCATAAAAAGTCATTTGCCAGCACATGTGGCTCAAAAACGCACTGAAGATTATGTGCAAAGCCAAACACAGCTCAACGCACAGTCCCTTGTAGCCTACAGTGGAGTCTGGCGCCGCGAACCCACGCATAGTCCACCATCTGCGGCAGCTCAGGAGAGGTCCTCACACAACGTCTGCAGACCATCAGTGAATGAGGAACGTGAGGTAAAGGAGCAGTTCCAAGAGGCAATCAACACTCCGTATTATGGCCCCCCATTTCATGGTCCAGTCAGACTTTGTGAGTACAGTCATCACCCACACCTACGACACCACTACGTATGGATGACTTCAGGCCTTTGCGTGATAACCTCAGTCCTCTTCAGAGTGACATCGGAATCCCGACTCAGTCTTTACATGCAGCAAGGCACACATCTGCCCCAAAGCCACCTGACAGTCCACATATGCAACAAGGTCGGTATTCTCCTCCTCATGCTAGCCCTCCACACATGATAGACTTTGCCAAGTTTCTTGCTCGCAGTGAATTAGTGACTACTGGCCTCACAAAATTTGATGATATGCCAGAGAATTTTAGGGCATGGCAGTCCTCATTTCTAAATGGAACACAAGGCTTAGGTTTATCATATAGTGAGGAGCTGGACCTCTTGGTGAAGTGGCTCGGTAAAGACTCGTCTGAACATGTAAAGAGGATCCATGCTGTTTATGTCACCAAGCCCAAAGCTGCTCTACAACTGTCCTGGGATAGACTGCATGAATGCGATGGCACACCGGAAATAATTGAAAATGCCCTGTTCAAAAGAGTGGACGATTTTCCCCGTCTGTCTGCTAGAGACAACACGAAGCTAAGATTGCTCAGTGATCTCCTCATGGAGCTATTAGCAGCCAAAAACGATGGATATCTTCCTGGCCCGCTTACCTCGACACGCCTCGTGGGATAAAGCCTATCGTGGAGAAGTTACCTTCAGGCCTGCAGGAGAAATGGCTCGGTGTAGGCTCAAAGTACAGGACATCTTTCCCTCCCTTTTCGTTTTTTGTGGACTTTGTGTATGGCCAAGCCAAGGCTCGAAACGACCCAAACTTCAGCCTGTCCATCAGTAGCCAGCCGTACGGTAAAGGTGAGAAAGCTCCATTCAAGCCAAGTGAATTTAAGACTGCAGTATCTGTGCGCAAAACAGACGTGTCTGGTACCACTGATGCAAACACCTTAAACTCTATTGACGATGGAAAGGAAAACAATGAGCCGGCTCGTTATTGCCCTGTGCACAAGAAAACACACCCATTGGAAAAATGCAGATCATTTAGAGCAAAAACATTAGAGGAAAGAAAAGACATTCTTAAAGAACATAAACGCTGTTTTAAATGCTGCGCCCCAAACCACCTTGCCAAGGATTGTCAGGCATCATTGAAATGTGGTGAGTGTAACAGCCAAAGACACAACTCTGCGATGCACCCAGACACCTCTCTGCCTCCCGATCAATCAGCCCTTCCACAAATAGACACAGTGGAACAAGGCAATTCCCCACTCGAAGTGACGTCACGATGCACTAAAGTTTGTGGCAAGGGCAACCTCCCACGTTCATGCTCAAAGGTGTGCCTGGTGCGCGTCTTCCCTCGGGGACAGCCAGATCGCTCTGTCAAGATGTATGTTATACTTGACGATCAGAGCAACCGCTCACTGGCCTGCTCTGAATATTTCCACCTTTTCAAAGTCAAGAGCAGCCTCTCCCCTTACCTGATGAAGACCTGCGCCGGCACCACAGAGATGATCGGCAGAAAGGCGGCGGGTTTTCAGATAGAAGCAGTGTGTGCCTAGACCTTCCACCTCTCATTGAGTGCAATGAAATAATGAATAACAAATCTGAGATTCCAACTCCAGAGGTAACCCTCACACATGCGCACCTGAAACATCTCGCTCCTCTCATTCCCAAGCTGGCTCCTGATGCAGAGATGATGATCCTGTTGGGGAGAGATATGATACGTGCACACAAAGTGAGAGATCAAGTCAATGGTCCTCATAACGCACCTTTTGCCCAGCGCCAGGACTTAGGCTGGGTCATTATAGGCGAAGTCTGCCTGGACAATGCCCACCAGCCAACCCTGAGCGTCTTCAAAACTCATGTGCTTGAAAATGGACGTCCATCACTTCTCATTCCTTGCCAAAACAGCATCTGTGTGAAAGAGAAACCATGCTACAGCGGGGAGGACAAGCATAGCCACACTACACATACGTTGAAAGCATTGCCAGTCGAGGATCAGCTCGGGCAGACTGTTTTCCAGCGAACAGATAGTGATAACAAGTGTGCCATGTCCTTTGAGGACGAATTCTTCTTGAAAATTATGGAAAAGGAAGTCGCCCAGGATGAAAGGAATAACTGGGTAGCTCCCCTACCATTTAAGTCACCTTGACCTCGGCTTCCAAATAACAGAGCGCAAGCCCTGTCTCGTCTCAGCTCTCTACGGTGCACTTTGAGAAAAAACGCTGAGATGAAAGAGCAGTTTTCCTCCTTCATGGAAAAGCATTTTGACAACAACCATGCAGAGATTGCCTCATTCATTGACGACACAAAAGAATGCTGGTACCTGCCTTTTTTTGGTGTGTACCACCCCCAGAAGCCTGGGCAAGTACGGGTTGTGTTTGACTCAAGCACCCAACTGAACGGCCTCTCCCTCAACTCAGTGCTTCTCACAGGGCCTGACCTGAATAACACTCTGCTTGGCGTGCTGCTGCGTTTCAGGAAAGATCTCATTGCTGTCACTGCGGACATCTAGCAGATGTTTTATGGATTCCTGGTGAGGCATGAGCACAGAGATTACCTCAGATTTCTGTGGCACAAAGACAATGACCTGTCTAAAGAGGTTCAAGAGTACCGCATGTGGGTACACGTCTTCGGCAACAGCCCATCGCCTGCAGTAGCCATCTATGGACTACGGCGTGCTGCCAAGAAAGGTGAAGCAAGGTATGGCACTGACACAACACAGTTTGTTCATAGACATTTCTACGTTGATGATGGACTCGTGTCACTGCCCACCGAGTCTGCTGCCATAGACCTGCTGAAGCGTACCTGTGCCTCACTCGCCGAGTATAATTTGAAGCTGCACAAAATTGCATCAAACAGTGATGAAAGTTTTCGAACCTGAAAAACCGGCCTCTGGCATTAGAGAGCTGGGGCAGAATGATGATTCTCTCCCTGCGCAGAGGAATCTAGGCTTATGCTGGGACATTAACACAGACATGCTCACCTTTAACGTAGCCATTGCTGATAAGCCTTACACTCGCCGTGGGGTGCTGTCAGTTGTCAACAGCGTCTTTGACCCCCTGGGTCTGGCCGCCCCAGTGACCATCAAAGGCAGGCTGCTGCTGCGAGAGCTGTCCAGTGGGGTCCAGGATTGGAACACTCCACTCCCTGACGAAAAGGCGAGCATGTGGGAAACATGGGAATCATCACTCAAAGAGCTGAGCAGCCACCATGTGCCCCGCTGCTATGTTTCAATGTCACTCTCGGAGCCAAGGTACACAGAACTGTGTGTTTTTTGTGATGCATCTAACTGGGCTATAGGGGTGGTTGCATACTTAAGAGCACTCAGTAAGGAGGGCCATTGCAAAGTGGGATTTGATGGGAAAGGCTAGACTGTCACCGCAGCCGGAGGCTACGATCCCACGACTCGAGCTCTGTGGTGCCGTCCTGGCTGCTGAGCTGGCAGAGTTGATCTCGAGTGAACTGGACCACAAACCAGACGCTCTGAAATTCTACTCCGACAGCAAGGTGGTCCTCGGATACATCTATAACGACTCGAGGCGCTTCTTTGTGTACATGCACAATCGTGTGCATCGTATTCGCCAAACAACCTCTCCTGAGCAGTGGCATTATCAGAATCAGAATCAGAAAACCTTTATTGTCATTCTACATAGTACAATGAAATTGGAGACCTCCATCCAGTGCATGAGAGGTAGATACAAGTAACATAGTCAAGTAAACGAATAATAGAAAAGTAGATGAATAATCGGAAACAGTGCGGATGAAGTGCGGTAGTAGTGCAGGAGGAAAGTGTCATCAGTGTCGGCTGGAGTTGAGGGCGGCTATGGCTTTGGGAAAGAAACTGTTTTTGAGTCTGTTTGTCCTGGTCTTCATTTGCCTGTAGCGTCTTCCAGAGGGCAACAGGTCAAACAGGACAGAGCCAGGGTGGGAGCTGTCCGCTGAGATGGCCTTAGCCCTGCTGAGGCAGTGGGTAGTGTAAATGTCCGTAAGGGAGGGGAGAGGGCGGCCAATGATCCTCTGAGCTGCCTTCACCACTCTCTGCAGCTTCTCCCTGTCAGCGGCGGTGGAGCTGCCGAACCATACTACGATGCAGTAGGTCAGTAGACTCTCGATGGAAGAGCGGTAGAAGGTCAGCAACAGGTCGGTGTTGAGGTTGTACCTCCTGAGGACTCTCAGGAAGTGTAACCGCTGCTGAGCCTTCTTGACGATGGTGGTGATGTTCTCTGACCAGGAGATCCGGTCAGAGATGTGGACGCCCAGGTACTTGGTGCTGTGGACCCTCTCCACCTGCTCGCCGTTGGTGAAGAGGGGAGCTGGCTCAGGGCTATGCCTTCTGAAGTCTATGATGATCTCGTTAGTCTTCTTGGTGTTCAGAGCGAGATTGTTCTCTGAGCACCAGTCAACCAACTTCAGGACCTCCTCTCTGTAGGCTACCTCATCGCCCTTGGAGATGAGACCGACCACAGTGGTATTGTCGGCGAACTTGACAATCCGGTTGTGGTTGTGAGCCGGTCTGCAATCGTGAGTGTAGAGGCAGAAGAGGAGGGGACTCAACACACAGCCCTGTGGGGAGCCGATGCTCAGCGTACGGGTGGAGGAGAGGCGGGGGCCAACTCTCACAGCCTGGAGTCGGTTGGTCAGAAAGTCATTAATCCAGGCACATGTGAGAGAGGGGAGTCCGAGAGTGTCCAGCTTTGTGGTGAGTCTGTCCGGGAGGATGGTGTTGAATGCCGAACTGTAGTCCACAAAGAGCATCCGGACATAGCTCTGCTGCTGCTCCAGGTGGTTCACCGCACAATGGAGGGCTACGGCGATGGCGTCCTCTGTGGATCTGTTGGTCCGGTATGCAAACTGGTGGGGGTCAAGGTATGGGGGAAGACAATCCTTGATGTGCTGAAGAACCAGCCTCTCAAAGCACTTCATGATCACCGGAGTGAGGGCCACTGGTCGGTAATCATTCAGGCTAGAGATGGCCGACTTCTTCGGCACTGGGATGATGATTGAGGTTTTCAGGCAGGGCGGGACAGTTGCTAGGGCCAGGGAGCGGTTGAAGATCATGGTGAAGGAGGGGGCAAGCTCCTCAGAGCATGCCCTCAGCACCTTGCCGGGGACCCCGTCTGGGCCTGCGGCCTTTCTGGGATTCACTGCAAGGAGCACCTTTCTGACCTTGTGCTCCTGAACAGTGAGTGGAGTGATATCAGAGCTGGGTGGGGGAGGGGGCAGGGCAGAGACAGGGGAGTGCTGCTGGGATGTTCCAAATCGAGCAAAGAAGCTGTTTAGCTCCTCTGCCAGCTGTGCGCCTTGGTCTTCGACTTGAGCGGCACTGCTCCTGAAGTTGGTGATCTGCTGGATGTCCTGCCACACCTTACGGCCGTTGTTGCTGGACAGGTGGGACTCGATGCGTTGTCTGTGGTCCGCTTTCGCCCGTTTGACTCCTCTCCTCAGCTCAGCTCTGGCAGCGCTGTACAGAGCTCTGTCTCCTGACCTGAAGGCGGTGTCGCGGGCTCCATCGGAACATAACCTTGCTGACTTAGCCACCAGGTCAGTACCTGCATCACAGCTGATGGACACAATGTGGTTCGTAGGACCCGACTTTCTTCACAAGACCCCTAAGCTGGACACGCACATTCAGTTCGATCTGATAGAGCCTGGAAAAGATGTGGAGGTCAGACCGCAAGTGACAGTTTTACTTACGCACATCAAAACCAAGCCACTTATCTCTTCAAGATTCCAGCGTTTTTCAAAATGGAGCTCCTTGCTGAGAGCCGTTTCCTTTCTGATACATCAGATGCGTTCTCACAAGTCAATCTCCACCTCAGACTCAACAGACACACCTCAGCATGCATGCAAAGACTGGCATCAGTGCAGCGGGCCTCGCACTCCTGAGGAGCTTGCAGCAGCCAAGTCCAAAGAGATGCATATCCAGATGAATACGCTGCTCTTAAAGCACACAAAGAAGTCTCTCTAACTCAGGCGTGGGCAATTAATTTTTACAAGGGGCCACATGAAAAACCTGAGTTGTGTCAGAGGGCCACACCTACGATAACTTAAACCTGCTCAATTTTCTTCCATTGTAAAATGCACTAAATTATTTATTTTAAATAGTTGGTTCTGGTAATTAGACGAATACAATTATTCTGTTTATATTTATATTAAGCTATGTGAAATTGTGGTGTCAAGGTGAAAAAAAAAATATTAATCTTATTAATTTATTCTTAACTTCTTTAACTTTTCCTCAAATGACAAAGCCGCTCCATCTCTGGGTGTGAAGTTTGATAAAAAGTCCTTGTTGGGCTTGCAGTTTTGCTAGCAATGCATCAGTCTCTGATGCGCCCTGTTTATCAGACACATGTATTTTTTCTCATGCTTGGTCGTGTAGTGGCGACTCAAATTATATTCTTTAAACACAGCGATCTGTGTACCACAAATCAGGCACATGGCTTTACCTTTCATTTCTGTAAAGAAATACTTGGCAGTCCATGTCTTGTTGAAAACACGGCGCTCCTTGTCAACTTTTCTTTTCTTCGCGTTAGCACACATTTTGAGGGCAGCATTACTTCGCGCTGTTCACCTACACGCACAGCTCACATGCACGCACGCTACACGGAAGTGCGACGCCTTTCAAAATAAAAGCGAAACAGTTGTATTGTACGCACGACACCATTTTTATTTTATTTTTTTTAAATTACGATTGGCCTCATGCGGGCCGGACAGGGACGCACAAAGGGCCGGATGTGGCCCGCGGGCCGTAATTAGCCCAGGTTTGCTCTAACTCAAGTCAGATCTTGACCCTGGACCCCTATATGTGTAAGGGCCTGCTGCGGGTCGGAGGGCACCTCAGGCATGCTTCTCTCGACTCAGAGATAAAACACCCAATCATCCTCCCGAAGCAAAACCAGGTCACCAGGCTGCTTGTGGAACACCATCATACAGAGGTAAAACACCAGGGGCAACAATTCACAGAGGAAGCCATCAGGGCAGCTGGACTATGGATTGTCGCTGGCAAAAGGCTGGTCAGCTCTATCCTCTATCACTGTGTGACATGCCGTAAGCTGAGAGGGAAGGTGGACGTGCAAAAAATGGCTGACCTCTTTCCGGAGCGACTCGACACCTCTCCACCCTTCAGCTATGTGGGGCTGGATGTATTTGGACTGTGGACAGTGGTGACCCGACGCACTTGTGGAGGTGCGGCAGAAAGCAAAAGATGGGCCATTCTGTTCACATGCATGTGCACCAGAGGAGTACACATTGAAATTATTGAATCAATGGATACTGCCAGTTGCATAAATGCGCTACGGAGATTCTTTGCCGTCAGGGGCCCAGCAAAGCAGCTCAGGTCAGACAGAGGGACAAATTTCATGGCTGCTAGTGCAGAACTAAGGATGAGGCCCTTACATGAAAAGCAGAACAAGATCTTGAATTATCTCCACAGCAAAGACTGCACGTGGGAGTTCAACCCACCACACGCTTCCCACATGGGAGGTGTGTGGGAACGCATGATTGGGGTGGCACGAAGAATATTAGATTCCATGCTTCTGCAAAACAAACATACTCGCCTGACACATGAGGTCCTGTGCACGCTGATGGCGGAAGTGTCGGCAATAATCAACGCCAGGCCGTTGGTCCCTATTTCATCAGACCCCTCTGCTTCAGTCTTGCTGTCTCCTTCCATGCTACTGACACAGAAGCCAGGCCTGCTTGCTCCTCTGGGCGAGTTTGCGGGGAAAGACCTTCTGAGAGGCCAGCGGAGGCAAGTGCAGGCGCTGGCGAACGAATTCTGGAACCGTTGGAGAAATGAGTACCTGAGCACTCTTCATCCAAGACGTAAGTGGCACAGGACACACCGCGACCTTCAAACTGGGGACATTGTGCAGCTAAAGCAAACTCAAGTGCCAAGGAATGAGTGGCCGATGGGTATGGTCATATCCACCTTCGAGAGCAGCGATGGAAAGGTCCGGAAGGTTGAGGTGAGGACATCATCCCAAGGCACCTCGAAAACTTACCTGCAGCCCATTTCTGAAGTGGTCCTTCTCATGGAAAAAGCGGATTAAAAGTGGCCTGAGAAAAAGGAAAGTAGTTTCAAAGGTTAGTGGCATTACATGCCAGGCGGGGAGTGTTCTGCCCTCAGAATTGTTTTCATGATGTAAGAAATGTTTTCCTTGTAAAGAAGCATACACAATGGTTATTTGTCGTTCGGAAGCAAACCGGAAATGTATTTTGAAATGCACCGGAAGTTGCGCATGCTTTTGTTGAAGCGACTTGACAACTGATGAGTTGCGAGACGTTGGCGTTACTCGCGTCATCTAAGCGAATCTTTCTCCTCTCCTTATGCTCACGGAATCAATGGCTGTAAGTTATCATTGTTTTATTGGATAACTTTATTATTGTTTATAAGATAAGAAGAAAACTTATAGAAGAAACTAAGTGTGTTTGTTGCTTCACTTGCAGTTTCACTCGTTGTGTTTAACACTGAATAGAAATAGAGGGACCAAGACGCTCTGAAGCCTGGCTCAAGTGTTCTATACATGAGTTTGGCTGGCTGATGAACAGTGACAACGTACATGAAGTACATAACGCACAGGGAGATCAGTACACTCAGCCTGCGCTCCTACCGTGTTATCGATATTATTTTTTAAAATCTATTATTAATCTTATATTCAAACTGAAAACATAAACTAAGTAACACTGAAGTCATTCAAGTCATCGTGTCTCAAGTCAAGTCCCGAGTCTTTAACTTCCAAGTCCAAGTCGAGTCTCAAGTTTTCTTATTTTTTGTGAAGTCAAGTCACAAGTCATCAAAACAGCGACTCGAGTCCAAGTCACAGTGACTCAAGTCCCCATCTCTGATGTAAACACATTATGCTATGCAGGCTCCATGTCCATCCCAATGGAAGAGGAACTTTACTCCTCTGTTTTACTTTAGATTTTTCTCACCATACGTGGAAAAAGTAGATGGGACAGATGGTCTTTATGAAACTGATGGGCAGTGATCCCCGTCTTCCCAGTGTCATCTGTGCCCATGGCCAAATCTTACCGGCACACTGCAAAGATGCAGGTTGCAACAGCACTTGGGCTGCCATGTGAAGAGAGCCAGGTAGTGGTGGGGCAGTGACAGCACCACAGACAATCTCTACAGTCCTTACCAACCCAGGCCAGTTACAACACAGAGGGCATCCAATGAACACCTTGGCACCTCCTACACCTAGTGCAACACTGTACACTGAGACACTTCCATTTTTCTCCGATTAGTAATGCTGTGGATTGTTTTATACTGTATGGGTTGCAGATTTGGGTTTCAAGTTTTTTTGTGTATGTATTTATTTATTTAAACTTTTTTATGAGGCTCCAGCATGCTGGTGACCTTGTGAGCATAAGCGGATAGGAAAATGGATGGATTTGGGTCCAATAATTTGGTGTAGGTCATTTTCCCATTTAGTAATCAGAAATTGTATCAAGGTGTATCAAAGGCAAATGAGTTTGTAGAGTTGTGAAAATTATTGTTGACTTTTTTCTTCCCTATGTCCCCATTCGGATATATTGAATGTTATGGTACATTATGGTAATTTAAACAAAACAACACATGGAATTGGATACCTTTCTTACCATGCCTAAATCAGCAATGCTGAGGTAACCTGCACTCTGAACCTGTGAATAGCCAGTCATGTAATTTTTGTTTTCTTCCCTTCTGCTACTGCTGCCCACTGATGTTTTTGTACTCCGTGGAGTGAAGTAAAATTTTTACCTTTGTTTTGGGTGTATGTGCATGTTGGTTGTTTTAGGTTTACTGTAAATATAAGGAATGTGGCATCAAATATGGGACAATATATTATAGAAATGAATAAAATATTTTGGTGTAATAATGAGCCCAAATATATGCACTAAATCAGATTTGAGCAGAAAACCTGCACTGTGATTGCTGCCTTGAGCATGTCATCCTTCATGCTAAGCTTTTTTTTTTTTTTTAATTGTTTAGCACATACTATTATAGCAATAACAGTGCAAGGAGGGAGACGAAGCCTAGGGCTTGTAAGGAGCTCCACTCCTGTTATATATACAAAGTGCAAAACAAAGTGCTGTGTAGTCAAATGTCATTCAAGTGTTTAAAAAAATACAAGTAAATAAACAAAAGCATAAGTCAAAGTCAAAGTCAAAGTCAGCTTTAACAAGCTAAATATTAATTCGTCCTATTTATATATGCATATATACGAGTGTGTATGTATACATACATAAACAGATACACTATACAAAATAAGAAACAAGCGAAACAAAATAGACACTTAGCGATGTTGAAGCAATCAAAGAGACACCAGATAGGAATAGCTAAAAGGGAACAGAAGAACTGTAAACAGAAAATAACAAAACAAGGAAGAATCAGAGTATAAATTGTGGTTTATGTTGATGTTCTTAGTATGGATCAGCTGAGTGCAGTGGAGTAATTATGGACTGGTAGGATCATGAGTGGAGAAGGTGGTGTTTCAGGTGCTTTCTAAAAGCAGCCTGTGAAGATATGGATCGGATATGGATTGGTAGCTTATTCCAGAGTGAGGGCCCTCTAAAGTGGATATTATATTGATGGCGTGATGTTCGACAGAAAAGTGGGTGAAGATTGTCCCTCTGTCTTGTTGGATAAGGATGAAAGTCTGATGCAAATGTGAAGAAATTATGAAAAGTGGCTAGAAGACAGTGTTTCCTATATATGTATTTATGGATGAGTAGACAGGTTTGATGAATATTTACTTTATCAATTGGCAGTAGTGAATAATTTCTAAACAGTGGTGCCGATGGTTCATATCTATTTGAAGAAGAGATAATTCTTAGGAACTTCTTTTGTATGATGTTGGGTCTAAATACGATTAGACATTAAATCACTTGCTGGAATGAAGAGGAGAAGACAACCAGAACTGGTTTACTCGCGAGGAGAACGATAGAGAAAGCAATCTCAGTTACAACCTCCATCAGTTCTGAGTCCTTCCTCCACGTGCCCCTCTTTTTAATGTTATGGTTGCCCTGGTTACAGAGGCGTTGCTACACTAAAGGGAGGGGGAATTGTGTCTGTAGCAACGCTGATTAGCAAAAGAATGTAGTGTGGTGTGAATTAGCACTTCGCTGTTGGCTCGTGACCCCCCGCAGAGGCCATCCCCAGCCGTCTTCCCTCACAATTGGCTGACTCGTCCTCGACTGTGGTCAAATACCTTGAAGCACGTTGATTGCCGCTTTGCTGTGGAACAAATGCAACTAGACCTTTGCTAACTTTATCTACTTGGTAAATTAACACATAATAATAATAAGTAACTTGTCCTAAACACTTCAACACACATTAAACAAACGTGAGGTAACCGGTATGCAGTTCCTTAAACAAACATTGAGTAAATATGGGATAACTTTTATGCAACTACTTCTAACTGTATGTAACCCTTAACAAAGAAAACCAGGTCTGATAAACTACAATCTATGAACCAAACCTACATCTAAATGAAAAGGAATGAAGTTCCTGTGAATCAAACAAAGAACATGTCACCTATGCAAATAAGCCCTGCTCATTGTTAGTGAAGGCCTCTTACGGGAACCAAAACACACAGACAACATAAGGACAGGA
Organism: Syngnathus floridae; assembly: GCF_059516105.1. Taxonomy (NCBI): domain Eukaryota; kingdom Metazoa; phylum Chordata; class Actinopteri; order Syngnathiformes; family Syngnathidae; genus Syngnathus; species Syngnathus floridae. The sequence goes on along the minus strand of NC_142419.1, from coordinate 4,788,323 downwards.
AGGATACAAATGGCTGACAGGGATCAAAAGACATCCCTATCACTAAAAAGGAAGAACCTAGATAAAAGGAAAGATAAACTCGTAAAGGCGAGGCCTCCAGGTCTGGCAGGCCAAAGCTTCACTTAAAATTATTCCAACATATGATGAGTAATTTGTTGAGGTATGTTGGATATGTGGCTGCCCAGACTATGTTGCAGTAATTGAGTAAAGGAAACAGGAAACTATAATATAGAGTGAGATGAGCAGAAGGATGGACAAACGTTTTGTAAAATACCTAGCATTTTCATAGATCTTTTGCAAACCAAATAAATGTGCAGACCAATTTAAGTGTTCGTCTACTATAACTCCTAGGAATTTGGTGCTAGTAACTTGATGGATTTCGTTATTGTTTATGTAAATTTTGGTCTGTTCTGTGGGGTAAGATTTATTTATATTGCAGAAGATCATGAAGTTAAATTTTTTTATATTGAGTGTCAACTTATTTGTTTTGAACCATTTTGTAACAGCGTACAACTCAGCATTCACACTTGCAATGAGGGAATTAAAATCATCGTGGGTGGCAATGAGGTTGGTATTGTCCGCAAATAACAAAGGGAGAAAATTTGAACAAGACATGGAAAAATCATTTATGTACACCAAAAATAATAGAGGACCCAATATTGAGCCCCGCGGGACCCCAAATAGTATTTTAGATCTGTTGGAAGAACAACCATTTATATACTATACATATTGTTCTCTGTTGGCGAGATAGTTTGTGAACCATTTCAGGGCAGAATCGTTCACTCCATGTCTCTCTAGCTTAGCGATAAGGATCTTATGGTCGACAGTATCAAATGCTTTAGTTAGATCTAGAAAGACACCAAGAGTGAATTTCTTATTGTCAAGAGCTGTTGAGATATGGTTGACAAGCTGAAGCAGTGCATGCTCAGTGGAAAACGTTTTGTGGAAACCATATTGATGCTTGTAGAGACTATTGTTTGTTTCTAGGTGCTTTGCCAATCTTGAATAAACCAAATTTTCTAGAATCTTGGAGAAGCGTGGAAGAATGGATATAGGCCGAAAATTATCATATTCATTTGTCTCGCCAGCTTTGAAAATAGGAATGACTTTAGCAATTTTTAGTTCTTGGGGTACAATGCCAAATTTTAAAGATAAGGAGAAAATGTGTATTAGCGGGATTATTATTGAATGAATGATTTTCTTAATAAGTATGCTTCTGATCTCGTCACGGCCAGGGGCCGAGTTTTTCAAGCTCGTGACAATGCTGTAAACTTCCTCAACATTAGGAGGGTCAAGAATGGAGAGTTAAGGAAACTGCCCTTTAATTAGGCAACAGGGGCTTGTATCAGAGGTTGAGAAGCTCGATGCCAAGGTAGCGTCAACATTTACAAAGAAATTATTGAAACCATTAGAAATATCTATTGGCTTAGAATGGGCTCCATTTTCCCCCAGCATCTCACTTGGGGTAGATGTTTTAGATTTTTTGCGATGTAATAAATGGTTGATAAGATTCCATGTTGTTTTGATGTCACCAGAGGCTTGAGTAAATTTATCAGCATAGTAAGTTTGTTTGGTTTTCCTTAGTAATACTGTAAATTTATTTTTATATTTCTTGTATGTTTCTATATTTATAGGGGTGGTATTTGCAATAGATTTTCTATAAAGTTTATTTTTTTTACGTGAAGATTTTTTTAGTTCATCCGTTATCCATGGTTTCCCTTTAGAGTTATTTTTACGATTAGAAATTAAAGGAAATGAGGACTCTAATACATTTGTTAGTATTGTTAGAAAGGAGTGATAGGCTTTGTTGACATCTTGCAACAGGATAACCTCATCCCATGACACAGAGCTGATGATAGATATAAAAGATACCATGTTTTTCTCGGTAAATTTGCGGAATTTCATTTGATCACCAGTATGACCTTTGATTTTTGGACCACTATCATTGTGGATGAAATGGAAGACAGGAAGATGATCAGATACATCACAGATCAACAGGCCAGATGTTATTTTGTAGTCTAGAGAATTAAATAAAATGTTGTCAATGAGAGTGGCCGTTGAGCTTGTGATCCTGGAGGGTTTGTTGATAAGAGGGAAAAAGTTAATGGAATATAATGTATTAAGGAAGTCTGCTGTATGTGACTGCTTAGTTTCAAGCAAATTAATATTATAGTCACCAAGTAGGACATACAATTTGTTTTCTTTGTTTATGATTTCCAGAGTAGAGTCGAGGGCTTCATTGAAGGTGATTTTATCAGAGTCTGGTGGTCTATATATACATCCAATCATCACATTTTTGTTGTTTATAAGTGAGCAAGCTGAGAGTTTTATAAACACAGATTCTGCTACAGTCGTATCAAAGTTAACTCTTAGATCCTTTCTGGGAGAGAAATTGAAATTATCAATCACATACAGTGAGACTAGACTCCACCTTGCTTGTTTGGTCTACAGGAGTGTATAGGAGTGTAGTGAGAGAGAGGGTAGCTAGATGTATTATCAACCATCCAGGTTTCAGTAAGAGCTATTACAAAAAAGGAATGTGTTAAGGTTGATAAATAGGTTTTCAGACCATCATGAGTTTTAGAGATACTCTGTACATTAAAGTGGACAGTGGAGAATACATTTGTTTGGCAGTGGCCAGGAGGAGTATTGCACGGTTTGTTAAACATATCTTCAGAAAAATATTCACATGACAATTCAACAGATTTTAGGGGAGTGTAATTAGTATCTGGGTTCAAGAACGACTCATAGATACCAGCATTAACATTCTCTAGGTCAAATGAATTAAATAATAAAGAGTCTAGATTCGGTGGGACAGAAATTCCTGCATTCGTGAGAGTGTCACTGGATGGCATGAAGGGTGTAAGGGGACGGTCTACCTGAGATGGATGTCCTCCCCGCCAGTTTCTGTTTGCCATGTTGTGCTCTGCTGTAATCCACCATTCTCGTCAGGAGGGTCCATAGGTACCAGTTTATGGTCATCAGTTTAGCCATTGTAGATGTTAGGTTCCCCCACCACCAGGCCATACATCTTCAGTTCCTCCAGTTCACTCACGAGAGTCTTGACATCTTCTGGTGTTGCTCCGTTCGTTTTAATCCATACTTTGCCGTTTCTGACCCACGTTTCGAGAATCTTTGGACTAACATTTAACAGCTTCACTAATCACAGTAGCCCATTTGTGCTCCAAGCCAAGTACTGTATAGCAACCATCAGCACTGACCAACCCAGAGGATGTTGGTGTTCGACCACTAAGATCCCCTTATTGAGTGACATTAATGAGGAAAACAGTTGGACAAATTAAAAGCTGTCTCCCCTTTTTTCATCAGAAAGAGCCAGAAGGCAGACCAGTGTAAAAACCCCTTTGATGTAGGCCAGGAGGGCTGGAGGTATGGATCATTTGACAAGAAGCCGTTGTTAGCAGTGAGTGGTAACACTGGTTTATAATACAAAACATTTAGGGCTTGTGTTTTTAGTAGCACATTTATTTCATTGTATTAAGTAGTACACTATGCATTCATAGCTAACTGGTATTTTCAGTATAATCTGATGGTACAGTCCCCTCTAAAAGTATTGGGAAAGTGTAACATGAAGCTACATTCCCCTCTAAAATTATTGGAAGAGTGAGACCGATTTCTTTGTTTTTGCTACAGATACATATATTTGACTGAGAAGTCAAAATCATGTTTTTTTGCCATTCTTTATGTTGTGGCAAGGTATTTTGAGTATTGCAACATGAAGGAATTTGCTGATGATGTAGGGGTACACTAGCCTGACTTGTGTGCGGGCAGCGTGGGATCGATTCCCTCTAAGTGGCGGTGTGTATGTGGGTGTGACTGGTTGTTCGTCACTGTCTGTGCCCTGCGACTGGCTGGGGACCAGTTCAGGGTGAAGTCTTCCTTTCGCCCAATGTCAGAAGGGAAAGGCTGCAGCACCGCCTGCGACCCTGAACAGGATAAGTGGTGTTGAAAACGGATGGGGAAAGAATGGATGCATGTAGGATCTCAGGATCAGTTTGGTTGGATCTATTGCTCAGTAAGCAGACAAACATATGTTCCAACCGCCAGTTTATTTAGTAAATTAATGAGGAGTAATCTAAAACAACAACAACAAGCGCAATAATAATAATAATAATAATAATAATAATAATAATAATAATAATAATACTGTAATTTTCGGACTATAAGTCGCGTTTTTTTTCATAGTTTGGGTGGGGAGGGCGACTTATAATAAGGAGCCACTTATAAGTGATTTTTTTCAAAAACGTTCAAAAAAAAAGTGAAACCGCGATAAACGAACCGCGATGTAGCAAAGGATTACTGTAATTTGAGTATTGCAACATGAAGGAATTTGCTGATGATGTAGGGGTACACTAGCCTTACTTGTGTGCGGGCAGCATGGGATCGATTCCCTCTAAGTGGCGGTGTCTATGTGGGTGTGACTGGTTGTTCGTCACTGTCTGTGCCCTGCGACTGGCTGGGGACCAGTTCAGGGTGAAGTCTTCCTTTCGCCCAATGTCAGAAGGGACAGGCTGCAGCACCGCCTGCGACCCTGAACAGGATAAGTGGTGTTAAAAATGGATGGGGAAAGAATGGATGCGTGTAGGATCTCAGGATCAGTTTGGTTGGATCTATTGCTCAGTAAGCAGACAAACATATGTTCCAACCGCCAGTTTATTCAGTAAATTAATGAGGAGTAATCTAAAACAACAAGCGCAATAATAATAATAATAATAATAATACCGTAATTTTCGGACTATAAATCGCTTTTTTTCATACTTTGGGTGGGGGGGCGACTTATAATAAGCAGCGACTTATATGTGAATTTTTTCAAAAATTTTCAAAAAAAAAAATAAAAAAGTGAAACCGCGATAAACGAACCGCGATTTAGCAAAGGATTACTGTAATTTGAATTTCAAGTGACGTCAGCGGTGCGGCGTGTCGCGGCGGTTGTTTACAAAAAGGACAAAGATTGATCACGGGATGACGAAGATGACGAAGGGTCCCACGTACTACCGGCATCATTAGCGGCTTTATTTCTAAGTGACACGGAGGACGAAGAGTTTGAAGGATTTAAGGATTTGGGGTGTCACAGAAGGTTTGAAAAACTATTATGGCTTTTACGCACGCTCGGTCCTACTCTACGGAGCTCTCGTTCACCTCCGTGGATAGAAGTCGGGGGCTGGCGCTCGGCCGGGTGGCTGTCCGGGGACGGTGGATGGGGCTCGGTCATGGCTTTTGCGCACGCCCAGTCCTATTCTATGGATCTCTTTTCCACCTCCGTGGCTGGAAGTCCACGCTGCCACACGCCTGGAAGTTTGTTTTGTTAAATAAAGAGCCGTTTACCAAACCCATGTCTTTCCTTGTACTTTGTTAACGCTACAATATAGTTATGTACTGGATCTGTGGAATAACGACAAGGCTGACGCCAGGGCGCACGCGCGGCGTTGTTGACAAAGGACGAGGAATTTGATTGATGGATTTAATGATTTAGAGTGCACAGATGATTTGATAATATTATTGCTTATATAATAGTTATTTGATATATAATTTATATATCGTTATATGGGCCTGTGGAATATTTTGAAGTGCAAGCGCCGTCAGCGGCCGGCACCCATTGTTGACAAAGGACGATCGATGGATTTAATGAATTGGAGTGACACAGATGGTTTTATAAACGTGTTATTTATGTATTAGTTTTTTTTTAATAACTCTGAATGTTACGTCAGGCCCGTTCTCAGCTCTTCGTTTGTGTTTATGTCACGTCAGCATACCTATCATTTAGCCTGTTGTTCGTTCATGTCTGTTCTTGGTGTTGGATTTTGTCAAATAAATTTCCCCCCAAAATGCGACTTATATAGGTTTTTTTTTCCACGTTATTGTGCATTTTATGGCTAATGCGACCTATATTCCGGAGCGACCTTTAGTCCGAAAATTACGGTAATGATGATTCCTTTCGACCTTTTCCCCTCTGGGGTCGCCACAGCGAACCATCTGTTTTTTCCAGGTGGTTCGCATGGGAAATTTTTCACACTGGATACCCTTCCTGACGCAACCCTCTGCATTAACCCGGCCGGGCTTGGGACAGGCACAGGGAAGACACAGGCTTGTGCACCCCTATGGCTGCATCTGGTTTCCTGACTGGGAATCCAACCCAGGCTGCGGCGGTGAGAGCGATGAATCCTAACCACTAGATCATCAGGGAATAATAATAATAATAATAATAATAATAATAATAAAAACAAATATTCAGTCGCATACACTACAAATATATTTATTGTTCAAACTGCTAAACTTTTTTTCACCACATTTTACCCCTTTTGAATTAGATTTTTTTTGCAACACATTGTAAAAAAAAATGGAGAGAAGTGTGTTTACCATAGTGTTATATTACTTTGCCTTTTAGCAACACTTGAGGAACTGAGGACACGAATTGTTGAAGCTTTGGAGGTGGAATTCTTCCCCATTATTGTTTGATAAACTTGTAATTTAAGATGCTTAACGGCCCGGGGTCACTGTTGTCGTATTTTGTGTTTTGAGTCAAACATTTCAATGGAATACAGGTCTGGACTGCTGACAGGCCAATCTAATAAACACAATCTATTACTATGAAGCTATGCTGTACCATATGCAAAATGTGATTTGGCGTTGTCCTCCTGAAATAAGCAGGGTCGTCCCCCAAAAAATCGTGGCTTTGTTGGCAGCATTTGTAGATGAAGCGCTGACCTTTGTTAACTGACAATCTTTTTTGAGGTGTTCCTGAGCCCATATGGCATTATGATGTTTTTTAGTGCAATACCACCTGTGGCATCTAAGGTCATGGGCCTGTTGGTTTTCAGCCTTGCTGCTTTCTCCAAATTCTCTGAATGTTTTGATAATACACTATTATGGATATTAAATCATGAAATCCCTAAGGTTCTTGCAATTTTACTTTGAGAAACTTTACTAATTCGGTTGTACACAAAGTGGCCCATCTTTACAACTGAGCATTTCGGAGCCTTTCTTTTATGCCTAATCATGTAACTCCTGTTTTCAATTAACCTATTCACCTGGGGATATGGGTGTTTGGTGAATGGGTGTTTTTTTAGCATTCAAGTTTCCTATTCTTTTCTTGGCCCTGTCCTAGTAGTCGATGGAACATGTTGCAGGTATCAATTCAAATCAAATCAACTTTATTTACAAAATACTCTAAAAACATTTCTGCATAAAAATAACATAATTTGTATACTTCAAGTAGGCTTTGTCTGCATCCCGAACCTGAAAATACGTATATCTGTTCATGTATAACTGAGTTTCAAAAGCGTATCTTCGATTGCAGTGATCTGGCGGCCCGGACTTTTAGATCAGCCGTTAGTGCCCTGTGCTTCCATGTTGGTGGGACGGGTTGGCTGTAAGAATAATAACGTCACCGGTTACACATTTCCTCGGCCGATAGTGAATGAATCATGGGGAATGATTCCCTCCACTGCCTCCACCTCTGTCGACCCAAAACAAGTTAGAGGGCATCTAAATTGGAAGGGGGTGGGCACGACCGTGCATGTATGTAAAACACATGCATGATCGTGTCCAACCATGTCATATGTAAATCATCGGCAAAGGGAGTGCTTACAGTATATCTGCCAATATCATACAAAGAACTCCAGTGAGTCTATATCTGTTTCTGCACTGTCAAGCACTGCCAGTGTTCGCTCAGAATATCTGAATGTCGGGATGAATGAGGTGTGCTGCTAGGATTGGCCAAAAAAAGTCTACCTCCAGCCCACAATGGCATACAAAGGTTTAAACGCAGAGCCTGGAAATCCCGACTCATTGCTGTGCCAGGGATCGAGTCTGGGGGATAGTCTCAACAAGCACATTTGTGAGATGGGGCAAACCTGAGCAAACAGCGAAATCAACCAATCAGCAAAGAGTACGTGACATTGAAGAAAAAGTCTTCTTTTTAAATAGATTATTTTGGAAGAAATGCTGTTGGGTTTTAATGAAGACATGTTTTGGGGTCTTTAAAACTGATTTAATACTGAATGACTTTGACAAAGTATATTCTCCCCTGCTCGCCATTTTGGAGTTGGAGAGAAACTTTACGAACAAAGGATACGTTACAGCAAATAAACAAAGTTGATTGGACGGATCGTTTTGAACCCAGACTAGGCCACGATGGACTTGCTCTCCAGATCCACTTTCTTAGTGGGTGTGGCTTTCCAGGCTGGCAAAAGTTACACCCACTTCTACCAGCGTAAATTCTAACACAGTGGTTCTTAACCTGGGTTCGATCAACCCTAGGGGTTCGGTGAGTCGGTCTCAGGGGTTCGGCAGAGCCTCCACTGCGGAGGTCCGAACACACCTGATTTATCATGTAAATTTGTGATGACGCATATCTGAACTGGTCTCGCAAAGGCAACAGCAGAGGTCATACTGATTTGCAGGTATGTAATTTGTTGTGAGTTCATGCATTGTATTGGTTTTGTTCTTGATTATGCACGGCTCATTTTGTGCACCAGTAAAATACATTTATGTCTTGAATTTGAAAATAAATAAATAAATTCGCTAAAGAGGGGTTTGGTGAATGCGCATATGAAACTGGTGGGGTTCGGTACCTCCGACAAGGTTAAAGTCAAAAGTCAAAGTCTGGTTTATTGTCAATTTCTTCACATGCCAAGACACACAAAGAAATCGAAATTACGTTCCCACTATCCCATGGTAACAAGACATAGTACACAATATACATACAAGTAAACAACATAAAAAAATAAAAACAAGAAGGCACAAACAATGAATAAATAATAGTGATGAATAAATAATAAATAAACAAATAACACAATAAATAAGAGGAGCAAAAATGGAGCAAGTGTGCATACAGCAGACAGCACATAAGACAGAATATAGCGCAAAAGTACAGGACGCTACACAGAAGGGGGAAGAGAGTTCAGGATCCTAACAGCCTGGAGAATGAAGCTGTTGGTGAGTTTGGTGGTGCGGGAGCGCAGGCTCCTGTACCTCTTCCCAGAGGGCAGAAGATCAAACAAAGAGTGAGCGTGGTGACTCACATCACTCACAATCGTGGTCGCCTTGCGGGTGAGATGGGAGGTGTAAATGTCCTTCAGGGAGGGGAGTGAAGCACCAATAATCTTACCAACCGTGTTCACTATGCGCTGCAGGGCCTTCATGTTGTATTCAGAGCAGCTACCACCCCAGACAGCGATACAACTGGAGAGGACGCGCTCAATGGTGCCACGGTAGAATGTAGTCATGACGGCCGGAGGAGTACTTGCTCGCCTGAGTTTCCGCAGGAAGTACAGGCGGCGCTGAGCTTTCTTTGCCAGCGATGCGGTGTTGGCGGACCAGGAGAGGTCCTCACCGATGTGCACCCCCAGGAATCTGGTGCTGCTCACTCTTTCCACCACAGCACCGTCGATGGTCAGCGGCAGGTGGTGGGTGTGACCCTTCCGGAAGTCAACAACAATTTCTTTGGTCTTGTTGACGTTCAGCAGGAGGTTGTTGTCCCTGCTCCACGCGGTCAGAACCACTGGTCAAACAAAATACCAAAAGAAATAAACCTCTACCCATGCGTTTTTATTTACATTTTACACAACATCTCATAATTTTAATTGGGGTTTGTATTATAAATACCGTATTTATTCTAATTATCGCCCAGGGCGATAATTAGAGAAGGTTTATGGCCAACAGGGGTGGGCGATTAATAGAGAACACTTTTTGTCCGATCGCCAAGGGGCACTGAAATGGGGGATAATATGTATATTTTCCTTATGTAGTATGCAATAGCTGCATCTCACTGGTGTTCTTAACACTAGAACAGCGGGTGTTTTGATCTACCTTTAACAGCGGCGTGCGTCAATTGACACTCCAATCGATGCGACACGTTACCGTCGCACATCACATGTTGCGCACGTCATGTTATCGCGATCATCTTGTTCGAGCGCACGCCCCGATAACGTAATTGTGTAGCGGAGTAGCGAGTGTAATTATATCATAGTTTATGGAGAAAAACAGTTTAAAAGGGACATTCGAGGTGCTGTCAAATCAGTCATATTTAAACTTGCGCAATGACGTCGACATGCGGCCGCGGAGGAAAACGTAAGTTTTGGGGGGGATTTTTAGCAGCATGGGCGATCATTCGAGGTATCAATGTTTTTTATTTATGTCATTGCTAACACACACTGGGCGATTATTAGAATATGGGCGATAATTAGAATAAATACGATAATTGCCAAAACAACCAAAGTGTGCCCGCAATACTGCCCAATTATGATTGACACTGGGATTTATCGCCCTAGTGTAGCAAAATACGGTACTCAAAATTAAGGCCACGTTCATTCAGTAATAAACAAATGTTAACTTTGTTGTTTTTTTTGGAAACATCTGAACTTTCCCACACGATTTGACTCATACTGTCAATGACAGTAAGACATTAGTTCTGGAGAATGCAGCTAGCAGTCCTCAATTTGTCAACACTCACACGCTAGCGTACACACTCAGAGTTTTCATGCATGCACCCTCACTCTTTCTATAGCTGGCTATCTAGTTTGCTGCAGCCTTCCATGCTGCGTGATAATATGATGCTAAATTTAGAGACTGTTTTTCGAACAGTGAAGGATTACTGAGCAGGCGGGAGAATGACAATTGGAAAGCAAGCAAGTAAGAAAGTAGCACAGCAAGCAGGGTAGTATGTGCCAACTTCTCGAAGAGCTTCCAGGCCCATTTTTCTTTTCTTTTTGGGCCCTGTTTTATGTGTGCAACACGCTTGCCAACAAACAGATGCCTCATGTGCTGGTTAGAGGAAAAACTGTGGAATCTCAAGTGATTAGGAGGTGCTTTATACCAATTTACAAAACAAAAAGGAGAATTTAAATTAATGTTGGAAGATGGCTTTTTTCAACCTGCAAGGGGAATCTTAATCTACTTCATAATCCATAAAAGACTGATTTGTGCTTGGTATGGCCATTTATAAATATTTCATTTTTGACTTGCAATTGCTGCTGTTCTCCGCCTCTTTCTCATGTTATCCTTTCTTTTTTTCTTACAATGTCTTTTGACTTTGTAATTTTTTTCAACAAATTGACTGTCCATTGTGCACTAGATTCTGTTTACTAAACAAACAAAGAATATCTACATGGAGTTTTACAATGTGTTGTGTTTGTTCAGGTTAGTGCAGAACATTGTTTGAAAGGAATCCCCTCAGTGGGCTCTTCATCAGGCTGACTTTATCCGTAATTTGCAGCCTGGACAAACAGATCACATAGATCTTAATCAAGCACATTGCAGCCTTCGTGGAGCAATCAGGAAAATCCTTTTTCACCAGCTTTAATGACCTGCCAATAATACAGATATTGTGCAGCACATGCAAACACCCCTTTGCTTTTTTGTCTGTCAGGCCTCTAGCCAAGTCGAATAATGAAACCCATCTGTATTCACAATTCTATCACATTACTTAAGGTGGAATTTCCATGACAGATCTCCTCTCCAATGGTTATATACACACACAACACAAACTGAAACTTGGACATCTGGTCCCGGTCAACAATGGAAAAAAGTAAAAGACTGTCACGGTCACAGTGTCTATAATTAATCTTTTGGTTACTTTGAGCTTTTCATTTTTTATTATTATTCTGTAATCCCCAAAAATTTATGATATGTACATTTTTTCAGCAAGACCTCAATGTGGGACCTACACGCGTACACAACACTGAGAGCGATATAAGCAGACTTGGGAAATTCAGGTCCAGAAAGTAAAAAGCCTGTCACAGTTTGGGTTTAGCAACAGGTGCTTCCGTCCGTCTGTCCGTCCGTCCGTCCATCCATCCATCCATCCATCCATCAATCCATCCATCCTCAACACTGCTTATCCTGTTCAGGGTCACGTGGTGCTGGAGCCTATCCCAGCTGACGTTGGGTGAAAGGCAGACTGCACCCTGAACTGGTCGCCGGATAGTCACAGGGCACGCATAGAGACAAACAGTCAGTCACACCCACATGCAAACCGCCACTGAACAAGAATCGATTTCAAACTGCCTGCACTTAATTCAGGCGTGTGTACCTCTACACTACAGGTGTCAAACTCAAGGCCCAGGGGCCAGATATGGCCCGCCACATCATTTTATGTGGCCCGCGAAGACAAATTGTGCATCAAATTTGTGTCATTACTAGAATTGCAAATTGTCTTCACTTTTAATAATATCTTTTTTTTAAATATTTGACCAGTTTTTAGTGCCCTGCTATTGGCCGGCAACCGGTTCAGGGTGTCCCCCGCCTACTGCCCATTGATGGCTGGGATAGGCTGCAGCACGCCCGCAACCCCCGTGGGGACTAAGCGGTTCAGAAAATGGATGGATGGATGGATGGACAGACCAGTTTTTACTCGTCTGATTTGAAAACGTTCTTTGTCAGTTTGTTTTTTAGCTTTTACTGTATATAATATGAGGTGCTCATACATTTATTTGGGTTGACAGTCATAATGGCCCCCCTAAAGAAGATATGACTACAATGCGCCCCGCGAAAACAATTAGTTTGACACCCCTACTCTACACCATCAGTAACTTCAGGTGCTTCTACTATTTGACTAAACTCTTAAAAACGCTGGGTTAAAAACACAATTAGGGTTAAAAATTGAACAGACCCACGAAGTTTGGTCAATTGTTTGGCAGAAAACAACCCAACTTCCTGGCTTGGTCCAGTGTTTAACCCAGTATTGTTAATGGTATAGTTTCTATTTTTCTCTCAAGGGCATTTTCTGTACATAAACCAATGTGCTGCAAATAAATAGATTTAAAAATACCGACTGTTGTGACAGAACATGTGCAGTGGAGTGGAATTATTGTCTGAAGTTTCACTTTTGAGTCTCAGACAAAATAATTACCGTAATTTCCGGACTATAAGCCGCGACTTTTTTCCAAAATTTTGAACCCTGCGGCTTATAGTCAGGTGCGGCTTATATAAGATATTTTTCGTGATTTTTGTGATGACTTGATCACTTTTATACACTCGTAAAAAGGCTGTGGACCACTGTTGTGCGGTATCTTGAAGAAAAAACAACAACAAAAATACTATTTTGAAACACTACTATGACTGCAGCTTATTCTGGCTGTGTTGCTTGTGACCATTATGAGTAGGAATCACTCATTTAGTAGGAATGCACGCTAGGTGACCTGCGTCAAAGGGCTCTAAACCCTTTCTCTTACTCTGCCATGTGACTCAGAGATTACACAAAGCAGTGGCGCTGTTTGGACCATCTGCATTGTATTAAAACCCAATCAATCAGCATTTAAATTCAATTCTTCTGATATTTTGCTCACCAAAAACAAGTTGTAATGAATGTGAACTTTTAATGCATTTTATCCAGAAGGTTACCCTGAGGCTTAAATGGCGGCGCGGCGTATTTATGGATTTTTACGGCTTTCTGTGTACTGTCTTTCTTTGTAAAAAACTCATGTGCACGTGCGGCTTATAGTCCGGTGCGGCTTATGTAAGAAAAAAACTAAAATATCCCTGAATTTTAGCTGGTGCAGCTTATAGTCCGGTGCGGCTTATAGTCCGGAAATTACGGTAGGTCAACATTTAGTGGATACAGAAGATGAACGAGCCTGTGTAATTGAAAGCAATTTGTCCTCATGTAGCTTTGTGTAAGTGTGAGAAACTGTTGTTACGTACGTGCTGCGACCCAAGCACACTCACACTGCCTCTGTCGACTTTAGAATACTTTATATCAGGGCTGTGGACTCAGACTCGGACTCGGGGACTCGGACTCGGTCGGACTCGGTCATTTTTGCCGGACTCTGACTCGGTGCTGATTTTGACCGAGTCCACCGAGTCCGACAATAAAAAAAAATATGTTCAATTTTATTTTCATCATGCTGCTGAGAATGCGCGTAGGAATACTGTCCACAGCCCTGCTTACGATCAATGCAGCCACGTTGAGTTGCACTTAGGCTAATGTTTACATTATGTACCAATGTCAAGGATGATTATGTCACCCAGCTTATATCATTCTTTTGATTTTGATCTAAATTAGCCTTGAATAAAGACGAAGCAGTCACATGAATTAACAGAAAAAATGGACAGCCGGACTCGGACTCTGACTCTGACTCTGACACTGACTCAGACTCGGTGGTCAAGAGGCCGGACTCGGTGCAAAAATCCGACCGAGTCCACAGCCCTGCTTTATATACACCAAGCTACCTATAATGTCAGCCATTTATAAAATGCTTATAGTATTTACAAGGTATTCTGCCTTTACACAATTACAATATACTAGTATTGAAAAAAAACCTAGATTTTAAGAAGCAATGTCTGTTGGCAGCCGACTTGGAGCATTATGGGTGACAAGACGACTTCATGTCTACCGTATTTTCCGGACTATAAGTCGCTCCGGAGTATAAGTTGCACCAGCCATAAAATGCCCCAAAAAGTGAAAAAAAACATATATAAGTCGCTCCGGAGTATAAGTCGCAATTTGGGGGGCAATTTATTCGACAAAATCCCACACCAAAAACAGTCATGAACGAGCAACAACAGGCTAAACGATAGCAACAACAGGCTAAACGATAGGTATGCTAACATGACAAACACAAACAAAGAGCTGAGAACGGGCCTGATGTAACATATAGAGTGATTAAGGACAACTATTACATGAATAACATGTTTATAAAACCATTGGTGTCACTCCAATTCATTAAATCCATCGATCATTCGATACGATAGCAACAGGATAAACGATAGGTATGCTAACGTGACAAACACAAATGAGGAGCTGAGAACGGGCCTGACGTAACATATAGTGAGTTAGGACAACCATTACATAAATGTACATGTTTATAAAACCATCGGTGTCACTCCAATTCATTAAATCCATCAATCGTTCTTTGTCAACAATGGCTGCGCGCGGCTGAGGGCGCTTGCAATTCAAAATATTCCACAGGCTCATATAACGATAGATAAACTATATTTCAAATAACTATAATATAAGCAATAATATTATCCAACCATCCGTGCACTTTAAATCCATCGATCATATTCCTCGTCCTTTGTCAACATCGCCGCGCGTGTGCCCTGACGTCAGCCTCGTCTTTATTCCACAGATCTAGTATATAACTATATTGTAGCATTAACAAAGTACAAGGATAGACGTGGGTTTGGTAAACGTCTCTTTATTCCACAAAACAAACTTCCAAGCGTCTGGCGGCGTGGACTTCCAGACACGAGAGCTCCATGGCAGAGGACCGGGCGTGCGTAATGGCCATGTCCGAGCCCCATGCACCGTTCGCGGACAGCCACTCGGTCGAGCGCCGGCCCCCGACTCAGTAGAGTTGGACCGGGCGTGCGTAAAAGCCATAATAGTTTTTCAAACCTTCTATGTCACTCCAAATCCTTAATTCCTTTAAACTCTTTGTCCTCCGTGTCACTTAGAAATGATCACCGCTAATGATGCCGGTAGTCCTTACGTGGGTCGGGCCGCGCGGTGCCACTGACGTCACTTGAAATAGTAATCCATTGGTACATCACGGTTCTCCAAACTTTCTTTCTGCTGCTCGATTACTGTTTTCAGCTGCATATTTTACAACTTGAAGTTTGTAACTTGCAAAATATGACTTTCTTTTTGGTGCCATTTTTCTTAAGCCCACCCAGTTGATGAGTCACGGCCAACGGTGAAATTTAAAGCGCCCTCATCCAGTTTCGTCTGAAAATATATATTTTTTCAGATGTAGTTTTTTGTTTTGTTAATTTGGTTGTTTTATCAAAGACAAAGTCTGCTTTATTGTCGATTTTTTTTTTCATATACCAAGACACACAAAGAGATTGAAATTACGTTCCCACTATCCCTCGGTGAGATAGTACACATATGCATACAAGCAACGCAAAAAAACCCAAGAAGGCATAAACAATGAATAAATAAGAGTGTTGAATAAATGATAAATAAACAAATAATAATAAATAATAATAAATATAAGAGGAGCAAACAGACAGTGGACTTGGATATGGTGCTTTAAAGTGTTAATTGCTTTATTTGATGTTTTCTCTATTTTTTATGTTTTGAATATGTTCAAGATAAAGATATAAAAGCATGTTAAGTGATCAACTATACTAAAAATAACATGGGAAGTGGTCAACTATACTTGTAAGTAAGTGATGTCTTAATGATCAAGTAAAAATTTGTGGAAAAAAACCATATAAGTCGCTCCTGAGTATAAGTCGCCCCCCCCCCCCCCCCCCCCCAAACTATGAAAAAAAACGCGATTTATAGTCCGGAAATTATGGTATGTGTGCAGTTCTGTTTCAATGCCTGTATCGGTCACAACTCGTCCCCGGTCGTTTTATTATGTGTAAATGTTGCCTTAGTTTCAGTTTGCGTCGCTGTGTACTCGGCCCTCCCCTCCTGTCTGTTCACAATCTATGTAATCACCGTCACCTGCCTCTCGTTACTTGTCTCGTATTTAAATCCTGTCTGCCCCTCACTCCCCTGTCGGATTATTCTTGTCTCTCGTCTGTAGTCTCGTCTGTTGTCTTGTTTCTCGTTGTTTTGTCTCGTCTTTCTGTTCGGTTAGTTTCTCTCCAAGTTGGTCTGTCCGTCTGTTGGTTACCCCTGTCACTCTGCCTCCATTAAGTTATGTTAGTTTGCCGGTTCTGTTGGTTTATTCCCCTCATTCTCCCTTCCAACTACCTTTTCCCTCAATAAACCCTGGTCCAAGCTGCATTTGGTTGCCCAGCTCCACCCCGTTCGTGACAGTAACAGATTACTCATTACAAACATACTGTATACAGTATAAAAGAGGATAACTGAATTCATAGTTAGTGTCATTGTGGATTTTTTTTCAAAAAGTGTTAAACAAATGCAAAGGTAGGAACAAAAGCACATACTGAAATACTTGAGGCACAGTTTAAATTATGTTTATGTTACATGAGGAAAATCAGAATAGAGTTTTCTGTACAGCTTACAAAAAGACTGGACTATGGTTTATAAACTGAAGCAATATATGCCCCAAAATTATGTTATGAACTGATCTTCTTTTGGCAAACTGTGGCTCACTATAAAGGGTGCACCATAATTTCTCAATTTATTTAATTTCTCGTGATGTCAGAGGATTAAAAAAATATAATTAATTATAGGATTTGTAATTAATGCATCTAATGAATTGCATTTTAATCTCGTATCTGATAAAGGTCCCCAGATAAACATTTTGGATTTTACTAATGGACTAATCAGTTAAATATACCAAGATGATAAGATTCGAAACCCACAATGTTTTAGTGAAGTGAGCTTGATGAATGAAATTCAAAAGACAAAAGGTCAAACTCATCAGCAAACTAATTAGGCCAGGTGCAATTTTCAAAACTGCTATACAAATACACTAAAACAAGGGTGTCAAACGCATTTTTGTCATGGGCCACATTGTTGTCATAGTTTTCGCGTCAAGCTGTCCACACTGCATGCGTACGTTTCTTGGCCAATCAGAGTAACGTGCCGGGACCTATGCATGCAACACACAGGTAAGGTGAACCATGATCGGATCCAACCGGAGTTATTCTATGACAGCGTTTTAGGGTCACCTAGCAGAAAAAAGAAAAAAAAGACGAAATGAAATTTCAAAGTCATGAGGAAATGAATAGTCATCGTGTCACAAAGCTTAGGCATAATAATAATGATTAAATTTACAGTATAATGCGCGAGACTGAGTATCTCGCTAATAAAGCAATATAAAAAGGCTTGACCTGCTAGACGACTTTATTTAAATGTTACATTTCATACACAGTGCAATGCAATTGTGCTTCATACAACCAAAACCACAACACATAAAAGCAAATAGAAGAGCTGAGCAAATAGAACAAGAGTAGTTTGATTACTAAATGAATATATTCACTGACTGAACTGACTTTGTTTCATGGTACTTATGTAAACATTTTATATTGATGTGTTTGGTTGATTGTCCTTTTCAATAAATGTCTAAAAGTACTTTGGGGAGGCGGGGAGCTGCCATTGCGGAGTAATTTTTTGACTGACAGTTATGTGTTGATTTTGCTCTTTGAACAAGGTGATGTTCATGCACGGCTCATTTTGTGCATCAGTAAAAAACATTCATGACTCTAATTTTTGGTGTCCACTAAACGATAAAGATTATTCTTGGGTATCTTTTTCCTGTTTGCGTGTCATCCTTGCGCAGGGGCCATGCTAATCTTCTCTGTATCGTTCCAATTTTAGTATATGTGAAGCCAAAGCAACGCAACCGGTATATGCGACAGTCCAGTATATGAACGGTACATTAAGCAACCCATTTTACAGTTTAGGTGTCAATTCAGTTGTCACACAGACCCATAAGGACACCTAACCTCTAATCTGGGTAAATACTGCAACGCTCAATACATCCACTCGAGCAGCACGGTCATTCCGTTTGGCGGTTGGGAATTTTGGTGTCCACTAAACGATAAAGATTATGTGTCCAACTCAAGGCCAGATACGGCCCGCCACATAATTTTATGTGGCCCGCAAAAACGAATTTTGCATCGACTTTGTGTCATTACTAAAATTACAAATGGTCTTCTTTTTTTTAAAAACAGATGTTGCTAGCAAATTTTATTACCATTCATCTTTTTAAACTATTTGAACAGTAGTCCCTGATTTCAAAACTAGTTATTCATCAATTTGTTGTGTAGCCTATACTGTATGTATATAAAAGACGTTGACAGTCATAATGGCCTTCCGAGAGAAACTATGACAACAATGTGGCCCGCGACAAAAATGAGTTTGACACCCCTGCACTAAAATAAAATAGAAAGCGAGCAATTCAAAATCTAGGGATCTCCTGCGTTAGTTGTACCTCTGCTTCACACAGCCTGTTGCCACACTGAGTGTTTTGAGATACAAGCATGATCAGGTAATATTTAAACTGAAATTACAAAGCCTTTTTACACTGTACTTAGAAATGTGCAACATGCCATTGAGGAACTCATTCATTGTGTATGCGCTGCAAGGGTTCAGAAACTGGATCGATTCATTACAATCGCCACATTCTCATCACCTAAGAGCCCCAAATCTCTTGCATAAATGCATAAAAGGCCAACAAGAACCCCATCTCCATCCATTTCTTCTTGTATGTGCAATAGTCGCCGTGTGGTTTTGTAGCGAACTCAAGTTTAGCACACATCTCATTCTCTTTGGGCAACAAGCACATCGTAATGGTTTGACAAGTGGCCAGACAAGAAATACAATGTCAGCTAGAGGACAGTCGAGCTTGAAAATATCTGACATTGTTATTGTCTAGAGGAGACTGTCAGATGGATTTCGGACCTGAAGAACTACTTTAAAAATCTGTGCTGCACATGTATGTCTAGGTGGCATATGTAATATAGTAATATATTTAGAGATTATTCATGAAATAATTCTTAGGTTAGGGCAGCATGGTGAAGCACTGGTTAGCACATCCGCCTCACAGTTCAGACGAGCACGGTTTGATTCCAGCTCTTGTCTTTCTGTGTGGAGTTTGCATGTTTTCCCAGTGCCTGTGGGTGGAGGTAGAAATGCAATATTTGGGGGAAATGAGACGAGGCTTTTTCATCGCATTCATAGAGACATTACCAAAGATAATGTCAGGTCATTGCTGTGTGAAATAAATGAACTGTCTAGGAGGCTACTATGATCATCACAAATGTCCACTTCATGCTTCATGTTTCAAGGGGGATTAAATTAAAGTAAAATATCATGTCATTCAAGGTCCTCAAAACAAGATTGCAGGTTCACAATCAAAACAGTCAATCTCCCTTGCAAAGCAGACTTTCTGCTCATTCATGTGGAGCGCATGATGACGTCAAGGATCAAGGCGACTTGAGCATTCAGACTGCGTTTGCATTGAAATAAATCCAATACTTATCCGATGTTGAACTACATATGAATGTGGCCCAGGTTGCATTTGAAAAAATCAAAAGTGAGCCATTCAGACTGTCTTAAAAAATCTAATGCAGGTTGCTTAAGGGCATAAAAATGGGAATTGAGCTGTAGTGTGAATGTAGCCTTAGTCTGATTCATGAAAAAGTTGTTAAACTGCAGAATTGTTGTATCTGTGTTAGTAAACCAATTAGCTAGTTGATTGCGAACATCACGGTTCTCATCAGAAGGACATACGAGAGGTAAAGATAGGAAATGAGAAAACTTTATGACCTCATTTGAATGGAAAGCTGTGGTATAGCAGCCAAGTGATTATCCTGCAACACAAGAATTGTAGTTTAAATCTTCTTTTCCAAACTCTCTTACACTGCTCACAATATCCCAGGTAAATTGTAACATTAATGGTGGAATTTTCTCCCCAGCACCTTTGAGACAGAACCCACCGAGAGATGTGTTGCGGTTGCTGAGTGCTTTTAACACAATGGGGTGTGTGCAGACACCGGTAAGGCCTGAATCAAATTTAACCCTCATCATACATGGGGGATATACACACAGGGCAGCGAGACCCTGCAGAAATAATTTTCTTTTCACATGGTGGAAAAATCCAAGAGGCAAAATGAAAACGAAACAAATCCTGTAGCATCTCCAGCTAAATTCACTATTAAACTATGGATTATGTAGATGTGTGTAAATACTGATGTTAACTTTCTAGACACTTTTTTTTTTACTTTAATAAATAAGCCGAGAATAACTTTGATGATATTTCTAACTGAAAGTGACAATGCATTTGCTACTAAGGAATTGCCGTTTTGATTATTGTTTGAAGATAATGCAGCCAAAGAAATTATACTACAGATATCACTTTCCTCCTCCCAAGTATACAGTCTATTAATTTGAATAATACAAGAATTACAGTCCCCTTCCCACCTTTGTTTAAACCTCAACCTCTTGCAGGTACCTGCGAAGAGGGGCAGCGCCAAACCAAACAGGCGACATAGTAACTTGGAGGTCACTTGTCTTCCTGCCAGTGTACACAACAAAGGGTTTACCGACTGAAAAGGGCCATCATATGGAAACGGGAAAAGTCCAGAAGGAGTTTGATGATAAATGAAATTAAGCTTTTGCTTGAAGTTCAGTTGTAATGTGAGGACTTTGACAGCAGTATTGTGGTGTCAGTTCCGTGGGGAACCCTCTGTCTCAATAAAAAAAGACATAAAGAAGTCCGGTGTCAAAAAGACCAAAGGGTTACAATATATGGGAGCTATTTTGTCATAAAACTAGGCTCAGCTTCATACTCCAGGCTGTTAGGATCCTGAACTCTCGCCCCCCTCCTGCGTAACATCCTGTACTTTTGCGCTATATTCTGACTGTCTGCTGTATGCACACTTGCTCCATTTTTGCTCCTCTTATTTATTATGTTATTTGTTTATTTATTATTTATTCATCGCTCTTATTTATTCGATGTTTGTGCCTTCTTGTTTTTACTTTTTGTGTTATTTACTTGTATGTATATTGTGTACTATAACTTGTCACTGTGGGATGGTGGGAAACGTAATTTCGATCTCTTTGTATGTCTTGGCATGTGAAGGAATTGACAATAAAGCAGACTTTGACTTTTTGACTTTAAGTTACAACACTGGCTGTGATGAATTGTCGGCATGGCCAGTCTGTCTACCTTTCCTATGACTAGAACTTAGTAGTCTCAGGGGACCATTATAAGCAAGGCAGCAGAGGGGAAAATACGCTGGTAATATTTGGGCCGCCCTGAAAATCCATCAGAGAATTCCAGTGTATCACTGTGTAGGCATGGCAAATCCACAACTGAATCCACGTTCTGTGAAAGGGGAAGTTATGTTTTGTGACATACGTAGATGATCGGCGATGAACTAGCCAATACTAATGTGCTGCAGAGATTGGAGCTGGCAACAAAATTTCAAGGCACAATTTAAAGTGTGTCACTTAAGTTTCAAATGGGTGGCCACAGCGCATGCACGGAATGCTGCTTGTTATCTGTATTAGTCTATCCCAGCTGATTCCTCACACAACAGAACACACTTTGGTCAGGTTAGTCGCCAGACGTTTAGATGGTGGTCTGTTTTTTTTTCTTGTTGCAAGGGAATTTTGACCATGTTTAACATTTCCTTGTGACAAAGAAAATCCCTAAAACTGTTGGCAAATGTTTCAATGCAAAAATCAATTCTCAAATTATTAATATTATAAGAACATTTTTTAAAGCACCCTAATGACCTACGGACACATGATCAGGGGTAGAAGATGCTCTCCAAGTGGAGATCCTTTTAAATGCACTTTGGCCGCACTTTAAAACTGTTTTAATGCTGAATAACGTAAACAAATTATTGTCTCTCCCATGCGCTATTTTGAACGAGTATGGACAGTGTTGATTGGTGAGGTTGTGCACGGAGGATGCTTCACAGCAAATAACAGAATTCGATTGGAGGGTTCATTTTGAACCGAGGCTCAGCAGCGGTGAAGGCTGTGCTCTCCAGACTCACTTTCTTAGTGACTGTGGCTTGCCAGGCCAAAACAAGTCAGCTGTAGTCACTCCCACTAGAGAAAACCTAGAAAAATACCAAAAGAAAGGAAACTCTACCTATAGAGTTTTGCTGTGCACGAAAATTAGGTCACTGAAGTTACTTATATACATATATGTGTGTTTGAAATACTGTATGTACTGGACTTTTGCAATCCACCAATGTCCAAGATAACAGAAGAAACAATTCAGAATTTTCTCATGTTATGTTTAAAAAAAACATAATCGAGATGCAAATTCCTGCAGCCAGCAGTTGAGCCTTTCTACAGATTTCACAATCTTTCTCTAAGTGGGTTAAAAAAGCTTGTAATTGTCTAGGTCAGTGGTTCTTAACCTGGGTTCGATCGAACCCCAGGGGTTCGGTGAGTCTGCTTCAGGAGTTCGGCAGAGCTGGTATGTCATTGCCCCCCACCCCTGTCCGCGGATGGCGGAAGAGGGGTTCGGTGAATGCACATATGAACCTGATGGGGTTTGGTACCTCCAAAAAGGTTAAGACCCACCGGTGTAGGCCCTGTTACTGTCCCTCTTTATATCCCCAATAAAATGTTATCAGACACTTTTAATATGCACACTTATCTTTCAAGCTACTGTATGAAACATTTCCATGTGTGCTACAACAAAGATACAGTATCTGGCGGTCCATCCATCTAAGTTTCTGCTCCAGATGAAAACCTAACATGGAAGAAATCACAACTTATCTTAAAATTAACAGCATATATAGAGGGTCCCTGTTATTCATGGGCGATAAAGACAAAACTAGGCTGCGTTAAGCCGATTCAAGCACATAAATGATACAATTTGTGATAGCAATAACCTGAACTGTGCATTGTTTAAATCCTGCAGACTCACGTGCAAGAATATGCTAAAGAAACAGTGCCTGCAACTAGCGTGAAATAATTTGTCCATCTATTTTATTTAAGGGTGGCTCGGTGTTGCACTGGTTCGCATGTCCGCCTCACAGTTCGAAGGGTGCGCGTTTGATTCCTGTGATTCCTGTGTGGAATTTGCATGTTCACCCTCTGCCTGCGTGGGCTTTCTCCGGGCACTCCGGTTTCCTCCCACATCCCAAAAACATGCATGGTAGGCTGATTAAGCACTCCAAATTTCCCGTAGGTGTGAGTGCAAGTGTGGATGGTTGTTCGTCTCTCTGTGCCCTGCGATTGGCTGGCAACCAGTTCAGGGTGTCTGCCGCCTACTGATGACTTCTGGGATAGGCTGGGATAGGCTCCAGCATCTCCGCGAACCCATAGGCACAAGTGGTACAGAAAATGGATGGATGGATGGATATTTTATTTAACGATTGTTATCAATAAAAAGGATTTCACGCTTGACACACAGCTTACTTGGTTGTCGCAGATTAAAAAAAAAAAAAGAGTATTTAAAAAGATAACATTAGCTTTTTTGGCGAATAAATTGAACTTCCGGTTCAACCTGCTAAAGTCGATCCGCAAAGTTACAGTCGTAGATCGTGAGTGTCACCTTGTGGAAACAATGGTGTAAAGATCACTTATTTTTTAATGACGACGTATCATCAATAATAGACAGCGTGTGACTCAATGAAAGGATATTTTGTTGCATTTACATTCTGTCAGTTTATTAGTAATAACTATTTTTGAAGCTAAATCTCTAAATTTGTAGTTATTTTCACCCAGAAGAAGAAATATTTAAAAGCAGCATCTATTTTCTCTAGAGGTTTTCCTTCTCTGGTGAATGGAAATGTCAGTTATCATTTCTTCCTCGTGTTTGTGTTCCCTCTATTCATTAGTCTTCCATCTTCAAACTGTCCGTCTTGCCTGCGCCCTCCTCGTTGAGAAGCTGCTTTTATGTGCCTTGGCTCAGCAATATGCCATACATGTGCCAGATCCCCAGAGACCTCTGCATTATCACAGGGGGACAGATAACCATAACGTGGTCCAGAGGTGCTTGGGATCACTTTGGTTCTCTGTTTGTTGAAAGACTGTCACCTGATGCTCTAAAGAAATGGCTCGCCTCCTATTGTATTTTGCCTTTTATCAGTACCCTGCAGCCTTAACAGCCAGGCACTGCGCTGTATATTGTTAGATTTTGGATGTGGGGCTGATGCTGGTATTTCATGGACTGTTGTGACAACTGACATTTTTAGAAAACCAGGGCAAGGCATTACCATGGGAGACACAGACTTGGAGAGTGGTGAGTGCAGAAAACCAGGGCAAGGCATTACCATGGGAGACACAGACTTGGAGTGTGGTGAGTGATAGATATCTTTCACAATGGAAGTTGACAGGGCTCAAACCTTCACTAACAGGTTGAATTTATTATTGTATATTGTGGAAAATTTGCTTTTTGACATTTGTATACATTGTATACTATACAATAGCTGTGTCTCTGGAATGTTTATTCACCCAGAAAAACAACCCACTAAATCTTGAGTTCATTTAGCTTATCTTTCTGAAAAAGGGTCTGTCAATGAGCTGTTCTGGACATCAACCCCACTAAACAGATATGGAGAGATATGGGTTGGATAAAAGTAAATGCGCCACTTCGTATAGTAAGGAGAGTTGTTTTGTGGGGTGCACTGATTAGCTTCTTATAAACACTTGCTTGGTTGCTCAATAACGTTGGTATACTGGGGAGCAGTCGATGTTCAGGTTTGGCAATTTGTCCATGCGCCACAAAAAATGCTTTCATTGTGTTTAAGGATGCTCACAAGTAAGCAGCCAGCTGCCGAGGACAAACCAAGATATACTATACTGTCAGGATCGGAATGGAGCAGGGCGACCAAATGCAGCTTGGACCAGGGTTTATTGAGGGAAAAGGTAATTGGAAGGGAGGATGAGGGGAACAAACCAACAGGAACTGGCAAACTAACATAACTTAACGCACCGACCGACAGACTGGCTGGCTAACCGAAACAGAACGGACAAAGACAGGAACCAAGAAACAAAAACATCAAGAACGATATCTACGATCCGACAGGGAGTGACACGCAGACAGGACTTGCATAAATACGAGACAGGTAACAAGAGGCAGGTGACTGTGATTAGTACATTGATTGTGAGTAGACACAGGAAGGGAGGGGCGAGTACACAGTCGCGGAAAGAAACCATGACAACCTACACATAATAAAACAACCGGGGACAAGTCGTGACACATACTGCATGTACTGTGTGCTCTAACGTGTATAATTCTTGATGCTACGGGTAATTTGACAAAAAGAGGGTTAGGGTTAAACAGATGGACCATTCCATCACAGGGACGGAATGCGTATGTATACATTGTTGTCTTCACGCATCACGTATTTTTTTTTTTTTTTTTTATTCAGTTTTTTTTTTTTTTTTATGGAAGCAATCCACCAGACTCAAAGGGTGTAGTAGTATTAATTATTTATTTATTTATTCATGCATTAGTTTATTTATCAAATCCATCAAAATAAAGTACCGTATTTTCCGCACTATTAGGCGCACTTAAAAACTTAAGATTTACTCAAAAAAACTACAGTGCGCCTTATAATGCAGAGAGCCTTATATATGGATCAATTGATGAATTTGTTGATCCATACTGGTTGTACACAGTGCTCTGCCAAAATGTTTCAGTACGTTTTAGTACGAGTAGTAAATTACAAGGTCGCATCGCTTCCCAGCATTACAGCAACCGTCGTCAGGGGGCGTCACTGAATAGCTGTTGTACCCGCGAGGCTACTTCATTTCAAAATAGGCTGTTCCGTTAATGTTTTTGAGTACGTTTACGGATCAATATCCAACGGAATCTTAAATAAGCAGCACCAATGTGTTAAATCAGTCTTTAGTTGGTTCCGATCACTTTTATGGGAGAGTGTTTGAGAAACGTGATTGTTTACAGGTGGCTGCCACGACACTTTGCTGAGGCTCATGGGAGTCTGCGAGCTGAGGCTCATGGGAGTTTGCGGGTGGCTAATGCTATACTGATAGCTGCTATACACACGAGGCTATTTCATTTGAAAATAGGCTGCTCCGTTAATGTTTCGAGTAAATTTACGGATCGATATGGAAGGGAAACATACCTAAGCAGTACCAATGTGTTAGATCAAACTTTAGTCAGTTTCGATCATTTTATAGGAGATAGTTTGAGAAACGCGATTGTTTACAGGGGACTGCCACGACACTTTGCTGAGGCTCAATGGGAGTCTGCAAGCTGAGGCTCATGGGAGTTTGCGGGTGGCTAATGCTATAATGATAGCTGCTATACGCATGAGGCTATTTCATCTCAAAATAGGCTGATCCGTTATGTTTCGAGTAAATTTACAGCTCGATATGGAAGGGAAACATAAATAAGCAGTACCAATGTGTTAGATTGAACTTTAGTCAGTTCCGATCGTTGTATAGGAGATAGTTTGAAAAACGCGATTGTTAATAGGGGGCTGCCACGACACTTAGCTGAGTCTCATGGGAGTCTGCAAGCTTAGGCTCATGGGAATTTCCGGGTGGCTAATGCTATAATGATAGCTGCTATACGCACGAGGCTATACATCCATCCATCTTCTGTACCGCTTTGTCCCCACAGGGGTCGCGGGTGTGCTGGAGCCTATCCCAGCCGTCATCGGGCAGTAGGCGCGGGACACCCTGAACCGGTTGCCAGCCAATCGCAGGGCACACAGAGACAAACAATCATTCACACTCGCACTCGCACTCACACCTAGAGTGTTCAATTGGCCTACCAAGTATGTTTTTGGGATGTGGGAGGAAACCGGAGTGCCTTGAGAAAACCCACGCGGGCCCGGGGAGAACATGCAAACTCCACACAGGGAGGGCTAGAGGTGGACTCGAACCCGCACCCTCCTAACTGTGAGGCGGATGTGCTACCCCGTGTTCCACCGAGCCGCCCCGCATGAGGCTATTTCATCTCAAAATAGGCCGCTCCGTTAATGCTTCGCGTAAATTTACCAATCAATATGGAAGGGAAACATAAGTAAGTAGTACCAATGTGTTAGATCAAACTTTAGTCAGTTCCGATCATTTTATAGGAGATAGTTTGAGAAACGTGATTGTTTACAGAGGGCTCATTGGTTATTGGTTAGTGGATGCATACCGCAACCCTAATCAACCTCAGTTTGTTGCAGTATAGCTTCTATTTTATGCGCCTTATAATCCGGTGCGCCCCATATATGAAATAATTTCTAAAATAAAAAAATCAATGAGGGTGCGCCTTATAATCCAGTGCGCCTTTTGGTGCGAAAAATACGGTAAACACAATTCGGTTATGAGGCTGGAGCAGATTATTGGTAATTCTATTCATTTTAATGAGAGAAACTGCTTTTGGTTCGTGAACAGTCTTGCAATGAACTAAGTGAGTGAGCCAAAATTTCACTGTCCTCACCATCATCTTTAAGTCATGTTTTTGGTGTTACTGCAAAGCACTAATTATCTTGCCTATTGCTTTCTTATTCTTCAATGTTTTCAAGTGACAGTGGATACCCAGTCCTTACTCACCATTAAGATTTACGTCTTACATTAATGATAACCACAAAATGAACAGTTTTTGTTCTCAGATGGGGAGAAGACACTCCACTGGAAGATTTTTACATACACATGCATATGTAATAAGAAAATGTTCAGCTTTTTGAATGCATTTTGTGATGCATCAAGACATCAAATGCACAGTCATTCATAGAGAAAGTATTGTATTGTATTGTATTGTATTGTATTGTATTGTTTTGTATTGTATTGTATTGTATTGTATGTATTTGAAATGCACCACACATATTACTAGATTACAAACAAAATTGCACATTATTATGTTGTGATCATACACACACGCATGCACACACGCACCCATGCACGTATGCACGCATAAACACACACACGCACACACACACACACACACACACACACACACACACACACACACACACACACACACACACACACACACACACACACACACACACACAGAAACAAATCAATGATAAAGCATTTGAGATGAAGGTGAATGATTATTTGTTTTTGGAAAAGTCGTATTGACCCTGAGTCTCTTCTTTGTGTCTTTTTTCTTCTCCAGATGGTAACAAGAACAAAGAAGATTTTTGTGGGAGGAATATCAGCCAACACGGTAATTGAGGATGTGAAGCATTACTTTGAACAATTTGGCAAGGTAAGACCATTTAGATTATCTATTCATGCTCACTTTGAGTCTTTACAGTCAAGTTGAATCAATTTTATTCATATAGCACCAATTTATGCAACACAGTATCGAAAGGCGGCAAAGCTGAACCAAACAAATTCACAGCTTTTGGATACCGTATTTGCCGGTGTACAGGTCGACTCGGTGTATAAGTCGACCCCCTAAAATTCGACGGAAATTTACGATTTTGATATATCCTTTGTATAAGTCGAGCTCAATTGTTGCATTATATTAAACTTCAAAATTCAATATGCGAAATTTATTGACGAAATGTGTTCAAATTCCGGGAGGCCGTGCGCATGCGGCTGTTTATAAGCACCGCGGAGGAGATTGCGGCCGGCGAGCTCGCGCACGCCGCCCGGCACCAACGGGAGGCCGGAAATAGCTCCAAGCCGAGCGGATCGGCACTTTATAAGCACCGCGGAGGAGATCGCGGCGCCTCATTGGACTTCCAGCGGCCGGCGAGCTCGCGCACCCGCCCGGTACATCCGGGAGGCCGTGCGCACGAGCCAAGTGGCCGAAAATAGCCCCCGCCGAGCGGATCGGCTGTTTATAAGCACCGCGGAGGAGATCGCGGCGCCTCATTGGACTTCCAGCGGCCGGCGAGCTCGCGCACCCGCCCGGCACATCCGGGAGGCCGTGCGCACGAGCCAAGTGGCCGAAAATAGCCCCCGCCGAGCGGATCGGCTGTTTATAAGCACCGCGGAGGTGGTCGCGGCGCCTCATTGGACTTCCAGCGGCCGGCGAGCTCGCGCACCCGCCCGGCACATCCGGGAGGCCGTGCGCACGAGCCAAGTGGCCGAAAATAGCCCCCGCCGAGCGGATCGGCTGTTTATAAGCACCGCGGAGGTGGTTGCGGCGCCTCATTCGACTTCCAGCGGGCCGCGCACTCGCGCACGCCGCCCGGTTCAAATTTTCTAAGTGCAACGCACAATGAGATGCATGAGAAACGGCCTTGGTTACCATCACATTTGAAGCGATGAATACGAAGTTAAATTTTATGACTCGGTGTATAAGTCGAGGTCGATTTTTTTCGGTCGATTTTGGATCGAAAAAGGTCGACCAATACACCGGCAAATACGGTATTTATTTTTTGCTGTTTGAATTTTGATGCTGATCTAATTTAGATAAGTTATATTTAGATAATACAGTTAACATGTAAATGTAAACCTATGACCTATGAAACAATGTCCATCATTGTTTGATGTTGAGGACTGTTCATTCGTATGATCATCAGTATGATTGCAACATTGGTTCGAACCTCGGGCAGGACCTGGCCAGTTGACACGTGTAAGTTACAAGATACAATAAGCGCCTCAGTTTTTGATCGAAGAGTGACTTCAGACACGATACGCTAACACTGTTGAAAAAATTAATGCGGGTTAATGTAACTGGAACTACATAGCCCATAAATATCCATTCAGGGTAGGGGTGGGCCTTCGGGTAGCAAGAACTAATCCTCAAAGCACACATTGAACAATTGAAAAAACTAAAAAACAACTAAGTAGTAGGAGTTGCTGATGGTGTAGAGCAGGGGTGCTCAATACGTCGATCGAGATCGACCAGTCGATCGCCAAGCTACTACTGGTCGATCGCATGACGTTTAAAAAAAATAAAAAATAAATGCTGTATGCTAGAATCCAGCACATCGCTTGATTGACATACAGGTAGGCCTGTCGGGAGGCAATCACAGTGAACCGCACATGCGCAATAGACAGTGACTACAACCCCTCACCGCAGCATGTTTAACGGCCGCGCACACACAAACCGCCAAAGTTTATAAGCTTATCAACGCACGCACTCGCTTTTTTCTTTTAAACAAAAGAATGTTTGACCATCAAAAATGAGTGGGGTTGCTGGACCAAGTAAGAAGCCAAAAACGTATCACTTTTATACGGAATGGGAGTTGGACTTTTTTCTCACAATGTCATTTTCTAAGTGCGTTACAAAAATACTCGCACTATTTTATTTATTCATTTATTTATATATTTATTTTATTGTAGTGGGTAGATCTTTGTGACTTGGTCATTTTAAAAGTAGCTCGTAAGCTGAAAAAGTTTGAGCACCCCTGGTGTAGAGGCACACTCGCTTGACTTGTGTGCGGGAAGCGTGGGATCGATTACAGCTCAGTGAAGGTGTGCATGTGAGAATGATTGGTTGTTTGTCTGTGACTGGCTGGCGACCAGTTAAGGGTGTAGTATGCCTTTTCGTCTGATACCAGATGTGATAGGCTTCAGCACCCACAACCCTGAACAGGATGAGCAGTGTTGAAACTGGATGGGTGGATGGAAGTAAATTTTAAAATAAAAAGAGAATGGGGGGGATTATAAACATGTTTCATCTACTACAGTGGACCCCCATTTTTTATTTAATATTTTTATTTTATTTTAATTTAATTATCTTTGTTGTGCTTTTTTTGAGGGGGAGGATGAGTGTGATTTTCTGTAGTTGCAACACACCCTCCAACCTTCTTAAAAAAGGGCTGACCACCACCCTGGTCTGTCAATCCAGCGGCACTGTCCCTGATGTCCATGCGAAACTGTAGAGGGATGTCAACTAGGATAGCCCCACAACATCCAGAGCCTTTAGGAACTCCAGGGGGATCTCATCCACTCCTGGACTGTGGGTGAAAGGCGACTCCAGCCTGGATTGGCCGCCAATCAGCCACAGAGAATATATACCATAGACAGAAAATCATTGACACATCTACTGAGATTGAATTAATCCCATAGTGGATGTGCGAAGTTTTCTTTTGTATCATTGCATCCCTAGTGACAGCACATACGCATTACATTAAACGTGGGTTTCTAAAATGCATCAGAGTTGTTTGCCGTGAGCATTTGTGGTGTATCTGCAGAGGGAGAATGTGCTAAACATTTCCAAGCAAGTCCCACCGTACTGTAAATGCAACAACCGCACTGTACATGTTCTCGAGGTTACATTAGACCAGTGGTTCCCAAAGTGGGCGATCTGGGGGGGCAGTGAGGACGAAGGGGCGGTAGGGGGGCGGTGAGGATGAAGGGGGCGGTAGGGGGCAGCAGTCCGAAGTCAGAAGTTGAAGGGGGCGGCAGTCCGAAGTCAGATGTTCGAACGTTTGTTTGACGACAATTTGTACACAACATGTGCGTTAGGACAAGTCAGTCGACGGGGGGGGCTAGGAATTCACTGGGGAGCCAAGGGGGCGCTAGTCTGAAAAAGTTTGGGAACCACTGCATTAGACAGTGTCACGTCTCCGCTCCGCTATAGATGGATGGATGGATGGATGGATGGATGGATGGATGGATGGATGGATGGATGGATGGATGGACGGACGGACGGACGGACGGACAGATAGACGGATAGCTTCTAAAGCAATTTGAACCAATAATTTCTGCCTCAAAAATCCCTTAATCAATTAGACAATGAAGTTCTCAACCATAATTGACTTTATCTTTTTCCATTTGTCTTGTTTTACATGTCACCCACAGTGGTTGAAAATCATAACAAGCATACTTTGACAAACTGGCATGATCGTTGCCCAAGACTCAAACCCGCAAGATCTGTATATACCTTGTTGAAAGCCGAATACACTAACCACTAACTTGGTCTGCCAACTCAGTAGCCAGCACCATCTTTTCAGAATTTTGATAAAGTGAGGTTTGCCTTACATACATTTTGTGCAACTGAGCTGACATCCGCCACACAAATATGAATTTAGATAGTTTCAATGTAGACAGTAAAAGTAAAAGCCAATTGTAACCATTCACACACATACACACCTCCAGACAATTTGGAGTGGTCAGTCAGCCTACCATACATGTCTTTGGAATGTGGGAGGAAACCGGAGTACCCAGAGGAAACCCACGCAAGCACGGGGAAAACACAGTAAGGCCAGAACCAAAGGCCAGGACCAAAACCTTGCACCTCTGAACTATGAGTCTGACGTGCTAACCAGTGCTCCACCATGCTGCCCTAATAGGTATATTGGACCTTATTTCCAAGCCACTGCCTGTGTTAAAATGAGTGAAAAGCATCTGGAAGAGCATCCAAAACTATGCCAAACTTTTAATTACTGTGCCAACATTACAAGACATATGGTCTTTAAATGTCTGTATGAATGGCATATGATGAAACCCAGAAATGCCTTGGGGTATGTGTTGACCAGTTTTAGAAGTCAATTTGGTCCACTTTTTTCCCCCCAGCCTGACTTTGCTGACCACAAAAGTTGGGCTGCGCCTTGGGTTAAGTGTGGGAGTCAGGACTTGACAGGGGCAAGACTCCCGATTCCAAGTTGATAGTAATGAATGAATATTATCTGGGTGTTAGCAACACTTATTCTTGTATTCTTCTGTAAAGTGGAGAGTAGACTGTTGATTCAAATCATCTTGAACTTTCTGATACATTATATATCCCTACATTGGTGATCCTGACCTGAGCATTTTAAACACCAAAAGTAACAACTACCTGGCACTGCCTACAGCATTCAATGCAAACAAAAGGATAGAGTTGCACAACTTTTGTTAGTCGAACGAATGGTCGTGCTTTCAACACATTTAACCCTGGAGGAATCAACGACTAACATGACAAATAATTAAAGAAATTACATAGGATGTAACAGAGAATTTTCATGCCATGGCCGCTTCCGGATGCCTCAATCGTGGCCAGAGTGTTGATGCTGTTGGAGACTCCTCCTGATACTGTCAAGTAGATATGCACCCAAAAAAAAAAAAAAAAAAAACTTCAGACAAAAGTGGCCCAAAATTGCAATTTTGTGTTGGTTGAAAAGACTTTACTGAAACAGCACAATCAAAACAGGATGTTGTGATAACACAAGCAAATACCTTTAGCATTGTGCTTTGGCTAAGTAGTGCGAAATCCTGGTCTCTTTCGCAGCAAGCTGACCGCTTGCACTGCCATCGAGCTTCGGGTAAGATTAGATTTAGGAAAAAAAGCAGCCACTGCACTGCCATTGAGCTTGTCGTAAGATTAGATTAGAAAAAAAAGTGGCCAATTAGACCTGGGTTTAAAGGCCTAGAGACATCCCTTTTTTTTTTTCAATTAGAACGGAATTTGATAGAATGTATAAAGAGAACACATTTGCCGCATTGGAAATTAAAAATGGACACCGATTACTAAGAATAAAGCTAAAATTTAATGCCAGTTTATCGATCGGGTTCCGCACGCAGCCACACTGGTTGGCGCCTTTACTGTGACGTCACAAGTTGTACTTCCGGATCTCAACAAACCCAAACAACATGGCAGATGATAGCAACAGCTCCGTTTCTAGCGGCAATATTAGCATCATCCGATTCAGAAACCTCTTTTGACGCAGAATATGATGTATCTAGCAGTTCACTTGGGCTGAGCTGAGCACGTTTTCTGAATTGTGCCCCTTCCGTCACTCTGGTTAGGTTGGCATAGTAAAAAGTGCTCTTGGGGGCTTTAGAGTGCCGAGTTGATCTCGGCACATTAAGAAATGACCACCTGCAACGTTTGGTTTAGGTTTTATAAGCATTTTTAATTTTATTGCTTAAATCGCATTTTCTTGACGAGCTGAGCACGTTTTCTGAGATGTGCCTCTCCCGTCACTCTGGTTAGGTTGGGATAGTAAAAGGTTCTCTAGGGGGCTTTAGAGTGCTGAGTTGACCACGGCGCATGAAGAAATGACCATCTGCAGCGTTTGGTTTAGGTTTAAATTGCATTTTTAATTTTACTGCTTAAATCACATTTTCTCGACGAGCTGACCACATTTTCTGATTTGTGCCCCTCCCGTCACTCTGGTTAGGTTGGCATAGAAAAAAGTGCTCTTGGGGGCTTTAGAGTGCCGAGTTGACCACGACACATGAAGAAATGACCACCCGCAACGTTTGGTTTAGTTTTTTTTCGCTTTTTTAATTTTATTGCTTAAATTGCATTTTCTCGACGAGCTGAGCACGTTTTCTGAATTGTGCCTCTCCTGTCACTGTGGTTAGGTTGGCATAGTAAAAAGTTCTTAGGGGGCTTTAGAGTGCCGAGTTGACCACTGCGCATGAAGAAATGAACATCTGCAGCGTTTGGTTTAGGTTTTAGGGGCATTTTTAATTTTATTGCTTAAATCGCATTTTTTTGACAAGCTGAGCACGTTTTCTGAATTGTGCCCCTCCCGTCACGCTTCGACAGATCGAAATTACGTTTCTCACTATCCCAGGGTGACAAGACAGAGTTCACAACGCACATACAAGTAAACAACACAGGAAAAATAAAACAACAAGTCAACATCAATGAACAATAAGAGTGATAGCACGCTAGCCGCTCCCGATGCACTGCAGAGTCCGGAAAGGTGACAGTCAACCAGGCCACTGTGAACACGAGCAAACAGCAGGCACGCACTGTCCGGTTCGTGGATCCTATCAGGCGAATGCAACCCATCTTGTCGTCCTGCGAACGAATGTACGGCAGGAGAATGGAAGGCACGGCTGGGCGAGCTGGGTTTGCCGCAAGCCTGGCCCGACGTCTCCGCGCTGGCCCCTCTTCTCTTTTTGTTTACATTCACTTAAGCTAAACGCATACAACTTGAGACGTCATGAGACGTCACTTCCGGCTGGCGGCTCGGTACAGTCAAACTCGTCTGCGCGGCAAATTTAAATTATATTTTTCAGAGCAACAGCTTCCTTTTCGTTGTTTTGATCGTCAATTTATATTCTTAAGCCCATAAGCTAACTAAAACCGATTTATACATATACCGGTGTCTCTGGGCCTTTAACAAGCACTTCAGGGTGGCCCGTCCTCAGTATAGAGCTAAGAAATATGGGTCTTTGGCAGCTTGTTACTAAAACCTATGAACTCGAGACACCCATAACACTGATTGTTATGCACTGGCTCAAATTGCTAAAAAAAAGTTGAAAACAAGCAAAAATAGATGGTAGATAATAGCATTAGGAAGCAACACAGCGATTGGAGACGCGACACCGTTCTCAGTGTTCGTGCAAACTCTGTCCGTGCATGCGTGAACAACATTCCTTCACAGTTAATTTTTGTTCATGGAGTTTCTAAAAAATATCTTTAATGTGTAATATTGGCTACTTCCTAAGTTGCTTACTGAAGTACTGTAAACTTGCCGATGGCCATCTTGCATTGTTATTCGCTAAGCAAGCTTAATGCAGGGCTCATACCTAACAATTTTCACAGTTTCAGACTGAAGACAATGTCAGACAGAAGTTTTAAAGTTTTGCTGGAGTCACATCGCGCCCCTGTCATCTCAATTATCCCCGGCAATTTTCAGGCAATTTTCCTAGTCCTGGCCACACAACAATATCAAACGTGTTCGATATTATAAGTCTTCCTGAGTTTGTCGTGACATGACACTACCAACAACCAATAGAAGAGCTCTAACAAAACCGAAAACAGGAAACTACATAAATAAAATCATGAAATCAGCTTGGTCAAAGGAGAAACACCTGCAAAAACATGACTGATCATGATGGGAAAATTTTGCAACGTGGGAAAAAATGCCTGCAGTTGTAGTCTAGTAAATAGTGACCCTATAAAATTCAGACTTTGTAAAAACTCAGTTCGAGACTAGGCTGTAAACAAAAATGCTATAGCGTGTTTAAATGTGAGGAGGTGTCAGATCTACAAATCTTCTCAGTGTTCTGATGTACAGGTAGCCTAACTCAAACTCGATTATAGTTAGACTGATTTCTTGCACTGTTTCACGTTAATTTCTGTCTCCACAGCAAATATGCCACAATGTGTGGCAAACGGTTGTACCAATAAGTCTGGGAGAAGCACTACATGCACATTTCATTGGTAAGAATGCAATTA
This sequence comes from Syngnathus floridae, assembly GCF_059516105.1. Taxonomy (NCBI): domain Eukaryota; kingdom Metazoa; phylum Chordata; class Actinopteri; order Syngnathiformes; family Syngnathidae; genus Syngnathus; species Syngnathus floridae. Next base: position 4,751,973 of record NC_142419.1, on the reverse strand, counting down.
TAAATTTTCTCTCACAAAGTATAGAATATATCTCTGAGTGCTACTCAAAGATTCATCTGCATCGTGTTTTCAGAACCATGAACAATGAAATGAAAGAACAGCAAATTGATTCTATTTGCACGTTAATAATAGGAGACTTTCACTGAAATCTAAACAAAGCTAAGCAAAGTAAGTAGCAATTCACGATACTAAGATAATAAACTGTGAATGGTTGAGCCAGTGACGTTCTTTCCTTGCGAGGCTGTCATTACGCCATACAGTAATCCTGGCTTACAACAGCCATTGATAAAAATGTTTTCAGCAAAAAGCAAACAGAATTATGGCAATTGAAGATGTCTGCCCTCCTATGTCAGCCACAAAAGCCGACTGTCAGACCAGGTTATTTTTAGATGTCCACTACTCACGGTGCACCTTGGTTGGTCACACGTGCTGATGTCTTGCTGAACTGAGCGGAGGTTGGCAGCAAGCCCAAAATCCCCCCACCACAGCAGCTGGCAAGAAGGCACCATGGCAGCTGAGGACTCTCTCCCTAGCTGCCGTGAAACCCTGCACAATGCTCAGTATTTGTAAAGCTTTTGTATTTAATAATCAAGCATTAACTTGAAATTTTATACTGCCAATTTTTTTACAGCCGTACTTTTGTTATCACTTGACTTCATACAATCATATTACCAGGGTCCCCTGAGATGACACGTTCATCTATGGGTGACACTTTTTTTAGCACACATTACACAAGCAAACACACATTACATAGCACTACAGAAGGAACCAGGGAGCTCGCAAATAATTTTTTTCAGCCATGGTGTCCTGATTTTTGGTTTTTAGTTAGGTCAAGAATTTTCCTTTTGGTATCACAACTGTCAAATATGTGACTCGCAAGACCTTCTTTTTGTTGCAATTCAAACTGTCATTAATAGAGAAGGCAGACCACTTGCTGTCTCCAAACGGCCTCGGAGATACGTACGTAGGCTTTTCTGTTTACACACATCCTCCTGCACCAACACGCACAATGCTAACAAGTTCTCTACACTCTTCAATAAAGGATTATCATGATTTGGCTATGGAGGCAGACAGGATTTTCCTCACTATCTGACACCAGTTTGTCAATGCACTACTTCCCTACCGGGGAACTTCTGCTCAGATCCCAAATGAGTCTTTGAGAATTTGACCTGGGATAACCATAAGTAAACTTGTTCAAAAGCAGGTCAAAATGATTTATGCTTTAAAACAAACCTTACTGTGTGCTCTTAAAAAATGGCTCACTCGCCCCTTTGTTCGCAAGAGATGGTTGAATATTGGGGTCTACTCCATTGTGTCATATTGTACGTGCACCAAGCACAGAGCAGTTAAGTAAAAGAAATGTAAATGATTATTTTATAAGGGTGGTGTGGCTCAGTGGTACAGTATTTGTCTCCCAACATGAAGGTTGTGGGTTTAATCCCCATCCCTGGTGACCATGTCGAAGTATCCTTGAGTGAGACACTGAACGCTAGTTTGTTCCCATGTTGTACACCAGTTGTACAATAGAGGCATTCTTCTTCTCTTCTTTAACATTTGAACAGCTTCTCTAACTTAATACAAATTTCTATTCAGTTGAAAACTGGTACAAATGACCAATTGTATGTTGAAAATTCACTATGAATGATGAACAACCATCAGTTCGTGTTACTAAGTGGCATGGTAGACACAAATGATCAGAGTTCGCTTTTCAAAATACATAATCCCAGCATCTGAACTATGCGCCCTTCAAATGCTGCTGACTCACGCACAAGTACGCACTAAAGAAATAGTTCGTGAAAGTAGCATGAAATAATTTGCCAATGAAAATAATCCCCGCGCTTGGTACACAGATGACTTGGACTTGGTTAACAGCTCAGTGACCTAGTGGTAGAGTGTCCCCCCTGAGACTGGAAGGTTGTGGGTTCAAACCCCCGGCCGGGTCATACCAAAGACTATAAAAATGGGACACATTGCCTCCCTGCTTGGCACTCAGCATTAACGGTTAGAATTGGGGGGTTAGATGACCAAATGATTCCCGAGCGCGGCACTGCTGCTGCTCACTGCTCCCCTCTCCCCCAGGAGATGGATCAAAATCACAGGGGGATGGGTTAAATGCAGAGGACAAATTTCACCGCACCCAGATGTGTATGATGACCATTGGGACTTTAACTTTAAAAATCTCATTAAAATAATAAGCTTTTAATAAATAGTAAAATCATATTTTGCAGTAAAGGCATTGAAATTCTGGTTCAACATTCTCAAGTTGGCCTGCTGAAAGGATAGAGTGAATTACAATAGTAGATAGTATCTTCACTTTACGAATCGCGTGGGACTCAAACTGTATTGTGTTGCATTGGTATTCTGCCAGCTTCCATCCATCCATCCATTTTCTGAACCGCTTGTCCTCACGAGAGTCGCGGGCGTGCTGGAGCCTATCCCAGCTGACTTCGGACAGTAGGTGGGGTACACCCTTCACAATTCACGCTCAGACTCACACCTACAGGCAAGTTGGAGTAGTCAATTGGCCGACAATGCATACATATCTTTGGAATGTGGTAGGAAACTGGAGTACCTGGAGGAATCCCACGCAGGCACTAATTCAGATTGTGTGTTGTTTTCTTTAAGGCAATATGCTATAATGCGCTCATAGAATTAGAATTCAGTTTCAGAATTAGATGAGTGTGATTACTGTATTTCTACCATTTTTACCAATTCTTAATTTCACTGGTCATGAGTACTGTTGGAAACAGGCAGTTTGAAAATAATGAAGTGTTCATCAGAAGTATCTTTTATCAGGTACTTGGTTGACTCATAACAGAATTAGAGAAGTGCTTTTCACAATCAAATAGCCCATCATTCTTGAAAGAGGAACCCCAGTCTGCTTTCAGCAAAACATTTGAGTTTCTTTTTGGGCAAAACATGCGTCAGATTTGGAAGACCTTAGGCATGAGCAAGACGGCTTTTTTAAGAAGGGTGAAAAGTGAAAAGGAACTGCTACTCAATTTTGTTTTGTTCTTGGAACCTTTCAAAGATGTTTTAAGTTAAGTAAAATTTCTATTGTGATTCCAGTGCACACAGCAACCTGTGAAAGAAGTTTCTCTCCCCTTAAATTAATCAAAACCCACCTCAGGACAACAACGGCAGTTTTGTGTCAAGGACCCTTAATATGGAAGACTTCATTAAACAGCTAAACTTTGCTTTTCTGAATGCTTCTGTTATTGTGAATAAGGTAGTGACGTGTGAAGTTCAGTTTTCATTTTTTACAGAACGTATTGTTGTATATTAAACTGTATTGTATATTGAATATTGTTCAGCATATATAGTTTGTAAAATATAGATGTATTGTAAACTGTACTTTTGTAATGTTTTGTGATTGTACAGTTAAGACTTACAGCCCCAACCCCCAGCAACCCCAGCTTCTGCAGCGCCCCTCTTTGCTACCCCAGTGAAAAAAATCCTGGCTCCACCAATGATGGACCGATACAACTGTGCTAGTCTCACGTTCCTTTTTCACCAAAAATATAAAATACTCACATTTTCAGTTTATTGTTAAGGCATTTTTTAATTCTCTCTTCTCAATTTATTCATGGTGTCCCAGTGCTGTGTGCTTAGAGGTTTGCGTTATCAGCATCACAAATCTCGTGTCCTTCCTTGCGTGAATGAGAGCTCTGGGAATGTGTGGTACTGTGAAAAGACGGTTTAATTGTTTTTGTTCCTCATGAGCTTCCCTCCGTAGGGAATGCTGATGAAGGATTGATATCTTTCTCTGCAGCATAATAGTTTTAAAATTATGGCATATTTTGTCGGCTGAGGCTTTGTGTTCTAAATAGTGAATAACCACTCCCTCTATTTTTTTTCCCAACACAATGACTTCTTTTGACAGTTCTGTACAACAATGATCATCATCACTATCTTCATTTCCTCTTCATTCTTAACTCAATTACACCAGCGACACTTTAATGACTGTCAGCTGAAATATGCCACAATTCCGCTTGATTTTATTCTGCTGCTTGAATTTAATTTTCTATGCACATGCTTTTTGTGCATTGTAAATAAGGCAGCAGAAAATAATCAAATTAAGAAGTGGTATCACTTTTAACAGTCTAGCCAGTTATTTTCCAGCATTGTCTCGGTAGATAAAAGCAGCCATGGAGCAATTTGCATTTATAAAGGCCTTCCTTGCTCTTTGCGGGTTTTGTTAAACCATTCTCTCTCCTTCTTCTAATAACAGAAGTACAAATTGCAGGCTGGGAGTGCGGACATGGAAGGATGATTGGATGATTGGAAATACTTTATACTAATTTGTCACATCATTTATTTTGAACAAAGTCATGCTAATCTGGTAGCTCTGAGGTTGTGGTAATTTACAGACTGAGACCTGGCGAGAGCTCACTCCAATTCTTGGGACACGTTGATAAGACCAGCCACTGTGTGTGCATGTTTGCAAATGTGTGAGCGTGTGTACCCTTCAGTACCATGATGAATTACCTTCTTATCTGGCTGAGTCCAGAGGGGAGCACGTGGCAGCCTAGTATTGACAAGGTTGGAAAGACAGCAGTGGTTGCTGGAGAAAGAGATGAAATGATGCCAAAAGCTGAGATAGGAGGTGGGGTGGCGGCATCAAAAAGATGGAATAGCTTTAACAGGTCAAAGGTGTTGCTGCTCGACGGATTGGTGTGGAGGTGCAGTGGTGAACAATGATCCATGTTTCATCCATTGTTTTATAAATTACTGCACCAGTATGAGTAGAAAGAAATATTTTTGCTGGATAAAAATCGATTGGAATATGTCGCAAGTTAAATCGGAGAAAAAAAAATTCAAACTGGAACGACGTAAATGTGAAATGTTGAATGTGCCATTAAGAATGAATGGGGGAAAAAAACAACCACATGAGTTAACATAACTATTTGAGATGACTTCTTTAAATAAACCATCTTGAACTTTCTATGCAAACGTTATTATCTGAACCTCACCTGTACCTAGTCAGTTAGCCAATCGAACGCCATGAAGTCCCTGATGAAGGAGATCACATGGGGGTTCATGTATGAAGTCTTCCGGCTCATCTGCTCCTTGGCACTGCACTTGGTGGAGTCAGGATTAGTTCTGACCAAAAACCTATGAAATGAGTATAGGAGTTAGAGGTTGAGACATTATGTACATGTCAATGAGTAATCAATTAGCAAATCACAACTGTGATTGCGGGGGGATTAATTAAAAGAATCGATAAAAATAAATTGTTCTAATTAAATAAATAAAATATTGCAGTACTTTATACTTGCATTACATTTATTTTACTATTAAGGGGTGATAATACTGCCTGAATAACACTTATAGAAGAGAGATATAGAAAATGCCAGTTGGAATAAAGTTAGGTATATAATTTCATCAGTTAATACCTCTGAATAAACTCCAATGTTGTGCAGGCTTCCACCTGATACTCTAGGTTGAAAACACCGTAATTTCCTGACTATAAGTCGCGGTTTTTTTCATAGTTTGGGTGGGGGGGCGACTTATACTCAGGAGCGACTTACATATGTTTTTTTTCACAAATTTTTACTTGATCATTAAGACATCACTTCCAAGTATAGTTGACCACTTCCCATGTTATTTTTAGTATAGTCGATCACTTCACATGCTTTTATATCAGGAGTGTCAAAGTCAAATGGACGGAGGGCCAAATAAAAAAATTAGCTACAAGCCGAGGGCCGGACTGATCGAATGTTCATTGAAATTTTTTTAAATGACGCATATAGTCTAGTGAACCTAATTGAACCTACTGAAAACTTAACAAATATATTCCAATATGATCAGATAAATAAAGCAATATTTTCTTATGGCTCTGTCAATAATCTTTAATTTTCAACAGACACAAACGACAAATTTCCTTTATATAAAAATCCCCATAACATGAACATTAAATGAAAGAAACCTTTATTGTTTAAGGCACCATCAGTAACCTATATTTTATATTTTAGCAAAAGTGGGCTAAATTTACTTCAAAGAAAAAAATAATAGCAATTTTCTATCATCCACGCAACTGAAATATTTTAAAAATGTAATTGGATTGAAATACAATAAAATAAAGTGCAAAAATCTATTAATCAAAAGTAACATGCAGTGAAAACAAATATTAAACTAACTTTTAAACTTTCTATTTTAGCAAAAGTGGGCTAAATTTACTTCAAAGAAAAAAATAATCCGCGTCTTTTGTTTCATAATGTCGTCTCAGATTATACTCTTTCAGTACCGCCACACTTTCTCCACACAGAAGACACACGTTTTCCTGCTACCTCCGTGAACATATACTCCGACTCCCACCTTGTTTGAAACCCCCGGTTCTCAGTGTCCACCTTCCTTTTTGCCATTTTTGATGGTATCTGAAAGTTAATTTTACAGTTATGCTGACGACTGCTGTGCTAATAATAAACACTGAAATGAAGCAGCGTACTGCTCGGTGCGTCACCGTTGCATTGTGGGAAATGTAGTATTGGTGCTTGTAAAAGATCTGCGGGTTGCCGGCTTGCTGCGGTCTGCGGGCCGGTTCTAATAATAAATCAAGATCATCCCAGGGGCCGTAAAAAACCTTCTCGCGGGCCGGATGTGGCCCGCGGGCCTTGACTCTGACATATGTGTTTTATATCTTTATCTTGAACATATTCAAAACATAAAAAATAGAGAAAACATCAAATAAAGCAAATAACACTTTAAAGCACTATATCCAAGTCCACTGTCTGCTGTATGTACTGCTGTTGCTCCATTTTTGCTCCTATTATATTTATTATTATTATTTATTATTATTTGTTTATTTATCATTTATTCAACACTCTTATTTATTCATTGTTTGTGCCTTCTTGGGTTTTTTTTTGTGTTGCTTGTATGCATATGTGTACTATCTCACCAAGGGATAGTGGAAACGTAATTTCAATCTCTTTGTGTGTCTTAGTATATAAAAAAAAAAATCAACGATAAAGCAGACTTTGACGTTGATAAAACAACCCAAAAAATTATATTTTCAGACGAAACTGGATGAGGGCGCTCGAAATTTCACCGTTGGCCGTGACTCATCAACTGGGTGGGCTTAAGAAAAATGGCACCAAAAAGAAACTCATATTTTGCAGGTTACAAACTTCAAGTTGTAAAATATGCAGCTGAAAACAGTAATCGAGCAGCAGAAAGAAAGTTTGGAGAACCGTGATGTACCAATGGATTACTATTTCAAGTGACGTCAGTAGCGCGGCACGGCGGTTGTTTACATACAAACGTGCCCACATAAGGACTACCGGCATCATTAGCGGTGATCATTTCTAAGTGACACGGAGGACAAAGAGTTTGAAGGAATTAAGGATTTGGAGTGACATAGAAGGTTTGAAAAACTATTATGGCTTTTACGCATGCCCGGTCCTACTCTACTGAGTCGGGGGCCGGCGCTCGGCCGAGTGGTTGTCCGCGAACGGTGCGCGGGGCTCGGACATGGCCATTACGCACGCCCGGTCTGTCAGGAAGTCCACGCCGCCACACGCTTGGAAGTTTGTTTTGTTTAATAAAGAGCCGTTTACCAAACCCACGTCTATCCTTGTACTTTGTTAACGCTACAATATAGTTATATAGTAGATCTGTGGAATAAAGACGAGGCTGACGTCAGGGCGCATGCGCGGCGATGTTGACAAAGGACGAGGAATTTGATCGATGGATTTAATGGAATTAAAGTGCACGGATGGTTTGATAATATTATAGTTATTTGAAATATAGTTTATCTATCGTTATATGAGCCTGTGGAATATTTTGAAGTGCAAGCGCCCTCAGCCGTGCGCACCCATTGTTGACAAAGAACGATCGATGGATTTAATGAATTGGAGTGACACCGATGGTTTTATAAACATGTTATTCATGTAATAGTTGTCCTTAATCACTCTATATGTTACGTCAGGCCCGTTCTCAGCTCTTTGTTTGAGTTTGTCACGTTAGCATACCTATCGATTAGCCTGTTGTTGCTATTTAATGAATTGGAGTGACACTGATGGTTTTATAAACATGTTATTCATGTAATAGTTGTCCTTAATCACTCTATATGTTACGTCAGGCCCGTTCTCAGCTCTTTGTTTGTGTTTGTCACGTTAGCATACCTATCGTTTAGCCTGTTGTTGCTATCGTTTAGCCTGTTGTTGCTCGTTCATGACTGTTTTTGGTGTGGGATTTTGTCGAATAAATTGCCCCCAAAATGCGGCTTATACTCCGGAGCGACTTATATATGTTTTGTTTCACTTTTTGGGGCATTTTATGGCTGGTGCGACTTATACTCCGTAGTGACTTATAGTCCGGAAAATACGGTAGTAACAGGCGAAGAGAGTGGCCAAGGCAGTGGTGAAGTCAGCCAGGTGAGCAGCAGGTGGGATTATGACCCTCCCCTCGATCGGCAGCATCCACTTTTTTGCAGTCAGGATTGTCTCTCCTTAAAGTCAGACATTACAAAAATCATATTTCACAGCAATCCATTTTATAAATGATCTGCTTCAGATGAATGACTGTAAAAACAGGGCAAGGAGTATACATATCTTCCAAGCAGTACATAAAACAGATAAAAGGAGCAGATATAGTAACTGAGTTGGTGAAAGATGAACAAAAATTGACACATGTATAGCAAGCAAGCTGAAATAGCAGCAATGACAAACGAGTTGGCTACTAGGGATGAGTGAGTACACCATTATCTGTATCTGTTCAATCAACTAGATTATCAACATCCGTACTCTGAATGGGATTTAACCCGGAAGTGGGTGTGGTTCAACCCAGAAATAGCCTGATCCTGCCCCACAAGTTGTCTTTTTTGCCGGAAATGTATACAAGTTGATCGAGCTGACATAAAGCTACAACCTTCAACAGTGGAAGCCGAGGCAACTCCATCAATTTGCCTTTCAAGTCCTGGTTTAGCTGTCCTCTTGTGAGAGCGGTACATGTGAATTTGAAGGGCGCTACGTGTGTAAAAAGTGGCAAAGCATTCTGCTACCCCACATGGAAATCTGAAGTTAGCTAAATTTCTGTGAATCTTCAAATGACGAACAAATGCAGGGATTAAAGGTGAGGTGAAATTACAGTACTTGCATGAGTAATTCATTTTGATGGCAAGCAAACTGATTACTTCTTGTGTATTACTATTTTATTTTATTACTTTTAGTGATAGTAGGCCTACTTACCGAGTTTATGGACGTCGCGACGTGTGCTTGGTGGTGGTGCCGCCAGGAGGAAAACCAACACGGAGGCAGAAGGTGGAGAAAAAAAAAACAGGCGGGAAAGTAATCTTCTCCCGCGCGCAGCAGAAAAATATAAAATAACGACACAGTAACGACCGCCGTACTGTCGCTGCGAGTGCTTCAGTAAGTTTTAAAAAAAATAGAATCTGGTCAGTTAAAGAAAAACAGCGCTCTCTCGGAGCCGTTTTCGCTGCCAAACTGAAACAAATGAACACAGACGACGCAAACACATAGAAACACAACAAAAAAACACAGCACAAAACAAAGCCTTGTGTAAGAAATGTTGTTGTGGGATCCAGAGGTGCAATCGCTGTGATCGCGATTTGTCCCGTTTACTTTGACGTGATTGGCCATTCGGAGCAAGACCGTTGAACTTTCTTGATCCTCATTGGATAAATCACGTCAGCCCGTGTCCGCCAGTGAAAAAGAAAAGGGAAAAAACGTAATGTTGGGAATTAAAAAAATGCCATGGTAAGTCATTATGAGTTAAAACTTATAATGATTATGTGATAATTATATGATAATCAATGATTTTATTATGAGATATTTTATATCTAATATGTATTTGTATGTATGTGTATATATATATATAAATTTAAATAGGAATTTTCAATGTTCATTCATCAACGACTTTGACAATAAAAATACAGTAGTTTACTTTTCTATTTACAGTACTATACCGGCTATTGTGATTTTTTTACAGTAATGCTTCGACGACTGTGTTTTTCACTGTAATACTTATCCTACTGTGATTTTGTCATGTTCACGAAGTTTAACTGTAACAATTACAGCAAGCTAATGTAAAAATCATACACAATAAGGTCACTGTGTTTAATACAGTAAGTAACTGTAGATTTCACAGCCATTTTTAACAGTCGACATTGACAATAAAATTACAGTAAGTTTACTTTTCTATTTACAGTACTATACTGGCTATTGTGATTTTTTTACAGTAATGCTTCGACTACTGTATTTTTCACTGTAATACTTATCCTACTGTGGTTTTGTCATGTTTACGAGGTGTAACTGTAACACTTACAGCATTCTACTGTAATAATCATACACAGTAAGGTTACTGTGTTTAATACAGTAAGTAACTGTAGATTTCACAGCCATTTTTAACAGTGTACCCAAATTACTTGAGGACTCGTGAGTAATCATAAGAAATGACTGAAAATGAACCAATGTGATCCAACCGAATTATTCCTTAAACAATTCAAGATTCAAGATTCAAAGGTTTTTATTCGCCATGTTTGAGCGTGCCAAACAAGGAATTTGACTACGATACATCACAGGTGACTAACAACACTCAGGACATGTGAAAAATGACAAATATTCTCAAACATCCTCTGATCTTAAACTCCCTGGAGGGCAAGGAAAAACTCAAAACTCCAACTACGAGAAATGAGAAACCTTGAGAAGAGACCACAGATGAGAGGGTCCCTATCTAATAAATCTAATCTAATAAAAATGCCCTAAACAAAAAGAAATCAGGTTACGGTTAACTGAATATTTTGTTGCACAGTTTTTTGAGGCAACCACTGAAAGGAAATTACAGCTTTAATGGTAAAGGAGATAAAACGACGTAATCTCAAGTAACTTCTTGTCTTCTAGTCAGATCATCACTGAAAAAGCGTGTCGGTGGCAAGGGGTACATGGCTTTATGGGCATTGCGTACAAAGATAGACTTTTTACAAGTCTGCTTTAGATGCAATTTTACTCAAACCTCTGCAGAGGTTTGCATGTGGTTGTTTGAGGAGCAACTATTCAGTAGTATTTTTCCTGTGCTTTTTCATCTGTAACTATGGGAAGCTAGTGAAGCTGCTACACCCAACGATGACAATTTCAGAGACACTGAAAGGTGTTTGGTCCAACAGTATTCTATGAAGTCTTGCGAGAGTTGTATCAATCACTGTCAACGAATTTCAAGATTTGTTGATGAACAAACATGTAGTTGACCAACAGAGTGAAGAGGTCGTCTACATCTTTCCTTCTCTCGATTTACGTTCAGTGATGGGGGAGTGGAGATAGCAGCGAGATATGTATGCTGCACCACAAAGAGATACAGGGCTCACTTGTGTCTTGGCGCAGAGGAGCATTGTGTTTTCTTTATGCAGGCAGAGACATTGGACTACTTGGTGCTTTTATGTCCTGTATTGGATGGTCTTTTTCAAAAGTTGAAAGTTTCCCATAAAAGAAATAATGACAATTTCGAGTGTAATTAAACTTGATTTGAATATTCACTTTTTTCTCTACTTAATTCACATCAAGCAAAAGAAAAACAACAACAAAGTTTGGAATTAAGATTTGCACCCTTACTCCTGTGTAAAGTCTCATACATCCGATTTTAGTCCCAAAGTGTTGCAGCCCTCACATTGTAAATCTTGGTCAAGACCTTAATGAGATTTTCCAGCAGTGACAGGGCTTTTATTAGGTTTGCCACTGTCAATCTGCCACAATTACTTTTCCCATGCATATGAGCACATTGACAGGCCAAATGTTTTATGAGCTGAGAGAATAATTTTTACGTCTTATAAATCTCTTGATGAGTTACACGTTTCATTAAATATTTAGTCCTACCTGCATAACACACATCCAGCTGTCTTTGGCTGTCTGCTGGGTAATGGATTTGTTTGTAATAAGCACCTGAGCTTGTTCTGTTGCTCTACTTTATTTTCCTCTCATCTGCCAATTGTATATCTGACAAATATAAAATCCACATAATGACACAGTCATACTAGAATGTTAAATAAAATGTATACATTCTAGTTGCCAGTGTTTGCAGATCATATTCTGTGGTAAGTAACAAGAATTTGGCATGTTTTTTTCCACCTCCTTGAGTGACAACACTTCAAATAAATTCAGGTCAAGTCAACAGAAGCTGAGATCTTGCTTTCTTAATTGATTTGGTTGATGAGGACAAAAAAACAGGGGAAACACTGATACATGGCTTTATTGAGGAGAATGTTTTGATAGTCAGTTACAAGAATGATTTGTTGCGAAAACATTGTCTTGTGCCAGCCTAAAAACTAGGAGCTTCTAGGGTTAAAAATTCTGTTTAATCAGTTAAAATGAGTAAATGACAGACAGACAGACTGACGGACGGACGGACGAACGAACGGACAGACAGAATTTAGAGATCGATATAGAGAGAGAGAGAGAGAGAGAGAGAGAGAGAGAGAGAGAGAGAGAGAGAGAGAGAGAGAGAGAGAGAGAGAGAGAGAGAGAGAGAGAAGATAGGCAGGCAGGCAGACTTAATGTATATCTATTAGAGGAGAAAAGAAATAACAACACTTTGCCACATGTCCAGGTTTAGCTAACGTTTGCGTTCAGTAAACTGACATGGAAGAAAAAAGAACTTGGAAAAACGATTCTAAAGGGGGATCTCAGGGACATACATTAGTTCAACAGCAGACCAGCTGTTCAATCAGAATCAATCAGTCCTTTACATTAGACTAACCAGGATGTTATAAAACGTCTTGTCAGTTAGCACTTATTGAAAACAATGAGAAAATTGGTATCAGTGTTTCAAAATAGCACGGAGAAATGTGCTGTATATATAGTGTGGTATGCTTAAAATGTTTTTTAATTCATCGAGGAGAATCTTATCTGTTCCCACTTTCCTTTAGGTAGAAGATGCCATGCTAATGTTTGACAAAACAGCTAGTCGACATAGAGGTATGTATGTTTATCAACTACTGCTATGCCAATGTACACCATTCTGTGTTGTACCATATATGGCCAAAATATGGGAGCTTTTGTCAGTATATTGTGTCCATTACAAAACCGTTTACACATGCTGGAGAAAAAGACACAATTGACACAGCAGTCACCTCTGCAAGTTTGATAATAAGTACACGCCTTCAAAGATACTTCCAATCCTGAAGGTCAGGTTCATTGTTGTTTATTACGTATAGCGTTCACTCTGCCAGACAATCCATGCTAAATCTGACCTCTTATCGTAGGGACTCACACTGCGGGCTGACACACAACAAACAGACATAACTGCACAACAGCTGGATAATAGATTCCACCAACAAAACACGCCACATACGGCATTAGTACTAATATTTTTATTCTCCCTAAATTTGATGAGTCCCCTTTGGCTATTTTACCCCTACGATACGTCAATAGGGAATTACACCGGCATTTATTGATTGGATGATGAAGGACAGAGAGATGAAGAGTGAGAAGAGGGTCAAATAAGGGAAACGGAGGGAAAGAAAAAGCAGAAGAGAAAAGATGCCCCAAGTTGAATAGGAGCTAGATTGAAGGAAGGAGGCCTGTGTGGTCTGATAAGGAGACACTTCGGTGGGAGGATTGTTATCTCCACCACGTCCTCCCTGTCCAAACATCTTATCTTGGCTTTAGCAAACAGCCCTCTGCCCCCAAACAGAGGACTTAACAAAGACACAGAGGGGCTAAGGACAAGATTGTGAGTAGTTTTAAAAAGTGATAGATGCCAAATCACTAATAACACATTCAAATAAATTTTAAAAAGTGCCTAATCCTTAGTATATCCAAAATCTCATCTCATTTTTCACATATTGGCAACGTTGTTTATGTAACACTCTAACATTAACAACTAATTAATGAACAAAGACTTTGTTAGCTGAGGAGTATTACTATTGATAAATGATGACTTGCAGCATTAAAATAACTTCAATAGTGATATAGCTTTGTTTTAATGTCGCCGCCATAATTTCATTTTCTTTATTCATTTGGGCATTATGAATCGAGTTGTAAATTGTTCTGCAAAATGCAAAATCAAACTTTACATACGTATGTTAGTTTTACCTTGCTAGCTACACCTTGCTTCCTAATACACTAATTGTTTCTTCTATAATTTAAGTTCTAAGTCATAAAAACTCTGTTAGGCTGCTCTCAATGTTTGTTTGTTTGTTTGTTTGTTTGTTTGTTTGTTTGTTTTATTCAATACCGTGTAAGGTGAGAGTGCTCATTGCGTGATAGTGCTCTCAGCCTATTATTTTTTGTCTGACCATGTAGGAGTATTGGAGGGGGCACTTCATGTGGAAATGGTTCTTATAAACAATATTGCTTTGGTAATAACCAGCTGCTTTTGACCTTGACCACCACCGTGTCAATTGCTATTAATGATTTCAGCACGGCCTCTGATTGCCTCAAATTGAGACATGCATTATTAAGTTAATGTATTCTTTAAAGCTTGGCACTCCGTCAGGTACCCATTTCAGTCCCACATTTATCATTTAATAATCATAGCTAAATAAAAAAAAAAAAAAAAAAGTCAAAGTCAGCTTTATTGTCAATTTCTCCACATGCCAAAGACACACAAAGAAACCAAAATTTCGTTCCCCCCTATCCCACGGTGACAAGACATGGCTCACAACAGACAAACAGTAAACAAGTATAACAAAAGCGTGCTGAATAAATAATGAATAAATAACACAACAATAAATAAATAAATAAATAATTAAGAGGAGCACAAAAAGAAAAAAACAAAAAAGAGCAAGTGCGCGTACAGCAGACATTCCCGAAAATAGCGCAACAGTGCCGCACGCTACGCAGAAGGGGGTAGTGAGTTCAGGGCCCTAACAGCCTGGGGAAAGAAGCTGTCGGCGAGTCTGGTGGTGCGGGAGCGCAGGCTCCTGTACCTCTTCCCAGAGGGCAGAAGGTCAAACAAAGAGTGAGCCGGGTGACTCACATCTCTGGCAATCGAGGTTGCCTTGCGGGTGAGATGGGAGGTGTAAATGTCCTTCAGGGAGGGAAGCGAAGCACCAATAATCTTACCAGCCGTATTCACTATGCGCTGCAGGGCCTTCAAGTTCTGTTCAGTGCAGTTACCACCCCAGACAGCGATGCAACTGGTGAGGACGCTCTCAATGGTGCCACGGTAGAATGTAGACAGGACTGCCTGAGGAGCACATGCACGCCTGAGCTTCCGCAGGAAGTACAGGCGGCGCTGAGCTTTCTTTGCCAGTGACGAGGTGTTCGCGGACCAGGAGAGGTCCTCACTGATGTGCACCCCCAGGAACTTGGTGCAGCTCACCCTCTCCACCACAGCACCGTCGATGATCAGCGGCAGGTGTGTTTTGTGACCCTTCCGGAAGTCAACAATGATTTCCTTGGTCTTACCGACGTTCAGCAGGAGGTTGTTGTCCCTGCACCACGTGGTCAGAAGGTCAACTTCCGACCTGTACCGAGTCTCGTCGCCCTTCGTGATGAGACCCACCAGAGTCGTGTCGTCAGCAAACTTCACTATGCGGTTGTCGCTGTAGGTCGCAGTGCAGTCATGCGTCAGCAGGGTGAAGAGCAATGGACTGAGCACGCAGCCCTGGGGGGCCCCCGTGCTCAGCGTAAATGTATGTTATTAATAATTTAATCGCACGCTCTTAATCTTGTAAGGAGCAATTGAGGACCACAATTTTGATCTTTAAATTGGTGATTAAATATAAATCCTCCAAAAAAATAAAAATTAAATTAAATGTTCCATCCATCCATTTTATATACCGCTTGTCCTCAGGAAAGCCACGGTTAAGATGAAGCCACTAGCTGACTTAAAATATTTTTATGCATAATGTTTTACACACACATATATATATGTATATATGTATTTATGTATGTATGTATGTATGTATATATATACCGTAATTTTCGGACTATAAGTCGTGTTTTTTTTCACAGTTTGGGTGGGGGGTCGATTTATAATGAGGAGCGACTTATATGTGAATTTTGTCAAAAATGTTCCCCCCCCAAAAAAAGTGAAACCGTGATAAACGAACCGCGATGTAGCAAGGGATTACTGTAATTTGAATTTCAAGTGACGTCAGCAGCGCGGCGCGGCGTGGGACGGTGGTTGTTTCCAAAAAGGACAAAGATTGATCACGGAATGACAAAGATGACGAAGGGCCCCACTACTACCGGCATCATTTGTGGCTTTGTTTCTAAGTGACACGGAGGACGAAGAGTTTGAAGGATTTAAGGATTTGGAGTGACACAGAAGGTTTGAAAAACTATTATGGCTTTTAAGCACACCCGGTCCTACTCTACGGAGCTCTTTCACCTCCGTGGATAGAAGTCGGGGGCCGGCGCTCGGCCGTGTGGCTCTCCGGGGACGGTGGATGGGGCTCGGTCATGGCTTTTACGCACACCCGGTCCTATTTTATGGACGTCAGGGTGCACGCGCGGCGTTGGTAGGATTTCTGGATATCAGCTACTTCAGCTATGTTTCGGTGGTACATCCCATGTAGGGGCTTGTCCTCCCATGATGGTCCCTCCAGCACCTCATCTTCCTTTGATGCCCATTGTCTGAGACATTCACTGAGCACGTGATCCGTTGGGGCCTTATCCCTGATGTACTTATGGATCTTGGATGTTTCATCTTGGATAGTGGCTCTCACGCTCGCTAGTCCTCGGCCTCCTTCTTTACGGCTAGTGTACAGTCTCAGGGTGCTGGACTTGGGATGGAACCCTCCATGCATGGTTAGGAGCTTCCGTGTCTTGATATCTGTGGTCTGTATATCTTCCTTTGGCCACCGTATGATTCCTGCAGGGTATCTGATTACTGGTAGGGCGTAGCTGTTAATGGCTAGGGACTTGTTCTTGCCATTGAGCTGACTTCTTAGGACTTGCCTTACTCGATGGAGGTATTTGGCTGTGGCTGCTTTCCTTGTTTCCTCGTCAAGGTTGCCATTTGCCTGTGGAATTCCAAGGTATTTGTAGCTGTCCTCAATGTCTGCTATTGTTCCTTCTGGGAGTGAGACCCCCTCTGTGTGGATTACCTTTCCTCTTTTAGTCACCATGCGGCCACATTTCTCAAGTCCGAATGACATTCCGATGTCAGAGCTGTAGATCCTGGTAGTGTGGATCAGGGAGTCAATGTCCCGCTCGTTCTTAGCGTACAGCTTTATGTCATCCATGTAGAGGAGGTGGCTGATGATGGCCCCATTCCTGAGTTGGTATCCATAGCCCGTCTTGTTGATTATTTGGCTGAGGGGGTTCAGTCCTATACAGAACAGCATTGGGGACAGAGCGCCTCCTTGGTATATACCACATTTGATGGTCACGTGTGCAAGTGGCTTGCCATTGGCTTCAAGTGTGGTTTTCCACTGTTTCATCGAGTTGGCGATGAAGGTTCTCAGAGTCCCATTGATGTTGTACAGCCTCAAGCATTCAGTGATCCAAGTATGTGGCATTGAGTCATATGCTTTCTTGTAATCAATCCAGGCAGTGCTCAGGTTGGTACGTCTAGTTCTGCAGTCTTGGGTGACTGTTCTATCCACCAGGAGTTGATGTTTTGCTCCTCTTGGTATTTTTACCAATCCCTTTCTGGGCAGTGCTCATGTATTGATCCATGTGCCTGCTGATCTTATCTGATATTATGCCCGACATCAGCTTCCATGTTGTGGAGAGGCAGGTGATTGGCCGGTAGTTGGATGGGACTGTACCCTTTGATGGATCCTTCTGGATCAGGATCGTACGCCCTTGGGTTAGCCATTCAGGGTGAGTCCCATCCCTTAGCAGCTGGTTCATTTGTGCTGCCAGGCGCTCATGGAGAGTTGTAAGTTTCTTGAGCCAGTAGTTGTGGATCATGTCAGGGCCTGGTGCTGTCCAGTTTTTCATTCCTGAGACTCTTCTCTGGATGTCTGCCACTGTGATGGTTACTGGGTTCTGTTCAGGGAGCTTGCTGTGGTCCTTTCTCAGAGCCACCAGCCACTGTGCATCCTTCTTATGTGATGCCTCCCGCTCCCATATATCTTTCCAGTACTGTTCAGTTTCCAGCCTTGGTGGGTCTGCTCTGCTATTATTCCCCTGCCACTGAGCGTACACTTTCGCTGGTTGTGTTATGAACAACCTGTTTATTCGTCTGGCTTCATTCTCTCTTGTGTACCTCTTTAGGCGGCTGGCCAAGGCTTGGAGTCTTTGTTTGGCAGTTTCGAGTGCTTCAGGTATGGGCATCTGGCTGTATTTCTTGGGAACTTGCTTTTTCATTGCACCTTTCTGGGCCTCTGTCATTTGGCTCACTTCTCTCCGTGCTATCTTGATTTTGGCCTCCAGCCTTCTCTTCCATGGTGGGCACTGTTGTGGTCGCATATGGTCATTCTTCTTGTAGCCAAGCATTTCTAGGATCACTGCTGCTGAGGTGTATATCAGCTCATTGGTTTCAGTGATGGTAGCCGTAGGAATTGTTGTCAATGCTGCATTCACATCTTCTAGGAGACTTTCTGAGGGTACTTCACTTAGCCTCTGCAGTGTGTATCTAGGTTCCCGAGCATTCATTCTCACCGTGATCTTGTTCTTCAGGTCAGTTGCTGCCTCGTTCAGCTTGATTGTGCTTATTGGGGTTTCGTCCCCAACCTCTGGACTTTTACATGGATTTAACTCGTCTCTGACCTGGTGCTCTGGTTGGCCTTCGCTATGGCATTTGTGTTGTATCTCATCAATCTCGAGGTGTGATAGCAGGTGCCGTTTATGGATATTGGAACATTGAGCTACTAGTTGCTTGGCCGATAGTGTTGACTGTGGGTATTGAAGTTGCCATTGTTCCCGCATTCTCCGCATGTAACCCCTCTCGCTCGGGTTGCTGGAGTAGTAGCATTCCAACAGATCCTTATTCTCGCATCTCGCCCATTTGTGTCTTGTTCCAGTAGCCCATTTTTCATCAGGGTGCTCTGGTTCCCCAGCACCTGACGCAGACCTTGTTTGTCCGGGCGACGTCTGAGCCGGCATGTCTTTCGTTTCTTGTACTCTCATTATCTCTGAGGTAGGCGGTATCGTTAAAGGTCTTGCCTAAGGACCCACACTGACTGTTGGTAAGGTAATCGCTCATTGCTCATATTGTGCCCCTGCCGGGAATCGAACCCGGGTCTTCCGTTTGTAAGTCATGTCACTTACTGATTGAGCTAGTCAGCCGTAATATATATATATATATATATATATATATATATATATATATATATATATATATATATATATATATTTCAAAGTGTTCCTTTAATTTTTTTGAGCAGTGTGTATATATATATATATATATATATATATATATATATATATATACACACTGCTCAAAAAAATTAAAGGAACACTTTGAAAACATCAGATTTCAATGGTGAAAAAAAAGTGGAATATCTATACTGATATGGACAGTTTAATCAGTTTATCAGGAACAAAAGGATGCCACATCTTTTGATGGAAATAAACGTTTTCAGCCTACAGAGGACTCAGTATATAGACACCCCAAAAATCAAAGTGAAAAAATGATGTGGCAGGCTCGTCCATTTTGCCTAAATTCAATTTCTGCAACTCAAAATTATTTTCAATATCTTGTGTGGCCCCCACGAGCTTGTATGCATGCTTGACAACGTCACGGCATGCTCCTAATGAGATGACGGATGGTGTCTTGTGGGATGTCCTCCCAAATCTGTCTAAGGGGATCAGCAAGCTCCTGTAAAGTCTGAGGAGCAACCTTGCGGCGTCTGATGGACCAAAACATTATGTCCCAGAGGTGTTCTATCGGGGGAAGATCAGGCGATCGTGAGGCCCATTCAATTGTGTCAATTCCTTCATCCTCCAGATACTGTCTGCATACTCTTGCCACATGAGGCGGGGCATTGTTGTGGATCAGGAGGAACCAAGGACCTACTGCACCAGCGTAGGGTCTGACCATGGGTGCCGTTCTCTAGCCTGTAGAGGTCTGTTCGTCCCTCCATGGAAATGCCTCCCCAGACCATCACTGACCCACCACCGAACTGGTCATACTGAATGATGTTGCAGGCAACATAGCACTCTCCTTGGCTTCTCCAGACCCTTTCACATCTATCACAGGTGCTCAGGGTAAACCTGCTCTCATCTCATCATCTCAAAGCAAAGAGCACCAGTGGCGGACTTGCTAATTCTGCTGTTCTATAGCAAATGCCAATTGAGCTCCATGGTGCTGAGCAATGAGCACAGGGCACACTACAGGACGTCGTGCCCTGAGGCCACCCTCGTGAAGTCTGTTTCTGACTGTTTGGGCAGAGATATTCACACCAGTAGCCTGCTGGAGGTCATTCTGTAGGGCTCGGGCAGTGCTCAACCTGTTCCTCCTTGCACAAAATAGCAGATATCGGTCCTGCTGATGGAATGAGGACAGTCTACGGCTCTGTCCAGCTCTCCTAGAGTAACTGCCTGTCTCCTGGAATCTCCTCCATGCTCTGGAGATTGTACTGGGAGACACATCAAATCTTCTTGCAGCAGCTGAGTTGGACATTCTGCGCAACTTCAGGAGGATTAAGAAATCGTCTCATGCTCCCAGTCGTGATAATGACTCTAGCTAAAGCCAACACTTGTGGAAAAACAGTTAATAAAAGATCAAGAGGGCGGAACTTGAAATGGCCTCCACCTGCAAAACCAGTCCTGTTTTGGGGACCATCTCGTTGTTTAATTTTATATATATATATATATATATATATATATATATATATATATATATATATATATATATATATATATATATATGTATTTTTGTACATTTGTATATTATTATATTATTATTCCGCTGGCAGCAGAAAACGCCATAGACCAGTGCGGAAGTATGACTTTAACTGCATCAAATTTGATTTTATTCGAGGCAGGAAAAAGGGACAACATGTGGCAAAGATTTTGAATGTATGAAACCACATTCATCTCAAACAAAAGACACTTTACCCCCTTTAAACTAAAGCTACATTTGTCGTATCTTAAAGAACATTTTTTTCTTACTATCTTATGTGCAATATCCTATATTTTAATTGAATCATTAATATTCAACTGTGCAGTTTTTACTATATTTCTTATTTATATTATATCTGTATAGTGCTCAAACTGTGGATGACATTATAGTGTCTGTCTTAAGAATATTGGTAAAAAGCACAAAGCCAAATGGCTATTCTCAGAGAGTCCAGTAATGTTTTATACTCTTTCTTTCAAGTAGAGTACATGAGTAAAGAATAGTTAATTAATATTTGATTTTGGGTACATTTTGTTTGCATTTATTCATTCAAGTGTTTGCTGTTAAAGCATAGATTTGTATTTTACCTTTATGTGTAAAAAAATCGAATCGAATCATTATTGAAGTACAGTTTTTTTTTGTATTGTATTGAGGCACATTCTCACTCTTGAAACTGCATAATGTTACGGTGGCTTACAATAATAGTAAATATTCTATATTTTGGAGGAATAAAAGCATAGTCATAGTCTAGTATAGTCTCTGCACTACTCTATGTCAAATGAAATTCAACAGACACTTTCACACATAATTCCTGATTTTGCAGCTTTGATCTTCACACAGTGGATTACGAAAAATGAAGATGGGATTTTTTTTTTTTTTCCACAAATCCCCTGGTTCAGTCTGACATTTTTCTATGCATTGGTGGGCACATTTGTATTTCACCTGAACTCTCGCTGCCCCAGTCAAAAAAAAAAAAAATTCTATCTAGACCCATATACACCTCCAAATGGAGAAATTATGCCGTTTGTAGAGATATAACTGCTTTTTCTGGCTTCAGCTAATACATTTATCATCATATCTTTTGTCATATCAATATCTTGCCCTAATTTATGTTATACAGGAGCTTAATGTATCATCTGTATACATCCAGCAGCTTCATTTGCTTGACTACAAGTGTGCAAGTGCAAAATATTTCTATACCTGTAACATCATGAGCGCTCATTTAAACTGAACTATAGCAGCTGTTTTTTTATCTGCATTGTATGATTGCTTCAACGCAAAACTATAGTGTGAGGTAGGATGAACTAGCGACAAACTGACATAAAGCACAATCACACGAATCAACAACTGCTTGTTGACCTGTGCTGTTAAGTAGGTTTGTCTTTTAAATGGCAATTTACAACTTGCTGCAAACTTGTATGGTTTTGAATTTAAAGGGTCTGTATCATGCTATTTTACGCTTTCCACAATCAACAAAAACAATGAGTACATATTACCTTTGGCACAATAGCTATGTAATTTGTTGTGAAATATGAGTTATTTTGGTGGCTATATTAAGAACTAAGACTAAGACGCACGCTTCACTACAAGCCGCATGTCCTTGTGTGGCTGCCGCGCTTCGTTCATTACTTCGTTCAAAACCTGATGACTGCTGCCACACACACCACACACGAAACAGTCGTAATAAAGATACTTCATGCTTCATCTATTGCAGATTCGTCACGTCACGGGTTTATAAGTGACGGGAGGACGGCGTTTAAATACACGCTGATAGCGCGGAGCGTGCCTCTGAGCAATGTGCATCACTGTGGACAAGCACAGCAGCCAGCCTGTCACGAACGAGACAGGACAACCATGTGCAACACAGACTCTTTATTTAGGGAATGGGAAAAGAGGAAAAGCTGGAACGCCAGGCGACTGACTAGCACGAAGGAAAAATGCACCGTCATGAAGGAGTCGGAACAGAGGCAATGAGCAGTGATAGCGCGAGGCATGCGTCACTGCGGACATGTCTGAGTTCATGCGCAGTAGGCGGTAGCCGGCCACGCGCGAGAGAACTGCACCAACTGGTGTAGGAGTTTGGGCACTTGACAGTATTACATGTTCGTTCTTTTATTTTCTGTAAAGCTACAATTCATGCGCAGAACAGTGTGGGAATGGTTATTAAGGGAATGGGAAAGGTTTGTGTAGCATAAAGGTATTGGAGAGGGTTTAAAAAGTTTTAATATTGTGTACTAGACCACAATGCAACAAGAGATTCATACACAACCGTGACTCTCTTTGGTTTCGCTATGCATGATTTCCCCCGGGTTAGTAGAGTGAGTCCACCTGAAGGTGGACACTCTTCAACCACTCGTCAAAATAACTTGTAATACACCCATGCCCTCTGGCGGCCAAGAATAAACATTACGTGTTGGAAATTTCTTCACATATTTATTTAAATTCCCAATTAATACACATACCGTGGATTTTGACTGTCACGGTTCCTTTTCGGAACGTAACCCCTGTGAAATCGAGGGTTCACTGTATTGTAGAGCCTTATGTCCTCGATCCAGAGTACTATTCATCAATGCACATGTTGATGTGTTTTACAAATCAGTTTTTTATACAACAAATTACGTCTGTCGTATTGTGCTTGACAACGCATCGAACATTCGTTTCTCTCTTATGTCATCACTAAGCTAGTGATTTTATTTACTCACAGCTCTGTCCTGTCCAGCAGGTTTGATTTTGGTACTTGCACTAATTTTAAGATTTAATCTCCAACCCAATACACTTTTTTTTTTACTGGCTAAGGTTTTATTGGATTGAGAGGATCTCGTGTTTAGAGAGCAGAACAAACAGAAATGCTCAGAGAAGGGAGAATGGAGACAAACACTACTTTGGCGGGTGTTTTTGGAGAGGAATTATTAACATTTTAACATGGCTAAAATCTCAAAAGTTGATTTAGCATATTTCTGCAGTCAAATGTGGTATAAATGTGGTACTACATGAACGTGAACTACATGCACTCTTGAATTCCTTTCAGCAAACAAGGTACTTGTTTGTGCGGAAATACTTACCGTATTTTCCGGACTATAAGTCCCTCCGGAGTATAAGTCGCACCAGCCATAACATGCCCCAAAAAGTGAAAAAAAAAAACATATATAAGTCGCTCCGGAGTATAAGTCGCATTTTGGGGGGCAATTCATTCGACAAAATCCCACACCAAAAACAGTCATGAACGAGCAACAACAGGCTAAACGATAGGTATGCTAACGTGACAAACACGAACAAAGAGCTGAGAACGGGCCTGATGTAACATATAGAGTGATTAAGGACAACTATTACATGAATAACATGTTTATAAAACCATTGGTGTCACTCCAATTCATTAAATCCATCGATCATTTGATACGATAGCAACAGGCTAAACGATAGGTATGCTAACGTGACAAACACAAACAAAGAGCTGAGAACGGGCCTGATGTAACATATAGAGTGATTAAGGACAACTATTACATGAATAACATGTTTATAAAACCATTGGTGTCACTCCAATTCATTAAATCCATCGATTATTTGATACGATAGCAACAGGCTAAACGATAGGTATGCTAACGTGACAAACACAAATGAGGAGCTGAGAACGGGCCTGACGTAACATATAGAGTGATTTAGGACAACCATTACATAAATAACATGTTTATAAAACCATCGGTGTCACTCCAATACATTAAATCCATCGATCGTTCTTTGTCAACAATGGCTGCGCGCGGCTGAGGGCGCTTGCAATTCAAAATATTCCACAGGCTCATATAACGATAGATAAACTATATTTCAAATAACTATAATATAAGCAATAATATTATCAAACCATCCGTGCACTTTAAATCCATTAAATCCATCGATCAAATTCCTCATCCTTTGTCAACATCGCCGCGCGTGCGCCCTGACGTCAGCCTCGTCTTTATTCCACAGATCTAGTATATAACTATATTGTAGCGTTAACAAAGTACAAGGATAGACGTGGGTTTGGTAAACGGCTCTTTATTCCACAAAACAAACTTCCAAGCGTGTGGCGGCGTGGACTTCCAGAGACGATAGCTCCATGGCAGAGGACCGGGCGTGCGTAATGGCCATGTCCGAGCCCCATGCACCGTTCGCGGACAGCCACTCGGTCGAGCGCCGGCCCCCGACTCAGTAGAGTAGGACCGGGCGTGCGTAAAAGCCATAATAGTTTTTCAAACCTTCTATGTCACTTCAAATCCTTAATTCCTTTAAACTCTTTGTCCTCCGTGTCACTTAGAAATGATCACCGCTAATGATGCCGGTCGTCCTTACGTTGATCGCGCCGCGCGGTGCCACTGACGTCACTTGAAATAGTAATCCATTGGTACATCACGGTTCTCCAAACTTTCTTTCTGCTGCTAGATTACTGTTTTCAGCTGCATATTTTACAACTTGAAGTTTGTAACTTGCAAAGTATGACTTTCTTTTAGGTGCCATTTTTCTTAAGCCCACCCAGTTGATGAGTCACGGCCAACGGTGAAATTTAAAGCGCCCTCATCCAGTTTCGTCTGAAAATATATATTTTTTTCAGATGTAGTTTTTTGTTTTGTTTATTTGGTTGTTTTATCAAAGACAAAGTCTGCTTTATTGTCGATTTTTTTTTTCATATACCAAGACACACAAAGAGATTGAAATTACGTTCCCACTATCCCTCGGTGAGATAGTACACATATCCATACAAGCAACACAAAAAAAACCCAAGAAGGCATAAACAATGAATAAATAAGAGTGTTGAATAAATGATAAATAAACAAATAATAATAAATACTAATAATACATATAAGAGGAGCAAACAGACAGTGGACTTGGATATGGTGCTTTAAAGTGTTAATTGCTTTATTTGATGTTTTCTCTATTTTTTATGTTTTGAATATGTTCAAGATAAAGATATAAAAGCATGTTAAGTGATCAACTATACTAAAAATAACATGGGAAGTGGTCAACTATACTTTTAAGTGATGTCTTAATGATCAAGTAAAAATTTGTGAAAAAAAAACATATATAAGTCGCTCCTGAGTATAAGTCGCCCCCCCCCACCCAAACTATGAAAAAAAACGCGATTTATAGTCCGGAAATTACGGTAATCTCCAGGCTCTGTTCAGTTTTGTTTTAATTAGACTTGGAATAATAATGACAGCAATAGGTTTGCTGACAGTGACTTTACAGTGTTCCCATGCTTACAAATTATATATTCCTGGTTGTATTTTATCTTCTCCCTTTTGACCACAAAAGTAGAGCAATGAACTAATATGTTTTCTTAAAAAGGCACTGGTGGCTAGTTTTGTATTGCTCAATGACTTTGACTTATTTCTTTGTTGTTGTTGTTGTTTTTTGCTGCTCCACTACTGCAGTTGTCACCCCTCCAGCTATTAAACTCTTCTCCTTGGAAAACAAGAACATAGCAAATGAAGCTTCTTGCTATTGACTCTTGCACTGCCTTATATACTCTCCAGGGTTCATCTCCTTTCCAGTGCTTCTAATTACAGCTGCCAACTGCAACATCTTGCTTTATGAAATTTCCCCAAGGGCAAAGTCATGAACACTCCTTCAGTTGTGTTTGAATTCTTATGCCCATCTTTTCTTTGCGCATATGTCTGACTGCTGGGTCAAGGATTGGGATGGATAATTAGAATTGTTTTTCCCAGAGAGCTTTCATTATATCTGAGTGGTTAGGGTTGTCACACTGTGGTGAAATAAAAAATGTACAAGAAATGAATGAGGAACTCCTCCTCTTCTTTGCTCAAAGAACCCTAACACCCCCACCTCCACACAAACGAACAAATGCACGCAAGATGCGTAGGACAATGCAATATTTAGAATTTGGTCTGAACCTAACATTAGTCTGTTATTATCTTGAATGACCTTCTTTTTTTTTAATAATGTGAGGCTCCTTTTATTATGATAAGAGCTTCTGTGGAATGCCACTGATTTAGTTGTACTCCATCCTTCAAGGTGTGTTGTGGGTGTCGTATGATCAAGAAAGAACAAGTTATTCACAGTGGAACAGCCCCTGTAACAGCGCCAACTCCCCTCTTTATTGACTCTCCCTTTCAGTGTGCCAACAGCTAAGTAGGAGAGTGAAATTAATGAGGCGTTATGTCATAGTGACTTACATTATGCATGTTGACAGGTTCTTCCTCCACATCTAAAGATGTTTTGTAATTGGAAGAGTGTGCAGAACGATTTTACAAAATAACTTTTTACCATGATGCCCTTCTTAGGATGCTACATATAAACCAAGGCATGTTTGGAACGATGGCTATAGCACACTGAGTCTTGGCTTTAGTTGGTTAAATGGACATCAGACAAATTTTTACATGAACAACACTGTAGTTTGCTGATTTACTAGTGCATCTCTGGTTAGTCTGGTACTAAGCTTCAATATGTCACCATGGCCAAATGTAATTCCAATTCTGAGGAAACTTAATTTCATAAAATTTGTCCAACATTTTTGGGAAAACTATGCCTTCCAAAATTCACATTTTGGATATTGAACTCTGTATCTGAACTATGGTCAAAATGTATTATTTAACTGAATTTTGGTCAGTTCCCATTTAAAAAGTTCCCTTCAGTACTTTTGTGCACTGCACTGGTTAGCACGTCCGCCTCAGAGTTAAGAGGGTGTCGGTTCGATTCCACCTCCGGCCCTCCCTGTGTGGAGTTTGCATGTTCTCCCTGAGCCCGTGTGGGTTTCCTCTGGGCACTCCGGTTTCCTCCCACATCCCAAAAACATGCTTAATAGGCCCACTGAGCACTCTAAATTGCCCCTAGGTGTGAGTGCGAATGCGGATGGTTGTTCGTCTCTGTGTGCCCTGCGATTGGCTGGCAACCAGTTCAGGGTGTCCCCTGCCTACTGCCTGATGACCGCTGGGATAGGCTCCAGCACACCCGCGACCCCTGTGGGTACAAAGCGGTACAGAAAATGGATGGATGGATGGATGGATGGATGGATGGATGGATGGATGGATGGATGGATGGATGGATGGATGGATGGATGGATGGATGGACAGAACAAAAAACATTTCACTTGTGGATGACACATCTCTTAATCTCCAAACCACCAATTACTACAGTATGTCAATAAGGATCGGTAGCTGCCCCCACAGCTCTGCAAAAATAATTAAAAGATTTGTTGTGTTGCCAGAAAACAGGTTTACTACCGTTTGGTTTTGTTGTTCGCTGAAGCGAGTTTTGTAGGCATGTTTAACCTCCAATGCCAAGTCGTCCCGTGATGAGGGGTATAAGGTGTTCGATATTCACAAGGCACAGTTCTAGTGTTGAAATAATTACTTGCATGCATTTCATCTGCCATGACAAGCGTAATCAAATATTTGTTTGTCTTGGGCAAGATCCCCACTCATAGCTTGTGTGCTAGCAATCAGCAGCTTCACAATTGATATTCAAGACTGTGAATGCTGAGATCGAAAGCAATAAATCCATGAAGCAGATGATAACACCATCCACAACGCTTCAGTGTCTCATTTGTCACACACCCAGATTGCTATTAAAGTGGTCTACGAGCATTGCCATCATCTAATTTGAGAAGGCTCTCTGTCTATCTTCCCTCCGAGCCACCTTTCTTTCTCTATCTCCTTTCAGTTTACCTCCCAGTCATCTTGTCTGCTTCTCACGCTCTCCCTGTCTCCCGAATGCTAAATTGTTGATCCAGGAAAAGCCTCCTGTGATTTTTGGATTTATATGTTATGTCTATTTCAAGTCCAAACTGTATTGTTGTCAGCTTAAATACATTTGTCAGTTATTTTTAAGAAATCAAACAACAAAGAGTGTGATCAGTGAAATAGTTGTCCATGTGTGACTGCTGTAGTGGAGTGAACATGCTGTCCATATGATTCTCTCAAAAATACCCCCTATGTATGTACTGCATAAACGGTTACCGAATGATAAAGTGCAGTGATGATTGAGGACAATACTTTTTGGCCACTGCACTACTAATGTATTGTGATAATTGTTGGATGTTGATCAAAGTACAAACTTGTAGTATAAAGATGGATAAAAATAATTACAATAATGTTCGGACTATAAACCGCACCGGACTATAAACCGCACCGGACTATAAACCGCACCAGCTAAAATCCGGGGATATTTTAGTTTTTTTCTTATAAAGCCGCACCGGACTATAAAGCGCATGTGCGCACGAGTTATTTACAAAGAAAGACAGTACACAGAAAGCCTTTTTAAAGTTTTTATAACATATTTAACATGCCTTTCTAAACGCTGCCTGTGACGCAGCAGTAGTACCGCAGCAACACTGAAATGTGCACGTGAGTTATTAACAAAGAAAGACGGTACACAGAAAGCTTTTTTACAGTTTTAATAACATACCTTTACATTTCTTTCCCAACACTGCCTGTGATGCGGCAGTAATACCGCAGCAACTCGGAAGTAATACAGCACTAATAGGGCTGGATTAAAAAAAACATACTGGTAAACGTCACTGAGACACAGCGGTAACACAGCAGCAACACGGTAGAACAGCACTAAAAGGGCTGGTTAAAAAAGCATACCAGTAAAAGTAAAAAAAAGAGCTTCATCGTTTCATCTTCGTCCTGTGCACTGAAACCATCGAAGTCTTCCTCCTCAGTGTCCGATTGGAATAGCGTTAGATATCCTTCGCCACACACTTTGTCAGTCTCTCTTTCGTCGTCGCTTTTATGCATTTCTTATAGCATTTTCCATGATAAGGGTCTGTTCATGCTATTTTTATTCATGCAGCCAGCGCTAGATTACATTAAACTAGCGAGCGACACGTATAGCTCCAGAGTAAACGTGATCGGGAAATAAAGAAAAGGGTGACGCAACACAATGCCATCAACATCGACTGCCTTTAACTCAAAAACGGCATCATATGCATTTCTTTTGTCCCCCATAATGACGGTTTGTGCATAAAAGCTTCCTTTCAGTCATGTCTGTCTTGATCTCGTTCTGTCTCCTGTCTCTTCTTTGTGTGAATTATATGGTACTATTTGCCTGGCAGATACACATGCGTTCAACACACCACTTTTCTCCCCAGTGACAGTGTCATATATCCCTCCGCCCAGCAAAGCGGTGCTGCACAACAGCGGTCCAAAGCCTTTTTACGAGTGTATAAAAGTGATCAAGTCATCACAAAAATCATGGGAAAAAATCCTATAAAAGCCCCCCATAATGACGGTTTGTGTATAAAAGCTTCCTTTCAGTAATGTCCGTCTTGATCTCGTTCTGTCTCTTCTTTGTGTGAATTATACGGCACTATTTGCCTGGCGGATACACATGCGATCAACACACCACTTTTCTCCCCAGTGACAGTGTCATATATCCCTCCGCCCAGCATAGCGGTGCCGCACAACAGCGGTCCACAGCCTTTTTACGAGTGTATAAAAGTGATCAAGTCATCACAAAAATCACAGGAAAAATCCTATATAAACCGCACCGGACTATAAGCCGCAGGGTTCAAAATTTGAGAAAAAAGTCACAGCTTATAGTCCAAAATTTACGGAAACTAATGTGTACTTTTCTCATTTCTATTCAAAAGGGTTTAAAAATATTTGATATTTTGGTGTTAAAATAGAGTCATTAGGTCAGTGGTGTCAAACAAATGGCCCGCGGGCCGAAACCGGCCCACAAGGAGGTTCGATCATGCCCGCATTCGATCAGGCCCGCAGGATAGTTTAAAAGTGAAAAAATGCTTAATTCATGGATTATCCGCTATGGGGCACACTGTTTTGATCAGAGTAGAAGACAACATTGTTTTGATCAGAGAAGACAAACCCAACACAGCAGAAAGTAGCAATGCGCCAATTCCTGCTTGTTACGACGTTGTTTCTACCCTGGTCTCTACACCTCCCCTACACCCTCGTTAGCCAAAATGTCATTATCCAAACGGAGAACAGTAGATACGGAGTGTAGAATTTTCAATGAAAAATGGACCACGTCCTATTTATTTATAGAAATGCACGGAAAACCTTTGTGCTTGGTGTGTTTGCAACAAGTTTTGGTATTGAAGAAATATAATATTCGACGCCACTACGAGACTCTTCACAGCGAAAAATATGACGGCTTGCAAGAACAAGTGAGAAGAGATAAGATCAATGAATTACAGGCGGGAAACAGCAATCAACTTTCATCCAGAGCCGACAAGTCAGTGAAGCAGCGGTAAAAGCCAGCTAA
The DNA here is from genome assembly GCF_059516105.1 of Syngnathus floridae. Classification (NCBI taxonomy): domain Eukaryota; kingdom Metazoa; phylum Chordata; class Actinopteri; order Syngnathiformes; family Syngnathidae; genus Syngnathus; species Syngnathus floridae. The sequence goes on along the minus strand of NC_142419.1, from coordinate 4,721,064 downwards.
CTAATTGCCAGCGAAATAGCATTAGAATCAAAGCCGTATTCCGATGGTAACTTTGTTAAATGATGCATGATGAAGGCGGCTGAACTTGTATGTCCCGAGAAACTTTTGCTAATATTAGCCTGACGAAGAATACTAAAGCAGAGAGGATTTCGGACCTATCAGCAGATTTAGATTTAGCCAATTGAAACAGATTCAAGTTATTTATTGCATTTCCCGTTGCAATTGATGAGAGCACTGACATCACAGACGTGGCACAACTGGCCTTATTTATTCGTGAAGTTGATGGACATTGACTGTTACTGAAGAGTTTCTTGAGTTGGTGCCAATGATGGACACCACAACAGCCGAAGACATTTTAGACATTTGTCTAAGGAAATCTGAGGTGTTTTATGAAAGGTTTTGGAAAACGAATGTTCATTAAATTTCAACATTTTCCTAATGTTCTTGTGCTTCTTTACACTAAAAAAAAAGGAAAGACATGAGATTCTGGTGATTTATAGCAGACTATGGTATAATTTTAACAGTCCGGCCCACTTGACATCTACCGAGGCCGTATGTGGCCCACAATGTGAAATGAGTTTGACACCCCTGCATTAGGCCCATAAGCACAGTTGGGCATTTCATGGATATCCTATTGTTTGTTTTCCTTTCATCCATACACTGCATAATATTGATTTCTACATGTGTGTACAGTAGTTGTTGGTTTGCATATGTTAACATGGAGTGATAGTTACACAATAAACGATGTTCAACATGTCAGGAAAAAAGATTGTCAGTTCTCAAGTGCATTAATAATGACTTTACAATAAATATAACAGCTTGACATTCTCCTTTTTATTAGGCTCCTTTCAATCCACACAGCCTTCTAAAGTGCTGCCACCACTGCACAAATCAACTGTAACCTGAAATTTACAACTAGCCTCTCAATTCCGTCAAGTCACAAAAAGTAACATAGAGTGATGCATTTTACTGTTAGCAATAATACTGTAATTGCCCATAAGCAGGCGTGTATGATTCTTTTCTGTTTTATCTTTGGTCACATTCAATAGTTGCCTTTAAATTCATGCATTTTATAGTTTGGCAGACTGTATTTTTGCTTTCTTCTTTCATACATTTATTTTTCCTAGGGATTGCATAGCCCCACTTAACTAGGGTGTCAATCTTGATAAGAGGTATTTTTACCAATTTCATCAAAAACAATGTTTGAATTCAAATGTAATAATCTTTGCCACTGCCTTTGTATGAAGCCATTTTCTACCTCTTCCTCAATAAAAGAGAGAAAAAATAAGATCTACACAGTTGTGGACGGGCAAAAAAAAAAAAAAACTAGCTAGAGTTCAGATGATTCTGAATGTATTCCCTTTACATATGGATGCAGGCCACTGTGCTCATTCAAAACAGCCCCAAAAAAGATCTGTGTTGTCAGAGCAATCCTGTCTTGGAGGTCTGCAACTTTTCCTTTCAATACGTGCTTTGTTTTGTGCTCCAACTTACGCTGTCAGCTGTGGGACATTATATAGAAAGACCTGAGTGAATTCTCATCATCACCCACTGACTCTTTACCCAGTTTGTGGTATTTTGTTGGACCTCACTGATAAATTGTTCCTGACAGCTGATTTGTTTGATGTCAGAAGTAGTGACTGAAGCATTGGTAATGCGGTGCGCTGGAGGAGGAGCCTAAGAGCTTACTTTTCCGTTATTGCCTCACCTGCATGGGCTATACTTCTTTTTTTTTTTTTTCATTTGTCAATGATACGTTGATCTCTTCATGTCTACCTAAAGTATGTGCAACCCAAAGTTGATAATAGAAAACGTATTAAACATTTTGGCATGGTTCTCAAATGAGCACAGGCGGCTGTGCTCATTTTCCTGACCCACCGACCTCATGGTTAAATTTAGACTCACGGCACATCAGGGTAAGGTTAATTATTAATGTACAGCTATGTCATTTTAAAATAAGTGAATAAACCTTTTGGTTTTTTTTCTCCTTTTATTTCCAAATTACAACACAATTATACCAGGTCTACACAATGACAGCTTAGTAAAAGAATGGAATGTATTGTTTTATAAAAATATATATTAAATTCATATTTAACACAACTGAATTACATGGCCCCTTCAAAAAATTAAGCTCTGACATGCAGTCCCGAACTCTGTGATCAGCTAGCTTACTTAAAGTTTTCTAGGGCAGAGGTCCAGTGCCCAATTTTCACGTAAAGACATGTTTTGACTGACTGTCGAAGCTGTGGTGCAACGACATGGAGCCAACGGCAAAGATGAACATTAGTAGCGAGCCAGCCTGGCCCTGCCCGCCGTCACAACCATTCTTTTTAGGGTATTATGCAACCTGCCGCAAGAGTCAAAGTAGCAGTACGCTGTTCTTGTTTACAAAAATGTTAATAATTTTCATGCACTTGAATGTGTCAAACTGTACAATGTGGAGTTATTAATGTTACTGCACTTTCATTTGTTCAGCTGTACAGTGTGCGTCATTAATGTTAATGCACTTGCAAACTGAACAGTGTTTACATTTACAAGGCGCCAGTGAGGTGCTTTGCAAAATTAAGTTGCTATTAACTTCAATATCAGAAATTAGTGCACTGTCGTGGTGTACCCAAAACTAGTCATGAATGTTCATGACAGGAACTTTAACTTTTTAAGCTGTACGGCATTTACATTCACATGGCTCGGAGGAAGTGACACACTATGTAGATGTACATGTTTATTCATAGATTGTGCCAAGTTTAAATTTGCATTAAATAAATGCACAATTGTACATTTTCCCGTTTATGGGTACAGTCAAACCTCGGTTTTCAACCGCAATCCGTTCCAGAAGGCGGTTCAAGAAGTGAATCAGTTGAATTCCGAATCTAATTTTCCCATTGCAAATAATGGAAAAAAAATTAATCCGTTCCAAGACAAAAAAACCCCCGCCTTTTTAAAGCATTTTTTTCATTTGCGCATTTTTGTCCGATCGCGCAACTGCAGCACACCGCCGACTGCGCAACTGCATCGCGCTGGTCGCATTATTGTGACAGAGCCGTCGCTGAAATCTAGAAAATATTTTTCAAGTCCTGATGTACTTTCCAAAATTTAAGTGGACCTCACTGCGCAGGGAGCTTAATTTGGTCTGATCGCGCAACCGCAGCGCGCCGGGCGCTCACTGTCGCATTGCTTTAAGAGCGTCTTTGTGTTTTAGGATGGCTTTACTGCTCCCAGTTGCTTTCTTTGGAGGCATGATTAGGGGTTAATACTGCTGGATTCTGTCCACAATTTAGGGAGCGCGTTATCTGCGCCTCACGGCAAAAGCCTTTGCCAATCACCTGTTATCCAATTTACTCACTGCGTGCTCGTTTGATTTCTTCAGATTTAGGAAAATGCAAAGACACTGAAGCAGAAATTAGACTTACACAGATTGGTTGAGTTCAATCACAATTCTTGTTCAAAAAGCTCTGTTTTCAGGAAAGTACAATACAGCGCTAGGCCCTTCAAGAGCGGAAAGTTTCCATTCAGAAAAGGCAAAGTCCAAGGTTGTTAGATCAGTTTTATATTCAGTAGCACATTGTGGGCCGAGATTGATGGGTGATGAGTTTTCGGGGTGGGGCAAGTTCGAAGGAGAGTCTGCTTGCATGGGAGTGGTGCTGATTATGGGCAATTCGGTGTGGAGGTGGGGTTCTGTTGATGTGTGTGTGTGTGGAGGGGGGGCTGTTGTCTTCCATCCCGTCTTTCGGCCTTGGCGATCATCTTTGGCCGAGTCTTTGGGTGGCTCCTTCTGGCACCTGCTGGTTTTATCTCCACGTGACCTTCCTGTGAAAATTCTTCTCCAATCTTGGACATAGACTGTCGTACTGCTGGATTCTTTTAATTTTGTCATTTTGTACGAAATTATGTTAGCTTTTGGCTGTGACATCATTAATCTATTGCTGTTCTTTTGATACATCATGTCTTTGCTTATTCTTAGTTTAATCATGCTTCCAACCGTATCTTTTCTTTGTTAGGCAAACTATTTCCCTCTGTGCAGAGCGTTCAGTAGTAATCAAAAACTGGCGTCTAGCATTAGTCAAAACACAAGATACAATCAAGTACTGAACAGTCAAGACGACTCTGGTCGTGTCCATGATTCAGAGAAAAAACATCAGGCATGCATTACACAGTTCCTTAAGGGTCATTAAGCTATTTAGGCAATATATCAAAAGTCATTTGTTATTTCAATGTGCTCAGAAATATATCAGATCATAAAGTTATAAAAACCTTTCTCATCACCATTTATGAAAAATGTCTAGTTATGTCTTCTTTATTGATTTGGTGTGTAGGTATAATTATATGCTTAAAATGTTTCTTTTCTTTATTTAAGATGTGAATATACTTGTCTGCTTATGTACTTTATTCAATGAGGTTTGAGCATATCTGTTTTTGTAGCTAGGCAGGACTTTTTGTATTTTGACCCCATTTCCTGCACTACAATCCTCAAAGCGGAGTCAGTCAGCACCCGGACCGCGCAATCGGGGTTTTTCGGGTCCTTTCGGCTCATCTCGCAAGGTTCAATCCCCGAATTTTGTTCGACAACCGAAGCAAAAAAATCTCATATTTTTTGTTCGAATTCCGATTTGTTTGAGAACAGGGACGTTCGAAAACTGAGGTTTGACTGTATTTTTTTTTTGAGTGACACAAATCATGATATATCATTTTAAAAAATAATCTGACTGTATATTGTGGATATCGCCGATATTGTGTATCGCATTATTGGATAGTGTCACAATATTGAATCGTGAGTTACCCGTATTGTGTCCCACCGAGATATATATATATATATATATATATATATATATATATATATGGCTATATATAGATATATTGGTTAGCACGTCCACCTCATAGTTGAAAGGTGCAGGGTTTGTTTCTGGCTCCAGCCTTTCTGTGTGGTGTGTTGGATTTCGTTCACAATTTAGGAAGCGCACTATCCGTGCCTCACGGCAAAAGCCAGAGCCAATCACCTGTTATCCAATTTACTCCCTGCATGTTCGTTTTCTTTTGCAATGTAAGGAAAAGACTGAGACACCGAAACAAAATTTAGATTTACACAGGTTGGTTGAGTTCAATCACAATTTTTGTTAAGAAAGCTCTGTTTTCAGGAAAGTACAATACAGCGCTTGGCCTTTCGTGCGACCATGCTCAAGAGCAGAAAGTCTCCATTCAGAAAAGGCAACGTTCAAGGTTCTTTGCTCAGCTTATATTCAGTTGCACATGCCGGTGTGGGCCGAGTTTGATAGGTGATGAGTCTTTGGGGTGGGGCAGGTTCGCAGGAGACTTTGATTCCATGGGAGTGGGTGCTGGTTCGGTGAGAGCTGGTACCGTGGGGTTGGGTGCTGATTATGGGCGATTCGATGTGTGTGGGGGCTGTTGTTTTCCTTTCCATCTTTCAGCCTTGACGATCATCTTTGGCCGAGTTCTTGGCTGTCTCCCTCTGGCACCTGCTGGTTTTATCTCCAAGTGACCTTCCTGTAAACATTCTCCTCCATTCTTGGACATGCACCCACCTCACCCACGGTTGCCCCTTGTTCCTTCATTATCTTTCGAATTTCTTCATTTTGTACGGACTTATGTGAAGTTTTGGGTGTGACATCATCAATTCGTTAATGTTTCCTGACTATGCATAGTTCTTACTCACCACTTACCATGCATTTGTTTGTTTGTTCTTTTGACACTCCATGTACTTGTTTGCATTGTCACATTCTTAGTTTAATTATGCTTCCGCCCATATTTTTCATTATTAGTCAAAACATTTTCTTTCTGTCCAGTACATTCAATAGTAATCCAAGGCTGGCGTCTAGCAATAGGCAAAATACGACGTCACATCAAGCATTAATCAAGACATAAGATATAAACAAGTACAAAACATTCTTAGACACCTTGGGCCGTGTCCATGAATTAGAATAACATCAGGCATGCATTAAAGAGTTTCTTAAGGGTCATTAAGCAATTCAAGCAATGTATCAAAAAACATTTGTGCACAGAAATACATATCAGATCATGAAGTTATAAAATCTTTTGTCATTACCATATATAAAAATGTCTAGTTATGTCTTCTTTATTGGTTTGGTGTGCAGGTATAATTATATGCTTAAAATGTTTCTTTTATTGATTTAATATGTGGATATACTTGTCTACTTATGTACTTTATTCAATGAGGTTTGAGCATATCTGTTTTTGTAGCTAGGCAGGACTTTTTGTATTTCGACCCCATTCCTTCAGGTGTTTACATGTTCTTGTGCCTGTGCACAGTTACCTCCTACATTCCAAAAACATAAATGTATATATTCCATCCAGCATCAAGTCTACTTTCGTATTGTAGAGTTTTGACCCTTTGCTTTGCTCCTATATCTACCCCTCTATCCCTTCACAGGTTTTGGGTTTGTAACATTTGAAAACGAAGATCTAGCGGAGAAAGTCTGTGACATCCATTATCATGAAATACATAATAAAATGGTGAGTGGCTCCTGTAGTACTTATATTGTGTTTGATTAATCTAGTGTGGCAGCAAATTGACAGCACAAGTTGAATCACACACACATTTGTTATGCTTCTGTAGTATAATGCAAGTAAGGGTCTCCCACTCAAAGCAGGCATTTTGTTTTGGAATTGTTTATGACACTGAAGTTGACAAATATTTTCTCTTGTGAAATCATGAATCTGTATTACATTTATGATGGCCACTTTCTAATAAACAAAAAAAAAATGTTGAAAGTATACACAATGATGTAGTAGTGCAATGGCAAGTTCTTGCGTTGCAGTTATACATCACTGAGGCATCCTGGCGCCCTGGATTTGTAGCTCAGCGGTTAGTTCTCTGCGGTTCCAAGCCAGGGATGCGGGTACGATGCCCAAGTAGTGTGTGATTACTTTTTTTTTCTTCTGCAAAGTCAGGAAAGGCGGATTCGGGTTTGAGCTTCGACCGTCCTAATTTTGACGAAATGACAAACACAGCTAGGATTGGCTGGGGAAAATGTACTTCCATTTCACAATGGTGCATAAAGCACAAATGTTGGCAGTGTGTACTGCAATATAATGACTTGATGACCACTGAACAACGACTATATATGACTAAAACGGATTCGTCTGAAGAGGTTAAGCAGGATATCAAAGCTCCCCCACAGTTTCTTTCAGGCAAAAAGAGAAGTTACCACAAGGACCACTCCAAATTTCTCTACTGAAACCACGTGACTTATGTATTTCCTAATTCTTTGACCTTGGGATAATTAGTCAACCGCATTTTATCAGTATCAACCTCTAACTAGGTGATGACAACAAAATTAGAATATTAGCTCTCAACACTTTCTTGTCACTGGTGTTGAGCAGTTGAAGTGGCAGATTTTGTATGCACTCAATGTTACATTGGAGAAAAAGTAAACTAGAATATAAAAAAATGAATACCCTTAAAGACGGTTAAAGAGGGTTTACATGTATCATTTGTAGAAAAATGAACACAAGAATTCTTTCTGAATTGGTTACAATGTTTGCTGTGTTAATTGTTTTCGTCTCTCATTTCTAACATTGCAAAGTAGCACTTTTTTGGTTTTAAAGTATTTTTAATATTCTTTTCAAGAAAGTGGAAAATTTCATGTACTCCATGTAATGTAAATTGTCAGAGGCTTTCGGAAGTTGCTAAATAACAAATAGTTTGGGTAGTTTTACTAAAGCTTTTATTTTTCATTTCTATTTTTATAGTGCCATAATCACTCATTTTCTTTGCTTCACAGGTAGAATGCAAAAAAGCCCAACCAAAAGAAGTAATGTACCCACCTGGGACACGGGGTCGGGTCAGAGGTCTGCAGTATACAATGGATGCTTTCATGCTTGGTAAGGGTATGCTGAGTAAGTAAAATATTCCATTTCAGTGTGGCATGCATACATGCATTTTAAACGCATGTACTTTCTCATACGCCTGCATTTTTAATATATCACTAGCCAAGGAAACCCGTTGAAGTCTGCTTGCCTAAGTAACATGTTTTAAAGTTACTGAACTGAGCATTTGTGGTTTCAAAATAATTTAGCCTTATTCTATTAGTTTTGGTGGGAACGATTGCCCTTCGAACTGATAATTTGACCCAAGAAACCGACCTTGGAATATATGCTATTGGAACAATAAAAATTTAGTTTTAACCCCAACATCAACGGCACATTTGACGTCTAAACGCAAAAACACGCACAAACTTATTGTGGACGTTATCAGGCGCTGGAACAGCTCTTCTGCAGACCAGAACTACGACAAAAACTTGACACTTTGGATTGAAGTGCCATTGCTGTTGTTGAAGATCTCATAAGAATCCTGGGTCCACTCATAACTGCTACCACTTCTCTATTGTGTCGCACTTTTTGTGTCATTCAAGAGTATGATTCAGAAGGCCATAGATGGCTTGAAATGGTGCCGAGAAGTAATGTCAGTGTAGTTATTTTTCACAGTAATGCTTACTTTATTTGTTTAATGTTTGACACTAAAAGCAATTGTATTTTGTTCAACTATTCAGTAAGAGGGAAGATCTTAGCTGCTTACTGTTCTTGACGCAGCATTTGAAAATCAGCGCTTAAAATGGAATGTATTGTTTGTTAAACTATTCAGTAAAGAAAAACCTGAGCCGCAGAAGTGATTGAAGTAGCTTTTGAAAAACAAGCTTGTAACAAAAGTGACTCCTGTTTGTGTTCACATTTGCACTTTAAAGCTAGAACATTAATTCTCGTGTGGTCTGCTCAGTAAAGAAAAAAATTTGAAAACTGTAAAAATCTTAATATCAGACATTATTTTGTATTCAATCTCATGAGACATCTTGTTTCGCAGGATTTGTGTCTCGTCTCATCTCTATCATCCAATTATGCTTTGCACCCAGACAACTGCTTGAGTCTCTTTTATTAAAATACAAAAAGGCTTTCTCAATCACGCTACAAGGGTACCTTCTGAGGGGAAATATTTATGCATTCCACAGTCACAAGTCAGTGTCTGTTAGTCCCCCTTGCACTTGACAATAATAATACAAGAGAAATGAAACTGAAAAATTATTAGAACTGGCAAGAATTCCTACCTTGTACGGCCGTGTTTTGCAGTGTCACACCAATCATAGAGCGGTCAGCACTAATGTGCTTTTTCTTCCAAATCCTGCTGTCAACAACAAATATTGTGTAAAATAATCACACATGAAACCTTGCCTCTGAGAGTTGGAAGTTTCTTCTTTTCCTGATTGGCACGGTTTATTTATCTTCACAAGTAACATGTAGCCGTCTTATCTAATGTGCAAGGATAGCACCTACCCTAGCACCAGACAGTAGTCACGCTTGAGCCTACAACAGTCACCCTTGAGCCAGTTAGTCTTGTTCCAGTCATATACAGTGGGTTGCCAAATGGCAAAAATGAATGAATCTATCTTCATTCATTTTCCTATTATAAAAATACTTACGACGATACGACGATTTGTACACAACATGTGCGGTAGGACGAGTCAGTCGAGGGGGGGGGGGGGGGGGGGCGATTTGTACACAACATGTGCGGTAAGACGAGTCAGTCGACGGGGGGCGCTAGGAATTCACTGGGGAGCCAAGGGGGCGCTAGCCTGAAAAAAAGTTTGGGAACCACTGATATAACCAATAATATTGTCAAACCATCCGTGCACTTTAAATCCATTAAATCCATCGATCAAATTCCTCATTCTTTGTCAACATTGCCACGCGTGCGCCCTGACGTCAGCCTCGTCTTTATTCCACAGATCTAGTATATAACTACTATATTGTCGCGTTAACAAAGTACAAGGATAGACGTGGGTTTGGTAAACGGCTCTTTATTAAACAAAACAAACTTCCAAGCGTGTGGCGGCATGGACTTCCAGACAGACCGGGCGTGCGTAATGGCCATGTCCGAGCCCCATGCACCGTTCGCGGACAGCCACTCGGCCGAGCGCCGGCCCCCGACTCAGTAGAGTAGGACCGGGCGTGCGTAAAAGCCATAATAGTTTTTCAAACCTTCTATGTCACTCCAAATCCTTAATTCCTTCAAACTCTATGTCCTCCGTGTCACTTAGAAATGATCACCGCTAATGATGCCGGTAGTCCTTACGTGGGTATGTTTGTCCTTTATGTAAACAACCGCGCCGTGCCACTGACGTCACTTGAAATAGTAATCCCTTGGTACATCACGGCTCTCCAAACTTTCTTTCTGCTGCTCGATTACTGTTTTCAGCTGCATATTTTACAACTTGAAGTTTGTAACCTGCAAAATATGAGTTTATTTTTGGTGCCATTTTTCTTAAGCCCACCCAGTTGATGAGTCACGGTCAACGGTGAAATTTAGAGCGCCCTCATCCAGTTTCGTCTGAAAATATAATTTTTTTTCAGATGTAGTTTTTTGTTTTGTTTATTTGGTTGTTTTATCAAAGTCAAAGTTTGCTTTATTGTCGATTTTTTTTCATATACCAAGAAACACAAAGAGATTTAAATTACGTTCCCACTATCCCTCGGTGAGATAGTACACATATGCATACAAGCAACACAAAAAAAACCAAGAAGGCACAAACAATGAATAAATAAGAGTGTTGAATAAATGATAAATAAACAAATAATAATAAATAATAATAATAAATATAAGAGGAGCAAAAATGGAGCAAGTGTACATATAGCAGAAGTGGACTTGGATATGGTGCTTTAAAGTGTTAATTGCTTTATTGGATGTTTTCTCTATTTTTTATGTTTTGAATATGTTCAAGATAAAGATATAAAAGCATGTGAAGTGATCAACTATACTAAAAATAACATGGGAAGTGGTCAACTATCCTTGTAAGTAAGTGATGTCTTAATGATCAAGTAAAAATTTGTGAAAACAACATATATAAGTCGCTCCTGAGTATAAGTCACCCCCCCACCCAAACTATGAAAAAAAACGCAACTTATAGTCCGGAAATTACGGTATTTAATCATACTGCAAAAAATCATATGGAGTAGTCATGTGGTTGTCAGTGCTTCTTGAAGTGGAACCACTTAGGATAAGGGAAGAGAGAGATTAGTGACATACATGGACAGCGTATGAATGTGGAAAAGCTGAAGCTAGGAAGAGAGAGGAGATTGGTGCATCCTAAGAGATCCCGCCCAGTCAAGCCCTTAAGTAAGCGATAACCCAGGTCTACCTGAATCAGCCCCAACGATAACATTTATCAAGAAGGTAGCTTTTAGTCTCTCAAATAGTGATAGGGTATATGCCTCCTGAAACAAATCCGGAAGACGGTTTCACAGGAGAAGAGATTGATAACTGATTCTGCTTTTGGAGATTCTGGGAACTTCTGAATCATTGTATTCTAGTCAGCATTAATTCAACTCAAATTGTAAATGGTTATGTTGTGAATAGGCCGCAAAGTAGACCGGGCCTTCTCATGGCCAAGACCACCAAGGTCCAGGCCTACAGACTATGTTGGTTTCTCACTGAACAAATCACCATGGAATGGGAACATTTTGCTTCAACGTGGGTTTGCGAAATCCTTTAGGAACAAACACACCGTGATGAGGAGACTTACATTGTCACCTAAGAAGCTCTCCCAGACCTCTGGTTGTGTTTTAAAACTGCCCTGTACTAGACAGTGTTGTGTCTTTCCAGCTTTGAAGATGCAAAACACCTCATAAACCTCTTAAACAACTGACATCCACACAGCATCAACACCAACCAATGTGGCTGGCATCACGCTGTTGTCTGCTGCTGGCAATTAATATGTATATTACATATTCTCATTCAATTAGCAGTACTCCTCTACTGTACCCTATTTATATGCATCCATCCATTCATCCATCCATTTTCTATACCGCTTGTCCCCACGGGTGTTGCAGGCGTGCTGGAGCCTATCCCAGCAGTCATCAGGCAGTAGGCGGGTGACACCCTGAATTGGTTGCCAGCCAGTCGCAGGGCACACAGAGATGAACAACCAACCGCACTCGCACTCACACCTAGGGGCAATTTGGATTGCTCAATCGGCTTACCAAGCATGTTTTGGGATGTGGGAGGAAACCGGAGTGCCCGGAGAAAACCCACGCAGGCATGGGGAGAACATGCAAACTCCACACAGTGAGGGCTGGAGGTGGAATTGAATCCGCACCCTCCTAACTGCGAGGTGGACGTGCTACCCAGTGCGCTATCGTGCCACACCCTATTTATATTATACTCAATCTTCTGCTTTTCAGTGGATGTTATAATCTGTTTGAGCTGTCTTAGCATTGAGTTGGGTTTGTACATCATCATGTCATCATGTTGCATATTTCAATGACATTTGTCTTGCAGTGAGTATTATCTAGTCCACAGGTGTCAAACTCAAGGCCCGGGGGCCAGATACGGCTCACCACATCATTTTATGTGGCCCACGAAGACAAATTGTGCATCAAATTCGTGTCATTACTAGAATTGCAAATTGTCTTCACTTTTAATAATATCTGGGGTTTTTTTAATATTTGACCAGTTTTTACTCGTCTGATTTGAAAATGAGTTATTTGTCAGTTTGTTTTGTAGCTTTTACTGTATATAATATGAGGTGCTCATACATTTATTTGGGTTGACAGTCATAATGGCCCTCCGAAAGAAGCTATGACTGCAATGCGGCCCGCGAAAAAAAATTTGTTTGACACCCCTGATCTAGTCTATACATTTCCATGCTTATCTGATTTGTACTCACATTTGGGAGAGGCTTGATTCTGTTCCTATCTAAATATGTCGGATTCCATGTGATTTTTGTCTTGTACGCTGCCATGACGTCTGTTTGAATTGTGCCACTTGGAAGCAACTACTTTGGAATTGTGCCACTTGAACCATATCATGTAAAGTCAACCGCAGTGGCAATCTGTTCGACCTGATTATATACGTAATGCCAAATATTTGAATTTGGTATACTGTGTATATCAAATTCAAATATTTGGTATTTGAGGTTTCTAGGATTTTATTAATTCACACTGCAGTATTAAAATGAAATTTTAATTAAAGATGTTTTCTTCTTCTTCAGGTTATCCAAATATTATAATGACATATGGTTTTGCACCAAGTTATAGTTACCAATTCCCAGGTAAGTTCTCTTTTTACATATCTGAAAAATAGAACTGATTAAGAAGCAGAAGTGGATACATTTGTGAATCACCATCAAATGGAATAACTGTCTGTGCCCACCTTACAATACACATGTAGCCCTGTCTGTTGCACCACTAAACCGCTGGTCCAAGAATCGCCCCTGATTCATTGATCACATGCAGCTTTTATTCATTTAGGATTGACGTCCAGAACCTGTGAAGTCCATCCCATTTTCTAGCTGACCTTGTCTCATATGATGAGTTTTAGTTGCATGTCCCAAGTACGTTGGCAACATCTCACCTTTGTACTCTTCTTTTTACTCCTTGATAATCTCACACAATTTGTGAATACTGAAAGCGGAGCTGATGGCTTTCTTGGTTTTCTGTTCAGTCCCACAGACCCTCCTTTGAAATAATTTTTACCTTCCTATCCATCCTCATCCCCCTCCTTTACTCCCCCCTGTGATTTCCTGATAGCAACAAATTGACCTTGGTCTGCAGAAGTGGAAGGGAGGATAGCCTTCATTTTTCTCATGCCCTGCTTATAATAGCTTGCTGACTACATGAGATTCAAAATCGAGTAGTCAACAGCAAGTTCAAGTTTCTACAGAGTGTCTTCATGCAAATGAAGTAAAATACAGTTGGTTCCAGTGGTCTGCTGGTCATGTGAATGTTAAGAGTGCCTCTCCACATCTAACATGTATGCTATTTTAAGCTTTCTGTAGTTAATTTTGCAATATATATGTAATTGTGAAGGCAATGACCTTCACACGTGTTATTCATGTATTATATCATGTGAAGGCGAACTTTAGTATTCTACTTATTCCGCCCACTTTTTTTGTGCCTAATTACTTCCTTATAATTCATCCGATACACCTCATTCTACTTTTCACTTATTCCAAATACACTGCTTGACAAGCCCACTCGCTCAAGCTCTCGGAAATGAAGATGAAAACGCTCATGCACGCATTTTTCAGTGTTTCCGATGGAGTGTTTACTTTGAAGTTCTAGACACAAGTGGCGTGTCGTCGCGAGACCAATCAGTCTTTGGGTGGCTCAACGTATTAAACGTCGAGAAGAGGGTAGGAAAGCGTAGAAGATGAGAGGCAAAATGAAGGCTGCTAAGGTCACATTTTCATACCCTTAACTCACGGCCCGTCTCCATAGAAACCAGGCCAGATTCGAGGGCTAATTATCGAAGGCTGCGTGAATTTGGACACCAACAGTGCTGTCTTGTTGCACCGGAAATGACGCCACGTCATTGCCATATTGTGCGTTGAAGGACGCTGTGTCACGCCCGTGCCACAGCGCGCTCGGCCTGCACTTCACTCGGCCACACCCCTTTCGTTATCGTAATGTCTGTCACCTGCTTCCTCTTGTTACCCTGTGTATTTAAGCCCTGCCCGTGTGTTTCTCCCTGTCGGTGTCTACTGTTGTGTCCATTCCTGTTCGTGCCCAGTGTTCCTGTTCGTGTCATCTGGTTTTCCCTCGGTCTGTCTGAAGGCTCACGGTCAGAATTTTAACCTTGTCCAAGGGGACTTCATGTCGGTCAGTCTGTCTGTTTTGCTGGCCGTGAGTCTTCCTCCCGTCTGTGTCGTCGGTTCCCCGCCTGCCTCCCTTCCAACTCCTTTTCCCTGCAATAAATCCTGGTTCAAGCTGCATTTGGTCGCCCTGGCTCAACTCCTTCCTGACAGAAGACACCGACCATCACAGCGACCAGCGCTTGGACCAACCGTTGCCGGCTCCCGCAACTGCTGCATGGTCGCCAAGGAGATGAGTTCAAGCGATGCAAGATGCACGGTTGCCCCCCCCCAAAACAGATCCGACGGCGCGGATGTTGCGGCCGCCACTTGTTCCGGCGGCGCGGATCCAGCGGCTGTCACCCAGTCGGCTTCAACGGCGCATGACGCACGGCCGCCCCCCGATCCAGTCCCGACGGCGCGGATGCTGCGGCCGCCACCAGTTCCGGCGGCGTGGATCCAGCGGCTGTCACCCAGTCGGCCTTCGGCGGTGTGTGACGTGCGGCCACCTCCCCATTTCCTCCCGGCCCATGTTGGACAGTCTTGGATTTTTTCTTTTTTGGGACGTCGGGAGCCGTCCCTTGTGGGGGGGGTACTGTCACGCCCGTGCCACAGCGCGCTCGGCCTGCACTTCACTCGGCCACACCCCTTTCGTTATCGTAATGTCTGTCACCTGCTTCCTCTTGTTACCCTGTGTATTTAAGCCCTGCCCGTGTGTTTCTCCCTGTCGGTGTCTACTGTTGTGTCCATTCCTGTTCGTGCCCAGTGTTCCTGTTCGTGTCATCTGGTTTTCCCTCGGTCTGTCTGAAGGCTCACGGTCAGAATTTTAACCTTGTCCAAGGGGACTTCATGTCGGTCAGTCTGTCTGTTTTGCTGGCCGTGAGTCTTCCTCCCGTCTGTGTCGTCGGTTCCCCACCTGCCTCCCTTCCAACTCCTTTTCCCTGCAATAAATCCTGGTTCAAGCTGCATTTGGTCGCCCTGGCTCAACTCCTTCCTGACACGCTGGCTATTACCATATTTTTCGGACTATAAGTCGCGTTTTTTTTCATAGTTTGGGTGGGGGGGGGGCGACTTATACTCAGGAGCGACTTATATGTGTAATTATTGACAAATTTTTACATTACTGACTTACTATAGTTGATCACTTCACATGTTATTTTCACTTTAAACTGCATGAGGGCATTCTATGGCTGTGGAATAATTCGAGCCTCACTGACAATGAGTTCCATTCACTAACTTCCGGAGTCAGGAGATTTTATGATTTGTGACAAAGATGGTTCGATAAACTTGTTATTTATGTTATAGTTATTTGATATATAGTTAATTTAGAGTAGCAACGTCTATGTTGTTAGATTTCAGTAGTTTCTGATTGTCTAGCAAGGCCATGAAGGCAGCAGGGGGGTGGGGTGGGGGGACGGGAAGAGCGACACAGAGCTTCTAGGGCTGCGAAGGCTTAAAAGTTAAACATTTACAATTAAGTTAAAAAACTAAAGTTAAAGTCCCAATTATCGTCACACACACATCTGGGTATGGTGAAATTTGTCCTCTTCATTTAACCCATCCCCGTGTGATTTTGATCCATCCCCTGGGGGAGAGGGGAGCAGTGAGCAGCAGCGGGGCTGCGCTCGGGAATCATTTGGTGATCTAACCACCCCAATTCCAACCCTTAATGCTGAGTGCCAAGCAGGGAGGCAATGGGTCCCATTTTTATAGTCTTTGGTATGACCCGGCCGGGGTTTGAACCCACAACCTTCCAGTCTCAGGGTGGACACTCTACCACTAGGTCACTGAGCTGCTTAAAATTTGCTTAAACATCTAAGTATTATATAGACTAATGTAGTCAACGCAGGTGGCGGGTCAGAGCTTGGTTTGACAAAGGAAGTGTAAGGCGCTCCTTCCCTCCGCTAGCCTATGGGAGGTCCTTGGGCAAGACCATTTCGCCCCCCTTGTCAGGGTCACGATGAAGCCACGGGAAGCAGGTGGTGGATGAAGCTTGAAGGCAGCCAGAGAGTATCTTTGTTACTGGTTTTGGACTTCGTCGTGCTGAGCAGAGGATACCCTTAGGTACAATGGTCAGGACAGCCGCCCAGTATGGACACTGCTCGGACAGAAAGCAATTGCAACCTAATGTCTGTAAAATTGCAAAGAAAGCCATGGAAAGACATTCAATGCTTAAATCGAAGAACAGCGTGAATGGGGTTCTCAATAAGAACACTTCGCTCGGTAGGGGTTGCCATGATGGACAGGTGGCACCAGATCGTCATCAAGATACTGCCCAAAACCAACCAAAGAAACAACCAGTATATATAGGTACATGGAATGTGAGGAGTCTACTCCAGAAAGGAAAGTTTGAAAATGTAAAGATGGAAATGAAAAGAATAGGGATTGACATCTTGGGACTTGCAGAAGTCAGATGGAAGGGAGCAGGAGAGTTTACTTCAGACGGCTACAAACTACTATACTCTGGAGGAGACCAACACCAGAGAGGTGTTGGAGTAATGCTCACACCCAATATGACAAAATCTTTGAAAGGATACTGGCCAATATCAGACCGTATCATTGTGACCACTCTTAACAGCAAGCCTTTTGACATCAGCGTTATACAGGTATACGCACCAACAACTGACCATGATGACACAGAAGTTGAGTCATTCTACGAAGAGCTTGACAAAACATTGAAACAGCTGAAGACGTCCGATGTCAAGATTATAATGGGTGACTTCAATGCTAAAGTTGGAGCAAACAGAGTTGAAAACATCATTGGCCCACACGGACTCGGTCAAATGAATGATCGAGGGGAGCGATTGACTGAATGGTGCTCAGAAAACAATTTCACAGTGACAAACACATGGTTCAAGAATCATCCAAGAAGGAAATGGACATGGATGAGCCCAGGAGACAGACAACGCAATCAGATCGACTACATCCTGATCCAGTGTCGCTTCCGTAATGCAATCCAATCAGCCAAATCCATGCCCGGCGCGGACTGCGGAAGTGACCGTGTTCCTGTGGTAGCGAAAATGAAGGTGAAGCTCAAAGCTATCAAAAAGGCAAAAACATATCCAAGCTACAACTTCAAATTATTGAAAACAGACAACAACCTCAGAACCAAATTTGCAGTTGATGTAGAAAACAAATATAATGCTCTTGAAGCAATCACAGAAGAGGAAAGGAAATGAGAAAATCTGAAAGAAAGCATAAAAGAGGCTGCTAAAGAAAATATCCCATCCAAGCCAAAGAAAGAGCACAAAAAATGGATGACAAACGAGATCTTGGACCGCATGGACTCCAGACGCAAAGCGAAAAATGACCCTACAACATACAAATCCATTGACAAGGAAATAAAGAAAATGTGCAATGATGCTAAAGAGGCTTAGTTAAATGAACAGTGTAATGAAATAGAGAGAACATGCAGGACGGACAGCAAGTACATGCACAGCAAGATCAAGGACATTTCAGGCAAAAAGACAACATCCCAAAGCGGTTGCATAAAATCCAAAAATGGAAACATCCTGATGGAAAAAGCAGACATTCTCAACAGGTGGTCTGAGTATATTGAAGAATTGTTTGATGACGACAGAGAAGACCAACCAGAGAGTACCAAACCAATGGAAGGACCGCCAATCCTGGATACGGAAGTCAAAGAAGCAATTAAAACGATGAACAAAGGAAAGGCTGTAGGGCCCGATCAAATTCCCATAGAGGTGTATGAAGCCCTTGGAGAATGGGGAACACAGAAACTTACTTCACTGCTGAATGACATCTATGATACCGGGAACATACCTGCTGACATGCTTCGCTCCACATTTATCACACTCCCCAAAAACCCAGGAACAACTGATTGTGAAAGTCACAGAACGATAAGCCTCATGAGCCATACATTGAAACTCCTCCTGAAAATACTCCTGGTGAGGCTGAGAAATAAAATAAGACCAGAGATCTCAGAAGCACAATTTGGTTTTGTTGCTGATAAAGGAACAATAAATGCCATATTCACAATGACCATGATAATAGAAAGGTGTATAGAAATGCAAAATTATATCTACCTTTGCTTCATTGACTACTCTAAGGCCTTCGACAAAGTGAGGCATGTAGAACTTTTCCAAATTCTGAACAAACTGGATATTGATGGCAAGGACCTTAGAATATTGAGCAACCTCTACTGGAAACAGACAGCCACAGTGAGAATAGATGGCGTGTATAGTGAAGAAACTCCAATCAGGCGGGGAGTGAGACAGGGATGTGTCCTATCCCCAGACCTCTTCAATTTATACAGTGAAATGATTCTAAGGAACATCGAAGACATGAGAGGAATATGGCTGGGCGGACACAATATCAACAATCTAAGATACGCTGACGATATTGTTCTAATGGCACAGTCAGAACAGACCCTCCAAGAGATACAGAATACTGTTGTGGAGGCAAGTGAAAGGAAAGGACTGGCTCTAAATATATCAAAAACGGAAAGCATGACGATCTCAAAAAAGCCTATAGCACCAACATGCAAACTACAAAGTGATGGCGCACAGGTAAAACAAGTCAACAAGTTCAAATATCTGGGCTATTCCATTACATCAGACGGGAAATGCATATCAGAGGTACAAAAACGCATTGCCATAGCGAAAGTCACATTTAAACAGCTGTCCCCAGTCATGACCAACAGAAACATCAAAACTACAACCAAATTCAGAATACTAAAGGCATATGTATGGTCGGTTCTCTTGTATGGATGTGAATGCTGGACAATCGACAGCAGCATAAGGAAAAAACTAGAGGCAACAGAGATGTGGTTCCTCAGAAGAATTCTGAAGATATCATGGAAGGAAAAACGGACAAATCAGGAGGTCCTCGAAATGATGAATATGAAAAGATCACTCCTCAATACAGTACGAAAAAGACAGATGAAATTCTTTGGGCACATCTACAGAACAAAGGGAATAGAACATCTCAGCGCAACAGCAAAGATTGAGGGAAAGAGAAGCAGAGGACGCAAACGACAAATGTATGTGGACAGCCTCAATGAATGGGCAACTCATAAAGAGCTAACAAACAACCAGTTCATGAAAGCTTCGGATGACAGAGAAAAATGGAGGGCCATGGCCGTCAATGCCTGTTCCAGGCAAGACACTTGATGATGAGGATGAGTCAACGCAAATTTAGTTAGTCATTCCTAAACCGTGTAGAAAGCAGAAATAATTTAAATGGACTTTAGTTAAACTTTTTAAAGCAAATTTTTAAAATATTAGAATTAATGCTCAGTAGAAAAAAAATATTTTGCTTTAAGAATTGTACTTTTGTTTGTGTTATATCTGTTTAAGGTTTTCACCTACTACTGCAACTATTTTTACCAATAAACTCAGTGAATCTAAGTCTGGTCTAATCCTTTACCAGTGTTGTGCAAAGATATGCTGAACAATGTCCCTGTCATTCAGTGTCATTTGACATAATTCAGTAGAATGATACAGAGGTTTTTATTTAGCCTTTTGGCCTTCACATGCAATTTCTCCAGAAATCACATTCTTTAGTTGCATATTACCTTTGGCACAATGGCAATCTATTTTTATTTATTTATTTATTTATTTATTTATTTATTTATTTATTTATTTATTTATTTATTTATTTATTTATTTATTTTAATGAAATATGGGTTGTTTTGGTGGCTATTTTTCTAACCCGCAAGCAAGATGCCTGGTTCACTAAAACCCCATCTCCGCTGTGCTCACATTTGTCTATGGACTTGAGGTGTGTTCATGACTGCCCACAAAGTAGGACATTTCAAAACAATGAAGAAAAAAAGCTAAATGTATGCAATCAACAGCAATGACTAGTACTCATGGCAGACCTGCTACAGGGCAGAGCAAAACCAGTTCGGCTGCATGTCAATTCAAGTCGCAGGGACAGGTACTCAGAGAAAGTGGCTGTGTATCTAATCAGGAGTGGTCACAATATTGTGTCACACAGTGATGACCCATTGATTTCTTGATTCAGGCAGGACCAATGAGCCAAAATTTTCCTAGATGAGTAAATGGAAGGAAACACCACTTTGAAGTGTTTTGGGTGTGTAATTAACATTTCAACATGGATAAAATCTTATAAAGTTGATCTAGTATGATTATGGTATTAACTCATTAAATGCCACTGTTTGTAGCACAGCCAAGCACCTCAGTGCTGGCCATTTTTGAGAATTTTGACCTATCTTCGAAGGCAAGCAAAATATTGTATTCTATGGTTACATAAACCCACAAAAAGAAAAAAAGTTTCTTTAGGTTCTACCATTCATCATTCATTTGTAATCTCTAGCAGAAGTTTAACATCGGTTCAAGTTATACTGAAAAGCCTGTCTTTAGGAAAAGTCTGGAGTAACTTTTCATTGTTCGTGAATCTGTTCCTGATGCCTGTTTACCTGACTCGCTGTGTGGCAAGATTTCTGTTTTTCTGACTCGCCATGTAGCGAGATGCCTGGACTTTGTTTGCCCCGACCTTCTGCCCTTCCCCGACCACGAACTATGCCCCTGTCTGCTTCGACAACGCGCATCCGCTGACCTGCTTGTCACCCCGCTTCGTACACCTGCTCTGCTGATGTTCCAACCCTCCTTGTCTCCTCTTCCCTTTTCCTAAATAAAGTCCATTCCTGCATTTGGTTGCCCTGCCTTGTTTGTGACGAGCAGTGGCATGATGTCATCTTTGTGACATCTTCACGACGCATGTTCACACACCAGATGGACAGAGGTCGCATTTAATATGAAAAGTGCACGATTATACAAAAAAAAAATTGACTTCTTGACAAATGTGGTTTATTTGCTGATTTCATAACGGGTTTGTGGGCTAAAGAAAATTAATATGCGGACCGGAATTGTGGCTTTAAGCAGCGTGGCCCAATGAGAAATCGGTTGTACAGACTACCCACCGGTGTCATTCGCCCACACCATGTCCTCACACACACTCATGAACAAGTATTTAGTGCCAACATTTGCGTTTTGAAAGCATACCCATTTTTCTGGTGTTAAACATTGGCACAAGAAATGGCCTCTTCCTAGCCTATCTGTTCATTTACCAAGTTTCATACAAATTAACCAAACATCTCTTTACTTTTTATCTTTTTTATTTTAAGTGGATATATGTATGTGATTGGAGCTGACTGCAAAATGAGCCTGTGTATTCATGTGTTTAGCAGTAATCATGTCACGGGTCGGAATTGAGCTGGGCCACCAAATGCAGCTCGGACCAGGGTTTATTGAGGGAAAAGGGAGTTGGAGTCAATTAATAAATCTACCCCTATTGTTTCTTCCTCTTTTATCGAATAATACCTGTTTTATTTAGGGTCATGTCTTAAATGAATCACATGGAGCTTCTTGTAAAATAGTGAAGTTCCTTTTCCTTACCTGCTCAGTGTCATGGCAAGCTAGAGCCCCTACTGACTGTTTGTATCAATGTCGGTGTATATAGAGACAGTCAACCCATTCATATTCACACACACCACTGAGTGAGTCTGAGTGGGTCTGGATCATGCATGGATCTCCATCTTCTGATGGAGCTTCCCAGAGCTCCAGTTGCCCATGGCTCTTCTACTTTGCTCTGCATCTGGCTTTGAAATTTGAGAGCACACCACGTCATTTCTTGTTTCGACCGCTTTCCCTGATGCCTAATGTACTCTAGTTGTAGTGCCTGTGATGTTGCACACAGGGCAGACAGGTTGCAGAATGCTGCACTTTCACGAGCAGAGCAAACAATCCTGTATTTTCTCAGAGAATCTGTCAACAGCGGGCTGTCAACAGCGGGCTGCCTATTTTGGGGGAAAGATGATGGCACCAATGGGATCTTTGCCAGGCCTCAGTGCTCTCACAAAACCATTAGCCTTGATGGGACACATTAAAAATGGCTAATGTGTGTTTGGGAATTTAAAGGTAATACACAACAATGCAATGTTTTGGGGTGCCTGCTTCCTGCTTTCACTTTGTCAAAAAATATCTGAAATACTTTTTGCTACTAATTACTGTTGGATTTTGTTCACAATTTGGGAAGCGCGCTACCCGTGCTTCACGGCAAGAGCCTATAGCCAATCACCTGTTATCCAATTCACTCACTGCGTGCTCGATTTCTTTCTTCAATTTAAGGAAAAGAATAAGACACCGAAACAAAAAAAGACTTACACAGGTTGGTTGAGTTCAATCACAATTCTTGTCTGTTTCCAGGAAAAATACAATCCAGCGGTGGGCTTTTCGTCCAACAATGCTCACGAGCAGAAAATCGCCACTCAGAAAAACAACGCTCAAAGTTCCTTGGTCAGCATATAATCAGTTGCACATGCCGGTGGGGAGCCGAGTTTGATGAGTGATGATTCATGGGGGTGGGGGCAAGTTCGATGAGAGCTGATTCCATGGGAGTGGGGGCAAGTTCGATGAGAGCTGATTCCATGGGAGTGGGGGCAAGTTCGATAAGAGCTGATTCCATGGGAGTGGGGGCAAGTTTGATAAGAGCTGATTCTATGGGAGTGGGTGCTGATGCGGTGGGAACTGATTCCATGGGGAGTTGATGCGGTGAGGGGCAATTCAGTGTGTGTGTGTGTGTGTGTGTGTGTGTGTGTGTGTGTGTGTGTGTGTGTGTGTGTGTGTGTGTGTGTGTGTGTGCGTGTGTGTGTGTGCGTGTGTGTGCGTGTGTGTGTGTGTGTGTGTGTGTGTGTGTGCGTGTGTGCGTGTGTGCGTGTGTGTGTGTGCGTGTGTGTGTGTGTGCTGCATTTGGCAATTTCATTAATACTCAATCCATTAATGTTTCCTGACTATGTTTCGTCTATTTTCCATGCAAAGCCTTTACTTACCACATACCGTGCATTTCTTTCTTAAATCATTTCTACTTAAATCAATGAGGTGTGAGCATATCTGCTCTTGTAGCTAGGCGGGACTTTTTGGAACCCATTTTCTTCATTACCTATACCTTTTTGTAAGATATGCTACTAATTACCTATATCTTACAATAGGTACCGGTATTATCTATCCCTGCAAAGCATTCATTCGTGTGCTAGTTTTACAATCATTTACCCTTTTTACCTAAGGTCTAGTTCATTTTAACTTCAGGGAAACAGACTTGCCTGAGTCACCTTAAATCCCTTAAAAGTCAATGACATAAAAGTGTAAATGTTGGTTTGCAAATTTCAATGCAAATTTCAGATATTGCTGTGCCAACATTAAAGAACTGTAAGGAAAAATTGTGTTTTCAAGGGTACTAATCCAGCGTGGTGAAACTATGGGGCAAGAACCACACGGGAGACAAGTAAGTCCTTTTAGACACCTGCAGGTGGAGAGTCCATTCGTCGCTGTGCGTACAGCGATGTTCGAATAGAGCTCTGAACTCTCCTTCCTGCAAGAGGATATTTATTAAGAGAAACAGAGTGGGGGTTGAGAGTTGACAGGTTTGGTGAACCCCCGGCCTCTGGTAAGATCAGAGCAGGGGGTGTTTTACGATGTTGTGGGAAACAGAACAACTTGATATTTCATGTGGGCTTGATTTTTTTTTTCTTTACGTTACGTCTGCATGATGTTCCCAGATGTGATAGACCGATTATTGGCCGGGCCTATTTTCAGAGCCGGTGTTTGTCATTTTGCCGATTATCAGCATCAACCTGTCACGGTCGGATGGAGCATGGAGCAGGACGACCAGGTGCCGCTTGGACCAGGGTTTATTGAGGGAAAAGGGAAGTGGAACGAGGCATCGAGGGAAACAGACGAGAACTGGCAAACTAATAACATGACAGACTGACCGACAGGGATGGCAAACAGAAACAGACTCGAAACAGACAGGAACCACAAGGACAGCAAACGTGACGACATCGACGATCCGACAGGGAGTGAGGGGCAGACAGGACTTATATACACGACAGGTTAACGAGAGGCAGGTGGGAATAATCACACTGATCATGGGCACACAGGAGGGGAGGGGCGAGCACACAGACACACGAACAGAACTATGACACGATCGGGGACGAGTCCTGACACAACCAACATTTATTCATTCAACGGCCAATGAATGTTCAATTTAAAACTGGGTCAGGGACTTACAGTTTATTTTATGGCTATTGTACTTTTTCAACTGTAGTGACATTAAGCATATACTATAGTTCAAAAGTTTGGGGTCACTTGAAATGTCCTTATTTATCAAATAAAATCGCTATTTTTTTAATGAGGATGACATTAATCTAATCAGGAATACACTCTACATATTGTTAATGTGGTAAATGACTATTCTAGCTGCAAACGTCTGGTTTTTATTGTAATATCTACATGTGTATAAAGGCCCATTTCCAGCAACCATCTCTCCAGTGTTCTAACGGTCCATTGTGTTTGTTAATTGTGTTAGAAGGCTAATCGATGATTAGAAAACCCTTGAAAACCCTTGTGCAGTCGTGTTGGTTTTCATGGAAAACACTAAATTGTCTGGGTGACCACAAACCTTTGAACAGTAGTGTAAGTAATTTTGTTTCTTAGTTTTGAATGACAGGGTCCATGCCACCACGTTATCAAAACATAACTTTTATATTAAGATACAGTGGTCCCTTGTTTATCGCAGCAGATGCGTTCCAGAACCACCCGAGAAAAATGAAAATCTGTGAAGTGAGAACAATATATGTATTATTTAGAAATTTGAACACCATTGTATTGAAATTTCCAACACAGGTGTTTCTTTTTGGCCGCTAGAGGGCATGGGTGTATTTCAAGTCTATTGGAAGAAAGTTTTTCCTTGCCAAGCAATGCAAAGTACCTACCTTTAGAAGTACTACACTACACTAACCCGGGGGACATCATGCATGGCGAAACCAAAGTGAGTCATGGTTCCGCATGAATCTCCTGTTCATCGCTTAGAGGCACGCCCCGTGCTATCAGCGTGTATTTCAACGCCGTTCTCCCGTCACTCAAAAAGCTGCTGAATTTCAGCCTCCACAATAGGTGAAATGCAAATTGGTGAGGGATCACTGTACTTTCACTTCACTTTTAAAAATAAAATATTTCACTTGGGCTGCACGGTGAAGCACTGGTTAGCATATCCGCCTCACGGTTCAGAGGGTCTGAGTTCGATTCCACCTCCGGCCCTCCCTGTGTGGAGATTGCATGTTCTTGCCGTACGTGGGTATTCTCCGAGCACTCGGGTTTCCTCCCACATCCCAAAAACATGCATGGTAGGCTGATTAAGCACTCCAAATTGCCCGAAGGTATGGGTGTGAGTGCGGATGGTTGTTCGTCTCTGTGTGCCCTGTGATTGGCTGGCAACCAGTTCAGGTGTCCACCTCGCTTATTGCACCTACTGGATTTTGGAATTCGGTCCACATAAAAGGCGCACCTTCGGTTTTGAAAAAATGCAAGGCTTTTAGGTGTGCCTTATAGTGCGGAAAATACGCTACTAGTAATTTGGCTGCTATTCGCTCATTTGGCCACATAAAGACAATAAAAACAATGTGGTTCTTCACTCTTCTTGCATTCAACGCAGTAAGCAACATATTGACACTTTACATATTCATTTGTCACACTTATAATGAGCCGTGTATTAGGGGTGTCAGGGCAAATGGAGACACGGAAGGATTACTCATGATTGATTTTATGTTTGCATCTGCAAAATTTGGAACAGTAACAATGATATCATATACATAATCATATTTGACTTAAATTTAATCCCACTTGAAACATAAAGCATAAAGTGGACATATGTGACGATAGTAGTAATTGAGCCACAAAGATGGTTGATTTGAGACACGAGTCAATGTTGCAGTTCAAATTATTCCACAGGCCCATATAACAATATATAAACTATATATCAAATAACAATATAAACAACAATTTTATCGAATCATCCGTGTCACTCCAAATCATTAAATCCATCGGAATCTTCGTCTTGTGTCACTTAAAAAAAAAAAAAAAAAAAAACACAGCTGTTGACTCCGGAATTACGTGCGCCGCTTACGTCAGACTAGATATATATCAAATAAATGTATAAACAACAATTTTAACGAACCATCCGTGTCACTCCAAATCATTAAATCCATCGGAATCTTCATCCGCTGTGTCACTTAAAAACCTGTTGACTCCGGAACTACGTGCGCCGCTGACGTCAGCCTTGTCGTTAGTTGCGGCTCCAATCATTCCACAGATCTACGTATATAACTATAGTGTAGCGGTACCAAAGTATCAGGCGAGATGTGAGTTTGGTAACCGGCTCTTTATTTCACAAAACAAGAGCTCAACATATGAGCCAACACAGTGCCATAAGCAAGCGCCCTGGATCGCTCCCCCCATTCTAGACAATCGGAAACTATTGAAGTCTAACAACATAGACGTTGCTACTCTAAATAAACTATATATCAAATAACTATAACATAAATAACAAGTTTATCAAACCGTCTGTATCACAAATCATAAAATCTCCTGACTCCGGAAGTCAGTGAATGGAACTCATTGTCAGTGAGGCTCCAATTATTCCACAGCCATAGTGCGCCCTCATGCGGTTTAAAGTGAAAATAACATGTGAAGTGATCAACTATACTAGTAAGTCAGTAATGTGTTAATGATCAAGTAAAAATTTGTGAATAATTACACATATAAGTCACTCCTGATTATAAGTCGCCCCCCCACCCTAACTATGGAAAAAAACACGACGTATAGTCCGAAAAATACGGTACTCTATTTGTGTCATTACTCAAACTATTGAAATTTGCAATGATGACATTGAGATGAGACAATGACAGTCAATTCTAAGATTCCATTTGTGCTTTAAAAAAATCCTTTTAAGATCGAACTATTCCTCTGGTTCACCATCTCTACCTATCAGCCTGTCGGTATTAGTATCACATCCAAAATAGATTAGGCATATTTCATTGATTTGATAGCAGAGCTTGACATAATTGATTGCTTATTTATTAATCATTGCTGTCCATATTGCTTCTGTTGAAGACTTTTTTACAATATTTTTACACCACACAAGGGAGTTGATTGAATTTTTGCGGTGCTCTAAACAACCCAACAACGTTGTAGTAGTTTTTTCTGCACTTTTGCTTTGTCCGAGGAGTAAATGATGTGGTATCCAGTTTTCATTGCCAATTGTACAGCTGCATAGTTCATTACTGTATTTTTCGCACCATAAGGCGTTTCGGGTTAAAAGGCGCAGACTCAACTGGGGGGTCTAGTTTGTATTTAATCCACACATAAGGCGCACCGCATTAAAAGCGCTTGCATGCCATGACTTACGGTAAACAAACAAAAAAAAAATGTCACGGAAGCAAGACAGTGAGTTCGGTTGTACTTCATTCTGCTGTTTAACCATGTACTCTACTCACATTATTGTTAATCGATATTCATACGCTAATCCGTCCAAGTCATCTTCTGTATCCAAAGTAAACAGTTGAGCAAGTTCCCTCCCATCATTTTCTCGTCGTTGTCACGTTGCTCTTCTGCAATGATCCTGGCTTTCCAGAAAGCTTTAATTGTGCCTTGTACGCATATCTCTTTGTCTATGCCATTTTAGAGGGTCCTAATGCTGCACCAATGATAGTATTTATTTATCAATGGCAGCGGAGGTACGTACTCTATGTGTTACATGAAGGCCTCTGATTGGTTTACCGCCTCTACCTACGGAAAACGTCGGGTCTACTTATTAAGCCTGTTTATTACGTCTCTGTGTGGCAGAAGAATTTACAGATTTGCACAAACGGTAGTATTTATTTATCAATAGCAACGGAGGTACGTACTTTGCACGATAGTGGCAGTGGAGGTACGTCCTCCTCTACGTGTTACGTCCAGTCCTCTGATTGGTTTACCGCCCCAATTCAAGTAAAACGTAATGTCCTCTGATTGGTTCATCGGGTGCCTGTATATTATGTCTGTGGCGGCAGCCACACAAAACAACTTTACAGATTTGCACAAACGATAGTATATACCGTATTGGCCCGAATATACGACGATGTTTTTTAAATTGAAATAAGACTGAAAAAGTTGGGGTCGTCTTACATTTTGGGTCTAGACCAGACATGGGCAAACTACGGCCCGCGGGCCACATCCGGCCCACGGGGCCGTTTAATCCGGCCCGCCAAACCTGAATAAATTGTATTATTAATTTTTTGGGGGGTCATTTTCCCTGCAATTACTATGTTTCCCCAGTAGATGGGGAAGCGCCTGCCCGCGCATTTACTCCCGGGAGCCGTGTCAGAAAGCACGGTGCACACTCACAAGTGCGTGTGCTTACTCAGGAGTACGGACGCGGCGCACTCCGCGCTCTATTCAAAGTCAAAGTCAGCTTTATTGTCAATTTCTCCACATGCCAAAGACACACAAAGAAACTGAAATTTTGTTCCCCGCTATCCCACGGTGACAAGACACGGCTCACAATAGACAATCAAGTAACAAGTAAACAACAGCGTGCTGAATAAATAATGAATAAATAACACAACAAATAAATAAATAAGAGGAGCAAAAAAGGAGCAAGTGAGCGTACAGCAGACATTCCAGAAAATAGCGCAACAGTGCCGCACGCTACGCAGAAGGGGGTAGCGAGTTCAGGGTCCTAACAGCCTGGAGAAAGAAGCTGTTGGCGAGTCTGGTGGTGCGGGAGCGCAGGCTCCTGTACCTCTTCCCAGAGGGCAGAAGGTCAAACAAAGAGTGAGCTGGGTGACTCACATCACTCGCAATCGTGGTTGCCTTGCGGGCGAGATGGGAGGTGTAAATGTCCTTCAGGGAGGGGAGCAAAGCGCCAATAATCTTACCAGCCGTATTCACTATGCGCTGCAGGGCCTTCAAGTTCTGTTCAGTGCAGCTAACACCCCAGACAGCGATGCAACTGGTGAGGACGCTCTCAATGGTGCCACGGTAGAAGGTAGACAGGACTGCCTGAGGAGCACATGCACGCCTGAGCTTCCGCAGGAAGTACAGGCGGCGCTGAGCTTTCTTTGCCAGTGACGCGGTGTTTGCGGACCAGGAGAGGTCCTCACTGATGTGCACCCCCAGGAACTTGGTGCAGCTCACCCTCTCCACCACAGCACCGTCGATGATCAGCGGCAGGTGTTGTGTGTGACCCTTCCGGTTTCAACAATTTCCTTGGTCTTGTCTACTTTCAGCAGGAGGTTGTTGTCCCTGCACCACGTGGTCAGAAGGTCAACTTCCGACCTGTACCGAGTCTCGTCGCCCTTCGTGATGAGACCCACCAGAGTCGTGTCGTCAGCAAACTTCACTATGTAGTTGTCGCTGTAGGTCGCAGTGCAGTCATGCGTCAGCAGGGTGAAGAGCAATGGACTGAGCACGCAGCCCTGGGGGGCCCCCGTGCTCAGCGTGATGCTGGCGGAGATTTTGTCGCCAACCCGCACCACCTGAGGCCTCTGACAGAGGAAGTCCAGTAGCCAGTTGCAGAGGGAGGTACTGAGGCCCAGCTCGTCGAGTTTGCAGATGAGTCGCTGCGGCACAATGGTGTTGAAGGCAGAGCTGAAGTCCACAAACAGCAATCTCACATATGAGTCCTTTCTCTCCAGGTGGGTGAGGGCTGAGTGGAGGGCAGAGCAGATGGCATCCTCAGAGGACCGTTTGGCACGGTACGCAAACTGGAAAGGGTCAATGGTGGGGGCGGGGAGAACGGATTTGATGTGCTCCATGACAAGCCGCTCAAAGCACTTCATGATGATGGGCGTCAGTGCCACGGGGCGGTAGTCATTGAAGCAGGACGGTGCAGGTTTCTTCGGCACAGGAACGATGGTGGCAGCCTTGAAACACGAGGGGACGATGGCCTGCTGCAGGGAAACGTTAAAGATGTCCGTGAAGACACCCGACAGCTCCCCAGCGCAGTCCTTCAGCGCTCGACCCGGGATGTTGTCAGGGCCCGCCGCCTTACGGGTGTCAATAGCGGCAAGCGCCCTCCTCACTCCGTTGGCAGAGAGGTGCAGGGGCTGCTCGTGTGGGGGGGGAGTGGTCTTCAGCGGGCAAGTGCTGTTCTGGGCGTCGAAGCGAGCAAGAACGGTTAAGATCGTTCAGCAGACGGACGTCGCCCTCACAGCTCCTCGGCGCGGGCTTGTAGTCCGTGATGGTCTGAATGCCCTGCCAAAGGCTCCGTGCGTCCTTGCTGTCCTTGAAGTGGGTGGATACCTTGCACGAGAACGCCTTTTTCGCTTCTTTGATGCCCCGGGACAGGTCGGCCCTCGCTGTCCTCAAGCCAGCCTCATCCCCCGCTCTGAAAGCCTTGTCCCTGGCCCTCAGCAGTCTGAGGACAGCCCCTGTCAGCCACGGCTTCCAGTTCGCGCGAGTGACGACGGATTTTGAGCGAGTCGCATCATCGATGCACTTCGCGATGTAAGAGGAAACAGAGTCAGTATACGTGTCCGTCCGATCGTTGTAGGTGGCCGCCTGCTTAAACAAGTCCCAGTCAGTGGTGTCGAAGCAGTCACGAAGTGCATCGGAGGCACCCTCAGGCCACACCTGAACCCGCCTCCAAACCGGCCTGGATGCCTTTACCAATTGTCTGTATGCGGGCAAAAGCAAAACGGTGAGATGGTCAGAAAGCCCAAGATGGGGGAGGGGGGTGGCTTTGAAAGCTCCCTTATGCGCAGAGTAGACTAGGTCCAGGAAGCTGTCTCCACGTGTCGGAAAAGTAATATGCTGGTGAAGCCTCGGGAAAACAGACTTCAGGTTTGCATGATTAAAGTCTCCAGCGAAGATGGTGAAACCGTCAGGGTGCGCTGTCTGTTGTTCACTGACAGCCTGGTACAGTTCACCAAGCGCCGCGATCCTGTCGCCTGCGTTGTTGGAAGGCGGGATGTACACCGCGACTAGCAGAATCGCGGTAAATTCCCTCGGCAGGTAAAAACTTCGCAAGTGGCGAGCAGTGCTTACATACCACCACAGAGTCCCGGCACCATTCTTCTCGGATGTAGACGCATATTCCACCTCCTCGCGACTTTCCCCCTCGTACAATGGCACGGTCCGCCCGATAGCACGCGAGCCGCTCCGGATGCACGGCAGAGTCCGGAACGTTGTCAGTCAACCAGGTCTCGGTGAACACGAGCACACAGCAGTTCCGCACCGTCCGGTTCGTAGACCTCAGCAGGCGAACGTAATCCATTTTGTTGTCCAGTGATCGAACATTCGCCAGAAGAATGGAAGGCACCGCCAGTCGAGCTGGGTCGGCCGCCAGCCTGGCCCGGACGCCTCCGCGCTTGCCCCTCTTCTGCCTCCTCGCACACCGTTTCCGACGGCTCCCAACCGGGGGAGGAATAGCGGGCGAGGTCGGCGACGTTTCAGGACGTAGCAGTCCGAGCGCCTTTAATGTCGCCGCTTCAAAGTCCAGAACGCCACAAAACCCACTTCTGCCGATGTCGAGCAGAACCTGCCTGCTGTACTTGTAGCACGATATAGCACGACGAGACGAACACATAAGACTGTCGGACGAACACTCATATTTCGAACACTATTTCATCTATCAGTGCCGAATTTCGAGCGTAGGCTGTGACGTCAGTATTCTCGTAATTCGCGCGCTAAGTTTTCAGATACAGTTTTACGGTAATGCCACCAACAATCTTTCCCCTGGAATCTTTCCATTAAAATGAGTGGCCCGAAGAAAACAAAGGTGGACACTGAGTGCCGAATGTTAAAAAAGAGTGGACAATTTGGCTCGACCTACGTGTGTGAGAGGACGTTCAGCCACATGAACGTCAACAAAGCCCGTCACAGATCTAGGTTAACTGACCGACACCTCGGCTCTATCCTAAGAATTACTACAACAAATTTTACTCCAGACTATGATGCACTAGCAAAAAAGCGAAACCAACAATACTATTGATTTCTTGATGTATGTATTCTTTCACTGATTCTTCAAGATGATGTATTTGGTCAGAATGTTTGCCGTTGGATGTGATTTCGCCTCATTAGATAAACATATTTCATAAATCTGACCTGCAGGCGCTGAAGTGATGTAAAATGTTATTCATCATAACTGTGTCGTATTTAATAAGAATCACTGATAGTAGTTTTTTGGTGAAATATTTTTTTAATGCTGTTAATAAATGCATTTGTTTTCAAAAAGTTCTTTTTAATATCCATGCTTAAGTATATACTAAAAGTAAAAACCTTTTATGCAATGACCTTTACATGTCATTTATATTACTTCACACAAACACTACATCCATCTGCTCCTGGTTCGGCCCCCTGGTCAAAATTTAGAACCCAATTCGGCCCGCAAGTCAAAAAGTTTGCTCACCCCTGGTCTAGACATTATACCCATTCACTTGTGCGCACCGGTAAGTTAAAGGTTGCTGGTATCGACTGAGTATGGTGCAGTGATCGTGTGCGTCTTTGACACAAAGTGTGTATATACATTTCATTGTTACTACTGTTCACTGTTGTGCCGTTTGTCCGATCGCAGTTTACTTCGTGTGCGCGCCGTTTGATTGACAGCTCCGGCGCGCTCCTTTAAGTTTGCCTCGCATCGTACGAGCAATGTACACGCATGACTACAGCCGTGAGGCAGCGGCACGGTGACCAACGATCGCCAGCAAATGTATTTTGTTGTCTCGATGACTTATGTTTGGTGTGTTGCAGAGAGTATTTTATTTATGGGTATTTAGTATAGCGGAACCGTTACGCGCAGTTAGTTATGTAATGTGGGCCGTCTACTTGTGTTGTGTGATGTCAGAAGTTGAGCGTTGACTTACGTGCTGTATTTCTGTCTGTTGTAGAACCACACACGCACACACGCACCACACACACGCACACACACACACCCCACACACCCTTCACACGTTTCATACAATAATCACACACACAAGAATCACATTCACACACCCAAAGACTCCCATGTACACGTACACTACACACACCTGCTCTCACATCCTTACGACCAAACGTATGCCTATACGCTTTTGCTAGTATGCCTGTATGCCCCTATGAGCCACAGTGCCTGTTACTTTTTTGCCAATAATTCAGTAAAGCAATCAAAACTAAACTACGTCTTCCCTCCTGTGTTCTGACCGACACCCGGGGGCGAAAAGAGCATAACCATCCGAGCCAACCCCCTATACAGTCCTCAGGCTTCCCCAAAATAGCGGTAGCAGTTTGCATTATATTATTGCAATGTTTTTCCTTATTCAGATTTGTTTCAAGACTACAATTACAGTTAGACTTCACTTTGATGGTTAATGCAGTTATTGCAATTTTGGTGTTTTATCACAGTAGATCGGTTTATTTAGATTTCAAAAATCAGACGCCATTCATTTACAAATGTGATTGCACTTTAGTTTACATATTTAAATGTTCAGATATTGAGATGTGATAGACAGTTTTTGCATGATTTGAATGAGGCAAAATAACATGCTTTTTCTCTCGAATATATTGTTATAATCATTTGTTTCAGATGTAATTATTTTCTGTACAAAAAATAAATTTGGTGTTCTTTAAGGACCCCAGGAAGAGTAGCGCTGGCATTGCCAGAGCTAATGGGGATCCTAAATAAAACAAACAAACAAACAAACAAACAAACAAACAAACAAACAAACAAACCAAAAAGTCTTTTGTCAAACTTGAGTCTTGAAAAAGAGGGCGTCGTCTTATAATCAGGGTCGTCTTATATTCGGGCCAAAACGGTATTTACCAATGGCGGCGAAGGTACGTACTCCTCTACGTGTTACGTCCAGTCATCTGATTGTTTGTTTGCCCCGATCTACGTAAAACGTAATGTCATCTCATTGGTTCATCGGGTCTTCATATTACGGAAGCCACACAAAACAACTTTACAGATTTTAGAATTTGGTCCACACAAAAGGTGCACCTGATTAAAAGGCGCAACTTTGTTTTTTGAGAAAATTAAAGGCTTTTAAGTGCGCCTTATGGTGCGGAAAATACGGTAGTCTGAGTAGGTTTCCAAGATGTCTGATGTAAATTATGCTTTTGATTGATACGTCATATATTCAAACAGCATCATGAACCATTATAAGGTTGATCCATTGGATTGATAGTCTTGGCTGAGGATCACAACAGCGACATGTAAAAAAAGAGCAAGCTGAAAAAATTTTCATTTCTCCCATCTCCCAGGGCACCCAGATTATGGGTTGTGCTCTTTGGCTGGAACCAGCGCTGACTTGAGGGGCATAGCACAGTACTCCATGGCTGACTATGGCTCCCTCGGGCCACAGACGGCAGATCAGATGTTGCTTAATGAGCATGCCAGCTCGGCCTGCAATTCTCCCAGCGCCCTTCAGCACCACCTTCACAGCCCAGACCCTTTTAAGAGCCCAGGTGTGTAAATGCACGTGTATACTCCTCCCACATATTTTTTTCCAAGGATAATGGTAAAAGTGCTGAAGCATGAGTCTGTGAATGTAATGGACATTTGCCTTTAATATGCTGCATGCATTTGATAGCACTACATTTGCCGTCTGTTGTTTTATTATTGACTGTTTGAGAACATGTCATTTCTCATTTTCACTGTTGGAGAAAAGGTGTGACAGTTTCAAACATCCTCTCTACATTGGGGTTCATCTAACCACTCTAGTTTGCTTTTTAAGGTCCTTCAAGTTAGGCAAGTAACTTATACTATAGCCCAGATCACGCAAAATATGTAAAGAGAAGGTTGAATGAGGTTTTAAAAAAATCCTGTTTAGAAATGATGAGTATTCTGCATGCACAAGAATAATCACATTGTTACCAACCTATTGCAGCATTTTGACTCTGACCCAGAAGGTATGGATTTAAAAGAAAAATCTTTCCTGCATCATGATCATGCATCAAATGTATCTCAGTGGAACTGTGTACAAGATTGTGTCAAATTGGGTTTTATGCCTGGTGAAGCTCACTGAGAAGCGAATGCTTGTGAGTGTTTATGCACATAGCGAATGTTGGCTTTTCGCCAGGGTTCGATAAAGATTGCAAAAGGTTGCGAAGACCTTCACAAACAGTTTTAATGGTCAAAAACTCTTTTTCTTGTTGGTGTCTTTGAGACAAGGTTCAGAGCTGACAAGAACAAGTCTAAACAAAGACAGAGCAGTGGGATACAGAAAAACAAGACTTGGAACAAAACTAAATCCAATCTAAACAACTCTGAGTAAGTAAACCCTAAAATGAGGGAAACTGAGTTAGTATCCGTTCCAGAAAGAGATAACTTAAACTCTGGGTCAATTACTGCGGTAACTTACTCTGTGAACATAATGTCAAAGCCAAAGTCTGCTTTATTGTCAATTTCTTCACATGCCAAGACATACAAAGAGATCGAAATTACGTTTCCCACTATCCCACGGTGACAAGACATAGTACACAATATACATACAAGTAAACAACACAAAAAGTAAAAACAAGAAGGCACAAACAATGAATAAATAAGAGCAACGAATAAATAATAAATAAACAAATAACATAATAAATAAGAGGAGCAAAAATGGAGCAAGTGTGCATACAGCCGCCAGTCAGAATATAGCGCAAAAGTACCGGACGTTACGCAGGAGGGGGGAGAGAGTTCAGGATCCTAACTGCTCGCTGGCAGGTTTACTACAAGAGACCAAGAGTTTCTCCCTGTCTCCTCCCACACAAAGAAAGTGGTTAATCATGGATTCATTCAAAATCCGGTCGACATCGAAGCCGGAATAATTTGAAACGCTTTACGTTGCGAGAGAATCTTACGACCCAGATTAGACGTTTTATCATTTCTAGAAGGATAGCTTTTCGAACACTACTGCGTTTCTTTGAACGTTATAATTTATCTTAATAACCTTCTCTGGCCATGGAATGGCTGATGGTGTAGTGGTGATGGTGTTGTCTTGTGTGCAGGCACAATGAGTTCGATTCCCACATATGTTGGTGTGTGAATTTTTCTTTTTAAACCCTTTTTCGGCCATATAGCGCCAACCTCACACACCGCGGACGATCACTCACACCAGAGCAAACTTTATGCATAGCATTATTTTTTTTTGCAAATGGCGTTTTCTTTATAATATCGGGGATGCAGAGCATTACTTTTTCTGTTGGTTGAGCAGAACTCAATGTTTGTTTTAAAATAGTATTTTATTGAGTGTTGGTGTAAACTACAGCGTCACATTTTAAATGACTTCAATAGGTATAAAACATAAAAGCGTTTGTATCAAGTGTTAATCCACAAAGTGTAGAATTAACTTAAAGAACATCGGAAAACATTTTGTTTTGGGTTTTTAATATTTGAAATAGCCACTGAATTAATATTTTAGTTTAAATAAATATTGACTTTAATAGTCCATTTAAAATAATTAAATTAAAATTACAGTAAGGTGCAATCACAGCCTGCTTCCAAGTCCTTTTTTCTCATG
Source organism: Syngnathus floridae (assembly GCF_059516105.1). NCBI lineage: Eukaryota > Metazoa > Chordata > Actinopteri > Syngnathiformes > Syngnathidae > Syngnathus > Syngnathus floridae. The sequence goes on along the minus strand of NC_142419.1, from coordinate 4,684,191 downwards.
TTGGATTGCACCTAAATGAAAATCAGATTTCATTCTAAAGTGTGAGAAACAGAAACGTGTACATAGTTTATTAGGGTAGACAAACTCATACTTTTTCATGTTCATATATGTTCAAATCCTCTCATTATTTTATATAAACATAACTGCTCACTCAGAACACGGATACAGCACACAGCTTTGTAACCTTCCAATACACATAGGCTCCGACCGCTGACACAACACGCACACACACAGGGCGGCAACTCTGCAATACACATTGATACTAAATGGTCAGGTGACGATACCAAATGGTTAGGTGACAGCAGCGCAGAGGTTTACCTTATAAAGACATCCTTTTGCTTTCCCGCCTTTTCCGGATAGTATAAAACCTTCTGACCTGGAGAATGGGGGTTGTTGTTTCGTCTGCTGCAGTGCCTCGTGTACTGACCGCCATTAAACAACCCAAGATCTTGCCAATAAAGAACCAACTGTTACTCCACATCTTTGTTTTCCTTGCTCAACGAAGGACATTTTGAACAAAACGTAACAATTCCTATTTAAATTCATAACTGTCACGGATCGGAATGGAGCAGGGCGACCAAATGCAGCTTGGACCAGAGTTTATTTAGGGAAAAGGGAATTGGAATGGAGCGTGACGGGAAACAGACAGGAACTGGCAAACTAATAACATGACAGACTGACCGACAGGTATGGAAAACAGAAAACAACCGAGGGAAAAACAGAAAGACAGGAACAACGAGAGACAAGAAATAATCCGACAAGGTTGTGACACGCAGACAGAACCTAAATACACAACAGGTAACGAGAGGCAGGTGAGAATGATCACACTAATCCTGATCATGGGCACACAGGAGGGGAGGGGCGAGCACACAGGCACACGGACAGAAACTATGACAATATGCACATAATAAAACAACCGGGGACGAAACGTGACAATAACTATAGGCTACGCTACGATCTAATGGTTAAATATTACATCAGTGAAATAGTACGTTCAAACTGAAGCATTGACCCGGGCAGCAATTTTCTCCCATGACGTCCCTCTCTCCTTCGCTGCTGCAGCTGTATTAGATTTACTCGCCGTAGGCTTGCATAAGGACCTCCAACTCCATTGTGGTAAAATAAGGTTTAGTTTAGTTTAGTTTAGTTTAGTTTATTGTTTAGCACATATTATTATAGCAATAACAGTGCAAGGAGGGAGACGAAGCCTAGGGCTTGTAGAGAGCTCAATTCCTGTTATATATATACAACAAAGTGCTGTGTAGGTAAATGTCTCTCAAGTGTTTGAAAATAAATAAATAAATAAATAAAAGCATAACAAGCTAAATGTTAATTCATTATATTCATATATGTATATATACATATGTATATATACATACATAAACAGATATCCATCCATCCATCCGTCTTCTTCCGCCCCTCCGGGGTCAGGTCGCGGGGGCTGCAGCTTTAGGAGGGACTCCCAGACTTCCCTCTCCCCAGCCACTTCATCCAGCTCATCCCAGGGAATCCCAAGGCGTTCCCAGGCCAGCTGAGAGACATAGTCTCTCCAGCGCGTCCTGGGTCATCCACGGGGTCTCCTACCGGTGGGACATGCCCGGAACACCTCCCTAGGGAGGCGTCCAGGAGGCATCCTGATAAGATGCCCGAGCCACCTCATCTGGCTCCTCTCAACATGGAGGAGTAGCGACTCTACTCCGAGTCTCTCCCGGATGACCGAGCTTCTCACGCTATCTCTAAGGGAGAGCCCGGACATCCTGCAGTGAAAACTCGTTTCGGCCGCTTGTATCCGGGATCTCGTTCTTTCGGTCACGATCCATAGCTCGTGACCATAGGTGAGGGTAGGAGCGTAAATCGACTGGTAAATTGAGAGCTTTGCCTTTTGGCTCAACTCTTTCTTCACCACAACGGACCGGTACACGGTCCGCATTACTGCAGACACTGCACCGATCCGCCTGTCGATCTCGCGCTCCATCCTCCCCTCACTCGTGAACAAGACTCCAAGATACTTGAACTCCTCCACTTGGGGCAGGATCTCATCCCCGATCCGGAGAGGGCATTCCACCCTTTTCCGATCGAAGACCATGGACTCGGATTTGGAGGTGCTGACCCTCATCCCGACCGCTTCACACTCGGCTGCGAACCGTTCCAGCAAGAGCTGGAGATCACGGCCTGAAGAAGACAACAGCACCACGTCATCTGCAAAAAGCAGAGACGCGATGCTGAGGTCCCCAAACCGGACCCCCTCAACGCCTCGGCTGCGCCTAGAAATTCTGTCCAAAATTATGAACAGAATCGGTGACAAAGGGCAGCCTTGGCGGAGTCCAACCCTCACTGGGAACGAATCCGACTTACTGCCGGAAATGCGGACCAGACTCTGGCATCGGTAATACAGGGACCGAAGCGCCCTTATCAGTTGGCTCGGCACCCCGTACTCCCAAAGCACCCTCCACAGAACCTCCCGAGGGACACGGTCAAATGCCTTCTCCAAGTCCACAAAACACATGTGGACTGGGTGGGCGAACTCCCATGCACCCTCGAGGATCCTGCCGAGGGTGTAGAGCTGGTCCACTGTTCCACGGCCAAGACGAAAGCCACACTGCTCCTCCTGAATCCCAGGTTCGACCTCCCGACAGACCCTCCTCTCCAGCACCCCTGAATAGATCTTACCGGGGAGGCTGAGGAGTGTGATTCCCCTGTAATTGGAACACACCCTCCGGTCCCCCTTCTTAAAAGGGGGAACCACCACCCCAGTCTGCCAATCCAGAGGCACTGTCCCCGATGTCCACGCAATGTTGTAGAGGCGTGTCAGCCATGACAGCCCCACAACATCCAGAGCCTTTAAGAACTCCAGGCGGATCCACCCCCGGGGCCTTGCCACCGAGGAGTTTTTTAACTACCTCAGTAACTTCGACCCCAGAGATTGGAGAATCCGTCTGAGTCTCCAGGCCCTGCTTCCTCAATGGAAGGCGTGTAGGTGGAATTGAGGAGGTCTTCGAAGTATTCTCCCCACCGACTCACGACGTCCCGAGTCGAGGTCAGCAGCGCGCCATCCCCACTGTTAACAGTGTTGACCTTGCACTGCTTCCCCCTCCTGAGACGCCGGACCAGAATTTCCTTGAAGCCGTTCAGAAGTCATTCTCCATGGCCTCACCAAATTCCTCCCACACCCGGGTTTTTGCCTCAGCAACCGCCAAAGCCGCGTTCCACTTGGCCATCCGGTACCTGTCAGCTGCCTCCGGAGTCCCGCAGGCCAAAACGGCCCGATAGGACTCCTTCTTCAGCTTGACGGCATCCCTTACCGCCGGTGTCCACCAGCGGGTTCGGGGATTGCCGCCACGACAGGCACCAACGACCTTACGGCCACAGCTTCGGTCGGCCGCCTCAACAATGGAGGCGTGGAACATGGTCCACTCAGACTCAATGTCCCCCGCCTCCCCCGGGACGTGGGAAAAGCTCTGCCGGAAGTGGGAGTTGAAGCTTTCCTGACAGGAGATTCTGCCAGACCGGCATCTTCCCCCACCTTCGGGGCCAACCCACCACCAGGTGGTGATCAGTTGACAGCTCCGCCCCTCTCTTCACCCGAGTGTCCAAAACATGCGGCCGCAAATCCGATGACACGACTACAAAGTCGATCATCGAACTGCGGCCTAGGGTGTCCTGGTGCCAAGTGCACACATGGACACCCTTATGTTTGAACATGGTGTTCATTATTGAAAATCCGTGTCGAGCACAGAAGTCCAATAATAGAACACCGCTCTGGTTCAGATCGGGGGGCCGTTCCTCCAAATCACGCCCCTCCGGGTCTCACTGTCATTGCCCACGTGAGCATTGAAGTCACCCAGCAGAACGATGGAGTCCCCAGAAGGAGCGCTCTCCAGCACTTCCTCCAGGGACTCCAAGAAGGGTGGGTACTCTGAGCTGCCGTTTGGTGCATAGACACAAACAACAGTCAGGACCCGTCCCTCCACCCGAAGGCGGAGGGAGGCTACCCTCTCGTTCACCGGGGTGAACCCCAATGTGCAGCCGCCCAGCCGGGGGGCAATAAGTATACCCACACCTGCTCGACGCCTCTCACCGTGGGCAACTCCAGAGTGGAAGAGAGTCCAGCCCCTCTCGAGAGGGCTTGTACCGTAACCTAAACTGTGCGTGGAGGTTAGTCCGACTATATCTAGTTGGAATTTTTCTGCCTCGCACACCAGCTCGAGCTCCTTTCCAGCCAGAGAGGTGACATTCCATGTCCCAAGAGCCAGCTTCTGCAGCCGAGGATCAGACCGCCAAGGTCCCTGCCTTTGGCCGCCGCCCAGCTCACACTGCACCCGACCCCTTTGGCATAAACAGATACACTATACAAAATAAGAAACAAGCGAAATAAAATACACTTAACGATGTTTAAGCAATCGAAGAGACACCAGGTAGGAATAACTAAAAGGGAACAGAAGAACTGCGAACAGAAAATAACAAAACAAAGAAGAATCAGAGTATAAATTGTAGTTTAGGTTGATGTTCTTAGTATGGATCATCTGAGTGCAGTGGAGTGATTATGGACTGGTAGGATCATGAGTGGAGAAGGTGGTGTACTACCTGATTTTCAAGTGTTGACAGTTCGTCCGATGGAGAGTCATCTGTCGAGAGATCTGGAGGACCCGCCGCCCTGGCATAGGAGTGGTGTGATGTTTTAAGACCAGTAATTATGAGGTCTTCTTGTTGGGAGTACTGCTCCAGTGCATCTACTCTCCGTTCAAGCGACAAGATTTTCTCATCTTTCTCCTTGGATAATTTCTTAAGCTCAGTTAGTTCAGTCGTTAGCTGGAGCAGGGTGGCTGCTCTAAGAGTGTGGTAAGGTCTTGCCGTATCAAGTCAATGGATGATTTGAGTTCATCGTAGACACGTAGGCTACGTTAGCATCGTCTCTGTGATTTAGTTTTCCTCAGTTGTCATGGTGACTCGTGGTATCGGGGCTCGATTGATAATGGCTTTTTGTAGGAGTTGTGCACGCGCATAACTCCAGGTTAACATACTCGGAGTTGATTGAACTAACTCAGCTGTTCTGGAACCAAATACTCAGAGTTTCCCATCACAGAGTAAGTCAACTCAGAGTTCAGGGATAGACTCAGAGTATGTTGAACCTGCTTTCTGGATTACCCTCCAGTTGACAACTTTATTGAGATCTTCATTCTTTTTTATGTTTTTCACTGCTGAATAATTTACAGGAAAGGACAAAAATATTTCACGCCATCACACTGTTATTAGTGGAAGGACCTATTTTACTCAAAATCCAGTTTACATTTAATGTGCAGCTTCATATTTTTGAAATATGAAAGGAAGCTATGTTTGCCCTTGCCCTTTTCTTGAAAGAAAAATAACTTCCAGTTGAGGTGTTTGTTATACGGCATCTTGCATGTTGTTTTGAAAGTGTCTTCTAACTTTACAACTGAGAAAACACTTATATAAATAACTATGTATACTACAACAGTGTATTCAGCCCCAAAATTAATGGCCCAGTCAAAACATACACTGACATTTTAAACTGAGTCACATTACAATCAGTTTGTGTTGCTGGTATGTCATTGAAATAGCTGAGCGATTTCATGAACGTAATTGAAAATTGTAATGCATTATTCTTTGTGCTGTACTGTAAAATAGTGCATTCATGGGTGAGGGTTAGTATTTCCTCTTTTATCCTTTTGTAAAGTGGGTCCTTGCAAATGTAACTTCCAGCCTTCAATCACATTCTACCAATGGCCACCCTTTGTAATTTTTGCCTGTCACACAACCACCTCCATTTTGTGCAATCCTCTAAGCACTTTAGAAAAGATGAACAATAAGAGTCACAGAAAAGACCATTGGTAGTGATTAAGTTGAAGTGTACAGCATAAGTGTAAATAAGTCTTCTTCTACTTCAGAGACATTTTGCTTACTTACGTTATTGTTGCAGCCAACTCCCCCTTGTGCAATTTCTGCCTTGCGTTCATAAAGCTCCCTGGCAGTGATAGTGAATGTTTTCCCTCAGTGATCCCAATGAATAATAAAAAAAAAAAATCTCACTTTTTTTTTTATAATGTTTATTTCAGCATGATCATTGTCACACTTCATCATAATTTCATTACATGCGCCGTAAACACATGACTGGCTGAAATGGGAAACGGCATGAGGCAGGCCTTATTGTGATTTAGGTTTAGATTTTACATTTTTATATTAGAGTACAATGAGTTAAAATACAAAAAGACAAGTTATATACTACATTACCTTGACTTTCATTATTCCCTGGAATCACACTCAGAACTCTCATTCCAAACACAATACATACTTGCCGACTCCCGTCTGTTTATATTAATAATAATAATAACAACAATTTATCTGTTACAGAGCAAACTTTCTAAAAGATACTCAGCCCCTTTTCTCATGTACTTTCAGGTCATATTTTTTTGTCAGACAGATATGTGTAACGATGGACTAACAACTTGCATTAGGGACACTGGGTCTGCAGAAAGCAGAAATACTAAAGAGCCGTCGTCACCAGAAATGTGTAAATGTTATTATTGGTCCAGAAGTAGGTCCTCACAGATGTGCCCTCTCAAGAATATGATATTGCTTACTCTCTCTACTGCTAATGGCCAATGGGAGTGGTTGTGGATGTTCTCTCCTAAACTCACTAATCGTGTTGGTCTTGCTCAGGTTCAGGAGACATTTCACTGGCTGGTTGTCTCATTTTCTATAGCTAGTCTCATAGTGTTACCTGATAATGTTGCACAGGAATTATTTGACACGGGGATGATGGCAGCATTGGACTTGAAGCAGGAGGGAGCAACAACCTGACTAGTGCATGTGTTGAAGATGTAAATGGGATTTGGTTTCTGTTCTTTTTCATGTAACTAATGCCTCCGTTGACTCTTGCTTAGATGATGTAACAAGGCCTGGACCCTTCCCTGGTACGATCAGCCCTGGTCATGTCGCTGACCTCTATGGTACTGCCACTCAGGACTCTGGTGACAGCAACTATATTAGTGCCACAAGCCCACAGCCAGTTTCTGGGTTTAGCCACAATATTACTGTGAGTGTCTCCTTGCATCAATGTAACATCTCTCCTGTCATCTGGCATTGTGAACTGTTCAGGTATAATTCTGTTATGTATGAAAAAAGCCATTTAGAATTATAGTTTATTAATGATCAGTTTATTGGCTAAGGGCCATGCGCTCGGGTAAGTCTTTATTTTATTTTTTTTTTAAAAATATGCACCTGTTTTGAGAATCTTACATCTACATGCATTCTCTTGTATTTATGTAACACCAAAAACTGAGGCTGACTGTAAATCATGGAGTATGGAGTTTAACTGAGTCTTAGGAGTGTAGGAGTCCATTTGGAAAATACTATGGATTTAATGATTTGGAGTGACACGGATGGTTCGTTAAAATTGTTGTTTATATTACATTTATTTGATATATCTAGTCTGACGTCAGCGGCGCACGTAGTTCCGGCATCAACAGCTGTGTTTTTTGTTTTTTTTAAGTGGCACAAGACGAAGATTCCGATGGATTTAGTAATTTTGGAGTGACACGGATGGTTCGATAAAACTGTTGTTTATATTACATTTATTTGATATATCTAGTCTGACGTCAGCGGCGCACCTCCTTCCGGAGTCAACAGCTGATTTATCTTTGGTTTTTTGTTAAGTGACACAAGACGAAGATTCCGATGGATTTAATGATTTGGAGTGACACGGATGGTTTGATAAAATTGTTGTTTATATTATTGTTATTTGATACTATATACCGTATTTTTCGGACTAAACGTCGCTCCGGAATATACGTCACATTAGCCATAAAATGCACAATAAAGTGAAAAAAACCATATATAAGTCGCTCCGGAGTATAAATCGCATTTTGGGGGAAATTTATTCGACAAAATCCAACACCAAAAACCGACATGAACGAGCAACAACAGGCTAAACGATACGGTATGCTAACGTGACATAAACACAAACGAAGAGCTGAGAACGGGCCTGACGTAACATTGACAGTTATACAAATAACTGTAACATAAATAACACCTTTATCAAACCATCTGTGTCACTCTAAATCATTAAATCCATCGATCGTCCTTTATGTCAACAATGCCGGGTGCGCTGACGGCGGTTGCACTTCAAATTATTCCACAGGCCCATATAACGATATATAAATTATATATATCAAATAACTATCATATAAGCAATATTATCAAACCATCTGTGTCAATCCAAATCATTAAGTCCATTGATCGTCCTTTATGTCAACAATGCCAGGTATACAACAATGCCACTGACGGCGGTTGCACTTCAAATTATTCCACAGGCCCATTTAACGATATATAAATTATATATCAAATAACTAGTATATAAGCAATAATATTATCAAACCATCTGTGTCACTCCAAATCATTAAATCCATCAATCGTCCTTTATGTCAACAATTGCGGGTGCGCGCCGCTGACGGCGGTTGCCCTTCAAAATATTCCTCAGGCCCATATAATTATAAACAACAATTTTATCAAACAATCTCTGTCACTCCAAATCATTAAATCCCGTGATCGAGTCCTTTGTCCTTTATGTAAAACACCGCCGCGTATGCGCCGCGCCGCAGTTGCAGTTCAGATTACAGTAATCCCTTGCTACATCGTTGTTCGTTTATCGTGGTTTCACTACTTCGCGGATTTTTGAATTTTGAAAATTTGTGAATAATTTCACATATAAGTCACTCCTGAGTATGCAACTGACGAGTCCGACGTCAGCGGCGCGCTGCACACGCAGTATTGTTTACAGAAAGGACGACGAATTCGATCGATGGATTTAATGATTTGGAGTGACACAGATGGTTTAATAAAGGTGTTACTATTTACGTTATAGTCATTTGAATAACTGTTAATGTTACGTCAGGCGCATTCTCAGCCCCTTGTTTGTGTTTATGTCACGTTAGCATACCATATCGTTTAGCCTGTTGTTGCTGGTTCATGTCTGTTCTTGGTGTTGGATTTTGTCAAATAAATTTCCCCCAAAATGCGACTTAAACTTCGGTGCGACTTATATATGTTTTTTTCCTCTTTATTGTGCATTCTATGGCTGATTCGACTTGTACTCCGGAGCGACTTTTAGTCCGAAAAATACGGTACATACATTTTTGGTGTATCAATAAATGTATATTAAACCATATAAGTTTATATGTTATCATTAGAACAGTAAATAATAGTTTCAAACATGTAAATACTATATTAATAGTATAAATGACATACAGAAATAATGTATAAATAATATAAATATAAATATGATACGTGTGTGTGTGTGTGTGTGTGTGTGTGTGTGTGTGTGTGTGTGTGTGTGTGTGTGTGTGTGTGTGTGTGTGTGTGTGTGTGTTTCAGTTTTGTGAGAATGTGTTTCTCATTGTTGGATATACTTGCAGCGAAGAACATTTTAAATAAAATTCACTTTGACTATTAAATGCTCTCTGTCTTTCCCATCTGGTTCCTGGAACAACTGAGTTGGGGGTTGTAAAATTATGAAATTTATTATTACCATATAATTGAGGGAAAGTTACACATTGATGCTGTGGAGTTAAAAAAATGTAATTAACTTTACTTAACTTAAAAAATGCATATGTAGTATCATGATATCAAACATGGTGATGGACGACGCCCTGCGTCAATAGGGCATATCAGTCATTGAGTGATTTCCTATTAAATTTGCTTTTGTATCTGTCAAACTGATGTATGTTTGTGCATTTCAGGGTCCATTGATTGCAACCGCTTTTGCTAATGGATATCACTGAAAGTCAACATGTGGCTGGTTGTCATCTCCTTTCAGGTGAATAGGTACTAATTTGTACTACATGGGTATTGTTCTCATTTCCTATAATGCATGGCACAACAGCTTGAGCTTCGGCCCCGACATCTCAATCATGCTTTACATGGCACGCCTGATGTTTACCGCACAAACAAAAAAGGATTAGCAACTGTATAAAGATAGATAGATAGATAGATAGATAGATAGATAGATAGATAGACAGATAGATAGATAGATAGATAGATAGATAGATAGATAGATAGATAGATAGATAGATAGATAGATAGATAGATAGATAGATAGATAGATAGATAGAGGGTGGTGGAAAGGAAAATAAATCCCTCAATACCTCTGAAATCACAGGATAATCAGGATTATCTTTTAGAGACATAAAAAAAATCAGGATGCTAAATTGTAAGTATGTGTTTACCTATGAAACAAAGCAAATTGTTGATGTGTCTTGATATGTCTGTATGACGTATCCATTGGGAACAAACACTCCACTTAAAGCGAAAGTCAAGTAAAAACGTTGTTTAAATCTTCTGTTATCCCCCATCAGTTCAAACACTGTATCCAGATTGAGTTTGTGAAATTAAAATTAAGCAGCCATTTTGATGACTCTCAAGGTGCTGCCATTTTGTCCTATACTGCCACCTGCTATCGACTGAAATTGATGTCATGGTGCCCACAAGCTCAGCTTGCAAACGTAAGAGCTCAGCTGTTATCTGGGTTTGGTCATGTAATTCAAGATTCAAGAGTTTTTTATTCGCCATGTTTGAGCGTGCCAAACAAGGAATTTGACTTCGGTAAATCACAGCCTCTGTTCAACATTTAGGTGACTAACAACAACACTCAGGACATGTGAAGAACGAAAGATATTCTCAAACACCCCCTGATCTTAAACTGATCTTAAACTCCCAAGAGGGCAAGGAAAAACTCAAAACTCCAGCTAGGGGAAATGAGAAACCTTGAGAAGAGACCACAGATGGGAGGGGCCCTCTTCTAGGATGACCAGGCTGCAATGGATGCAGAGAGGACACATAGTACAAACAGTGTAGACAAAAAAGGTGTGGAAAGCGGGATGTTATTGCACAGTAATGACTCTGAGACTCTAAGAGTGGTGTGAGTTCATCAGAGCGACAGCCTGGGGGAAAGTTAAAGTTAAAGTCCCAATGATTGTCTCACACACACAACTGGGTGCGGTGAAATTTGCCTCTGCATTTAACCCATCCCCGAAGGGAGCAGTGGGCAGCAGCGGTGCCGCGCCCGGGAATCATTTGGTGATCTCACCCCCCAATTCCAACCCTTAATGCTGAGTGCCAAGCAGGGAGGCAATGGGTCCCATTTTTATAGTCTTTGGTATGACCCGGCCAGGGTTTGAACCCACAACCTTCCAGTCTCAGGGCGGACACTCTACCACTAGGCCACTGAGCTGGTTGGAAGCTGTCTCTGTGTCTGCTGGTTTTAGTGTACAGAGCTCTATAACGGCGTCCGGAGGGGAGTAGTTCAAACAGGCTGCAACCTGGGTGCGAAGGGTCTGTTGAGATGTTACTTGCACGTTTCCTGGTCTTGGACAGGTACAAGTCTTGGATAGATGGGAGGTTGATTCCAATTATCTTTACTGCAATCCTTATTTTCCGTAGCAGTCTGTGCTTGTCTTGTTTGGAGGCCGATCCAAACCAGACAGTGATGGAGGTGCAGAGGACAGACTGGATGATGGCAGTGTAGAAGGTCTTCAGCAGCTCCCGCGGCAGGTTGAACTTCTTGAGCTGTCTCAGGAAGTACAGCCTCTGCTGGGCCTTCTTCCGGACAGAGTCTATGTGGCCGGTCCATTTCAGGTCCCGAGAGATTGTGGTTCCCAGGAACTTGAAGGTGTCTGATGAGAGAATAGTATTACTGCGGATAGTGAGGGGTGAAAGTGGTGAAGGGCCTCGCCTGAAGTCCACTGACATCTCAACGGTCTTGAGCGGGTTCAGCTCCAGGTGGTTTTGGCTGCACCAGTGGACCAGCCGCTCCACCTCCTGTCTGTACGCAGTCTCAGTCCGATGAGAGTGGTGTCGTCTGCATACTTCAGGAGCTTCACGGAAGAGTCACTTGCGGAGAAATCGTTGGTGTAGAGGGAGAAGAGCAGTAATAGTAACAAAGAGAGCCCGTGGGTATTTTGGTGTCAATTTCAGTCGAGCACAGGTGGGAGTAAAGGACAAAATAGCAGTACCCTGAGATGACTCAAAATGGGTAGATTTTCTGCTTAATTCCAAACTCCCGCAAATAATGCAAATAAAATCATTGGAAGCGAAAGGATGGGTATTGCTAACAAGTAGCTTTTTATATACCCTATTTTCCGGACTATAAGTTGCTCCAGAGTACAAGTCGCACCAGCCATGAAATGCATAATGAAGAAGAAAAGAACATATATATAAGTCGCACCAGAGTACAAGTCGCATTTTGAGGGAGACTTTATTTGACAAAATCCAACACCAAGAACAGGCATGAATAGGCAAGTACAGGCTCAACGATGTGGTATGCTAACGTTACATAAACAAACAAGGAATTGAGAACGTGCCTGACGTAACATATTAAGGGTTATTAAAATAACTATAACATATTTATCAAACCATCCGTGTCATTCCAAATCATTAAATCTATCAAAATCTTCGCCATCTGTGTAAACAATGCCGCTGCTGACTCAGGACGTACATATGGCACTGAAGTCAGACTCATCGTCAGTTGCGGTTCCAATTATTCCACAGGCCCATATAACTATATATAAACTATATATATCAAATAACAATAATATAAACAACAATTTTATTGAACCCTCCGCGTCACTCCAAATAATTAAATCCATCGGAATCTTCGTCTTGTGTCACTTAACAAAAAAACAAAAAAAAACAGCTGTTGACTCCGGAAGGAGGTGCGCCACTGACGTCAGACTAGATATATCAAATAAATGTAATATAAACAACAGTTTTATCGAACCATCCGTGTCACTCCAAAATTACTAAATCCATCGGAATCTTCGTCTTGTGCCACTTAAAAAAAACAAAAAACACAGCTATATATAACTATATAACCTATATAACTATATATAAACTATATATCAAATAACTATAACATAAATAAGAATTTTATGGAACGATCCGTGTCACTCCAAATGATTAAATCCATCGAAATCTTCGTCCTCCGTGTCAATTATAAACAACGCTGCTGAAGCCGGAAGTACATGCGGCGCTGAGGTCAGACTCATTGTCAGTGGCAGCTCCAATTATTCCACTGGCCTAGTGCGCCCTCATGAGGTTTAAAGTGAACATAACGTGAAATGATCAATCATACGATAGTAAGTAAGTAATGTGTTAATAATTTCACATGTAAGTCCCTCCTGATTATAAATTGCACCCCTGGCCAAACTATGTAAAAAACTGTGACTTCTAGTCCAGAAAATAAGGCACTATAGTAAGTAATGTGTTAATGATCAAGTAATAACGTGTTACTGATTTCACATATAAGTTGCTCCTGATTATAAGTCGCAACCTCAGCCAAACTATGTAAAATAACTGCGACTTATAGTCCGGAAAATACTGCACTATAGTAAGTAAGTAATGTGTTAATGATCAAGTAATAATGTGTTAATAATTTCACATATAAGTCGCTCCTGATTTTAAGTCGCACCCCTGGCCAAACTATGAAAAAAAACTATGATTTATAGTCTGGAAAATACGATACATGGTTGTTATTGTGTGAACTCAACCCGTGTGTGAACCCCCGTGATCTTGTGACCTCATTAGTGCAGCTTTCTGGACACGCATCTCAGTCGGTGTGTGAACACTGTACGTCTTCCATACTGACGCCGGAAAGCATCAGTTCCACAGTCAATGTGAATTAGGAAAAAGGAGGAGAATCTTGTTTGCGTTGATGAAGGAAATCCGTGTGATTGAACTTCATCACCAGTTTCATTAAGGGTGTAATAAGACAAAACAAAGTGAAAAAAAAGTGTAAAAACTGTGTAGAGGGCAGATGAAAAGTAAAAGTCTTTTTGTTGTGTGGTCTAGGCAGCCATGGAGCAGACCAGGGAAAGCAGGCGAGGAATTGTAAATTCTTCCTGTGTGTTGATGCAGCATTAATCAATACAGCATCAGTGTGGCCAGCGACAGCAGTGGAATGGCAGTACAGTGGACTCCCGCTATTCCCGGGGAATAAGGACCAGGCCAGCTCTGCGTAAATCTGTGTATAAATGACGGTCATTTTAAAAATTCTAGAATAATAGTGGATAAACCACAAAAGACGGGATCGGTACATAGGTATCCCCGGGTGCCAAACTACGAATACAGGGGGGTCCATTTTACAGTGAAAACCACCTCAGAAATAAAGATGACAGTTTTACTCTGCTATTTACTGTACCCTGATCACCAACTAAGTTGAGCTTCCAGGGATGAGAATTTTCCACGGATCCGCGGATTTCCGTGTTTTTTTCCGTCGAAAGTATCATTTTCGTGAATCGTGTAACTCCGTTAAGAAAATGTTGCTTATATATGAGGATGGGGGGAGGGGGTATAGGGAAGCGGCAACATTAGCCTCGGTGACTCGCGAGCATTCGCCCGTCGTGACGGCATCTTACGGAAATCGGCTTCCCTTTGTAAACCTAACTAACTGGCAGCAGTGATGCGACAACATCCGCCTTATTTTCTGCAGCATTTTGGCACTACTTTCCTCACATCATTTCCACTTGTTAACTTAACTTACGCGGAGAACTAAGTATTTTTACACCGCCACATTGTGAATTTGCGATTGGGTTTTCATCACTTGTAGATGAGGTATTTAGTTAGATAGATCTAGGGAGATCTATATCTATATCATATATATATATATATATATATATATATATATATATATATATAGTATGTATATCATCAGTCCCCCCCCCCCACCCCCCAGACCCCGGGCCACTTTTCAGTGTTTTTTCACGTTTGCCATTCTCATCCCTGGGCTTCATCTTTGTGGAGAGGTATTTATTTTATGTGTGCTGGTGAGAATATGGATACTGTGAGAAATATGTTTGGATATGTTTTCTATTATAAATAGTTTGCTTGTTTTTCTTTTGATGTGTCATCAGTCTCCAAAGGAGGTGATGCCAGAACAGGATTAAGAAACCACTGAATTAGCAAAGGCAGTGGGAGGGACGGAACGTGTACATTTCACAGTGTGGTCACCAAACAATCTGTAATTGGTTTTAGCAATAAGCGGAAAATTTTTCACAGTGTTGTTTTTTAAAACATTTTTCTGCTCTGTGTAAAAGAATATACCGTATTTTCCGGACTATAAGTCGCTCCGGAGTATAAGTCGCACCAGCCATAAAATGCCCCAAAAAGTGAAAAAAAACATATGTAAGTCGCTCCGAAGTATAAGACGCATTTTGGGGGCAATTTATTCGACAAAATCCCACACCAAAAACAGTCATGAACGAGCAACAACAGGCTAAACGATAGCAACAACAGGCTAAACGATAGGTATGCTAACGTGACAAACACAAACAAAGAGCTGAGAACGGGCCTGACGTAACATATAGAGTGATTAAGGACAACTATTACATGAATAACATGTTTATAAAACCATCGGTGTCACTCCAATTCATTAAATCCATCGATCGTTCTTTGTCAACAATGGGTGCGCACGACTGAGGGCGCTTGCACTTCAAAATATTCCACAGGCTCATATAATGATAGATAAACTATATTTCAAATAACTATAATACAAGCCAATAATATTATCAAACCATCCGTGCACTTTAATTCCATTAAATCCATCGATCAAATTCCTCGTCCTTTGTCAACATCGCCGCGCGTGCGCCCTGACGTCAGCCTCGTCTTTATTCCACAGATCTACTATATAACTATATTGTAGCGTTAACAAAGTACAAGGATAGACGTGGGTTTGGTAAACGGTTCTTTATTAAACAAAACAAACTTCCAAGCGTGTGGCGGCGTGGACTTCCTGACAGACCGGGCGTGCGTAATGGGCATGTCCGAGCCCCGCGCACCGTTCGCGGACAACCACTCGGCCGAGCGCCGGCCCCCGACTCAGTAGAGTAGGACCGGGCGTGCGTAAAAGCCATAATAGTTTTTCAAACCTTCTATGTCACTCCAAATCCTTAATTCCTTCAAACTCTTTGTCCTCCGTGTCACTTAGAAATGATCACCGCTAATGATGCCGGTAGTCCTTATGTGGGCACATTTGTATGTAAACAACCGCCGCGCCGCGCTACTGACGTCACTTGAAATAGTAATCCATTGGTGCATCACGGTTCTCCAAACTTTCTTTCTGCTGCTCGATTACTGTTTTCAGCTGCATATTTTACAACTTGAAGTTTCTAACCTGCAAAATATGAGTTTCTTTTTGGTGCCATTTTTCTTAAGCCCACCCAGTTGATGAGTCACGGCCAACGGTGAAATTTAGAGCGCCCTCATCCAGTTTCGTCTGAAAATATAATTTTTTTGGGTTGTTTTATCAAAGTCAAAGTCTGCTTTATCGTTGATTTTTTTTTTTTTTTATATACTAAGACACACAAAGAGATTGAAATTACGTTTCCACTATCCCTTGGTGAGATAGTACACATATGCATACAAGCAACACAAAAAAAAAAACAAGAAGGCACAAACAATGAATAAATAAGAGTGTTGAATAAATGATAAATAAACAAATAATAATAAATAATAATAATAAATATAATAGGAGCAAAAATGGAGCAACAGCAGTACATACAGCAGACAGTGGACTTGGATATGGTGCTTTAAAGTGTTAATTGCTTTATTTGATGTTTTTTCTATTTTTTATGTTTTGAATATGTTCAAGATAAAGATATAAAAGCATGTGAAGTGATCAACTATACTAAAAATAACATGGGAAGTGGTCAACTATACTTGTAAGTGATGTCTTAATGATCAAGTAAAAATTTGTGAAAAAAAAACATATATAAGTCGCTCCTGAGTATAAGTCGCCCCCCCCACCCAAACTATGAAAAAAACCCGCGATTTATAGTCCGGAAATTACGGTACTGTATATTTTCTTTATTCTGTGATTGAGAAGAGGCCATGTTATGTTGGATCTTGGAATCTTATGAGTCCCATTTACTTTGGACTGAGATCACTGCTTTCCACCTGTTAATCAACTGTATGCAAAGTTGGATCTTTTTGACACAACCAGACAATGATGAAAATCCTAAGGCAATTAAACTGAAGGGAAAAATACAAAAGAAACGTGATCATCTTAAATAAATTGAACTAATTCATCATACGTAATCGTGAAGGTTTCATGTAAATGATTTACCCTGTGCAACGTGAAATTTATAACTTCATTGAAACTAATTTCTTAAACAAAACAATACAATGTTTGAGATTAAAATGATTAAAATGGATGAATTATAAATGATTAAAATGGGTAGATTATGTGACACAAATAATCCTTTTCAGTGTAACTTTCTATCCATGCATTTTCTATACCGCTTGTCCCACGGGGGTCGCGGGCGTGCTGGAGCCTATCCCAGCAGTCATCGGGCAGTAGGCGGGGGACACCCTGAACCGGTTGCCAGCCGATCGCAGGGCACACAGAGATGAACAACCATCCGCACTCGCACTCACACCTAGGAGCAATTCGGAGTGCTAAATTTGCCTACAAAGCATGTTTTTGGGATGTGGGAGAAAATCGGCGTGCCCGGAGAAAACCCACGCGGGCACGGGGAGAACATGCAAACTCCACACAGGGAGGGTCGAAGGTGGAATCGAACCGGCACCCTCCTAACTTTGAGGCGGAGGTGCTAACCAGTGCACAACCGACCCACCTTCAGCGTAACCTGATGATTATTATTTTTTAATTAATGTAAACCACTTTTGATTGTTGGAACAAAAACATTGTTTAAGTTGTCTCAAGTAAGGGTTTTCATAGTTGTATTTCACTCAGATTTGCACTTAGGGACAATTTACAGTCTTTAATGAACTTAGGATGCACGTTTTTGGAATGCAAGCGGAAACCAAGATACCAGGGGAAAATCCAGGCAAGCATTAGGAAAACATGAAAACCCCACACTGGAAGGCCAGAGGTTGGATTTCAACCAATGACCCGTCAGGCCATCAATGGCACTAGTCATATCTCGGGCTCAGTCCTGTATATTTTTCCTGGCTAGTAAAATGCAGTCGGCACACTGATTAGAGAATGTTTTAAAACATTTTACTGTAACTTGCCCTTTTGTTTGTTCATTGAATGAGGTTCACTGATGTTTAGACTTGTCATTCAATGGTTAACCAACATTGATTCAGATATTTATTACCAGACAGATTATGGTAAAACTGTTCTTCATGTAAATACTGTATGAACATGCAATAAAACAAGCGACATTGTTCAAACCAACAAGTTTCAAATGCTTTATGAAGTGATTATGAAGTATATGTACAGTAATTAAAAATTTGACCCAATTCAAAGATTTATAACTAACTTTATTAAACATTGTAATGTTCAATACAGTATCGGATCACGTCATTGAAGTGTTAATCTCAAACACATGCATACAATTCGAATAGGAAAAGACAAAACAAATTAAAAACATAAATTGATTCACATGGATTGAAACTAGGACCAAAATAATAACCAGTTCAGAAACTGAATCGATGGAGGAAGACCAGCCTGGGATATGCCAATAACTAATGTATGGCAAGAGATCATGGAGAATAATGTTATTTTAACCTATAACTAACACATTCAGGCTGCCAGCATAGACTTCAATACATAGACCCTTTTATAAAAGCCCCGGCTATAAAATGACGTAGCTTGTATCATAGCTGCATGTCTGATGTTGGCAACATACCAATCCACATAAACTTCATTAACAGATTGATTGAGTTTCAATGAATGGAGCCAAGCTGTTGCCTATCTATGGCCTTGGCAACTAGCTCCCAAAAAGAAGCATGCAAGCTAACCCACCCAGAGGTTGCCACAAGGACTATTTATTACTATTTTGCAACACTATGAAGTGCAATAACCGACCCAGATTCTACCGTTGTCCACCATGCAATGTGAGATTGTATTTAAAGCAGTGGTTCTTAAGCTTGTTGGAGGAACCGAATCCCACCAGCTTCATATTTGCATTCACCGAACCCCTTGCTAGTGAAAATTATTTTTTTTTTAATTCAAGACAGATGTTTTTTACTGGTGCACAAAATGAACCATGCCTGTTCAAGGTCGCAGGGAGTGCTGGAGTCTATCCCAGTCGACATTGGGCAAAAGGCAGACACCCTGAACTGGTCACCAGCCAGTTGGAGGGCATATACAGAGACAAAGACCAGTCACACCCACATACACACATTCACTGAGTGGTAATCAATCCCACGCTGCCCGCACACAAGTTAGGCGAGTGTGATCCTACACCATCATTGACTTATCATTTAAAATATTTTTGTCATATCTACGTATTATCATATGTTGTGGATATTATCAAATCTGGGAAATTTTAGTTTGTAGTTGTGTTCGTCTATAGCAGTGGTTCTTAACCTTGTTGGAGGTACCGAACCCCACTATTTTCATATGGGCATTCACCGAACCCCTCTTTAGTGAAAAATGAAAATATTTTTTTCAAATTCAAGACATACTGTAGATTTTTTTACTGGTGCACAGAATGAGCCATACATGAACATCACCTTGTTCAAACAACAAAACTAACACAATGCATGAACTCACAACAAATGAAATACCTGCAAATCAGTGTTACTTCTGTTGTCGCCTTTGCGAGACCAGTTCAAATATGAGTCATCACAAATTCACACGATAAATCAGGTGTGTTCGGAACTCCGCAGTGGAGGCTCTGCCAAACCCCTGAGACCGAATCGCCAAACCCCTAGAAGAACCACTGGTCTATAGGTTATTTATCATATAGACATTAAGTACACTTTGAATAAGCAACAAGACAAGTATTCAACAATTCTAAAATAGAAATCAAGGAATTTCTCAAAACAATACATCACTGATGGTAAAGGAGATAGCAAAAATAAGAGGGAAAAATTAAGTTGCACAAAGAATCAGAAGGGATCAAATTGATTTAAAGCTATAATTAATGAGGCCTCTTTAATTATGGACCCTCCTGTGATAGCTTCAATATTTGGTGTCAAATATGAGGTAAAAATGGAAAATACATGATTAGGTTATGACCTGACAAACGATTTCAACCTTGAAATATACATAGAAGTTACTACATGCGGACTGGATTGCATCTAGTGCAATGTCTAGCTTTCTGCAGAACCCTGGACTTTTTCCTATATATTTTTTTTTTTTTTTGTGATTGGCCATCTTTGTGGTCTTTCGTCAGTAATCTAACAAGGACTAAGGTCAAATTCATTCAAGTAGTTTTAACTTCTTTTGCGGTGACAATCAAAGTCTGCTCCATGGTAGCCTCAGAAGTCTCCAAAAGAGAAGATTGGAAGAGCCCAGAATCAGTTCAAATTGTATTTTGTACTAGACTGGCTTTGAAGCAAAAGACTTTTTTGTGAATTCAATGCCAGGAAATCTTTGCTGCTTTCATCGCCGAGCATTGAAATGAAAACTTGGCCAAATATTCATCTGTAATAAGGGAAGTGTGATCCTCCAGTATGCCTAAGCATAGAGAATGAATTTCACATAAAGTTCACATCCGACCTCCGGCCCTCCACCCGCATCGTTTAAATTGGAGTCTATCACCATAGGGAGCAGAGCTTTCAGCTGCTCTGCTCCCAAACTTTGGAACACACTTCCACCTGACATCCAAAATATTGACTCCCTCCCACAGTTTAAATCCACTCTCAAGACCCACCTATTCAAGACAGCGTTTCGACTCTAGCTGCCTTACAGTTGTTGTTTTTAACATGTTTTTCACAATCTTCTTTACTGAATGGTATTGTTTTAATTTGTTTATAACTTTTTAACTCTTTGTAAAGTGACCTTGAGTGACCTGAAAGGCGCTTCTAAATTAAATGTATTATAATTATTATTATTATTATTGCCGTAATCTCCGGACTATAAGCCGTGACTTTTTTCCAAAATTTTGAACCCTGTGCCTTATAGTCAGGTGCGACTTATATGTGATTTTTTTTCGTGATTTTTGTAATGACATGATCACTTTTACACACTCGTAAAAAGGCTGTGGACCACTGTTGTGCAGTATCTTGAAGAAAAAAACAACAACAAAAATACTATTTTGAAACACTACTATGACTGCTGCTTATTCTGGCTGTCTTGCTTGTGACTATTATGAGCTTTAGTAGGAATGCACGCTAGGTGACCTGCGTCAAAGGGCTCTAAACCAGGGGTGTCAAATTCATTTCGTTCGCGGGCCGCATTGTAGTCATAGCTTCTTTCGGAGGGCCATTATGACTGTCAACCCAAATAAATGTATGAGCAACTCATATTATATACAGTAAAAGCTACAAAACAAACTGACAAATAACTCGTTTTCAAATCAGACGAGTAAAAACTGGTAAAACATTTCTAAAAAAATATATTAAAAGTGAAAACAATTTGCAATCCTAGTAATGACAAACGAATTTGACGCACAATTTGTCTTCGCGGGCCACATAGAATGATGTGGTGGGCCGTATCTGGCCCCCGGGCCTTGAGTTTGACACCTGTGGTCTAAACCCTTTCTCTTAGTCGGCCATGTGACTCAGAGATTACACAAAGCAGTGGCACTGTTTGGACCATCTGCATTGTATTAAAACCCAATCAATCAGCATTTAAATTCAATTCTTCTGACATTTTGCTCACCAAAAACAAGTTGTAATGAATGTGAACTTTTAATGTATTTTATTCAGAAGGTTACTTTGAACCCTGAGGCTTAAATGGCGGCGCGGTGTATTTATGGATTTTTACGGCCTCCAGGGGGTGCTCTAGCAGGAAGCAAGAGCGAGACAGACGAAAAAGAGATAATGCGCCGAAGAAGACGTGCTAGTTTGTGTTTTGAACATTTCGCGCATCACGCAGAACGTGATCAAGACGGACATTACTGAAAGGAAGCTTTTATACACAAACCGTCATTATGGGGGACAAAAGAAATGCATATGATGCCGCTTTTAAGCTAAAGGCAGTCGATGTTGATGACATTGTGTTGCGGCACCCTTTTCTTTATTTCGTGGTCCCGTCTACTCTGGAACTATACGTGTCGCTCGCTAGTTTAATTTAATTTAGCGCTTTGTGCATGAATAAGATTAGCATGAACAGACCCTCATCACACTCGAAGAAATGCATAAAAGCGACGACGAAAGAGAGACTGAGAAAGTGTGAGGCGAAGGATTTCTAACGCTATTCCAATCGGACACTGAGGAAGACTTTGATGGTTTCAGTGCACAGGAGGAAGATGAAGACGATGAAGCTCTTTTTTTTACTTTTACTTTAACCAGCCCTGTTAGTGCTGTGCTACCGTGTAGCTGCTGTGTTACTGCCGTGTCTCAGTGACTTTTACCGGTATGTTTTATTTTATCAAACCCTATTAGTGCTGTGTTACTTCCGTGTTGCTGCGGTATTACTGCCGTGTCACAGGCAGTGTTTGGAAAGAAATGTTAAGGTATGTTATTCAAACTTTAAAAAAGCTTTCTGTGTCCAGTCTTTCTTTGTTAATAACTCCCGTGCACACTTCCGTGTTGCTGCGGTACTACTGCTGCGTCACAGGCAATGTTTAGAAAGACATGTTAAAGTATGTTATTCAAACTTTAAAAAGGCTTTCTGTATACTGTCTTTTTTTGTAAAAAAAAACTTGTGTGCACGTGCGGCTTATAGTCTGGTGCGGTTTATGTAAGAAAAAAACTAAAATATCCCCAAATTTTAGCTGGTGCGGCTTATAGTCCGGTGCGGCTTATAGTATGAAAATTACGGTATTATTACTATTATCTGCTGTTATACGTGCTAAAGCCACTGTGTATGAAGTAAACAAATGCACATCAGCTCCGAGGACATTAGTAAATATTTGGAATTTTCTTTGAAAGGAACATTATAAAACAAAATTCGACATGAATATGGTACAGCTTGCATCTTGAGTGTTAATAAAAGCCATTTAACTTGATATGTACACTCTCCAGTCACTTCATTTATATCTTGATTAGAGGTGGCCAGTGGGCTCTCAGGTGTGCTCATATCATGATCATGATAAATGATGATTTTGTGACTGTGCATATAGCAACACAATCGATTTGTTAACATCAAGTAAGCAAAAACACACCAATCAAAATAATATATTTGAAAGCTAAAAGAAATTGCATATCAATTTAATTACTAATTCTATAATTGTGTTAAAACCAGATTACATTTAGATTAGCTTGCATGAACCACCAAGACAAGAATATTTTTTTCTCTCTTTTTTTCTTGTGATCGCTAAGTTGTAATTATTGCTTCCAGGTTTCTGGGAGAGATTTGCAGATTTATTTTCCTTTAAAGAAACCATTACAGGTTTGGGTAGACAAAAGAAAAGGTTACAAAGGCCTTTGGGTATTTGAGAGATACGGTATGCCCGAAAGTATGCAATATTTGCTTTAAGTGTAGGAAGTATCTGTAACAAAGGCTAAAGTTAGTGTTGTATATTTAATGTAAGATGAACTGTAGGAGATAAGATGAAATGTAAGCATTATTTTTTAAATAAATTATAATTAACATCAGAAATCATACAGCATGTCTTATGAAATAATTTTAAAATAAATCAACTCCAATTCACGATACCAACATGAAGAATAGTCAGTCAGCACCCCTGAAAAATTGAAAGTTTTGCCTTTTCCAAAACTGAAGCTCAAGCAATGGAGTAATAATATAGAGTGCCAGCACAAGACCCATGTTGACTCACATGCTGCTGTTTATTAGGGCCTGGACTCACTCCTCACCAATCAGGCCAACATCAGAAACTTCAGAATGGATTTGTCATTTCTGTCACGCCCATGCCAGAGCACGCTCAGCCGGCAACTTCCCTCAGCAACACCCTTTCATCACCGTAATGTCTGTCACCTGCTCCCTCTCGTTGTCTCATGTATTTAAACCCTGCCTGTGTGTTCCTCCTTGTCGGTGTCTACTCTGTCCGGGAGAAGGCCCAGCAGAGGCTGTACTTCCTGAGACAGCTCAAAAAGTTCAACCTGCCGCTGGAGCTGCTGAAGACATGCTACACTGCCATCATACAGTCTGTCCTCAGCACCTCCTTCACTGTCTGGGTTGGATCGGCCTCCAAACAAGACAAGCACAGACTGCAACGGACAATCAGGACTGCAGAAAAGATGATTGGGATCAACCTCCCATCTATCCAAGACTTGTACCTGTCCAGGACCAGGAAACGTGCAAGTAATATCTCTACAGACCCCTCTCACCCAGGTTGCAGTCTGTTTGAACTACTCCCCTCCGGACGGTGTTATAGAGCGCTGTACGCCAAAACCAGCAGATACAGAGACAGCTTGTTCCCCCAGGCTGTTGCTCTGATGAACTCACACCACTCTTAGAGTCTCAGAGTCACTGCTGTGCAATAATATCCTGCTCTCCACACCCTTTTTGAATTGTCTACACTATTTGTACTATGTGTCCTCTCTGCATCCATTGCAGCCTGATCATCCTGGAAGAGGGATCCTCTCATCTGTGGTCTCTTCTCAAGGTTTCTCATTTCCCCTAGTTGGAGTTTTGAGTTTTTCCTTTCCCCTCCTGGGAGTTTATGATCAGGGGATGCCTGAGAATATTTGTCATTTTTCACACATCCTGAGTGTTGTTAGTCACCTAAATGTTGAACAGAGGCTGTGATGTACCGAAGTCAAATTCCTTGTTGGGCACGCCCAAACATGGCGAATAAAAATTCTTAAATCTTGTTTTCCATCCCTGTCCGTGCCCAGTGTTCCTGTTCCTGTCGTCTGGTTTTCCCCCGGTCTGTCTGGAGGCTCACGGTCAGAATTTTATCCTTGTCCAATTGGACTTCGGTCGGTCTGTCTGTCTGTTTGCTGGTGAGTCTCTGTCCCTTATGTGTCTTCAGTTCCCCACCTGACTCCCTTCCAACTCACTTTGCCTTCAATGAACCCTGGTCCAAGCTGCATTTGGTCGTCCTGGCTCAACTCATTTCCTGACAATTTCAGGTTGTATTTCCCAGAAAATAATGTTTTCCCTAAGACTTGTATAGCAGTTTATCAACACCATACATTGCCCAAAACGTTTAAATATATTTTTAAAAACATTGTTTACTTGTCTTATCTTTGATATTCATGGTTGTTCTTTCATGTTAAACATTAAAGTGGGGAAACTATGCCAAACAAAATTGAGAAGGGTAAAACACTTTTCACAACACTATGTTTCATTGAAATACAAATTGAAAACTCTCCTGAATGAGAGAGAGAAGAGTTATGCTAAAACCTGGAAATGCTTAATTCTCAGACCGTGTCATCCGTCCTCTCCTGAGGACTGGTGTGCTGTGACTACAGCATTTGCATAATGCGTCCTGTGGTATTCTGTCTGACTGCGGTGGTGGATCAAGGGAGCATTTGCCTGTCAGTCATCATGTGCACAGTGTGACATTTGTTCCTCTTCAGTTGTCATGGAGACTCACTGATGTATTCACACTGCTGTTTGGAGGGGTGTAACACCACAAATCCAACTTAAAACTCTCACTTTTACATGTTTTGGTTCCCATCTGGTCATAGTTGACTGTTTTGCTTTTGTTATTTCTCCACATTCGGGGCTTCATTGTGTCTGATTCCGCGTGCTAAAAGCAGTTTGTGAGAACAAAGCTAGCTATAACTTGTTAGCAAGATAGCAACATAAAGAACAGCAACGGGCATTTTAAAGTTTATCAAGAATATTTGCATTTAAATGTGTTGTTTTTTCGTTACACTTGTAACTAGGGCCGGGAAGAGACTGTGGGCTGGCCGGATGTGAACCCCATGCCGTACTTTGCCGAGCTCTGTATTAAAGGAAGCTTATAATAGCTTGCGGGACCTTTCTGTCAGAGACCATGGCGACCAACTTACACTGATACTTACTCCTTAATATGATCCTATGAAGGAAACTATGATGTAGCATCTTTGAAAGGCAAGTCTGGAATACTATTGGCTTCCACAAGCAGTACATGCTCGCACAGGTATTCTGGAAAAAGGCGAGAAAGCAATCACAAGTAGCGATGTTCAAAATGCAGCAACTTGGGTTTTAACTGTGTGGAATGACCACCATATTACCCCAGTAAACTATTGGCCTCCCTTCATTGGCTTGCTGTTCACGTTAGAGCACATATTTTAATGTGTGAGAGCACCAGCATACTTAAATGAACTTGGGGATTTTTACAGTATGTTCCCGCATAGTTTCTGTCCTCAGAAGGGAGTAGCTTGCTTCAAGAGCTAGGAAACTTTTTGGGGCGTGAGCTTTTTCTGTGCACCAACGCAAATAATCCTCTCTCCCTTTCGACATCAGGTCAGCCTGCTCAATTGAGATTTGTAAAGCTAAACTAGTGAAGGAATGGGGTCAAAATACAAAAAGTCCTGCCTAGCTACAAAAACAGATATGCTCAAACCTCATTGAATAAAGTTCATAAGCAGACAAGTATATTCACATATTAAATAAATAAAAGAAACATTTTAAGCATATAATTATACCTACACACCAAATCAATAAAGAATACATAACTAGACATTTTTGATAAGTGGTAATGAGAAAGGTTTTAATAAACTTTATGATCTGATATATATTTCTGAGCACTTTGAAATAACAAATGTCTTTTGATACATTGCCTAAATAGCTTAATGACCCTTAAGGAACTGTGTAATGCATGCCTGATGTTTTTCTCAAAATCATTGGCACGGCCAGAGTCGTCTTGACCGACGCCAGTTTTTGATTACTACTGAACGCTCTGCACAGAGGGAAATATTTTGCCTAACAAAGAAAAGATACGGTTGGAAGCATGTTTAAACTAAGAATGATGTAAGCAAAGACATGAAGTATCAAAACAACAAACTTTACATAGTCAGGGAACAGCAATAGATTAATGATGTCACAGCCAAAAGCTAACATAATTTCGTACAAAATGACAAAATTGAAAGAATGAGGTACGACAGTGTATGTCCAAGATTGGAGAAGAATTTTCACAGGAAGGTCACGTGGAGATAAAACCAGCAGGTGCCAGAGGGAGCCAGCCAAGGACTCGGCCAAAGATGATCACCAAGGCCGAAAGACGGGATGGAAGACACACACCGAATCGCCCATAACCAGCACCCACTCCCATGGCGAACTTGCCCCACCCCAAAGACTCATCACCCATCAATCTTGGCCCACAATGTGCAACTGAATATAAGCTGATCAAAGAACCTTGAACATTGCCTTTTCTAAATGGAGACTTTCTGCTCTTGAAAGGCCCAGCGCTGTATTGTACTTTCCTGAAAACAGAGCTTTCTGAACAAGAATTGTGATTGAACTCAATCAACCTGTGTAAGTCTAATTTCTGCTTCAGTGTCTTAGCATTTTCCTAAATCTGAAGAAATCAAATGAGCACGCAGTGAGTAAATTGGATAACAGGTGATTGGCAATGGCTTTTGCCGTGAGGCGCAGATAGTGCGCTCCCTAAATTGTGGACAAAATCCAACACTAGTGACACACCTTTTTAATGTTGCATTTAGCTCATTGTTTCAATGCTGTTTTCTTGTTTTCCTGTAGTTTTTTTTTTTTATTCTAATGAAATGTTATGTATTGTGGCAGCACAATGTTGCATCTCACAGTTAAGAGGTGCAGTATTCGAGTCCGGCTTCAGTGAAGCACAGGTGCAGTTTAGATGTTCTGAGTGGGTTTCCGCTGTGTACTCCGGTTTCCTCGCACATTCCAAAAACATGCATGGTAAGCGGATTGAGCACTCCAAATTGCCCCTAGGTATGAATGGTTGTCTCTGTGCGCCCTGCGATTGGCTGGCAACCATCCATCCATCCATCCATCCATCCATTATCTATACCGCTTGTCTCCACAGGGGTCGCGGGCGTGCTGGAGCCTATCCCAGCAGTCATCGGGCGACACCCTGAACTGGTTGCCAGCCAATCGCAGGGCACACAGAGACGAACAACCATTTGCACTCGCAGTCACACCAAGGGACAATTTGGAGTGCTCAATCGGCCTACCAAGCATGTTTTTGGGATGTGGGACGAAACCAGAGTTTCCGGAGAAAGAAAACGCACGCACGGGGAGAACATGCAAACTCCACACAGGAAGGGCCGGAGGTGGAATCGAACCCTCACCCTCCTAACTGTGAGGTGCTCGTGCTAACCAGTGCGTCACTAAGCCGCCCGTATTATTATCCATCCATTCATCCATCCATTTTCTGTAGTGTTTGTCCCCACGGGGATTGCGGGCGTGCTGGAGCCTATCCCAGCAGTCATCGGGCAGTAGGCGGGGGACACCCTGAACTGATTGCCAGCCAATCGCAGGGCACACAGAGACGAACAACCATTTGCACTCGCAGTCACACCTAGGGACAATTTGGAGTGCTCAATCGGCCTACCAAGCATGTTTTTGGGATGTGGGAGGAAACCGGAGTGCCCGGAGAAAACCCACGCGGGCCCGGGGAGAACATGCAAACTCCACACAGGGATGGCCAGAGGTGGAATCGAACCTGCACCCTCCTTACTGTGAGGCGGTTGTGCTAACCAGTGCACCACCAAGCCGGCCGTATTATTATTATTATTATTATTATTATTATTATTATTATTATTATTATTATTATTATTATTATCATCATTATGTTGCAGCTGACATTTACATCCCGGATTGCTCATCTATGTTATACAATTCCATGAAATTTTTTAAAAAATTGCTTCCTTGTGATTTTTTTTTTTCCTTTCCATAGTTTCCGCACTTTACTGTTTAAGATCATGAAACATATAGATGATATATAGATGGATAGACTATTCTTATTAACTTTTCACAAACTGAGAATTTTTGTGATAATAGAGGCAAAAATGTAGAGGAACAAAATGTAATGAAGGCAAATATTGCAGAAGTCAAACTGAATTTCCTTTCCAAAACAGAAAGGTAATTAGGCACAGGAGTGAATACAAGAAATACTAACTAAACAGCCAAACATATAAAAAAAAATCAAAGGATCAAATAAATATTAAGAAACAATGAATTGACCGTGACTGGAACTAAAGTTAAAGTCCCAATGATCGTCACACACGTATCTGGGTGTGGTGAAATTTGTCCTCTGCATTTTAACCCATCCCCGTGTGATTTTGATCCATCCCCTAGGAGAGAGGGGAGCAGTGAGCAGCAGCGGTGCCGCGCTCAGGAATCATTTGGTCATCTAACCCCCCAATTCCAACCCTAAATGCTGAGTGCCAAGCAGGGAGGTAATGGGTCCCATTTTTATAGTCTTTGGTATGACCCGGCCGGGGTTTGAACCCACAACCTTCACAGTCTTAGGGATGATACTCTAGCACTAGGCCACTGAGCTGGACAGGTTAACTGATGATTAAATGAGGAATACCTGGACAAGATCTGATTGGCTGAGGGAACTTGTTGGTAGACCGGGTTCGCGAGAACAGGCAGAAACGAAAACCTGATTAGCAGGACAAGACATAAAATCTGGGATTGGCTGTTCAGGGTGTCCTCCGCTTACTACCTGATGAATGCTGAGATAGGCTCCAGCACGCCCGCTACCTCCGTGGGGACAAGTGGGATGGATGGATGGATGGATGGATGGATGGATGGATGGATGGATGGATGGATGGATGGATGGATGGATGGATGGATGGATGGATGGATGGATGGATGGATGGATGGATGGATGGATGGATGGATGGATGGATGGATTTAATTTTGGCCACAGGTTACAGAAATAACCAGACCACGCGGATCAATGGTTGTTTAAAACAAAGTAATATAACTTCTGTACATTATTTGTACAACTTACAGCTGGTTTAGGGTTTAATATTTCATATTTGATGGATTTAATTTTGTGTTCTTTATTAGATCTATGTGTAGACCTAAATTTTAGGTCTATAGAATAACCTAAAATAGACATCTATATCAGGTTACAGAAATACCCACACATGTACGGATCAATGGTTGTTAAAAACAAAGCCAAACAACTTCTGTACATTATTCATACAACTTACAGCTGGTTGAGAGTTTAGAATTTTGAAATATTTATAAATAATAGTTTGCATGTTCTCCCCTGGCCCACATCCCAAAAACATGATTGGTAGGCCGATTGAGCACTCCAAATTGTCCCTAGGAGTGAGTGCGAGTGCAAATGGTTGTTCGTCTCTGTGTGCCCTGCGATTGGTTGGCAACTGGTTCAGGGTGTCCCCCGCCTACTGCCCGATGACAGCTGGGATAGGCTCCAGCACATCCGCGACCCCCGTGGGGACTAAGCGAATCAGAGAATGGATGGATCATGTTTGATGTTTTTAATTTAGACGTCTAAATTAGGTCTACATATAGACCTAATATAGACGTCTAAATTAGGTCTATACATAGACCAGATGTCTAATAGACGCCTATGGCTGACAGGGCTGTGAACTCAAAGCAGCAGTCTTTGTTTGTAAAAGAACCCAACACAACATATTGCGCTTCCATGGAGTGTTTTTCTTTTTTATTATTATTTTTGCACGTCAAATGTGAAAGGCAACTTTTACAACAGCCATCAAGTACCGTCGCTGCTTGGCACGGGTTGTCAGGGGCGATTGCGTCAATAAAAGGCAAACGTTTTAGGTCAATCATGGCTTACGGCCATACTACCCTGAGAACGCCTGGTCTCTGGAAGCTAACCAGGGTCGGTCCTGGTTAGCACTTGGATGGGAGACTGCCTGGCAATACCAGGTGCTGTAAGCTTTTTTTTTTTGCACTTCAATCATTAAAGCAAATTTTTACAACACCCATCACGTATGGCATTCGGTAACTGCAAGCCTAGTTTCAACTCCGACATTTAAACTATAACCCGAGTTTGAAACTTATATTGTCTGGTGTCCTCCATAGCATCGTAGTTCACATTTTTACCGCTAGAGAGCAGACTATGTACAGTGAATAAAGAGCCTGCCTCGCTGTAAACTCAAAGCAGCAGTCTTTATTTGTAAAAGAACATAACACATTGCGCTTCCATGTAGGGGTTTTCCCCATTTCATGACATTTACTTTGATACAGCAAAATGCACGTCGTGACGGCAAATTGGTGCTACCACTTAAAAAGCTGTCAATAACTTTTCATGATAGACATGTTTCCATGAAACACCAAAAATCTTGGAAGAAGGCCTGTTTCAGACCTGATTGTGACATGGATGGGAGACCAGCAGGGAATACCAGGTGCTGAAAGTTTTTTTATTATTATTTTTCCACGTCAGATGTGAAAGGAAACATTTACAACAGCCATCAAGTACCTGTCGCTGTTTGGCACGGTTTCAGGGGCGATTGTGTCTATAAAAGGCACATTTTTTAAGTTGATCATGGCTTATGGCCATACTACCCTGAGAACGCCCGATCTCGAAAGCCAAGCAGCTTAGTACTTGGATGGGAGACCGCCTGGGAATACCAGGTGCTTTAAGCTTTTTTTTTTTTTTTACACTTCAATCATTAAAGCAAATTTTTACAACACCCATCACCTATGGCATTCAGTAACTGCAAGCCTAGTTTCAACTCCGACATTGAAACTATAACCAGAGTTTGAAACCTATAATGTGTACAGAGGCTGAGCTCAACCAGAGTCAAATCCACGTATGCCTGTGTTTGTGAGGCTCAACACCCACAATTCACTCACTCGCTCACTCGCACCCTCGCACACTCTCACTCACTCACTCACTCACTCACTCACTCACTCACTCACTCACTCACTCACTCACTCACTCACTCACTCACTCACTCACTCACTCACTCACTCACTCACTCACGCACTCACTCTCTCACACACGCACACACACACACACACACACACACACACACACACACACACACACACACACACGTACATTTCATCATCGGCGGTCACTTCTTCTCAGGGTCGTCTACTTGTGGGTCTGCAGGTGGGTGTAGAGGCCGATCCGGGATCCACATTGTTTTGTGCAGTGTGGGCAGGGGAAAGTGGTGGTGGGTTGTGGTCGTGCTGGAGCCTATTTTTGTCTTTCCTTACGGAGTTGACGTTTGGTTTCTGCGACATGGCGGAGTTCCTTTTCATGATGTGCTGCACCATCTTGCACTGCTGCCCTCCAGCAGTTCCTGTTCAAGGCAATGCACTCCCAGTCCTAGGGTATTATTTGGAATTTCTTGAGATTGGTCTTGAGGTTGTCCTTTTGCCCGCCCGAGGCTCGCGGACCTCTCTCCAGCTGGGAGTATAACATCTGTTTGGAGAGGTGGGTGTCAGCCATGCGAATGAGATGTCCTGTCTATCGGAGTTGGTGCTGCATTATCAAGGTGGTGATGCTCGGTATCCTGGCTTCCTCCAGAACGCTGATGTTTGTGCGTCTGTCCTCCCTTTTGATCCTGCGTATTTTCCTCACGGTTCTCTGGTGGTGTTGTTCAAGACCTCTTAGGTGCCTGCTGTAGGTTGTCCATGATTCTGCCCCATAAAGTAAGGTGGGGAGAACCACAGCTTTGTAAACCAGGAGCTTGGTGTCAACCCGGAGGTCTCTGTCTTCAAAGACTCTTTTCCGGAGTCTGGCATACGCTCCACTGGCACAGCTCAGGTGATGGTTGACCTCAGAGTCAATGTCCGCTTTGGAGGAGAGAAGGCAGCCGAGGTAGGGGAAGTAATGAACATACCGTATTTGCCGGTGTATAAGTCGACTCGGTGTATAAGTCGACCCCCTAAAATTCGACGGAAATTTACGATTTTATGATATATCCTTTGTATAAGTCGAGCTCAATTGTTGCATTATATTAAACTTCAAAATTCAATCAGAAATATGCGAAATTTATTGACGAAATGTGTTCAAATTCGCGAGTTTGTAGCGAGCGATCTATACGCCATTTTAAATATTATTTACTTCATGACCCTGTGATATTACGCGCCGAGAGAGACTAACAACAATGAACACTCTTAGAAACTGGTTTATTTTTAGTTAAGAAACAACAAATTATAATTATAAAGTGATTGCCGGTACATAGAGTTCAAAATTCGTCTTCATTGTCGCTATTTCCGAAAAGCTCGTTCCATTCGTTTTCGTTTAGTTTGTCGTCATAAAGGGCATCTTCTTGGTCTTCTCTATCCTCAGTTTCCTCCTCCTCTTCCCAGATAAGGTCGTCTTCTGTCCCATCGAGAGCGTTTGGCGAATATTTTCTAAGTGCCAACGGCTCAACCGCCGTAAAGTGTCCGCCTCGGCTGGTTCCCCGTGTCGGCCACCACAAGTGAAAATTCGGCCTCTTCCCCTGGAAGTCCGGCCAAGTTTGGCGAATATTTTCTAAGTGCCAACGACTCAACCGCCGTAAAGTGTCCGCCTCGGCTGGTTCCCCGTGTCGGCCACCACAAGTGAAAATTCGGCCTCTTCCCCTGGAAGTCTGGCCAAGTTTGGCGAATATTTTCAAAGTGCGAACGACTCAACCGCCGTAAAGTGTCCGCCTCGGCTGGTTCCTCCGGTCGGCCAGAACAAGTGAAAATTCGGCCTCTTCCGCTGGAAGTCTGGCCAAGTTTGGCGAATATTTTCTAAGTGCCAACGACATTCATTTAGACATGGCGATTGAATGTTTACGTACCGGTAGTTATTGTCGTTGCTCGACGCGCGATGACTCGCACATTCGTTCAATACCCAGTACTTCCCCCTAGCAGTCATCGTCGCTGCCTGGCTTTCGATGTCCGTTATTGAGGTGAGAATATTTGAAATTGTTTCTGAGGATGTGTGTTAATGCGACGAACGCTTTATAATGATTCAGTTTCTTGCTGTTTGATGAGCCTGACGGACGCACACCCACGCACAATGAGATGCATGAGAAACGGCCTTGGTTACCATCACATCTGAAGCGATGAATACGAAGTTAAATTTTATGACTCGGTGTATAAGTCGAGGTCGATTTTTTTCGGTCGATTTTGGATCGAAAAAGGTCGGCTAATACACCGGCAAATACGGTATTCAAGTGCAGTGTTGTCCACATTTATGATGGGCGGAGTACCGTAATTTCCGGACTATAAGTCGCGGTTTTTTTCATAGTTTGGGTGGGGGGGCGACTTATACTCAGGAGCGACTTATATATGTTTTTTTTCACAAATTTTTACTTGATCATTAAGACATCACTTACAAGTATAGTTGACCACTTCCCATGTTATTTTTAGTATAGTTGATCACTTCACATGCTTTTATATCTTTATCTTGAACATATTCAAAACATAAAAAATAGAGAAAACATCAAATTAAGCAATTAACACTTTAAAGCACCATATCCAAGTCCACTGTCTGCTGTATGTACACTTGCTCCATTTTTGCTCCTCTTATATTTATTATTATTATTTATTATTATTTGTTTATTTATCATTTATTCAACACTCTTATTTATTCATTGTTAGTGCCTTCTTGGGTTTTTTTTGTGTTGCTTGTATGCATATGTGTACTATCTCACCGAGGGATAGTGGAAACGTAATTTCTCTTTGTGTGTCTTAGTATATAAAAAAAAAAAAAATCGACGGTAAAGCAGACTGGATGAGGGCGCTCTAAATTTTACCGTTGGCCGTGACTCATCAACTGGGTGGGTTTAAGAAAAATGGCACCAAAAAGAAACTCATATTTTGCAGGTTACAAACTTCAAGTTGTAAAATATGCAGCTGAAAACAGTAATCGAGCAGCAGAAAGAAAGTTTGGAGAGCCGTGATGTACCAAGGGATTACTATTTCAAGTGACGTCAGTGGCACGGCGCGGTTGTTTACATAAAGGACAACCATACCCACGTAAGGACTACCGGCATCATTAGCGGTGATCATTTCTAAGTGACACGGAGGACAAAGAGTTTGAAGGAATTAAGGATTTGGAGTGACATAGAAGGTTTGAAAAACTATTATGGCTTTTACGCGCGCCCGGTCTCCGCTTAGTCGGGGGCCGGCGCTCGACCGAGTGGCTGTCTGCGAACGGTGCGCGGGGCTCGGACATGGCCATTACGCACGCCCGGTCTGTCTGGAAGTCCACGCCGCCACACGCTTGGAAGTTTGTTTTGTTTAATAAAGAGCCGTTTACCAAACCCACGTCTATCCTTGTATTTTGTCAACGCTACAATATAGTTATATAGTAGATCTGTGGAATAAAGACGAGGCTGACGTCAGGGCGCACGCGTGGCGATGTTGACAAAGGACAAGGAATTTGATCGATGGATTTAATGGAATTAAAGTGCACGGATGGTTTGATAATATTATTGGCTTGTATTATAGTTATTTGAAATATAGTTTATCTATCATTATATGAGCCTGTGGAATATTTTGAAGTGCAAGCGCCCTCAGTCGTGCGCACCCATTGTTGACAAAGAATGATCGATGGATTTAATGAATTGGAGTGAAACCGATGGTTTTATAAACATGTTATTCATGTAATAGTTGTCCTTAATCACTCTATATGTTACGTCAGGCCCGTTCTCAGCTCTTTGTTTGAGTTTGTCACGTTAGCATACCTATCGTTTAGCCTGTTGTTGCTATTTAATGAATTGGAGTGACACCAATGGTTTTATAAACATGTTATTCATGTAATAGTTGTCCTTAATCACTCTATATGTTACGTCAGGCCCGTTCTCAGCTCTTTGTTTGAGTTTGTCACGTTAGCATACCTATCGTTTAGCCTGTTGTTGCTATTTAATGAATTGGAGTGACACTGATGGTTTTATAAACATGTTATTCATGTAATAGTTGTCCTTAATCACTCTATATGTTACGTCAGGCCCGTTCTCAGCTCTTTGTTTGTGTTTGTCACGTTAGCATACCTATCGTTTAGCCTGTTGTTGCTATCGTTTAGCCTGTTGTTGCTCGTTCATGACTGTTTTTGGTGTGGGATTTTGTCGAATAAATTGCCCCCAAAATGCGACTTATACTCCGGAGCGACTTATATATGTTTTTTTTCACTTTTTGGGGCATTTTATGGCCGGTGCGACTTATACTCCGGAGCGACTTATAGTCCGGAAAATACGGTAGATGGCTTGTTGGGTGGGGGTTGATGTAACACCTGGGTCTTCTTGATGTTCACGGTCAGACCCAGGGCTCTGTATGCCTTAGCGAAGGAGTTCAGGATACCCTGGAGGTCTTCTGCAGAGTGTGCTGCAATGGCATTATCGTCTGCATACTGGAGCTCCACGACCGTGGTGGTTCTAATCTTAGTTTTGGCTTTGAACCTGTTAAGGTTGAAGAGCCTGCCATCAGTTCTGCACCAAATCAGGATTCCGTGTGGTAGTTCTTTGTTGATGAGGTGGAGTATGGCGGCAATGAAGACAGAGAACAGGGTGGGTGCAATGATGCATCCCTGTTTGACCCCTGTCTCTACAGTGAAAGGCTCAGTCAAGGAGCTGTTGTTGAGCACCGTGGCTGTCATTCCGTCATGTGATAATCGCAGTATTCTGACGTATTTATCCGGGCCACCATACCTCAGAAGGATGCTCCATAGGGCCTGGTGATCCACCGTGTCAAAGGCCTTTGTCAGGTCTATGAAAGTCATGAACAAAGGCTGTTTATGCTCACGGCATTTCTCCTGGAGTTGGCGTGCTTTAAAAATCATGTCTGCAGTGCCTCTAGATGGGCGAAAACCGTACTGCGATTCTGGGAGAACTTCCTCAGACAGTGGCAGTAGGCGATTGGCAAGAACACGAGCAAGTACTTTGCCAACTGTTGAAAGGAGCGAGATGCCCCTATAGTTTCCGCAATCCGCTTTGTCCCCTTTCTTGAAAATGGTCACTGTCAGAGCATCTCTGTGCTCCGAGGGGAGTACTTCCGGCTTAGCTTCTTTTGCAGTCTCCTCTTCCTCTTGAGTCTGATGGACATTGTGGATCGTATCAGGCGGTGATCTGTCCAGCAGGCCTCTGAATCCATCATGGCTTTTGTGATGCTCACGGCGCACGTACATATATACATGAGAAGACTCAGTGAACATGGGAGTAGTTTTAAATTAAATATTAATATGTGAGATGAGGATCTAGTCCTTGAAGTCTGTCCAATAATGAGGTATTTGTTAATTTTAATTTAATTTGTAGCCAATATAAAGTGAAGATGTTGTTTGATTGATCATCAGATGTGATAAATACCGATGGATGAATGAATCTAGACTTTGTTGTGGTACCAGCACCGTGAAACAGGCACCGCAAATCAGAGTCAAGCATATAAACATAATTCAAAGTGGATTATATTGCGCCCCTATGATCCTAGGAGCCGTGTTGTCTGGGGCTTCATGCCCCTGGTAGGGTCACCGATGGCAAAAGGGGCCTAGGTGAGGGGCCAGACAAAGCACGCCTCACTTATGACGAAAAACACAGATGGACTTCGTTTTCCCTCGCCCGGACGCGGGTCACTGGGGCCCCCCTCTGGAGCCAGGCCTGGAGGTGGGGCTCGAAGGCGAGCGGCCGGTGGCCGGGCCTTCGCCCATGGGCCCCAGCCGGCCATAGCCCGAAAAGAAAACGTGGGTCCCCCTTCCCATGGACTGTAGGAGGTCTCAGAGGGGTGGTGCAAAGTGAGCTGGGCAGCGGCCACAGGCGGGGACCTTGGCGTTCCGAACCCCGGCTGCAGAGGGTAGCTCTTGGGACATGGAATGTCACCTCTCTGGCTGGAAAGGAACCCGAGCTAGTGTGTGAGGCAGAAAAGTTCAGACTAAACATAGTCGGACTTGCCTCCACACGTAGTTTGGGCTCTGGTACAAGCCCTCTCGAGAGGGGCTGGACTCTCTTCGACTCTGGAGTTGCCCACGGTGAGAGGTGTCGAGCAGGTGTGGGCATACTTATTGCCCCCCGGCTGGGCGCCTGTATATTGGGGTTCACCCCGGTGAACGAGAGGGTAGCCTCCCTCGCCTTCGGATGGAGGGACGGGTCCTGACTGTTGTTTGTGTCTATGCACCAAACAGCAACTAAGCGTACCCACCCTTCTTGGAGTCCCTGGAGGAAGTCCTGGAGAGCGCTCCTTCTGGGGACTCCATCGTTCTACTGGATGACTTCAATGCTCACGTGGGCAATGACAGTGAGATCTGGAAGGGCGAGATTGGATGAATCTAGGATCGAGGAACGGCCCCCCCGATCTGAACTCGAGCGATGTTCTATTATTGGACTTCTGTGCTCGACACGGATTTTCTATAATGAACACCATGTTCAAACATAAGGGTGTCCATGTGTGCACTTGGCACCAGGACACCCTAGGCCGCAGTTTGATGATCGACTTTGTAGTCGTGTCATCGGATTTGCGGCCACATGTTTTGGACACTCGGGTGAAGAGAGGGGCGGAGCTGTCGACTGATCACCACCTGGTGGTGGGTTGGCTCCGATGGTGGGGGAAGATGCCGGTTCGACCTGGCAGACCCAAACGCTCTGCGAGGGTCTGCTGGGAACGTCTGACAGAATCCCCTGTCAGGAAGAACTTAAACTCCCACCCGGCAGACCTTTTCCCACGTCCCAGGGGAGGCGGGGGACATTGAGTCCGAGTGGACCATGTTCCGCGCCTCCGTTGTTGAGGCAGCTGACCGGAACTGTGGCCGTAAGGTCATTGGTGCCTGTCGTGGCGGCAATCCCCGAACCCGCTGTTGGACACCGGTGGTAAGGGATGCCGTCAAGCTGAAGAAGGAGTCCTATCGGGCCCGTTTTGGCCTGCGGGACTCCGGAGGCAGCTGACAGGTACCGGATGGCCAAGCGGAACGCGGCTTCGGCGGTTGCTGAGGCAAAAACCCGGGAGTGGGAGGAGTTTGGTGAGGCCATGGAGAATGACTTCTGAACGGCTTCGAGGAAATTCTGGTCCACCATCCGGCGTCTCAGTGCACCGCCAACACTGTTTACACTGTGCTGCTGACCTCAACTCGGGACGTCGTGAGTCGGTGCGGAGAATACGTCAAAGACCTCCTCAATTCCACCTACACGCCTTCCATTGTGGAAGTGGGGCCTGGAGACTCTGAGGTGGACTCTCCAGAGTCAGTCGGTCACTTAGGTAGTCAAAAAACTCCTCGGTGGCAAGGCCCCAGGTGTAGATGAGTTCTTAAGGGCTCTGGATGTTGTGGGGCTGTCATGGCTGACACGGCTCTACAACATTGCGTGGACATCGGGGACGGTGCCTCTGGATTGGCAGACTGGGGTGGTGGTTCCCCTCTTTAAGAAGGGGGACCGGAGGGTGTGTTCCAATTACAGGGGAATCACACTCCTCAGCCTTCCTGGTTAAGGTCTATTCAGGGGTGCTGGAGAGGAGGGTCCGTCGGGAGGTCGAACCTCGGATCCAGGAGGAGCAGTGTGGCTTTCGTCCTGGCCGTGGAACAGTGGACCAGCCCTACACCCTCGGCAGGATCCTCGAGGGTGCATGGGAGTTCGCCCAACCAGTCCACATGTGTTTTGTGGACTTCGAGAAGGCGTTTGACCGTGTCCCTCGGAAGGTTCTGTGGAGGGTGCTTCGGGAGTACGGGGTGCCGAGCCAATTGATAAGGGCGGTTCGGTCCCTGTATTACCGATGCCAGAATTTGGTCCGCATTTCCGGCAGTAAGTCGGATTCGTTCCCAGTGAGGGTTGGACTCCGCCAAGGCTGCCCTTTTTCACCGATTCTGTTCATAATTTTTATGGACAGAATTTCTACGTGCAGCCGAGGCGTTGAGGGGGTCGGGTTTGGGGACCTCACCATTGCGTCTCTGCTTTTTGCAGACAATGTGGTGCTGTTGGCTTCTTCAGGCCGTGATCTCCAGCTCTCATTGGAGCGGTTCGCAGCCGAGTGTGAAGCGGTCGGGATGAGGGTCAGCACCTCCAAATCTGAGTCCATGGTCCTTGATCGGGAAAGGGTGGAATGGCCTCTCCGGATCGGGGATGAGATCCTGCCCCAAGTGGAGGAGTTCAAGAATCTTGGGGTCTTGTTCACGAGTGAGGGCAGGATGGAGCGCGAGATCGACAGGCGGATCGGTGCAGCGTCGGCAGTAATTCGGACTCTGTACCGGTCCGTCGTGGTAAAGAGAGAGCTGAGCCAAAAGGCAAAGCTCTCAATTTACCGGTCGATTTACGCCCTTACCCGAGCTATGGGTCGTGACCGAAAGAACGAGATCCAGGATACAAGCGGACGAAATGAGTTTCCTCCGCAGGATGTCCGGGCTCTCCCTCAGAGATGAGGTGAGAAGCACGGTCATCAGGGAGAGACTCGGAGTAGAGTCGCTGCTCCTCCACGTTGAGAGGAGCCAGATGAGGTGGCTCGGGCATCTCATCAGGATGCCTCCTGGACGCCTCCCTGGGGAGGTGTTCCGGGCATGTCCCACCGGTAGGAGACCCCGGGGACGACCCAGGACGCGCTGGAGGGACTATGTCTCTCAGCTAGCCTGGGAACCCCTTGGGATCCTCCGGGATGAGCTGGATGACGTGGCTGGTGAGAGGGAAGTCTGGCAGTCCCTTCTAAAGCTGCTGCTCCCGCGACCCGACCCCTGATAAGTGGAAGAAGATGGATGAATGGATGGATGGATGGATAATATTGCACCCTGGTCCACCAGAATTTCCACAATTGGTGACACTATTTCAGTTAGACTCAGAGGGGTTTATTAGTAAAAGCATTGCGTTTTCATTGCTGATTAAGCTCAACCTCAGAACATAAGCTGCTCCCAACCAGTTTACAATGAGTATAGCATACATTGTAAAAAAAAAAAAATTGATAATTCAGGTTGATTCAAATGATCAGGAGCATCTGCAGTCCGTGTTAATTATCTGACCATTTGAATCAGGTGTGTTGCAACAGAGACATAGAAAACATGCAGGACATCTGCCCTCGATGACTGGAGGTGGCTACCCATGGTGTAGGGGTATACTCGCCTGACTTGTCTGCGGGAAGCGTGGGATCGATTCACACTTAGTGGTGGTGTACATGTGGTTGTGACTGGTTGTTCGTCTCCGTGTGTATCCTTTGACTTGCTGGCGACCAGTTCAGGGTGTACGCTGTCAACTGGGATAGGCTCCAGCACACCCCGTGACCCTGAATAGGATAAATGGTGTTGGAAATGGATAGATGGAAGTTCTATGTTGCTGTGAGTATCATCTACCAAAATTGTCATTGTAATTGTGAAATTTGATCAATCAATACACTTATTGTTATGTCTAGGAAGTGTCTAGTCTACAAAAGAGTACTTTAGTTTACTTGGTAGGTACCCTTGATGCTTACCAATCTTTTCCTTTAAAAAGATCCTTATCAACTTGATACATTCAAACCGGATAGCCACAGAGTAGGAAAAATGTAGAAATTATTTTAGGCCGAGTTTAATTAATTGCTACATACCTGCTAATTTGTTTTTTATTTCATGATAATGAGTGCGTCATGGTTTGAGACATGGTTTCTGGAAACAGAAAACCAGTTGAGCTGCTTAAAAAAGCTCACGTCAGGGAGAAAAATAACTAGTAATTAAGTAGGTGTCACCATCATGCAATTTATGCTGAAATTATTCGCACCTTTTATGTTGGTGGAGCACAACAGGTTCACAATTAAATGCGTTGAAAATTAAATTTGACTTGACTTGTTGCTTTCGAAAACACACGCAATCGTTTGCCGCTTAGTAAAATAGGTGCTTTACTAAGATTTTACCAGCACTTAGTTCCTCTGGCACATTTCTGCACATTGGGCAGAGCCTCCAGTTATCACAGTTTCCAGCAAGACTTTCAATAGTGTTCAGTTCACATTAAGTCAGAGTCCTTAATGTTTTTTTTGTCCTCTTTCTCACTAAGCCTCTGTTCTCTGTCATCTCTTTGTTTCTTGTTCTGATATTCTTCTTAATATCAGTCACTTGACTAAACTCCAAATGACCGACATAACAGATAGAAGCAACTCCTAACTTTAGCCATCTACCAGTCACGCATGTCAAAAAACCGTCAAAAGCTGCTGCAGCATTTGTTGTAACAGCACTATTTAGCATTTAAAAAGCATACATTAGGACGCAGCCTGCCCACTCTTCTTTTACAAAAGAATATTTTTGACTTACAAAGGTAGTTTTCATCTTCTATCTTAACTCTGTTTTGAGAACAAGCTTCAATCACGCGCACCCAGTGATACGCATACACATTGCTGTGCAACAGAAGCTAGGGGAGTGGCGGGCTGCTCTGCATTTGAGATGAAAAGCATAAATGACACTACTACAATCTATACTGGTGCACCTTTTGATTGGGGTTCACCCAAGTAAAGAAGAGGGTAGCCTCCCTCCGCCTTCGGGTGAGGGGACAGGTCCTGACTGCTGTTTCTGTCTATGCAGTTCAGAACACCCACCCTTTTTGGAGTACCTGAAGGAGGTGCTGGAGAGTGTGCCCCGTTTGGACTCCATCTCTGGGAGACTGCAATGCTCACACGGGCAATGACAATCAGACCTGGAGGGGCATGATTGGGAGGAACGGATCGGAATGGATTGTCCATGATGAACGCCATGTTCAGGCATATGTGCACTTGACACCAGGATACCATAGGCTGTAGTTCGATGATCGACTTTGTTGTCGTGTCCTCGGATTTGCAGTCGTGTTTTTTGGACACTCTGGTGAAGAGCGTTGCGGAGCTGTCAACTGATCACCACCTTTGGCTCCGATGGTGGATGATGCTGGAGGATGCCGGCCAAACCTGGCAGACCCTAACATATTGTGAGGGTTTGCAGGGAATGTTTGTCAGAACCCCCGTCAGAAAGACCGTCAGAAAAATCTTTCTGACACGGGCAATGTCAGCAACGAGAAGAAGGATAAACGGGTAGCCTAACCATAAAAAGAGAGGGGTTACTTTGCCTTGCTTACCTGACTGTTGTATTTGCTCATTGTCATAACGACGGCTCTTTCTTTTTTCATTCCTTGATTTAAAATGCCACACCATCTTTGCGGCTACGAATCTGCGACACACTGCTACAAGCCATACAGCACTTCTAGTCTAGACAACACGTAACAGAATCAATAATGACGTCACGCGTGTCGAGCGAGGCCAAAGCATTGCTTTTAAAGCCTCAATTTCATTTACAGGTAAATTCATTGTGATTTTAGACCGTCTAACATGTAAGACTAGTCTAATTTAAAAGACTGTTGAGGTGTTTGTACTTGTGTATTTGAAACTTTAAGTTCATGTAATCAATGAAATCCCAGGACGTTGAAGTACCTGTATATTGTATTAATGCATTTTTTTTTGGGCTTCCTTGTTTCAGGCTTTTCAACCTGTTTCTGTTTCTGCATCTTAATAAAGACAAAGAACCAAGTTGAGCCTACGTCTGCTTTCTTCTTGGGTCTTTACTAGGTGACCCGCACTGGTTCACGGCTAAAGGAAAAAAACCTGACCCTTCGGGACTTAATGAGTTAAATTCAGACATGAAACTTTGTAATGAAGTGCCTGGAATATTTGAAGTGCTTGTTACACTGATGTTACTATGCGTTTTGTAGACACCAAACACAAGGGAGGGACCTAAACTAGAATTTGGACTAAACAATTATTGTGCCAAAGGCGGCTCTGTTTGACATTTAAACTAATTACACAAAATAACAGGGGTGAACCAAAGTATAGTTGAATGCCTGCCACGAGAATAGCTCAGAATGGCACGACAAAGTGACTTGAGTCTGCTTTCAGAGCACGGACTGGTTACGCTACATAGTGCACTAGAATAGTTACGTAAAAACCTATTAGTTTCTATCAGATTAAAATCAACCAATGTATACACTATACA
The DNA here is from genome assembly GCF_059516105.1 of Syngnathus floridae. Taxonomy (NCBI): domain Eukaryota; kingdom Metazoa; phylum Chordata; class Actinopteri; order Syngnathiformes; family Syngnathidae; genus Syngnathus; species Syngnathus floridae. The sequence goes on along the minus strand of NC_142419.1, from coordinate 4,640,632 downwards.
CTTGCTGCAAATCTGTCAAGTGACTCTTCCAGAATTTTACACTTGTCGTATTCACAATAGTTTGCGTTGCCTTGTATCATGCATACTTGAGTAATTCCAGTAATACCGGCAAAAAGTTCTGGCTCAAGATTTCAGTTAAAGGTGTTAGCACACAAATATGAAAGGATTTTTGTTGGTTCAAATAATTCAAATATCAATTACGTATTTCTAAAATAATTTACTACTTTCTAGGGAGAGTCAAGTAAAACATTCTTTATTCAATAATACTGTCTATTCTAGTCCACTAGTTTAAACAACATTCTTTTGGGAATATGAATTAAGCAACAAAAGCCACCTGCACCTCCATCTCAGGGGGCAGCCATTTTGCCACTTACTGAAAATGACATCAGAGTGCCAAAACGTTCTGGGATTGTTTAGTTTAGTGCGGGCACAAAGAATTATTTTCTTACTTGACTTCCCATTATGTGGAAGATGTGCACATCTTGATCTTCTTTTTCATCAGCTGGCTCTCTCTGACCCTCATGTGCAAAAAGCTGAACAAAATGACCTTGGAAAACAACCAGAGGGCTGAGAGCAGAGAGACCAGAGATGATAATGCTCCATCATGAGATGTCTGGACTCAAAAAGAAAATGGTCAAGCTACAGGAGGCCAGCATGGGAGACGAGTAGCTATGATTGTTCGGTGCAAGTGCCGCCTGATGCTAGGGACGGTTCCTGCAAGATTGGGACTACAAATCTCTTGAAATTGATTAACTTGTTACTGCTGTATCAAATCAAACTGTCAAAATTTGTTAAAACTCAGTTAACGTGTCATGCTGGATTCAAATCAAACGTTATTCTGTTTCTTTGTTTCTTCCTCTACTTGGTTATGGTGGTATTATAGGTAAAACTGTGGATATGTAGACTGTCTGGCAGTGTCAAGACTTGATTGAAAACGGGACGGGACTAGATAAGCAGAATCGCTTCAACCCACCTTCCTTTTTGACAAGTCATGTATAACAATGTGAAATGAAATTGTAATGAATGTTGATTATGTACTTGCTGAAATAAACAAATCAAATCAAAGAAAACATCAAATGTGTTATGCATTGTTTATACTGCATTGCTTTATTACTATTACTATGTCTACTCAAAGTGATAAAGAAAAAAAATACAGTAAAATACAAACACAATCATCAAAAATGTGTGTATTTTTGAGGTTGTAGTAGCAGCAGTTGTTACAGGTTAAATGTTAGAGATTTGTTCACTCCAATTTATTTTGCAAGAACCACACGGGAGACAAGTAAGTCCTTTTGGACACCTGCAGGTGGAGAGTCCATTCGTCGCTGTGCGTGCAGCGATGTTCGAATAGAGCTCTGGACTCTCCTTCCTGCAAGAGAATATTTATTAAGAGAAACAGAGTGGGGGTATGAGTGGGTTGAATAGAAAGCCCTTGTCCTCTAGTCTAAACATCTCAGGGGATGTTTTACGATCTTGTGATAAGGAGGACAAGGTAAGGTATTTATTACCTGTTGCATTCCAACATAATCCTATGATAAAGATAACCTGGAAAACCCTAACATTAAATGCCAGCAAGTTTTGTTGCTTGTCATTTTGTTCACTTCAAAAAGATCAGGATGGTTATGCAACACTAGACCAACACCATAGAACTTCATGAAATAATTTTTGACAGTTCCATAAACTTGTCAGATTTTGTCTTCTCTTTTAAGCACAACTGACACTATAATATCAGCAAGTTAGTGAGAAGCAAAAGTGTTTGAGGATGTACGTATGTGATGAGTGATGAGTTTGTAATAACATAAATATGGGCTCATGATTATCATCAATGAAAATGACGCAGTTTACAGTAAAATGCAGATATCACTTATTGGGTTATGAAATAAAACAGGAGTTTGGTTTTGCAGGGTTATGACATTCATCATGAATCAACAATCCTTTGATAAAGCACCTGCTAGTAGGTGTGGTTTCATTCAGTTGTCTTTAAAGGTCATTGTGCAACTATTTAACATTGTCAAACAACACAAACTATGCTGTAGCTATGACTGCAGTTGATGACTAAACATTCCTGATTAACTTTAGTCGCATGTATGGGTAATGAATTCCAATGAGCAGAATTCATGGACCCAACCTATTAAGTACTTAAGGCTGGGAAGTTTTGTAATGCTGGCACAAGACCTCTACAGCAGCATTCTGAAATGTAAGCATTTTAATGTTTTTCCTTGCATTTAATATATGTACAATTAAGCTTAGAGTTTTTCTTGAAAAGTAATTGTATACTTGCAGTTGTGACTTATTGATTGATTGTAATACTATATCTGTTTTTTGGGGGGTTGTTTTCAAAGAAACGCCTCCACTTGCTGTGAAAAATAAAAATTCTAATGATGATCAAATGGGTAATGTATAAACCTTTCCCTACTTTAAAAGAGTGTTTTGACATTACACAGTATACATCTAATATTAATGTTCTTCTACAGTTGGGAATCACGATTGCGCTACTGCATGCTGGTAAGATATTTTTTGAAGAAATGAAACCTTGAACTGCATAATGCTTTTGTTTAAACATCTTTTCATCTTACAGAGACATTTTACACACACGCACGCGCGCACACACACGCACACACACACACCATTTGAAAAATTACAAAACAAAAACATTGAAAATAAACATCTTTTTGTGTATATTGTGTATTTTCTTAGGACATTACGTGGAAGCCAGCGGCAATCGTACGCATGCTACCCATTTTCTTCATATTGCATCTAGCTGTGGTATGACTTAAAAGCATAACAATCTACTATAAGTTGGGCTCACACAAGACTATATAAATATTATAAGTGTGTGAGCTGACATTTATCTGAATACACAATCTTTCTTACAGCTCATTCACAAAGTTTATTATTTTTTTTATCCATGTGCTTTGTCAAACTAATTGTGTTAATCCCGCTTCATTACTCTACATTTGCACCAACTCCACTTTCTACCTCATGGATGGCAGACGCAGAATGCTGGACTAGATGGTATGATCGTGACAACCCCAGTGGGGTTGGAGACTTTGAAATTCTAAGTAGACTGCGCCTTGAAAACCCAATGGAAATCTGCCCTGTGCCGATTCAAATTGAGGCTCGGACTGTATCTGGAGACAGCGTAAATTCAACAGGCGAGACGATCAATGCGTAAGTACCAGATTTACAATGCTACATTCTTTATGCTGAATGTGCATTCAATAGGTTATCTTGTGAGGGAAAATGATTTCAACTAAGTACCAACCCTTTGTCGTCATTGCTCAGCAATGCTTGTTAAAAACTAGAGCATGGAATACTATGAATACAGGTTGAAGTATTGGCTATGGTTTAAAAAAAAGAAAGAAAAGGGTTGTAAGGATACAAAGCATTTACCAAAGCCACCCAGAACGAAGGCAAAGAACGTTTTTCATGCTTGTTACTTTCTTAAAGGGAGGGTAAACCGAGGATGCTTAATTTTTCATTAACTAGCCCAGTTTGTATTTTTTTTAATTAGGAAAATGAAAAAAGTTAGCATTTTCTATTTTATATACCGTATTTGCCGGTGTATAAGTCGACTCGGTGTATAAGTCGACCCCCTAAAATTCGACGGAAATTTACGATTTTATGATATATCCTTTGTATAAGTCGAGCTCAATTGTTGCATTATATTAAACTTCAAAATTCAATCAGAAATATGCGAAATTTATTGACGAAATGTGTTCAAATTCGCGAGTTTGTAGCGAGCGATCTATACGCCATTTTAAATATTATTTACTTCATGACCCTGTGATATTACACGCCGAGAGAGACTAACAACAATGAACACTCTTAGAAACTGGTTTATTTTTAGTTAAGAAACAACAAATTATAATTATAAAGTGATTGCCGGTACATAGAGTTCAAAATTCGTCTTCATCGTCGCTATTTCCGAAAAGCTCGTTCCATTCATTTTCATTTAGTTTGTTGTCATAAAGGGCATCTTCTTGGTCTTCTCTATCCTTGGTTTCCTCCTCCTCTTCCCAGATAAGGTCGTCTTCTGTCCCATCGAGAGCGTTTGGCGAATATTTTCTAAGTGCCAACGGCTCTTGCGCCATAAAGAGTCCGCCTCGGCTGGTTCCCCATGTCGGCCAGAACAAGTGAAAATTCGGCCTCTTCCCCTGGAAGTCTGGCCAAGTTTGGCGAATATTTTCTAAGTGTCAACGACTCAACCGCCGTAAAGTGTCCGCCTCGGCTGGTTCCCCATGTCGGCCACCACAAGTGAAAATTCGGCCTCTTCCCCTGGAAGTCTGGCCAAGTTTGGCAAATATTTTCAAAGTGCGAACGACTCAACCGCCGTAAAGTGTCCGCCTCGGTTGGTTCCCCGTGTCGGCCATCACAAGTAAAAATTCGGCCTCTTCCCCTGGAAGTCCAGCCAAGTTTGGCGAATATTTTCTAAGTGCCAACGACTCAACCGCCGTAAAGTGTCCGCCTCGGCTGGTTCCTCCGGTCGGCTAGAACAAGTGAAAATTCGGCCTCTTCCCCTGGAAGTCTGGCCAAGTTTGGCGAATATTTTCTAAGTGCCAACGACATTCATTTAGACATGGCGATTGAATGTTTACGTACCGGTAGTTATTGTCGTTGCTTGACGCGCGATGACTCGCACATTCGCTCAATACCCAGTACTTCCCCCTAGCAGTCATCGTCGCTGCCTGGCTTTCGATGTCCGTTATTGAGGTGAGAATATTTGAAATTGTTGCTGAGGATGCGTGTTACTGCGACGAACGCTTTATAATGATTCAGTTTCTCGCTGTTTGATGAGCCTGACGGACGCACACCCACGCACAATGAGATGCATGAGAAATGGCCTTGGTTACCATCACATTTGAAGCGATGAATACGAAGTTAAATTTTATGACTTGGTGTATAAGTCGAGGTCGATTATTTTTGGTCGATTTCGGATCGAAAAAGGTCGACTAATACACCGGCAAATACGGTATTCGTTTTGGAGAATTAATGAAACAACGAATGCCTTTCAAAGTGCCCACTTTTAATGAGGAATAGGGCCACGCACCCCTCCCCTTCATGTCTTGGTTGATGACATTGCCAAAGGAAGCAATCACAATTTTCCCATTGGAAATATATCGCTAAAAATGCCCCACAATACCGATCAATTAGCACTAAATTTTATATGAACATCTATACTTATGACTACTTTAACATATATCACAAGTATTAGCCTATCAGTGTCTGATTTTAGAGAAATGATCAGCTTCTCTGCAGCTGAAGTGCCCTGTCACGTCAATTTCCTTTCACCAGTCACCAACATATGCAAACACAATGCGTTTCAAGAGGCTTTATATAAGCATACGTCATTATATATTCAAATGAAATTGATAAGGGTTCATCTGACTTTGTGATCGCTTCCTTCCGTGACGTAGTCAGGCTGATCTGTCAAATCAAGCAGACTTCGCCCAAAAAGTGGGCATCAGTAAGCGTACCGCCCTTCTGTTCCAAAAGACCGTTAAATGTCTTTTTTCAGAGGGAAATTCTAGCACTGACATAATTTTTTAATATACGTAGTTCTATCACATCGCTTTACCGTTCCCTTTAAGTCTAATGAGAAGGTAGACAGCTCCACCACCAAGCAGCAGTGAAACGAAGATTAACACTATCTTTGGGGACACAACAACAAATGTGCCCTCCAATTGGCTGGTAAACACTCATGAGGAGAAACAGTATAGAAAACAGACGGACAAACAAATTTCTTGTGGGGGGTGGGGGTCAGTGACAGGAACAGGAATAGACACACGTATTGACATACAAGTTGAACGCATGAATGCGTCTAAATCTACTGAATCTTGCCATCTCTGCAGATTTGACACAACAAGAGGATTTATCTGTGTAAATGCTGACCAAGCTACTGGAAGTTGTTCAGATTATGAAGTTCGTTTTCAGTGCCCCCTTAACTTCTGCCCTCTTGAAGGTAATTTGTCCATATATGGGCTGATGGTTGTGTTTTGGTAGCACCTGTCCCCATGGGGGTCGCGTGCGTGCTGGAGCCTATCCCAGCCGTCATCAAATTGCCCGTAAGTATGATTGCAAGTGTGGATGGTTCGTCTATGTGTGGCCTGCGATTGACTGCAACCAGTTCAGGGTCTACTGCCCAAAGACTGTCGGGATGGGCTCCATCACGTCTGCGACCTTCATGAGGAACAACGGTTCAGAATATGGACGGATGGAATATTTACCGTATTTTCCGGACTATAAGTCGCTCCGGAGTATAAGTCGCACCAGCCATAAAATGCCCCAAAAAGTGAAAAAAACCATATATAAGTCGCTCCGGAGTATAAGTCGCATTTTGGGGGCAATTTATTCGACAAAATCCCACACCAAAAACAGTCATGAACGAGCAACAACAGGCTAAACGATAGCAACAACAGGCTAAACGATAGGTATGCTAACGTGACAAACACAAACAAAGAGCTGAGAACGGGCCTGACGTAACATATAGAGTGATTAAGGACAACTATTACATGAATAACATGTTTATAAAACCATCAGTGTCACTCCAATTCATTAAATATCAACAACAGGCTAAACGATAGGTATGCTAACGTGACAAACTCAAACAAAGAGCTGAGAACGGGCCTGACGTAACATATAGAGTGATTAAGGACAACTATTACATGAATAACATGTTTATAAAACCATCGGTGTCACTCCAATTCATTAAATAGCAACAACAGGCTAAACGATAGGTATGCTAACGTGACAAACTCAAACAAAGAGCTGAGAACGGGCCTGACGTAACATATAGAGTGATTAAGGACAACTATTACACGAATAACATGTTTATAAAACCATCGGTGTCACTCCAATTCATTAAATAGCAACAACAGGCTAAACGATAGGTATGCTAACGTGACAAACACAAACAAAGAGCTGAGAACGGGCCTGACGTATTATATAGAGTGATTAAGGACAACTATTACATGAATAACATGTTTATAAAACCATCGGTGTCACTCCAATTCATTAAATCCATCGATCGTTCTTTGTCAACAATGGGTGCGCACGGCTGAGGGCGCTTGCACTTCAAAATATTCCACAGGCTCATATAACGATAGATAAACTATATTTCAAATAACTATAATACAAGCCAATAATATTATCAAACCATCCGTGCACTTTAATTCCATTAAATCCATCGATCAAATTCCTCGTCCTTTGTCAACATCGCCGCGCGTGCGCCCTGACGTCAGCCTCGTCTTTATTCCACAGATCTACTATATAACTATATTGTAGCGTTGACAAAATACAAGGATAGACGTGGGTTTGGTAAACGGCTCTTTATTAAACAAAACAAACTTCCAAGCGTGTGGCGGCGTGGACTTCCAGACAGACCGGGCGTGCGTAATGGCCATGTCCGAGCCCCGCGCACCGTTCGCGGACAGCCACTCGGTCGAGCGCCGGCCCCCGACTAAGCGGAGACCGGGCGCGCGTAAAAGCCATAATAGTTTTTCAAACCTTCTATGTCACTCCAAATCCTTAATTCCTTCAAACTCTTTGTCCTCCGTGTCACTTAGAAATGATCACCGCTAATGATGCCGGTAGTCCTTACGTGGGTATGTTTGTCCTTTATGTAAACAACCGCGCCGTGCCACTGACGTCACTTGAAACAGTAATCCCTTGGTACATCACGGCTCTCCAAACTTTCTTTCTGCTGCTCGATTACTGTTTTCAGCTGCATATTTTACAACTTGAAGTTTGTAACCTGCAAAATATGAGTTTCTTTTTGGTGCCATTTTTCTTAAACCCACCCAGTTGATGAGTCACGGCCAACGGTAAAATTTAGAGCGCCCTCATCCAGTTTCGTCTGAAAATATAATTTTTTTGGGTTGTTTTATCAAAGTCAAAGACTGCTTTATTGTCGATTTTTTTTCATATACCAAGACACACAAAGAGATTGAAATTACGTTCCCACTATCCCTCGGTGAGATAGTACACATATGCATACAAGCAACACAAAAAAAAACCAAGAAGGCACTAACAATGAATAAATAAGAGTGTTGAATAAATGATAAATAAACAAATAATAATAAATAATAATAATAAATATAAGAGGAGCAAAAATGGAGCAAGTGTACATACAGCAGACAGTGGACTTGGATATGGTGCTTTAAAGTGTTAATTGCTTTATTTGATGTTTTCTCTATTTTTTATGTTTTGAATATGTTCAAGATAAAGATATAAAAGCATGTGAAGTGATCAACTATACTAAAAATAACATGGGAAGTGGTCAACTATACTTGTAAGTGATGTCTTAATGATCAAGTAAAAATTTGTGAAAAAAAAACATATATAAGTCGCTCCTGAGTATAAGTCGCCCCCCCACCCAAACTATGAAAAAAAACGCGACTTATTTTACGGTACTACAAAAAAAATTTTGCTTCTTTGAATAACTCCATTTTAAACAGGCTGTTCCGCCTTTCAGGAAAATTTGCTTCACTTGTATGGCAGTATGGACCTGCCAATGTGGAGTAAAACATATTTGGACGGCCAATACCTACGTTCAAATGTACTTGCAAATCCATTTGAATGCACTTGAAGCTGAATGCTATAAATATAGCATTTTCCCCATAATGCTACGGGGTATTTACTTGTATATATGCGCAAGTAAAAACACTGTTTTGTTTTAAGCATTTGGCTTACATTATAACAATATGTTCATACATTAATTACTGTAATTTTTGGACAATAAGACGCTACTTTTTGCACAAGCTTTGAACCCTGTGGCTTATAGTTTGGTGCGGCTTATCTATGGATTCTTCATTATTTTTTATGATATTGAAAAAGGATTTGATTTTGTAATACAGGTAATAGAATTGAGGACATTTAAAACACCTGTGGCTTATAGTCCAATGCGGCTTTTATATGAACAAAACATGATTTCACCCCAATTTTAGTTGGTGCGGCTTATATTTAGGTGTGGCTCATAGTCTGGAAACTATGGTAAATAAAATCGTTTATTCTTAATTTTAGAGCTTTAATGTGGCTGCAGTGCATTTTCATTCAGCATTTTTTTTTACATAATGCAATGGGCTATTTCCACATGCACATTCCCTAGTGATGGCCAAATGAAGCTTCAGACTTCATTAACTAGTAGTATTTTTTTTACTCCTCTCGATGGCACTCTCTGTTTGACATCGAACTGAAAACAGACTGTCTAGCCATTTCTTAACTGCCTTTCTTCAAAACAACAGCACCGTCTAGAGGAGTAAAAATTACAACAACAGGTTCATTGAAGCATCTAATTTTCCCATCGCTAATATTATTATGGGGGGGAAATGAATGAATGAAAACCATTTGTTTTTTTAACCCAAAGTTGGCAAGTATGTTTCAGACCCACGATAGCAGTTTTAATTTCTTAATCAGACATCTGAGCTTTAATGAATGAAACTCATGGTTGACCCAAAAAAATTGCAAATTGTCTTCACTTTTAAAAATGTTGAGATATTGCAAGGATTTTTGTTCTCAATGCCCCTTTTAAAATAATGTAATAATATTTCAATAAGCTGTGTGTGTGTGTGTGTGTGTGTGTGTGTGTGTGTGTGTGTGTGTGTGTGTGTGTGTGTGTGTGTGTGTGTGTGTGTGTGTGTGTGTGTGTGTGTGTGTGTGTAAAATGAGGTGATCGTACATTTAAGTTCATAGTCAGTCATAATGCCCCTCCAAAGAAAACCATAACTACGATGTGGCCTGTGACAAAAATGAGTTTGTCACCTCTGCTCTAAATACCTGCTCCAGAATGCTGGACTCCATGGTTTGACCGAGACAACCCCCTTGGTCATGGAGATTTTGAAACTCTTCCTGACCTGCACAAAGAGTATCCTTGGGAGATCTGCGACCATCCAATTAAAATTGAGATCACAACCACATCTGGAGATGATGTTAGTTCAACGGGCGATGTGATTCTCGCGTAAGTACAAGATGAACTACAAATGCTGTCAAGATAAAGTGCTGACATGTATTTTAGACGGAAACTGATTGAATCCGCTGTTTGTCCTCACAGAGCTGACACAGACGTAGGATTTGTTTGTAGAAATTGTGACCAGCCGTATGGTAATTGTACAGATTACCAAGTTCGTTTCTTGTGTCCCCTTGAGTTCTGCAAACCAAAAGGTAATCATGAACATAAAACACTACAGTAAGTTTTAGCTTTTTATTGGCAGAATTGTTTTTCTAATGACAAGGCTAAAACATTTCAGAGTCAGGAAATAATGTATAAGTAGTATTCTATCTTGTAAATTTGAATTCATTAATTTACCCCACGTTCATGTTGTCTGTTGCTTTTTTTAAAGTGCTATTGGTTATCTTTTTGTTGTTTGTGTATACTATATAACTATTTCCCTTTTATGTCCTCATGTTTGTCTTGGGATTCTCCACACTGCATTTGTTTTTCATCCATTAGGTTTTTATTATGAAAGGATAATTTACACAGTACATATATGTTGGTGAAATATCACAGGTGATATTAGTGTATACATTAGTAAAATAATTCAATTACTACACTAACACCACACATTTTGGAGCAGGTTTTGAAAATAGAATTCTAAACTTTTTCATTTAAATCCAGAAAACCATGCACATTTACACCAATGTTTTCTTTATCTTCTTCCGTGGATGCAACTCTTTAGTGTGCATGACTACATGGTACGACCAAGATGACCCTACTGATGCCGGAGACTTCGAGTTACTCCAGAAACTCCAATTTGGAAACCCAAATGAAATCTGCCCATTTCCGCTTGACATTGAGGTCAATACTGTCGCTGGAAATAGTCTGTCTTCAACCGGGGATGTCATTGCTGTGTAAGTCCTGGATCCACCGCAAATATACACATCTATGATAAATTTATGGGAGTCTAGCAAGCATAACGCTCAATTTTATTTTCCTATTGAGGTATGTAAACTACTATTCAGTCCAATCAGATCTGTTATATCAGATCTGATATATGAAGGAACTTCCATTTCCCACAAAATAAATGTACACTGAACTACTTTTCTATAGAGAAAAGTACCAAAATCAAAAATAAATACACATGCAAATAAACACAAATGTAAAAATTGAAATAAAAAAATAACAAATATTTAAGAATTAAAAATAAATAGCAAAATAAATGTGGAAATAAAATACAATTAAATATTTATTTATTTAGGTAGTTCGGTGGCACACTGGTTAGTACGTCCGCCTCACAGTTCAGAGGATGCGGGTTTGATTCCACCTCCGGCCCTCCCTGTGTGGAGTTTGCGTGTTCTCCCCGTGCCTGCGTGGGTTTTCTCCAGGTCCTCCGGTTTCCACTCACTTCCCAAAAACATGCTTGGTAGGCCGATTGAGCACTCCAAATTGCCCGTAGTTGCAAGTGCGGATGATTATTCGTCTCGGTGTGCCCTGCGATTGGCTGGCAACCGGTTCAGGGTGTCCCTTGCCTACTGCCTGATGACAGCTGGGATAGGCTCCAGCGCGTCCGCAACCCCCGTGGGGACAAGCGGTACAGATAATGGACGGATGGATTTATTTATTTATATTTTGGTGTATTTTGGCAGTGTTCGTCCTCCACAATTGAAAGGCTAATTGAAAGCAGCTTTTCCTATGTTGTTCTGATTTAAGTGACTCCTTTCATTTCTGCAGACTGGATGCAACTACTGGGTTTATCTGTAAAAATGATGACCAGAAGAGTGGACAGTGCTCTGATTATAAAGTTCGTTTCATATGTCCAAATGATTTCTGCAAAGAACAAGGTAATCATGCTTAATTAAATACCGTAATTTCCGGACTATAAGTCGCGTTTTTTTTCATAGTTTGGGTGGGGGGGCGACTTATACTCAGGAGCGACTTGTATATGTTTTTTTTCACAAATTTTTACTTGATCATTAAGACATCACTTACAAGTATAGTTGACCACTTCCCATGTTATTTTTAGTATAGTTGATCACTTCACATGCTTTTATATCTTTATCTTGAACATATTCAAAACATAAAAAATAGAGAAAACATCAAATAAAGCAATTAACACTTTAAAGCACCATATCCAAGTCCACTGTCTGCTGTATGTACACTTGCTCCATTTTTGCTCCTCTTATATTTATTATTATTATTTATTATTATTTGTTTATTTATCATTTATTCAACACTCTTATTTATTCATTGTTAGTGCCTTCTTGGGTTTTTTTTGTGTTGCTTGTATGCATATGTGTACTATCTCACCGAGGGATAGTGGAAACGTAATTTCAATCTCTTTGTGTGTCTTAGTATATAAAAAAAAAAAAAAAATCGACGGTAAAGCAGACTTTGACTTTGATAAAACAACCAAAAAAAATTATATTTTCAGACGAAACTGGATGAGGGCGCTCTAAATTTTACCGTTGGCCGTGACTCATCAACTGGGTGGGTTTAAGAAAAATGGCACCAAAAAGAAACTCATATTTTGCAGGTTACAAACTTCAAGTTGTAAAATATGCAGCTGAAAACAGTAATCGAGCAGCAGAAAGAAAGTTTGGAGAGCCGTGATGTACCAAGGGATTACTATTTCAAGTGACGTCAGTGGCACGGCGCGGTTGTTTACATAAAGGACAACCATACCCACGTAAGGACTACCGGCATCATTAGCGGTGATCATTTCTAAGTGACACGAAGGACAAAGAGTTTGAAGGAATTAAGGATTTGGAGTGACATCGAAGGTTTGAAAAACTATTATGGCTTTTACGCGCGCCCGGTCTCCGCTTAGTCGGGGGCCGGCGCTCGACCGAGTGGCTGTCCGCGAACGGTGCGCGGGGCTCGGACATGGCCATTACGCACGCCCGGTCTGTCTGGAAGTCCACGCCGCCACACGCTTGGAAGTTTGTTTTGTTTAATAAAGAGCCGTTTACCAAACCCACGTCTATCCTTGTATTTTGTCAACGCTACAATATAGTTATATAGTAGATCTGTGGAATAAAGACGAGGCTGACGTCAGGGCGCACGCGCGGCGATGTTGACAAAGGACGAGGAATTTGATCGATGGATTTAATGGAATTAAAGTGCACGGATGGTTTGATAATATTATTGGCTTGTATTATAGTTATTTGAAATATAGTTTATCTATCGTTATATGAGCCTGTGGAATATTTTGAAGTGCAAGCGCCCTCAGCCGTGCGCACCCATTGTTGACAAAGAACGATCGATGGATTTAATGAATTGGAGTGACACCGATGGTTTTATAAACATGTTATTCATGTAATAGTTGTCCTTAATCACTCTATATGTTACGTCAGGCCCGTTCTCAGCTCTTTGTTTGAGTTTGTCACGTTAGCATACCTATCGTTTAGCCTGTTGTTGCTATTTAATGAATTGGAGTGACATCGATGGTTTTATAAACATGTTATTCATGTAATAGTTGTCCTTAATCACTCTATATGTTACGTCAGGCCCGTTCTCAGCTCTTTGTTTGAGTTTGTCACGTTAGCATACCTATCGTTTAGCCTGTTGTTGCTATTTAATGAATTGGAGTGACACTGATGGTTTTATAAACATGTTATTCATGTAATAGTTGTCCTTAATCACTCTATATGTTACGTCAGGCCCGTTCTCAGCTCTTTGTTTGTGTTTGTCACGTTAGCATACCTATCGTTTAGCCTGTTGTTGCTATCGTTTAGCCTGTTGTTGCTCGTTCATGACTGTTTTTGGTGTGGGATTTTGTCGAATAAATTGCCCCCAAAATGCGACTTATACTCCGGAGCGACTTATATGTTTTTTTTTCACTTTTTGGGGCATTTTATGGCTGGTGCGACTTATACTCCGGAGCGACTTATAGTCCGGAAAATACGGTATGTGTTTTAAGTTGTGATAAACCAATAATAAAACAAGCCTGGTAATCCATGAAGAATTAGTTCAGAAATATGTTGATACAAATACATATATTGACGTTGAAAAATAGCTCTCCAAAGTTAATTTCATATCATTCTTTGATTCATGATCTCTTGCAATGTACCTCCTTTTCGTGATTGCTCCAGAATGCTGGACTCCATGGCTTGATAGGGATGACCCCTCTGGTGCTGGAGACTATGAGACTATTAGTAAGCTGCGCTGCAAATATCCATACAAAATTTGCCAGACTCCAATTCAAATTGAAGTCCAAACTGTACATGGGTTCAGTGTGGCTTCAACAGGGGACATAATTCGAGTGTAAGTATTAGATCTACCACTGATTTCTTTTTCTTACACTCAATTTGTGTCAATGGTTATAGGCATTTTTTAAGAAACTGCTGTAGTAACATCTGAACCAATTATAAAGGATGCAAGACTGACCCAATTCTGTTTCCCAACAGAGCTGACGTCAATACAGGATTTATATGTGAAAATTATGATCAGGAGGATGGCATGTGTGCTGATTATCGTGTTCGTTTCAAGTGTCCACTTAATTTCTGCAAACCACCAGGTAACCATGATTAAATTATTCCTTAGATGAAAGTCCCACACTATAAATGCCTCATGGCATTCTAAAAATCAGGTTCTTCTCCTTGAAACCCCCCAAAAGTGAGTTTGTGAGAAGTACATGTGAAAGGTAGGTTGCAGACTAGGGCACCATTTCTTGACAAGTAAACACAATACACACAGTGGATCCCAACCATTTATGCTGAATCTGTCTTTTATGAATGAGAACATTACTTATAAAAAAAAATCATCCTATGTTCATGTCATCTGGAATATCCATCTAGTTCCCCTGTAAACTGCTAAATTTACATTTTACTGTGAACAAATAACTATCTGAGTAACAGTAAGGCATAAAAAAAAAATGTCATGCTCCAAAAAATTGCATGCTTTCTTGAAAAGCAGGGTAAATCAAAGAGTTGCAGTTTATACTTACTTCCTATTTTCTTACTTACTTACTTACTTCAAATTACACAATTGTCACCTTGGACACACTTTTGCATGATAATTAATGAAAAAAGTGTGCTAAAACTTTGTGCGTGTTTGTCATGGGACAATTGTTGTTTATTTTTACTAATTATGTTCATTTTTTGATCACACCATGCAATTTCCTTCTTCTCTGACAATGGCTTCAGTGTGTTGGACTGAGTGGTTTGATATTGACGACCCCAACCAACAGGGTGACTTTGAAAAGATTTCTACAATTCGGGAGCAATTCCCATTGAGAATATGTGATGTGCCTGCTTCCATTGAGGCCCGCACAAAATCCGGTGCCAGTGTGGATTCAACGGGTGATGTGATTATTGTGTGAGTACCAGTACAGTAGGGGGGATAACTTCATAACCATTAGGTGATCTATGAGGGATGGGGGGGGGGGGGTAACTTCATAACAATTAGATGAGGATGCCCTACAATAGATCTCGATTCAAACAATTCAACTGAGTATAAAGCTGTTAGCACAATGCACTAACTGATTTTCAACTGTCTATGCAGAGCTGACACAGTAACAGGTTTCATCTGTAAAAATTCAGACCAGAAGAATGGAAATTGTTCAGATTACGAAGTGCGCTTTGAGTGCCCCATAAAATTCTGCCATCCAAATTGTAAGTCAATGGTCATATTGACCATTCAATGAATAACCAGATTTCAAGATGCGCTCTCTCTTTCTCTCTCTCTCTCTCTCTCTCTCTCTCTCTCTCTCGACTGACTGACTGACTGACTGACTGACTGACTGACTGACTGACTGACTGACTGACTGACTGACTGACTGACTGACTGACTGACTGACTGACTGACTGACTTACTTACTTACTTACTTACTTACTTACTTACTGACTTATTATAATGTCCACCAAACAGTGTGCTACACCCCATGGTTTAACCATGACAACCCGTATGGAACAGGAGACTTTGAGCTTCTATCTGACCTAAAGCAATATTATCCTGATATCTGCGAACACCCTGTCGACATCGAAGTTGTCACAGCTTATTATGACTATCCTTTTATGTACACCGGCCAGACACCTTACAAGTAAGTTGGCTTAATGGTAAAAACATTGTTGTATGTTTTTTTTTTCTGTGTCCACAAACATGAGATCAACTGTCATGTCTCTTTGGTATTTAAGTTCATTGTTGACAGTGGTCTCAATTGGGGTTCAACAAACTTTTGGATAACAGCTTTTGCTCAACTTTCATTTGTTGGTTTCAAGCAACTACCTTTTGTTTTAATTGACCCCTGATATGAACTTTTAATCACAATATGATATATTGTGTTCAGTTTACTGTATATGTATATGTATATTTTCATAATTTTGCAGATTTAGTCCTACTGAGGGATTTGGCTGTCGCAACCAGGACCAGACAAACAAACAATGCTATGACTACAAAGTTCGCTTTGGATGCCTGTGCGAAGAATGGTAAAGTGTAATTTAGTCAAATGTCAAAATCTGTATTCTGTAAAAAGTGTTAATGAACTACTAATTTCAACAACTTCTTTTTTTGATCTATCACTGAGTGCTGTGATATGATTTTTGTGATTTTTATAGCATTACATTGCATTCAAAACAAAGTGGCATTTTATTTTTTTAATGACTTAAAAATAGGCGGCATCTGGTGAGTACGTCTGCCTCACAGTTCAGAGGATGCGGGTTCAATTCCACCTCCAACCCTCCCTGTGTGGAGTTTTCTCCGGGTCCTCCCACAACCCAAAAACATGCTTGGTAGGCCGATTGGGCACTCCAAATTGCCCATAGTTGTGAGTGCAAGTGCGGATGGTTGTTCATCTCTGTGTGCCCTGCGATTGGCTGGCAACCAGTTCAGGGTGTCCCACGCCTACTGGCTGATGACAGCTGGGATAAGCTCCAGCATGTCCGCAACCCCCGTGCGGACAAGTGGTCCAGATAATGGATGGATGGGTTTGAAAATAATTCCCAGCTGCAGTTGCAGGCATCAATCACGTTGTTGGTAGACCAGCATGAATTACCCCAAACTATTTTCTAGATCCCCACACCCTTAAAAATATGTATATCTTCACTGGATGTCACAAATTACAGAACAGCTCAGTGTTATTTAAATTTAGGAGATTTGCTTCAAGAAATAATCAAATGCCATGGCAAATGCCCCTTTATATATAGAGAAATATTTTTGCATGTACTTGTGTTGGAAAATCTGTCTGTAGCCTTTCAAAGATAAAGTATTATGTAACTCAGCATTCAAACTGTTAAGAGAAAACAAATAAAAGATGACTCCTGCACACAATGGCTATATTCAAGATTACAGGCTGAGTCCTCTGAAGGCTGTTTTTTCGAACACTTTTCGGCCGCATGATGTCATGTCCAGCACGAGACAAGCGCATGGTGGTTTCCAAATTCACACTGACACCAAAATCCAGAATCCAGTCTTTAAATCTCTCTTTTATGTCTATGGAGATGGACCCTGAATAAAGACTGCCTTTTTAACTTAATCAAATAATGAATCATTTTATAATTTAATTTAGCAACCCAGAACATATAAACACAACCTCCAGTAGGTGACAAAAATAGAAGTAAAGAAATAAAGCACTTAAATACAAAGTTACAACTCATACTGCTACCAACACAAAGCACTGACCACTGAGTTAAGAGCCTGGGCTGACAACAAGCAGTTGGCATTGTGTAAGAGGTTACAGCTCGTAGGGTTATTACTGCACAGCTCAAACTAGAATCCATTACATTAAAGACTTTGATGCTATCAAAAGCCTGGAGTCTTCTAATGATTGTGTCTATATGGGGGAAGCATGCCTGGCTCTATGTCTCATGAACAGCAAAGCAAAGTTTGTTGCTTTCGGTTTACAGAGTACGTCAATCGCTAATAAAATTAAATCATTTGTGTTTGGATAAGGATTGCACAGTTCAGTTCAGAGGTGCTGGCTTTGATTCCTTCCTATGTGGAGTTTGCATGTTCTCCCCATATGACTTCTCCCACATTCCAAAGACCTGCAAGGCCGGCTCATTGGCCCACTCCAAATTGCCCGTAGGTGTGATTGTGAGTGGGGCCGGGTTGTTTGTCTATGTGCGCCCTGCTATTGACTGGCAACCAGTTCAAGGTGTACCGCCCCAAGACAGCTCTGATAGGCTCTGGCACGGTTGTGACTCTCGTGAGGATAACCTGATGATTGAACGAGTACATATATTTTAAATTATTTTTTCAATTGACTAATTTGGGGATAAGCACATGACTTATAGTATTATTATTATTATCAAAAATAAACTAAAATAATGTTCACTTAAAATATTTTTATTTATACATTTTTTTTGTGCAGATCCAGCTGAAGTTCAGATCAATTCTGTTTTTTTTCTTTTCAATATAACATAATTGAGCGAATCTTTTTTGTAAGTATGCAGAGGTTCCAGGTGAATTACAATACATTTATATCTATATAGCACTTTCATAGCAGCTGTCGCCATAACAAAGTGCTTTCCACAACATGAAAATACAACGGAACACATAATAAATTCGGCGCTCATGTCCTTGCAAAGCGTCATCTGCTTTGATTGCCCGAGTTTGATGTTTCCAAATCTATTGCACTTTAAATTGAAAAATAAAATGGCATGAGTGAGTAACATTTCAAATCTAATATCTGTTACAAATATTTAATATTAAAGGGCATTATTATTATTTATTGTGAAGAAGTGAAACAAATAACT
This sequence comes from Syngnathus floridae, assembly GCF_059516105.1. Classification (NCBI taxonomy): domain Eukaryota; kingdom Metazoa; phylum Chordata; class Actinopteri; order Syngnathiformes; family Syngnathidae; genus Syngnathus; species Syngnathus floridae. Next base: position 4,622,005 of record NC_142419.1, on the reverse strand, counting down.
GAGATTGGTGCAGAAACTATTCTTATTTACAGAAAATGTTTTAAACTACTTGCACTTATTTAGTTTTTGGCACTTCAGCACGCCCGCGATCCTCATGAGGATAAGCCATTCAGATGATGAATGAAAAGATAAATGATAATGTTAAATGCATTCTGGCTAATTTGTACACTGCTTGCTCTCTAGGGGTAGGGACAGATTTATTGATGTGACCCCAGAAAACTTTGTAAACATTTCAAGAGCACAACATAATCTTGCTTGGATAGGATTAGTTGTACCTAAGCAAAAAAATAAAAGTAAACACGGCCTTGGGCAGTCACAAGTGACAAAATTGGTTACTGTATATCAGTCAAATCGTGGCCTACTGGCTCAAGACTATTTTTTAAACCTTCATTTAGTCCCATTTTAAAACTTAAGTGGTTGAACTTAGCGACGAGAATCATTCAGAAGGAACTGATCTTTGAAAGTACTGCTCCAAATGCGACAACCTATTTGGATCTGTGGTGAGTGAAGTCCGCTATGCGGGTTCTTTGGAGCAGTGTTTCCCAACCGCGCACACTGGTGTGCCGTGAGAGATGTTCAGCTGTGCCGTGGGAAATTGTCCAACATTAAATACCGAGCGCATTGTAAACAGGATCGCCAAACCACAGGTCAGTTAGCGCAAGGCCTGGTAGCCACTTGCTAATCGTGCATGCATGTCAAATCGGAGAATCTTGAGATTTCATGTTGTGCTATCGGCACATACTCAGTTTATGTGTGTGTTGCTGTTAGTGTTGGCTCGTGAGTGAACGATTCGTTCAAAAGAACGATTTGTTTTTCCAGTGAACGAGAGTGAACGAATCACTCCTTAAAGTGATTCGTTCTTTTTTCAGTTCATATGACTTCAACACGTGGGTGCCGGTAATGCGCATTGAAGCAGGTGCCACCTCGCCGTAAATCAAAACGAAGAAGAAAATAACGTAACTTCCCGTTCACGAACGAGTCGTGAATTGCATTTCCCGTTCACCAACTGAACGGATCTGTGAGTGAACGAGTCAGTGAGTGAGTGATTTGCATTTCCAGTTCATCGCGAGAACGGATCAGTGAGGGAACGAATCCTGACTTTCCCGTTCGTGAACGAGTCAATGGGTGAACTGCCTTCCAGTGGATCAGTCAGTGAACGTGTTGCGTCTCCTGGCGTGAACTATGTAAGCCAGAATGTAGATTTATGATTTGCCAAGGAAAGAAAGAACCACTCACTGAAACACCACTTCTTTTAAGCACGTTTTCTCCAAGCTAACGGCTAATTTTATTACATGAAGTGATGCGCCGTTATGCAACAACGGGGAGATTATGCTTCTCTTTGGGTAATCCAGATCAAACAGCCAATCAGAAAGTGGGGGTGAGGGCGGGTGTGGCACTTTTCACTTTCTGTGAAGCTTTGACCATGATTTTTCCCTAATGAAGTGGCCTGTGATTAGGGACACCTGAAAATGGCGGTGTACCTAATAGAGTGTCCGAATGACGTCAGATCAAACAGCCAATCAGAAAGTGGGGGTGAGGGCGGATGTGGCACTTTTCACTTTCACTTAAGCTTTGACCATGATTTTTCCCTAATGAAGTGGGCTGTGATTAGGTACACCTGAAAATGGCGGTGTACTTTAATAGTGTCTGAATGACGTCACAGATCAAACAGCCAATCAGAACGTGGGGGTGAGGGCGGGTGTGGCACTTATCACTTTCACTTGAGCTTTTTCCCTAATGAAGTGGCCTGTGATTAGGTACACCTCATGGACACTTCAATAGGTACACTACACGAGGTAAAAAAAAAAAAAATGAATAAATAAGAAAGTGTAGCGAACGATTCTGTGAACGATTCTTTTGAACAAATATTTTGAGTTTTGAACATGGGTCCGAAGATATTAAAAAGGCGTTGGACTTCCTCACTGAAGAAGTCTCGGCTGTCAGGCTGGAGCAGAAAGCTATCCTTAAGCTGGTTGAGGAGGTTAAAGCTCTCCGCATCCAGAATGAGGAAAATGAAAAGAAAATCACCTTCCTGGAAAGCAGGGTTGCTGACCTGGAGCAAGACACCAGAATGAACGATGTGATCATCTCCGGAGTAAACATCAAACCCCGATCATACGCCCGGGCATTGGCCGCTGGCGAGGGAGGTGAGCCCGGTGAACTGGATGTTAGCTCCACGGAGCAACAGGTGGCTACTTTCCTGCAGTCCAAGGGGATACAGCTGGACTGCGACAACATCGAAACGTGCCACCCTCTGCCCAAGAGGAGCCCCGGAGACAAATCCACTGTCATCATGCGGTTTGTCAACAAAAAACACAAGATTGCATTATTAAAACAAGGAAGAAAGGTGAGAGGAACCGACGTCTACATCAATGAGCACCTGACCAAGCGCAACGCTGATATTGCCAAAAAAGCACGCTACCTGAGGATGCAGAAAAAAATTCAACATACCTGGACTACAAACTGTAAAATATTTATCAAGCTCAATGGAACAACTGAGGAAGCAAAAGTGCTGATGGTAAGAAGTATCGAGGAGCTGAATAGATACCAATGATCATCATGCAGAACTGTAAGGTAAACTCTACTCACAACCATGACACACACCGAAAGAAGTCAAGCATCTACACTTGAAGACAACAGTTACATAACTTAGAGGATTAGTGAACACGACAAATTGGAACTCCAATCATTTCAACACACTGACCACAGTTCACCGGATATGGAACATGATATAGACCCGGATAACAACTTCTTCAACTCAATCAACAATAACTGCAGTTACTATACTGATGAAGAATTTAATAGAATCAACGAAGATAAACTGTCTATGATACATATTAACAGTAGGAGTCTGTATGCCAACTTTACAAACATTAAGGATTAACTTCATCAGTTTACTCGCCCATTCAACATTATTGCAATAACGGAAACATGGATCAACACAGTAAAAGGGGCGGACTTTGAGCTGGAGGGATATGACTTTATACACATAGATCGACAAAACAAAGGTGGAGGAGGAGTTGCGATCTATGTGGAAAAGACATTAAACGTCAGGGTGACACAGGACATGTCAATGGTAGTTAACAACATATCAAAATGCATAACAATTGAAATACTCAAAGAAAAAAAGAAAAATATAATCATTAGCTGTATATATCGGACACCAGGTTCTAGCATTGAACTGTTCACCTTTTATGTTCTGAAGGTGATTTACACACCTTAACAAGACTAATAAATAATGAATTAAGCAAATTACAGGTATGGTTGGACAGCAATAGATTATCCTTAAACCTAAGCAAAACAAGAGTAATACTTTTTGGTAATCACAGAACAAATTTGAAACTAGAGATAAACCTGGATGGGGTTAGTATTGAAAGAGTGAATGAGATTAAATTTTTAGAGGTGACAATAGATGATAAGATCAGTTGGAAATCACAAGTTAAACATGTACAAACTAAAATCTCAAGATGCATCGCAGTATTAAATAGAGCAAAACAGGCTCTGGATCATAAATCACTGCATCCTTTATAATACACTAGTTCTTCCATATTTCATGTATTGTATAGAAATTTGGGGTAATAATTACATGAGCACAATTTATCCACTTATTATTTTACAAAAAAAAGTAATACGTATCATTCATGGGGCAGGATACAGGGATCACACAAATTCATTATTCTTAGAGTTAAAACTCATCAAACTCAAAGATATAGTGGAATTCCGGACAGCACAAATACTTTACAAAGCAAATAATAATCTGTTGCCAACTAATATTCAGAATCTTTTCACTGGAAGGGAAGGGGGTTATAATTTAAGGGGGACATTTAATTACAGGATAAGGAAGGCACGCACAACAACAAAAAACATTCTGTATTTCAATTTGTGGAGTTAAGTTATGGAATACTTTGGAGGAAACGCTCAGGGAATGTTCAAACATCTATCGGTTTAAAAAAAGATATAAAGAAGAAATTATTTTTACAAGGTACAGAAATGAGGGTGTATGAGTATCAGGGGGTGCTTAGTAATTATTGATTTACATTTCTTTGTTGGTTTTGTTTGTCTGTTTGTCTTTGTTTTGTTCATGCTGTTATTTTGTTTATTTTTATCATTCAGGTATCTTTGTGTTGTATTTAAGGTATGTATGTATGTTAAATGTCTGTGTGTGAGATATACGTATGTATTTATATTGTGTAGGTACATGTTTAGTGTCTAGCAATCAGCAGGTGGGAGATGATTTAGTAATTTAGTATTTTGTTGGGATAACTGAGGCAAAATGATTTATAGCTGGGTATTGGGGATTATTAAAAGGGGGTGGGATTAATTGAATAATACTTCTTCCCACTCCTTTTCAGGCATGTGAATGTGATTTATGGTTTCTTTGTGGTTATATCATTATTTCTACTTTTTTAGTTTGTGTGTATGTATGTGTGCATATGTATATATAGGTATATGTATATTTTATAGGTATATATATATATGTATATATGTATGTATGTATGTCTGTATGTGTATATATATGCATTTATTTTGTCATGTCTTTTCATTGTGTACAGTAATTATATATTTTTTTCTTTCACATGTTTGAAATAAACGAAACAAAAATGAGTGAACCGATTCTAAAGATTCAGTTCTTAAAAGAACTGGAATGCACTAGTACAAAAGAGTGCAGACGGTCAAGGGGTGCCAGGTTGAAATAGCTGACTCGTTAGTGACACGGGCTCTCGCTCGGCAAGAACTTGGTTCGATCCCAGGTGTGAGCATATACCTAAATGTGCTTTTAGAATTGGAACCTCACTGCATATGCAAACATATGCAAGTATTTATGTGTAAATACATAAGGTGGCCCGCGTGATCCATTGGTTTGCGCCGCCAACTTGGGGGCGCAAACCAATGGATCACGCCCACTACCTAGGGGGCGGGGTGGAATCCAGTAGTGTAAGGGGCGGGGTGAAGCGAATTAGGGTTACAAATTAGGGTTTAAAGCTAGGGTTAGGGGCAGGCCACCTTATGTATTTACACATAAATACTTGCATTTGATGGCATATGCGTACGCAGCGAGGGTCCAATTCTAAAAGCACGTTCAGGTATATGCTCACACCTGTGGTCAAACTAAGTTCTTTCAGAGCGAGAGCCCGTATCACCAACCAGTCAGCTATTTTGACCTGGTAGCCCTTGGCCGTCTGCAGTCTTTTGTACTAGTGATGTGCATTCCATTCTTTAAAGTGAACTGAATCTTTAGAATCGGTTCACTCAAAAGATTCGTTCAAACGAATCATTCAACAAATCGTCCCCCCCCCCCCACACACGCACACTGATCCTTTTTTTATTATTATTATTTTTTTATATGAATCATATAATCAAAACTCATGGTCAAAGCTTCACGGAAAGTGAAAAATGCCACACCCGCCCTCACCCCCACTTTCTGATTTTTATCTGAGACCTCACCGCCATTTTCAAGTGTACCTAATAACAGGCCACTTTATTAGGGAAATATCATGGTCAAAGGTCACAGGTGTTAAGCTCTAGTCTTCGGGGCCGCATTCCAACATGTTTTCCAAGATTCCCTCGTTAAGTGCACCTGTGTGAAACGTTTTACCTCCTGCAGAACGTGAAAATGAACAAAATCTTTTCACGCAGGTGTGTTTAACGAGGGTAACTTGGAAAACATATTGGAACGCGGCCCCTCGAGGACTGGCGGTCCTGCAGTTTATGTTCTGTAGGAGCTAAAACTTTTCACGCAGGTGCACTTAACAAGGGAATCTTGGAAAACATGTTGGAATGCGGCCCCGAGGACTAGAGCTTGACTCCTGTGACCTTTGACTATGATATTTCCCTAATAAAGTGGCCTGTTATTAGGTACACTTGAAAATGGCGGTGTACCTAATGGAGTGTCCAAGTGACGTCACAGATCAATCAGCCAATCAGGAGGTGGGGGTGAGGGCGGGTGTGGCACTTTTCACTTTCACTTAAGTTTTTCCCCACTGAAGTGGCCTGTGAGTAAGTACACCTCATGGACACTACAATAGGTACACTACACGAGGTAAAAAAAAAGAAAAAAGAATAAATAAATAAGAAAGTGTAGTGAACGATTTGGTGAACGATTCTTTTGAACAAATATTTTGAGTGAACCGATTCTAAATATGCAGTTCACTTAAGAACTGTAATGCACATTACTATTACAAAACAGTGCAGACGACCGCGGGCTTCCAGGTCGAAATAGCCGACTGGATAATGACACGGGCTCTTGCTCGGTAAGAACTTGATTTGATCCCAGGTGTGAGAATGTGCTTTTATTGTGCAAATAACCCTTTATTTATTTATTCTTTCTTTTTTTTTTTACCTCGTGTAGTGTACCTAATCATATCTAATAAACCTAATCTCTCTCTCTCTCTCTCTCTCTCTCTCTCTCTCTCTCTCTCTCTCTCTCTCTATATATATATATATATATATATATATATATATATATATTTTTTTTTTTGTTGGATTTTGTCCACAATTTAGGGAGCGCGCTATCTGCGCCTCACGGCAAATTTCTTCAGATTTAGGAAAATGCTAAGACACTGAAGCAGAAATTATACTTACACAGGTTGGTTGAGTTCAATCACAATTCTTGTTCAGAAAGCTCTGTCTTCACGAAAGTACAATACAGTGCTGGGCCTTTCAAGAGCGGAAAGTCTCCATTCAGAAAAGGCAATGTTCAAGGTTCTTTGATCAGCTTATATTAAGTTGCACATTGTGGGGCGAGATTGATGGGTGATAAATCTTTGGGGTGGGGCAAGTTTGCCATGGGAGTGGGTTCTGGTTATGGGTGATTCGGTGTGTGTGGGGGCTGTTGTCTTCCATCCCGTCTTTCGGCCTTGGTGATCATCTTTGGCCGAGTCCTTGGCTGGCTCCCTCTGGCACCTGCTGGTTTTATCTCCACGAGACCTTCCTGTGAACATTCTTTTCCAATCTTGGACATACACTGTCGTACCTCATTCTTTCAATTTTGTCATTTTGTACGAAATTATGTTAGCTTTTGGCTGTGACATCATTAATCTATTGCTGTTCCCTGACTATGTAAAATTTGTTCTTTTGATACTTCATGTCTTTGCTTATTCTTAGTTTAATCATGCTTCCAACCTTATCTTTTCTTTGTTAGGCAAAATATTTCCCTCTGTGCTTCAGTAGTAATCAAAAACTGGCGTCTAGCATTAGTCAAAACATAAGATACAATCAAGTACTGAACAGTCAAGACGACTCTGGCCGTGTCCATGATTTAGAGAAAAACATCAGGCATGCATCAAAAGACATTTGTTATTTCAAAGTGCTCAGAAATATATATCAGATCATAAAGTTTATAAAAACCTTTCTCACTACCACTTATCAAAAATGTCTAGTTATATCTTTATTGATTTGGTGTGTAGGTATAATTATATGCTTAAAATGTTTCTTTTATCGATTTAATATGTGAGTATACTTTTCTGCTTATGTACTTTATTCAATGAGGTTTGAGCATATCTGTTTTTGTAGCTAGGCAGGACTTTTTGTATTTCGACCCCATTCCTTCAATATATATATATAACACATTCGGAAAAATAACACCATCAACTATAACCCAACAAATACAAAATTAAAACATCAATTTCGGCATAACGTGTGTTGGCTTCTTCAGGCCGTGATCTCCAGCTCTCGCTGGAACGGTTCGCAGCCGAGTGTGAAGGGTCAGCACCTCCAAATCCGAGTCCATGGTCCTCGATCGGAAAAGGGTGGAATGCCCTCTCCGGATCGGGGATGAGATCCTGCCCCAAGTGGAGGAGTTCAAGTATCTTGGAGTCTTGTTCACGAGTGAGGGGAGGATGGAGCGTGAGATCGACAGGTGGATCGGTGCAGCGTCGGCAGTAATGCGGACCCTGTACCGGTCCGTCGTGGTGAAGAGAGAGCTGAGCCAAAAGGCAAAGCTCTCAATTTACCGGTCGATTTACGCTCCTACCCTCACCTATGGTCACGAGCTATGGGTCGTGACCGAAAGAACGAGATCTCGGATACAAGCGGCCGAAATGAGTTTTCTCCGCAGGATGTCCGGGCTCTCCCTTAGAGATAGGGTGAGAAGCGCGGTCATCCGGGAGAGACTCGGAGTAGAGTCGCTACTCCTCCACGTCGAGAGGAGCCAGATGAGGTGGCTCGGGCATCTTATCAGGATGCCTCCTGGACGCCTCCCTGGGGAGGTGTTCCGGGCATGTCCCACCGGTAGGAGACCCCGGGGACGACCCAGGACGCGCTGGAGAGACCATGTCTCTCAGCTGGCCTGGGAACGCCTTGGGATCCCCCGGCATGAGCTGGATGAAGTGGCTGGGGAGAGGGAAGTCTGGGAGTCCCTCCTAAAGCTGCTGCCCCCGCGACCCGACCCAGGATAAGCGGAAGAAGATGGATGGATGGATGGTGTGTTGGCTGGTATAGCTGCAATGCTGTCTGTCACTCAGTCGTGAATCTTCGCGAACGACTAATCAGCAGCGAGCGATAGATGGAGGGGGGATTTTACGAGTCAGTGACGTAATTTCCCGTCCACGAATGAGACGAGTCAAAGACGCAACTTCCTGTTTAGTGTGTGCGTGTGTGGGGGGGAGGGGGGGACGATTCGTTGAACGGTTCGTTTGAACGGATCTTTTGAATGAACTGATTCTAAAGATTCAGTTCACTTAAAAGAACTGGAATGCACATCACTAGTTGCTGTGTGCTTTTACTAACAGAGACACTGACGGCTGTGGTGCGTGTTCGGTCCGATGGAAATCAGAGCATGTAGTTCAATGGGAGAACCTGGATTGTTCATTTTTCACCAATGTAAAATGCACAGTCAAGTCGAGACACCTCGACTCTGATAGCCACTCAGCCGCTGTCAGAACAGCAGAGCGTCTTTAACAGTGACTTTTTTCTTAATGTCGCAATATTTTATAGAACAGTAAACAAAGCCATATTGATTCTTTTGGATTTTGATCACAATCACTTTCAATAGTTTATTCCTTACACTGTCTAAAACCTTTTTTCAAAAACTGTCACTTTCATTTACAAAATACAATTTAAAGAATATTTAGTATTTATTTTTATTCAATTATTCGACTCTCCATACATATATAGGAATAGAACTTTGTCTTTTGTTGTAATATAACTGATTTTAATATAGAAGCTGGATTTTTTTCCAGTGAAAAGGTGTGCAGTGAATGAAAAAAGGTTGGGAAACACTTTGTAGTAACCCTAACCCCATAGAGTATTTTATGGCTACAATTTCCCAGTGTTTACAAAGGACATTGACAGCATCATCCCATACTGTATTTTTTCCTTGCATATAAACCCTTGTGAAGATAAACAGTTCGAATAGTGAATGAATGATTGATTTTTAGTTTGTCCAACTATCTTAAAATATCTAATTGACTTACGGAACGCTAATAAGAATATTCCCCCTCCAAAGAACAGAGGGGGGAGGGGAAATTCAGTTTTCCAGCAGCATTCATACTGCAGCGTGGGTATACAGTATAAAAGACATACAAATGCTTTGCAGGATGACATTTTCAAAGATTTTGGCTGATGCACAGTTGCTGATGGTTGTTGAGGCTTAACTTGGATGGTCAAATTATTGTCTCTTAATGCAACTAATGAACAACAGAAATTCAAAACCTCAGGCCACGGAGAGCAAAACATTTTATTACTAACACGGAAATAGCTCATTTTGTATATTATTATACAGAACCTAACTGCTTTACAAAAACAAAATGATACAATATCACATGTATATACAGTGTAGTAAATATACCATCTCAAATTGTACACAAAGTATTTACAGCTGTCACACCTAATGCATTAAAAACTCAACCCAGACTAGTACACTACTAACATTAATTTTGCATAACATCAAATAAAACATGCCACATTTTTAGGGTTTCTTTACAAATTGAGGACCATTTTTTAATTAGTGCAAGTCAACCACTTGGTTAAGAGGTTATGGACACATCATCCTGACCATTTTCATTCATACAAAGGAAAAACTCAAAACAATGTGTGACTCAAACAAAAGCATGTATTGAGAACTGTCTAGGACGGTTTTCAGATGAAAGGAGCAATTGAAAAATTGAAGTACTGTTTGGGGAGAAATGCAAGCAAATTGAAACGCAAATGAATTTAATGTTATAGTGAGAATGAGTGAAGAGATGCTTGATCCTCAGACGAATAAGAAAAATGAAATTACATTTTGGAGGTTAAGACTGAAGACATTTGGTCCATAGAATAACAATTTAAAATCGGATTTCAACCTACTACAATTTACACACCATTCCAAGTTATACTCAGGACTCAAGTATAACGCAGGACTTATAAACCTCAGAAACATTTTTGTAAAGGCGCCTTACTTCATGGAGTTTTGTCCAGAGAGACATTTAACCATTTTCCCCGAATACATGTGTTTAAAATGAAGACATCAATATAGATGATTGTATTGTACTAGCAATGTAAGCTTGACGTACTTCCCTTGAGTTTACAAAATTGTAGTAATTACTACAAATGAACATAAATTGAAGCATTTGGGGCAAAACGGAGTCAACTACTCAGCTGAAATGTCCAAAACATGCCATCAGTTAAGGGAAACTGGGCAACATCCATTAAGACTTCTCAAAGCAACATAAGCTCAAAATAATTGACTCAAGTAATCATAATTTAGAATAAATTGCTATTTCTCACTCTTTTGAAGGCAAGGTTACCGGTGAAGTGTCCTGTTTTATTTTCGCTTTATGATGACAAGTTGGTTTGAAGCATACTGAGTTTGTGAAGACCAATTGTAACCCTTGATTATACAAATAAAAAGTTGATTATTGCCTAACAAACATTTTTTCATTATCACTGTGTAGACAAATTAAAAGTGTACATTGCTGAAAAATCTGATCACGCTAAAAAAATAGTGTTAGGCCAGATAAACACTCAGCACAGAGCTATTTACAAAGTTGTTTTCCCCACGAACACTATTTGTGTAGCACTATCTAGCTGTACAGGATTAAATACTTTCAGGCAATCGGGTATATGGATGATTGTATAGCTGACGATCACTCGAGACCAGCTGTGATGGGAACATTGCACCTCAGTAATTAGTACCTGTTCTTTGCCCCCTGTGAGGTTTAACATTTACAAATTGTACACACTGAAAATCCTGACAAAGGCACACTATGGAGAAAACGTCAACATCTTCCTTAACATTAGGGCAAGTTGTTTTAGTCTGTCTCTGCAAAACATGTACATGACTTCATCATCTGAGGAGGCCCAGCCGGAAGGTCCTTTATTACAGAATCCGTTTGGTCCATGTCGCCCTTTCATTGAAGGAAAGCCAAAGGATGCAGGTTTTTTTAGGAGGGCAAGAAGCGTCCCATGTAGCCTTTTACAGTTCAGACTGGATTTGTATTAGCGTCATCGAGTTGTATGGGACCTTGGGGAGTGACACCAAGCTGAGCGTCTCTTTCGCCACATACCCTCATACCCTCTTCAACGATCAAAAATCATCTCAAGCAGTACTATGTTAAGCTCATATTATCTCACCTGTCATGCATAAGCAACCATGATGAAGGAGGAGGCTTTTAAACAGTAAAAAGATGGTAAAAAGTTAAATGCAGCATGAGGCCAGGCTTAGCAAATGGGTTGGGGAGTTGGGGAGGGGGGGGGCAACAGAGGAGGAAGAGAAAGGGAAAGCGCCGACAGGGAGATTTCACGGCCCATCACACAATCTTTTTGATGCCAGTTCTCTTGAAGCTGCCGGAGCTGCGTTGCTTCTGGACCTGGCTGGCTGAGCCGTGGCGAGTGCGACCCCCACTGGACAGGGCTGAGCTGGGGGACAACTGGACATTCTCTTTATCCACACCTACAGACAGATGCAGGAAGGGATTAATGATGTTTACCAGTATATTTGGATGACAACAGATGAAAAATCAATCAAACTTGCTTTGGTATGAATTTTGTCCCAAACAATCATGTTGGAATGGAGGAAGGAACTCCATATAAGTTGGCCCACAGCAATCTTCTGTAATACAGTAAGTATTACTTACCATTTGTAGTGAAAGACTAAGACATACAGTGTAGTTCGAATTGATTTACACTGGTAATTTTCCCGACTTTGTCAGATTTTACAAGGTAAGGACTGGTAGTGCATCGGTTTTCGTTTTGCTACATGGAGTCCTTAGATTATGGGTTCCGCTCTTTCGATGGTGACATCACCCAGTCGGAACATTCCATAGTCTACAGCAGTGGTTCCCAAACTTTTTCAGTCTCCAAATTTGTGGACCACCTGGTCCACAAATTTGGAGACCACGGACCACTAGAGGGTCGCGGACCCCTGGTCTCCAGTATCAGCAACTTAAGCTAATGCAGTATTAAAGTCATAATTAACAATCAATGTTTGTAAGAGACAAAGAACTCAAAGGCCATACAAACATACCTACCGTATTTGCCGGTGTATAAGTCGACTCGGTGTATAAGTCGACCCCCTAAAATTCGACGGAAATTTACGATTTTATGATATATCGAGCTCAATTGTTGCATTATATTAAACTTCAAAATTCAATCAGAAATATGCGAAATTTATTGACGAAATGTGTTCAAATTCCGGGAGGCCGTGCGCATGCGCAGTGGCCGGAAATAACTCCAGCCGAGCGGATCGGCTGTTTATAAGCACCGCGGAGGAGATCGCGGAGCCTCATTCGACTTCCAGCGGCCGGCGAGCTCGCGCACGCCGCCCGGCACCAACGGGAGGCCGGAAATAGCTCCAAGCCGAGCGGATCGGCACTTTATAAGCACCACGGAGGAGATCGCGGAGCCTCATTCGACTTCCAGCGGCCAGCGCACTCGCGCACGACGCCTGGCACCACCGGGAGGCCGTGCGCACGCGCCAAGTGGCCGGAAATAGCTCCCGCCGAGCGGATCGGCTCTTTATAAGCACCGCGGAGGAGATCGCGGAGCCTCATTCGACTTCCAGCGGCCGGCGAGCTCGCGTACGCTGCCCGGCACATCCGGGAGGCCGTGCGCACGCGCCAAGTGGACGAAAATAGCTCCCGCCGAGCGGATCGGCTGTTTATAAGCACCGCGGAGGAGATCGCGGAGCCTCATTCGACTTCCAGCGGCCGGCGAGCTCGCACACCCGCCCGGCACATCCGGGAGGCCGTGCGCACGCGCCAAGTGGCCGAAAATAGCTCCCGCCGAGCGGATCGGCACTTTATAAGCACCGCGGATGAAATCGCGGAGCCTCATTCGACTTCCAGCGGCCGGCGAGCTCGCGCACGCCGCCCGGCACATCCGGGAGGCCGTGCGCACGCGCCAAGTGGCCGAAAATAGCTCCCGCCGAGCGGATCGGCTGTTTATAAGCACCGCAGAGGAGATCGCGGAGCCTCATTCGACTTCCAGCGGCCGGCGAGCTCGCGCACGCCGCCCGGCACATCCGGGAGGCCGTGCGCACGCGCAAAGTGGCCGAAAATAGCTCCCGCCGAGCGGGTCGGCACTTTATAAGCACCGCGGATGAAATCGCGGAGCCTCATTCGACTTCCAGCGGGCCGCGCACTCGCGCACGCCGCCCGGTTCAAATTTTCTAAATGCCAACGGCTCTTGCGCCATAAAGAGTCCGCCTCGGCTGGTTCCCCATGTCGGCCAGAACAAGTGAAAATTCGGCCTCTTCCCCTGGAAGTCTGGCCAAGTTTGGCGTATATTTTCTAAGTGCCAACGACTCAACCGCCGTAAAGTGTCCGCCTCGGCTGGTTCCCCATGTCGGCCACCACAAGTGAAAATTCGGCCTCTTCCCCTGGAAGTCCGGCCAAGTTTGGCGAATATTTTCTAAGTGCCAACGACTCAACCGCCGTAAAGTGTCCGCCTCGGCTGGTTCCTCCGGTCGGCCAGAACAAGTGAAAATTCGGCCTCTTCCCCTGGAAGTCTGGCCAAGTTTGGCGAATATTTTCTAAGTGCCAACGACATTCATTTAGACATGGCGATTGAATGTTTACGTACCGGTAGTTATTGTCGTTGCTTGACGCGCGATGACTCGCACATTTGCTCAATACCCAGTACTTCCCCCTAGCAGTCATCGTCGCTGCCTGGCTTTCGATGTCCGTTATTGAGGTGAGAATATTTGAAATTGTTGCTGAGGATGCGTGTTAATGCGAAGAACGCTTTATAATGATTCAGTTTCTCGCTGTTTGATGAGCCTGACGGACGCACACCCACGCACAATGAGATGCATGAGAAACGGCCTTGGTTACCATCACATTTGAAGCGATGAATACGAAGTTAAATTTTATGACTCGGTGTATAAGTCGAGGTCGATTTTTTTCGGTCGATTTTGGATCAAAAAAGGTCGACCAATACACCGGCAAATACGGTATCTTTCAAAAAACAGTAAGCACAGGAATAGAGTTGTTAGGTATGATCATATGTCAGGGCTTTGGTAAGGACCTCCAATACTCCAATAAAAGCATTTGCCCCTTTCCTGTTTCCTGACTTTCTTGCACGTAAGTATTTACCTTATTGGCCCGAATATAAGACGACCCTGATTATAAGACGACCCCCTCTTTTTCAAGACTCAAGTTTGAAAAAGACTTTTTGAACACCAAATTTAATTTTTATACAGAAAATAATTCAATCTGAAACAAATGATTATAACAATATATTCGAGAAAAAAAGCATGTTATTTTGCCGCATTCAAATCATGCAAAAACTGTCTATCACAACTTAATATCTGAACATTTAAATATGTAAACTAAAGTGCGATCACATTTGTAAATGAATGGCTTCTGGTTTTTGAAATGTAAATAAACAAATCTACTGTGATAAAACAACAAAATTGCAATAACTGCATTAACCATCAAAGTGAAGTCTAACTGTAGTCTTGAAAAAAATCAGAATAGGGAAAAACATTGCAATTATATAATGTAAACTGCTACCGCTATTGTTGGGGAGCCTGAGGACTGTATAGGGGGTTGGCTCGGATGGTTACAGTCCCCAAGACCCCGAATGTAAGACGACCCCCACTTTTTCAGTCTTATTTCAATGCAAAAAACACAGTCTTTTATTCGGGCCAATACGGTACTCACTTTGTGTCAAAGACGCACACAATCACAGCAACATACTCAGTCGATAGTAGCAACTTTTAACTTACCGCTGCGCACAAAAGTCAAAGTCCCAATGATCATCGTCATACACACATCTGGGTGTGGTGAAATTTGTCCTCTGCATTTAACCCATCCCCATGTGATTTTGATCCATCCCCTGGGGGAGAGGGGAGCAGTGAGCAGCAGCGGTGCCGCGCTCGGGAATCATTTGGTGATCTAACCCCCCAATTCCAACCCCAAATGCTGAGTGCCAAGCAGGGAGGCAATGGGTCCCATTTTTATAGTCTTTGGTATGACCCGGCCAGGGTTTGAACCCACAACCTTCCAGTCTCAAGGCGGACACTCTACTACTAGGCCACTGAACTGAGCAAGCTCCAACAACCGCGATAAGCTGAGGAAATTTTTGGCCGAATAAAAGACAGTGTTTTTTGCATTGAAATAAGACTGAAAAAGTGGGGGTCGTCTTACATTCGGGGTTCTAGACATTATACCCATATACTTGTGGGCAGCGGAAAGTTAAAGGTTGCTGGTATCGACTGAGTTGCTGTGATCATGTGCGTCTTTGACACAAAGTGAGTATATACATTTCATCGTTACTACTGTCTACTGTTGTGCCGTTTATCTGATTGCGGTTTGTTTCGTGTGTGCTCCATTTGATTGATAGCTTTGGCACGCTCCTTTAAGTTTGCCTCGCATCGTACGAGTAGCCGTTACGCAGCAGCACGGCGACTAACGGTTGCCAGCAAATGTATTTTGTTGTCTCGATGACTTATGTTTGGTCTGTTGCCCAGAGTATTTCATTTATGGTTATCTAGTATAGCGGAACCGTTACGCGCAGTTAGTTATGTAATGTGTGCCGTCTACGAGTGTTGTGTGACGTCAGAAGTTGAGCGTTGACTTACGTGCTGTATTTCTGTCTGTTGCAGAACCACACACACACACACACACACACCACACAAACCACACACACTTCACACAAGAATCACATTCACACACCCAAACACTCACCCATGTACACTACACATAACTGCTCTCACATCCTTACGACCAAATCCGTGCCTATTTTGATGTCTCAATGACTTACCGTGTTTTTCCGCACTATTAGGCGTACTTAAAAACTTAAAATTTACTCAAAAAACCACAGTGCGCCTTATAATGCAGAGTGCCTTATATATGGATCAATTGATGAATTTGTTGATCCATACTGGTTGTACACAGCGCTCTGCCAAAATGTTTCAGTACGTTGTAGTATGACTAGTAAATTACAAGGTCGCATCGCTTCCCAGCATTACGGTAACCGTGGTCGGGGGGCGTCGCTGTTGTACCCGCGAGGCTATTTTATTTCAAAATAGGCTGTTCCGTTAATGTTTTTGAGTACGTTTACGGATCAATATTCAACGGAATCACAAATAAGCAGCACCAATGTGTTAAATCAGTATTTAGTCGGTTCCGATCACTTTTATGGGAGTGTTTGAGAAACGCGATTGTTTACAGGGGGCTGCCACGACACTTTGCTGAGGCTCATGGGAGTCTACGAACTGAGGCTCATGGGAGTTTGCTGGTGGCCAATGCTATAATGATAGCATGATGCACGAGGCTATTTCATCTCAAAATAGGCTGCTCCGTTAATGTTTCGAGTAAATTTACGGATCGATATGGAAGGAAAACATAAGTTAGCAGTACCAATGTGTTAGATCAAACTTTATTCAGTTCCAATCATTTCATAGGAGATAGTTTGAGAAAAGCAATTGTTTACAGGGGGCTGCCACGACACTTTGCTGAGGCTCATGGGAGTCTGCGAGCTACGGCTCATGGGAGTTTGCGGGTGGCTAATGCTATAATGATAGCTGCTACACGCACGAGGCTATTTCATCTCGAAATAGGCTGCTCCGTTAATGTTTCGAGTAAATTTACGGATCGATATGGAAGGGAAACATAAGTAAGCAGTACCAATGTGTTAGATCGAACTTTAGTCAGTTCCGATCATTTTATAGGGGATAGTTTGAGAAACGTGATTGTTTACAGAGGGCTCATTAGTTATTGGTAATTGGATGCATACCGCAATCCTAGTCAACCTCAGTTTGTTGCAGTATAGCATCTATTTTATGCGCCTTTTAATGCACCCTATATATGAAATAATTTCTAAAATAAAAAATTCACTGAGGGTGCGCCTTATAGTCCAGTGCGCCTTTTGGTGCAAAAACTACGGTATGTTTGGTGTGTTGCAGAGTGTATTTCATTTATGGTTATTTTGTATAGCGGAACCGTTACACGCAGTTAGTTATGTAATGTGTGCCGTCTACTAGTGTTGGGTGACATCAGAAGTTGAGCGTTGACTTATGTGCTGTATTTCTGTCTGTTGCAGAACCACACACACACACACACACACACACACCACACAAACCACACACACTTCACACGCTTCACACAAGAATCACATTCACACACCCAAACACTCACCCATGTACACTACACATAACTGCTCTCACATCCTTACGACCAAATCCGTGCCTATACCCTTTTGCCAGTTCGCCTGTATGACCCTATGAGCCACAGTGTCCGTTACTTTTTTTGCCAATAACTCAGTAAAGCATTCAAAACGGAACCACGTCTTCCCTCCTGTGTTCTGACCGACACCCGGGGGCAAAAAGAGCATAACCATCTGAGCCAACCCCCTATACCCTATGTCGTCTTATAATCGGGGTCGTCTTATATTCGGGCCAATATGGTAATGGAACGTTCATTCTGCCTTCAACCACCTCATTCTGCCAGCGATGTAGCGCCATCATATAAGAAAAAAAGGGCAGTTCATGCTCGAAAGCCTTGTTAAATGACCGAGTTTAAAAAATTCTGCAAAAACCATTGGGTTGGTATTCCTCCAAAGGGATCTGAAAGAGGAAAATACTGTTTCATAGCAGTTTATATAAATTAGTTTACGTCGAGCCATCTTGCTTCACTGCACTATGTCAAATCTTTTTTAGGAAGCTAGCATTCTGTGTGCGTGTGTGCATTGTATACGTGTGTGCATCGTGTGCGTGAGACCTGGTGAGTGTTGCGAGGTGGCCAGGGAGGTCATGGAGTTCGATAGGTTGAGGTTGGCAGTGATGCTGAGCTGGCTCTGGCTGGCGGGTGGATAAGGGGAAGTGGGCGTTCGTAACTGTTCTTCCCCTCGCTCCTCCTCAGCTGCTGGCAGGTAGCTGTCAATCAATGCCTCAAGGAACTTGACAATCAGCTCAGCATAGTCTGGTATTTGGGTTTGCTATAGGGTGGAGAGAACATTTTAAGGGAGTAGAATGAGGATGGTTCATTTTTACCTAACTCAGTCGAGTTTATGTATTTTTTCTTTAAAAACACCAGCTTTAAACGAGGAATAAGGCCACACATCCATTCCCTTCATGTCTTGGTTGATGAAGTCAAGAAAGGAAGCGATCACAATTTCCCCATTGGAAATCACTGTAAAGACTATCGCTTAAAATGCCCCAAAACAGATATCAATTGGCACTAACATTTCTATGGACATCTCTACTTATGACTACTTCAACATATATCATAAGGATTAGCCTCTCCGTGGCTGATTTAAGAGAAATGAGTAGCCTCTCTGCAGTTGAAGTGTCCTGTCACGTCTACTTCCTTTCACCAGTCATACGCAAAAACTATGCAATCCGAGAGGCTTTATGTAAGCAGAATTGTTCATATGTCGTTATATATTCAAATGAAATTGGTAAGTTTCCTTTGCACCGCTACGTATGGATGTCTGCCTTAACTATGTTTTAACCATTATAGCCATGTCCAAATAAAGGCTTTTTATATTTTTCCATCAAGACAGTGCCTTGGATTCCTTCCTTTTGGTAAGGGTTTCTTTGAAGTTCATGTATGGGGGTACCACCTCTGCCGCCTATCTGAAAAGTAGGTGCTTTAAATGGCCACACTCAGCTGAAGGGTCGGCCTCCTCACTGGAACCCAGGTGCTCCCAATCTTTCCAACAAGGTGACCTCCGGGTGATATGACGTGGTCTGGGTCGAGCCTCTTAGCAGAGTCACGAGCTGGCTGACACGTTTGTATTTGTAAATTTTCATCTTTAGGTTTCTTTTCTTCTTTCTTCTTTTTTTAAGTTTTCACTCGCACTCTACAGTAGACTTGGGGTGCGTCCAATGACCACTCACACAATCGGAAAACTCAATATTTGCATCATAAAGCAATGATGAGGACGTGAGCACATTGCAAGGAGTACATGGAACCAAAAAAAACAGCATAATAATTAAACGCGGAAATTAAGACAATGTAAAAAGTGTTTATTCAAGAAAAAGTCACACACTTTTGCATTCATTACATCAGCAAAGTTTTGTGATGAAATTGTTATTAATAATTTTTTATTAGTAATATTAATAAAGGCAGACACTGAGTGTGGCCGTTTAAAGCACCTGCTTTTCGAATAGGCAGCGGAGGTGTTATCCCACACGTGTACTTCAAGGGAAATGTAAGTCAAATGAACCCTCACCAATCTAAATCAACTGTTTAACAACTAATATACCGTATGTACTCAGCTGGTATAAAGCCTCTTGGAACGCGTTGTGTTTGCGTATGTTGGTGACTGGTGAAAGGAAATAGACATGATAGAGCATTTCAGCTGCAGAGAAGCTGCTCATTTCTCTTAAATCAGCCACAGAGAGGCTAATACTTGTGATATGTTGAAGTAGTCATAAATAGAGATGTCCATGTAAACATTGGCACCAATTGATAGCAGTTTTTGGACATTTTAAGCTATTGTCTGTAAAATGATTTCCAATGTGGAAATTGTGATTTCTTCCTTTCGTGACGTAGTCAGGTTGATCTGTCAAATCAAGCAGACTCCGCCCATAAAGTGGGCGTCAGTAAGTGTACCGCCCTTCTGTTCCAAAGGACTGTTAAATCTCTTCTGAGTTTTTTTTTTTTCAGGGGGGAATTGTAGGACTGACATAAATTTTAATGCAGTTTTATCTCATACGTAAGTTGGCTCATTTTACTCTCCCTTTAAGTTTGAAATGCATGTTCCATAGCTCATGTAATGTTTTGGCAAGCAAGCAAACCTAGGTATAGGGGAGTTGGTCTAATTAACACACACTATAACAAAAATCCCTCTCACCTTTGAGAAAGGACCAGCAAATCTCCAAAGTCCATTAAAACCAAAACCTAATAAAACAAAGGAGATTAGCAAGGGCAATGTAACTGAGAAAGTGATAGACAGGGTTGGGGAGTTTCAATAGCTCTGCTTTGCATCTCAGTTCCACATTACACATTTGGAACAATGTCACTTGGAACCACAGTGCAGAGAAAACACATGAGGCCACTAGTATATCTTACTTTGTAAATAGGAGGGCTGGTACTGTGGTGGTGACTCCTCGTGATACACCACACTCTGGACAATGCCATGAACAGGGTTCAGGAGGTTTGTGTCCTGGCACATGGACAGCACAGTGTTGATCTTGGAGTCCAGCAAGTTGTGACTAAGGACAAAGACACACATACATGCGTGAACACGATCATACACAAGATGTTAGCTAATGCTCAAACTACATGGTGCAGAGTCAATGGTTTTATTTCCTTTTATGTCATCAAACTGACAAATTAGTTTGCCATGTGTTTATTTGACCCCCTCAAATTTGGAGGCACACCAATTTGTTCCAGCAACGACAGGTGATGGAAATCATTTTATAAATAGAGTTGGGAGTCCCAGAGCCTGACCCAGGGCGGTAGGCAGGGTACACCCTGAACTGGTCTCTTTTTCAACATAAACAACTAAAACATTTGGAACTTTGTTAAAATATTCTAAACTTGCTCTCAGAGGTTATACTCATGTAGAAATTACTTGCATCTAGCAAGAATCTTACTAACTTTGGAAAATTCTCTCACAAAATAAAAAAAAAAAAAATCTTAAGACTATAAACAAACTATTACGATATCCACACACTGCTGCTACTGGTGTTCCGTGTACAAGATGAGTTTATCCTGTCACACGTTGCTTCAGCAAATGCTTAAACTAGATGAAGATGGACTGTAAGCATATAGGTTGGTTACTTACACAACTGGAAAAACCTTTGGGAAGACAACACTCGCTTCAGCCAAATACTCATAAAGAATTCGCTGATCAAAGTCATCCGTGGTGTATTTAACCTGGGTGGCCTGGTAAATATGACAGCAATGAACCGTTAGCAAAGGTAAGGAGGACTGCGTAACTAACAGAACACAGTAGAATTCCTCACCAGCACAGTGAGAAGGAGAGCCTGGATCTTAGGGTCAGTGAGCACCTCCTCGTCCAGCAGAACATTGGACTCGGAGACAGACACTTTGCGAAGATGAGAGTTTCCAATTCTTTGTGTCTCTGAATTTATGAATGACATGAAATGTGTAAGCAAACCATTACATGAAACAAAGAAAATTCCTGAATCTAACATACCCATTTCATAATCGTTTTCGGCAACCCGCCTCATTTTAGGCGGTGTTGTCATGCCTGATTCCATCTCAGATCTCTTTGGTGCTTTGGAGTCGGATATGAGATGATCAAAGCTTTTCCTGGTGCCTAATAAACATGCAACAACAAGAAAATGTATCTACTGAATACGTACGGGGAAAAATCACTGATGCGGTAGGGATTAGGTTGTACCCAAAAGCTTCTTTGTAGTAGCTTGTGAAGGCTGACCCATGTCCAGACTCATTGACTTGCGTGTACGTGGGCTGATCTGCCCCACTGTGGGGTAATGAGCTGAAAGATAGCGCTCTGAAAACTGAGGGGATGTCCATGGTTGTGTTTCTCGCAGTGGTCTGTGAGGAATTGAGGGGGAAAAGGACAAATGTGATCATAGCTAGTTGACATGAAAGCTCAGGTCATATGTCTGTCAGAAATTATGAACTGTGTAAAGTATATTTTGTATGTCTTCGGAAATTATGAACTGTGTAAAATATATTTTGTATGTCTCCTTGCAGTTTTACTTGCATCACAAGGCTTGCCAAACAGTTTAGAATGGGGCGGGAGTGTCCAAACTTTGTGAAATTTGGGTATTTAGGATCAAAGCCCTCCGTAGCCGACTGGTATTTTCGATCACCTTTATTTTGAGACTTTTCAAAGTCAGAAATACCACCAGCTACATTTTGCATTTGACCAAGATTTACATACATTTTCAATGTAATGCAGTTGGCTTATTGCACAACTAAAGCTTCAGTTTACCATCTATCCAGTTTACCTGCAGCTGGGATCACTGATAAGAGTAGAGTAGGTGTCCATTGGTACGGGGTCCACTGAGAGGTCTGAAATCAGCAGTGACTTCCTATGTTTGAGGCTGCAACGACTTCGGACCTCTTCAGAAACAGTAAGCAGTGCTACAAAGAACCACATTAAAAATTTTACAAATAAAGGCAAGGCAAATCTAAAATATACCTATTTGTTATATACCAGCCAAATAAGCCACGCTCTGGGTGTTCACTTCAAACTTGTCACATTTTAGGTGCTTGCTGATAAGAGCCAACAGCGTGTGCAGGATTCTCACTGTTCTTGCTACTGTGGTGGCTGATGGATGTCTGTAGCCTGGAAATGCATTACCAAAAACACAGATGGCATAAGCAAGAGTATCCAAAATTTTCAATGTTCAACTGATAAATACATTTGATGAATGTTCTGTGACACGCAATCATCTACATAGGCAAAAGACACATTTAGAAATTCAGCGCTATTTATTGCCTAAATATATTAATGCCCCTAACCTTACCTTCTATCTGATCCAATTGGAAGTCAAAGCTAATATGTACATCTCAGGTCTTATATTCAATGCTTGATAAACAAATGTTGTAGTCAAAAGGAATTGCTTCTGTTTCAATACTTTTGGAGTGGAATGTCGGCACTAGTTAGGTCGTCCTCAGATGAGCTTCCATAGTCGAAGCTATACATTGCTAGTAATGACTGTGGGGCGCAGCTCCTGACAGCATCCCCAATCCAACCCTTAATACTGAGTGTCAAACAGGGAGGCACCGGGTTCCATTTTATAGTCTTTTTGGCATGACTCAGCCGGGGATCGAACCCACGATCTTCCAGGCTCAGGGCGGACACTCATACCACAAGGCCACTGAGCTGGTTATACGAGGCAGTAGCACTAGCACTAGGGTTGGACAATTACTCAAAACTTAATTGTGATTGTGGCTTCTCACCAGCCTAAAGGCTATGCAAACCACTCCCTCATAATATTACCTTGGTGGGAGTTTTTACCTTTGAGTAGGTGGCCCACAAGTGCAAAGTTGAAGTTGGCACTGAAGTTGAGGCCCACAAAGTGATCCATCTGCTTACAGTGCCATTCCAAAGGGCGCCTAATCTCCATGAACACCTCTTCTGGACTCTGAAGGAGACATAAAACGTAAACTTTTTTTTAATGAATTAATACATAACCTGTTATAAAAATGTAAAAAGACCATCATCCAATGTCATGAAGTACTTTATTGGTGCTTCAGTGGGCTCTCAATGTTTTACCATTTTGAACATGATTGACAACATTCAACCTGAGTTCATCTGTTAACTACCGTATTTTTCGGACTATAAGTCGCGTTTTTTTTCATAGTTTGGGTGGGGGGGCGACTTATACTCAGGAGCGACTTATATGTGTAATTCACAAATTTTTACTTGATCATTAACATTACTTACTTACTAGTATAGTTGATCACCTCACATGTTATTTTCACTTTAAAATGCACGAGGGCGCACTATGGCTGTAGAAAAATTGGAGCCTCACTGACAGAGTTCCATTCACTGACTTCCGGAGTCAGGATATTTAATGATTTGGAGTGACACAGACGGTTCGATAAACTTATTTATGTTATGGTTATTTGATATATAGTTTATTTAGAGTAACAACATCTATGTTGTTAGACTTCAGTAGTTTACGATTGTCTAGCAAGGCCGTGAAGGCAGCATGGGGGGAAGAGTGATCATCATCGCTTGCTGTGTTGGCTCATATGTTGAGCTCTTGTTTTGTGAAATAAAGAGCCGGTTACCAAACCCACGTCTTGCCTGGTACTTTGGTAACGCTACAATATAGTTATATAGTATGTACAGTCAAACCTCGGTTTTCGACCACAATCCGATCCAGAAGGCGGTTCGAAAAGCAAATCGTTCGAATTCCAAATCTATTTTTCCTATTACAAATAATGGAAAAATTTTAATTCGTTCCAAGACAAAAAAAAACGGCTTTTTTAAGCATTTTTTCATTTACGCATTTTTGTCCGATCGCGCAACTGCAGCGCATCGCCGAATGCGCAACCGTAGCGCGCAGCCGACCGCGCAACTGCACCGCACTGGTCGCATTATGGTGACAGAGCTGTCGCTGAGATTTAGAAAATATTTTGAAGTCCTGATGTACTTTCCAAAATTTAAGTGGACCTCAGTGCGCAGGGAGCTTAATTTGGTCCGATTGCGCAACTGCAGCGCACCGCCGTACGCGCAACCATAGCGCGCCGCCGACCGCGCAACTGCACCGCACTGGTCGCGTTATTGTGACAGAGCCTTCGCTGAAATTTAGAAAATATTTTAAGTCCTGATGTACTTTCCAAAATTTAAGTGGACCTCAGTGCGCAGGGAGCTTAATTTGGTCTGATTGCGCAACCGCAGCGCGCCGGCCGCTCACTGTTGCATTGCTTTAAGAGCGTCTTTGTGTTTTAGGATGGCTTTACTGCTCCCACTTGCTTTCTTTGGAGGCATGATTAAGGGTTAATACAATAACAACGGAGTCAGCCGGGATCCGGGCCGCGCGATTGGGCTTTTTCGGGTCCTCTCGGTTCATCTCGCGATGTTCAACCTCCGAAATTTGTTTGACAACCGAAGCAAAACAATCTCAAATTTTTCGTTCGAATTCCGATTTGTTCGAGAACCGGGACGTTTGAAAACCGAGGTTTGACTGTAACTACATATATTGTACTCCCCGGGAGTCCCAGCCGCAATTGGCGGCATACGGAGAGTCCGCGCCGCAATCGGCGGCATTCGGGGAGTCTGCGCCGCAATCGGCAGCATACCGGTAGTCCCAGCCGCAATCGCAATCGGCGGCATTCGGGGAGTCCGCGTGCAATCGGCAACATTCAGGGAGTCCGCGCCACAATTGGCGGCATACGGGGAGTCCCAGCCGCAATCGACGGCATACGTGGAGTCCCAGCTGCAATCGGCGGCATACGGGAAGTCCCAGCCGCAATCGGCGGCATACGGGGAGTGACTATAATATATACATAGATCTGTGGAATAATTGGAGCCGCAACTGACGACGAGTCTGACGTCAGCAGCGCATGGAGTTCTGGAGTCAACAGCTGTTTATTTTTATTTTTTTTTAAGTGACACAGAAGAGGAAGATTTCGATGGATTTAATGATTTGGAGTGACGTGGATGGTTTGTTAAAATTGTTGTTTATATTAAAGTTTTATATATAGTTTATATGGGACATGGAATGTCACCTCTCTGGCTGGAAAGGAGCCCGAGCTGGTGTGCGAGGCAGAAAAGTTCCAAATAGACATAGTCGGACTTGCCTCCACGCACAGTTTGGGTTCCGGTACAAGCCCTCTCGAGAGGGGCTGGACTCTTCCACTCTGGAGTTGCCCACGGTGAGAGGCGTCGAGCAGGTGTGGGTATACTTATTGCCTGCCGGCTGGGCGCCTGCACATTGGGGTTCAACCCGGTGAACGAGAGGGTAGCCTCCCTCCGCCTTCGGGTGGGGGGACGGGTCCTGACTGTTGTTTGTGTCTGTGCACCAAACAGCAGCTCAGAGTAACCACCCTTCTTGGAGTCCCTGGAGGAAATGCTGGAGAGCGCTCCTTCTGGGGACTCCATCGTTCTACTGGGTGACTTCAATGCTCACGTGGGCAATGACAGTGAGATCTGGAAGGGCGTGATTGGATGACTCTAGGATCGAGGAACGGCTCCCCCGATCTGAACCCTATTATTGGACTCCTGTGCTTGACACGGATTTTCTATAATGAACACCATGTTCAAATATAAGGGTGTCCATGTGTGCACTTGGCACCAGGACACCCTAGGCCGCAATTCGATGATCGACTTTGTAGTCGTGTCATCGGATTTGCGGCCGCATGTTTTGGACACTCGGGCGAAGAGAGGGGCGGACCTCCAACTGATCACCACCTGGTGGTGGGTTGGCTCCGATGGTGGGGGAAGATGCCGGTCCGACCTGGCAGACCCAAACGCTCTGTGAGGGTCTGCTGGGAACGTCTGGCAGAATCCCCTGTCAGGAAGAGCTTCAACTCCCACCTCCGGCAGAGCTTTTCCCACGTCCCGGGGGAGGCGGGGGACATTGAGTCCGAGTGGACCATGTTCCGCGCCTCCATTGTGGAGTCGGCCGACTGGAGCTGTGGCCGTAAGGTCGTTGGTGCCTGTCGTGGTAGCAATCCCCGAACCCGCTGGTGGACACCGGCAGTAAGGGATGCCGTCAAGCTGAAGGAGTCCTATCGGGCTGTTTTGGCCTGCGGGACTCCGGAAGCAGGTGACAGGTACCAGATGGCCAAGCGGAATGCGGCTGCTGAGGCAAAACCCCGGGCGTAGGAGGAGTTTGGCGAGGACATGGAGAATGACTTCCGGACGGTTTCGAGAAAATTCTGGTCCACCATCCGGCGTCTCAGGAGGGGGAAGCACTGCAACGTCAACACTGTTTACAGTGGGGATGGCGTGCTGCTGACCTCGACTCGGGACGTCGTGAGTCAGTAGGGAGAATACTTCGAAGACCTCCTCGATTCCACCTACACGCCTTCCATTGTGGAAGCAGGGCCTGGGGACTCCGAGGCAGACTCTCCAGTCTCTGGGGTCGAAGTCACTGAGGTAGTTAAAAAACTGATGAGATCCGCCCGGAGTTCTTAAAGGTTCTGGATGTTGTGGGGCTGTCATGGCTAACACGCCTCTACAACATTGCGTGGACATCGGGGACAGTACCTTTGGATTGGCAGACTGGGGTGGTGGTTCCCCTCTTTAAGAAGGGGGACCGGAGGGTGTGTTCCAATTATAGGGGAATCACACTCCTCAGCCTCCCTGGTAAGGTTTATTCAGGGGTGCTGGAGAGGAGGGTCTGTCGGGAGGTCGAACCTCGGATTCAGGAAGAGCAGTGTGGCTTTTGTCCTGGCCGTGGAACAGTGGACCAGCTCCCTCTCTCCAGCCACTTCATCCAGCTCATCCTGGGGGATCCCAAGGAGTTCCAAGGCCAGCCGAGAGACATAGTCTCTCCAGCGCGTCCTGGGCCGTCCACGGGGTCTCCTACCGGTGGGACATGCTCGGAATAACCTCCCCAGGGAGGCGTCCAGGAGGCATCCTGATGAGATGCCCGAGCCACCTCATCTGGCTCTTCTCAACGTGGAGGAGCAGCGGCTCTACTGCGAGTCTCTCCCGGATGACCGAGCTTCTCACCTTATCTCTAAGGGAGAGCCCGGACACCCTGCGGAGGAAACTCGTTTCGGCCGCTTGTATCCTGGATCTCGTTCTTTCGGTCACGACCCATAGCTCGTGATCATAGGTGAGGGTAGGAGCGTAGATCGACTGGTAAATTGAGAGCTTTGCCTTTTGGCTCAGCTCTCTCTTTACCACGACGGACTGGTACAGAATCCGCGTTACTGCCGACGCTGCACCGATCCGTCTGTCGATCTCGCGCTCCATCCTGCCCTCACTTGTGAACAAGACCCCAAGATACTTGGAACTCCTCCACTTGGGGCGGGATTTCATCCCCGATCCGGAGAGGGCATTCCACCCTTTTCCGACCGAGGACAATGGACTCGGATTTGGAGGTGCTGACCCTCATCCTGACCGCTTCACACTCGGCTGCGAACCGCTCCAGTGAGAGCTGGAGATCACGGCTTGAAGAAGCCAACAGCACCACGTCGTCTGCAAAAAGCAGAGACGCGATGCTGAGGTCCCCAAACCAGACATCCTCAACGCCTCGGCTGCGCCTAGAAATTCTGAAATTCTTCTCCAAGTCCACAAAACGCATGTGGACTGGTTGGGCAAACTCCCATGCACCCTCGAGGATCCTGACGAGGGTGTAGAGCTGGTCCACTGTTCCACGGCCAGGACGAAAGCCACACTGCTCCTCTTGAATCCGAGTTTCGACCTCCCGACGGACCCTCCTCTCCAGCACCCCTGAATAGACCTTACCAGGGAGTAGAGATGCACCGATCCGGCTTTTTCAGTTTCGATACCGATACCGATGCCGTGGCTTTGCGTATCGGTCGATACCCGATACCGATCCGATATTATGGTTGATTTAACAGGCTACATACCTCTACATGTGGAAAAATAAAATATAGCATCGGGACAAGAGAATAAACAAGTGACTTGGTCAAATACAATAATCAAGCAATGTAAACATGTGTTTGCACACTTTCTCATACATTTCTGACAGTGCGGTCTCAGAAAAATACTTGCGCAATGGCAAATTGTACCGTGGCTCCAGGTGCTCAAGTAAACGTTGGATGCCCTCGTTTTCAACAACACTCATCGGTTGTCCATCCAAAACCATGAATTCCAGCACTTTCTCAGTAACTCTCATAGCATTTGCGCTATTGCCTGGGAATTTCTCCCGTCTTTGCAGTGCATCTGCTAACGTTAACTGCCGTGTAGGTCCACCTCCTGCTCCCTTAGATCTGCTCAACTGCTGGAACTCCTGGTGCTCCGTTGCATGGTGTTTCTGGAGATGCTTAATTAAATTGGTAGTACTATAACTGGCAGTACTACCACCACCCCTGGCAACATTAGCTTTGCAGACATTACAAACTGCCGTCGAACTAGTTGGCGTGTTCAGTTTAAAGTACCTCCACACAGCTGACTCTTTCGTTCGCTCCATGTTTGCGTTTGTTTAGAAAACTCTCGTGGCATGCGGCACACGTGCTGCTGACGTATGACGTAGCCCACGTCCCAATAGATTAAGGAAAGGATCGGCTCACGGATCGGCTGCATTTTCCGATACCCGATCCATCTATTTTGTTGATATCGGGGCCGATATCCGATCCAGATATCGGATCGGTGCATCTCTACCAGGGAGGTTGAAGAATGTGATTCCCCTGTAATTGGAACACAACCTCTGGTCTCCCTTTTTAAAGAGAGGAACCAGTCTGCCAATCCAGAGGCACTAGATGACCACGCAATGTTGTAGAGCCGTGTCAGCCATGACAGCCCCACAACATCCAGAGCCTTGAAGAACTCCGGGCGGATCTCATCCACCCCTGGGGCCAAGCCACCGAGGAGTTTTTTAACTACCTCAGTGCTGTGCATCTGGAGAGGGTAGCGTGCTATCGGGCGGACCGGGCCATTGTAAGAGGGGGAAAATCGCGAGGAGGAGGAATATGTGTCTACATCCGTGACGAATGGTGCCGGGACTCTGTAGTTGTATGCAAGCACTGCTCGCTACTGGCGGAGTTTGAGATCATTGAGTGCCATTCTTTTTACCTGCCAAGGGAATTTACTACGATTCTGCTCGTCGCGGTATACATCTCGCCTTCCAACATCGAAGGCGACAGGATAGCGGCTTTTAGTGAACTGTACCAGGCTGTCAGTGAACAAAAGATGGCGCACCCTGACGGTTTCACCATCTTCGCTGGGGATTTTCATCATGCTAACCTGAAGTTTGTTTTTCCGAGAATTCACCAGCATGTTAATTTTCCAACACGTCGTGACAGCTTCCTAGACCTGGTCTACTCTACACATAAAGGAGCTTTCAAAGCCGCCCCACTCCCCCATCTTGGACTTTCTGACCATATCACTGTTATGCTCCTTCCCGCATACAGACAAATGGTGAAGGCATCCAGGCCGGTTTGCAAGCCGGTAAGAGTGTGGCCTGAGGGTGCCTCTGATGCGCTTCGAGACTGCTTTGGCACTACTGACTGGGACATGTTTAAGCAGGCGGCTACTTGCAACAATCGGCCGGACATAGAGGAGTATACTGACTCTGTTTCCTCTTACATCGCGAAGGGCATTGATGACGTGACCGACACAAAATTCATCGTCACTCGGGCTAACTGGAAGCCATGGCTGACAGGGGCACTCCTCAGGCTGCTGAGGGCCAGGGACAAAGCCTTCAGAGTGGGGGATGAGGCTGGCTTGAGAAAAGCGAGGGCTGACCTGTCCCGGGCATCAAGGAAGCGAAAAGGGCATTCTCTTGCAAGATTACCGCCCACTTCAAGGACAGCAGGGACACGCGGAGCCTATGGCAGGGCATTCAGACCATCGCGGACTACAAGCCTGCGCCGCAGAGCTGTGAGGGCGACGTCCGTCTGCTCAACGATCTGAACCGGTTCTTTGCTCGCTTCGACGCTCAGAACAGCACTTGCCCGCTGAAGACCCCTCCCCCTCCACACGAGCAGCCCCTGTGCCTCTCTGCCGATAGCGTGAGGAGGGCGCTTGCCGCTGTCAACACCCGTAAGGCGGCGGGCCCTGACAACATCCCAGGTCGAGCGCTGAAGGACTGCGCTGGGGAGCTGATGGGTGTCTTCACGGACATCTTTAACATTGCCCTGCAGCAGGCCATCGTCCCTTCGAGTTTCAAGGCTGCCACCACCGTACCTGTGCCGAAAAAACCTGCTCCGTCCTGCTTCAATGACTACCGCCCTGTGGCACTGACTCCCATCGTCATGAAGTGCTTTGAGCAGCTTGTCATGGAGCACATCAGATCCATTCTCCCCCCCCACCATAGACCCCTTCCAGTTTGCGTACCGAGCCAAACGGTCCTCTGAGGATGCCATCTGCTCTGCCCTCCACTCAGCCCTCACCCACCTGGAGAGAAGGGACTCGTATGTGAGATTGCTGTTTGTGGACTTCAGTTCTGCATTCAACACCATTGTGCCACAACGACTCATCTGCAAACTCGACAAGCTGGGCCTCAGTACCTACCTCTGCAATTGGCTACTGGACTTCCTCTGTCAGAGGCCTCAGGTGGTACGTGTTGGCGACAAAATCTCCGCCAACATTACGCTGAGCACGGGGGCCCCTCAAGGCTGCTTGCTCAGCCCGCTGCTCTTCACCCTGCTAACGCATGACTGCACTGCAACTTACAGTAGCAACCGCATGCTGAAATATGCCGACGACACGACTCTGGTGGGTCTCATCACCGGGGGCGACGAGACTCAGTACAGGTCGGAGGTTAACCTTCTGGCCACGTGGTGCAGGGACAACAACCTCCTGCTGAACGTCAACAAGACCAAGGAAATTGTTGTTGACTTATGGAAGGGTCACACCAAACACCTGCCGCTGACCATCGACGGTGCTGTGGTGGAGAGAGTGAGCAGCACCAGAATCCTGGGGGTGCACATCAGTGAGGACCTCTCCTGGTCCACCAACACCGCATCACTGGCGAAGAAAGCTCAGCGCCGCCTGTACTTCCTGCGGAAACTAAGGCGAGCAAGTGCTCCTCCGGCGGTCATGACTTCATTCTACCGTGGTATCATTGAGAGCGTCCTCTCCAGTTGTATCGCTGTTTGGGGTGGTAGCTGCACTGAATACAACATGAAGGCCCTGCAGCGCATAGTGAAGACGGCTGGTTAGATTGGTGGTGCTTCACTCCCCTCCCTGAAGGACAATTACACCTCCCATCTTACCCGCAAGGCGACCACGATTGTGAGTGGTGTGAGTCACCCCGCTCACTCTTTGTTTGATCTTCTGCCCTCTGGGAAGAGGTACAGGAGCCTGCGCTCCCGCACCACCAGACTCTCCAACAGCTTCATACTCCAGGCTGTTAGGATCCTGAACCCTCTCCCCCCTTCTGCGTAGCGTCCTGTACTTTTGCGCTATAATCTGACTGTCTACTGTATGCACACTTGCTCCATTTTTGCTCCTCTTATTATGTTATTTGTTTATTTATTATTTATTCACCACTCTTATTTATTCATTGTTTGTGCCATCTTGTTTTTATTTTTTGTGTTGTTTACTTGTTTGTATATTGTGTACTATGTCTTGTCACCGTGGGATAGTGGGAACGTAATTTCGATCTCTTTGTGTGTCTTGGCATGTGAAGAAATTGACAATAAAGCAGACTTTGACTTCGACCCCAGAGATTGGAAAGTCCGCTTCAGAGTCTCCAGGCCCTGCTTCCACAATGGAAGGCGTGTAGGTGGAATTGAGGAGGTCTTCAAAGTATTCTCCCCACTGACTTACGACGTCCCGAGTCGAGGTCAGGCGCACGCCATCTCCACTATAAACAGTGTTGACGGTGCACTGCTTCCCCCTCCTGAGACGCCGGATGGTGGACCAGAATTTCCTCGAAGCCGTCCGGAAGTCATTATCTATGGCCTCGCCAAACTCCTCCCACGCCCAGGTTTTTGCCTCAGCAACTGCCGAAGCCACGTTCCACTTGGCCATCCGGTACCAGTCAGCTGCCTCCGGAGTCCCGCAGGCCAAAACGGCCCGAAAGGATTCCTTCTTCAGCTTGACGGCATCCCTTACCGCCGGTGTCCACCACCGGGTTCGGGGATTGCCGCCACGACAGGCACCAACGACCTTACGGCCACAGCACAGGTTGGCTGCCTAAACAATGGAGGCGCGGAACATGGTCCACTCGGACTCAATGTCCCCCGCCTCCCCCGGGACGTGGGAAAAGCTCTGCCGGAGGTGGGAGTTGAAACTCTTCCTGACAGGTGATTCTGCCAGACGTTTCCAGCAGACCCTCACAGTATGTTTGGGCCTACTAGGTCGGACCGGCATCTTCCCCCACCATCGGAGCCAACCCACCACCAGGTGGTGATCAGTTGACAGCTCCGCCCCTCTCTTCACACGAGTGTCCAAAACATGCGGCCGCAAATCCGATGACACGACTACAAAGTCGATCATTGAACTGCAGCCTAGGGTGTCCTGGTGCCAAGTGCACACATGGACACCCTTATGTTTGAATATGGTGTTTATTATTAATTCCAATAACAGAACACTGCTTGGGTTCAGATCGGGGGGGGCGTTCCTCCCAATCACGCCCTTCCAGGTCTCACTGTCATTGCCCACGTGAGCATTGAAGTCACCCAGTCGAACAATGGAGTCCCCAGAAGGAGCGCTCTCCAGCACTTCCTCCAGGGACCCCAAGAAGGGTGGGTACTCTGAGCTGCTGTTTGGTGTATAGACACAAACAACAGTTAGGACCCGTCCCTCCAGCCGAAGGCGGAGGGAGGCTACCCTCTCGTTCGCCGGGGTGAACCCCAATGTGCAGGCGCCCAGCTGGGGGCCAATAAGTATACCCACACCTGCTCGACGCCTCTCACCATGGGCAATTCCAGAGTGGAAGAGCGTCCAACCCCTCTCGAGAGGGCTTGTACCAGAACCCAAACTGTGTGTGAAGGCAAGTTCGACTATGTCTAGTCGGAACTTTACTGCCTCGCACACCAGCTCGGGCTCCTTTCCAGCCAGAGAGGTGACATTCCATGTCTCAAGAGCCAGCTTCTGCAGCCGGGGATTGGACCGCCAAGGTCCCCGCCTTTGGCCACCACCCAAATCACAATGCACCCGACCCCTTTGGCCCCTCCCGCAGGTGGTGAGCCCATGGAAAGGGGGACCCACATTTCCTCGAGCCCCACCTCCAGGCCTGGCTCCAGAGGGGGGCCCCGGTAACTCGCGTCTGGGCGAGGGAAATCTGAGCCCATAAATCTTTTAGATGGATGAAAAACCCAATTTGATATAGTAGAGTGTATATATCATAGTATGTAGACCATATGAAGCCTCTGCGTTTATCTGGTACGCAATGCTAAGGCTAAAAAGTCATTAAATATTGTGGAGAAAAAATTTGTGGCTTTTGTGGTTATTGTGGCATAGCATTGCACTCCCTCAAACATTGGGGGGCTGAGAATATTATTCATAAACATATTTTACAATCCCAAATTGAATGCTGGAGGTGCTTGCCTGGGGCTACAAAAAATTCTGACAGGGCTACAGTATCCCCACGGAGCCTAGGTGCAGCGCCATCCCTGCTCTTATACCATGATTTATTGTTTTCCTATGAAGCTTCGACATCATTCAGGGGTGTCAAACTCATTTTTGTCGCGGGCCGCATCGTAATCATATCTTCCTTCGGGCCATTATGACAGTCAACGCCATAGTATAGGCCAATGGTCCCCAACCACCGGGCCGCAGACTGGTACCGGTCCGTGGGTCACTTGGTACTGGGCCGCCAAGCCGCACAGGGGAAACTTTTTTTTTTTTAATCGACGATCAATTAATTCAGGTCAAGACGCTCGTTTCCCCAGTCGAGCCCGCAAAGCTAGCAAAAATGAGTAAGAATTTATTTTGAAAGATATATAAAAATTGGCGATTCTCTCCCAATTACATCCGTTGGTTCAGGTCAAGACACTCGTCTCGGTCACGTGACATTTCACCTCAGTCGAGCCCGCAAAGCAAGCAAAGATGAGCAAGAAACAGAGATGGTTGGAAAGGTTCTTCGGAAAGGGAAAAAAGCCCAATGAGGAGACGGAAGAAGAAGAGGCTATGACTTCTAAGAAAAGGAAAGCTGCATTTAAAAAAATTTCTAGAGTCCTACTTAAAATATGGATTTATCGCCACAGGTGACTCTGACGCGCCAAGCCCACTCTGCATAATATGTGGCGACAGGCTAGCTAACGAGGCAATGCAGCCTTCAAAACTGCTTCGGCATATGAAGACCAAGCATCCTACATTAAAAGACAAACCTTAACCACTTCGGGTGTCATTGTCTCCGATTACGCCTAGATGGTACCGGCTCGTTTCTGAGAAAAAAACTCAGTGCTCCCACTAATTCAATGTAATGGTGAGTTTTATTTTTATGTTGTTTATACTTGTTTTTATGCCAGTCGTATCATTTTATTTCATCGTATTTATATATTTATTATAAATGTATTATTTATTTATCTAAATGTATTATTTATTTATATAAAGGCTGGTCCGCGAAAATATTTCTGACACGTAACCGGTCCGTGGTGCAAAAACGGTTGGGGACCACTGGTGTAGGTTACACACCAAACTGATGAATAAGTTTTGAAATAAGAGATGAGTAGAAACTGTTCCAATATTTTAAAAAGATGAATAGTAATAAAGATAAGTAAAAATTACTAGCAATACCTCTATTTTGTGGAATGAAGAAAATTTGTAAATTTCATATTGACAAGTGACATCGATACACAATGTGTCTTCTAAAATGCTGTGGCGGGCGGTATCAGGCCCCCGGCAGGTTTCATCTATATCATACAAGATGTAAAAATACACCAGTATTGTTGTCTTCGTAGCTTCTCTGTACATTTATACTCAAAAAAGCAGAAAAAAAACCCCTCTGACAACTGCAGTACAATTTTTTTTTTTTTTTTTTTTACCTTGTCATTGAAGACACGCATTGTGTCAAGAGTGTGGAGGTTTTGCTCCAGCAAAGCAGTTCCAGCAGAGTATAGGTTTACTTCATCCAACTGAAGTACAGCTACTGCCACCCAAAACAGAGCTTTATGCATAGGAGATTCCTGGAGTCAGACAGACAGACACAAAATGGAGAGAGGGGGATGAAGTTAAAATTGTTAACATTCCAAAGCACATACCATTTCTATTAAGATTAGAAAATATACATGGGCGGTTGTCGTTGTTGGCTCATTGAGCTCGTTTTGTTAAATAAAGAGCCGGTTACCAAACCCACGTCTTGCCTGGTATTTTGATAATGCTACAATATAGATATATACGTAGATCTGTGGAATAATTGGAGCCGCAACTGACGACGAGTCTGATGTTAGCGGCGCATGGAGTTCCGGAGTCAACAGCTGTTTTTTTTTCTTTCTTTTTTTTTAAGTGACACAGAGGACGAAGATTTCGATGGATTTAATGATTTGGAGTGACACGGATGGTTCGATAAAATTGTTGTTTATATTATAGTTTGATATATAGTTTATATTTAGTTATATGGGCCTGTGGAATAAGTTGAACTGCAACTGACGTCAGCGGTGAACCGCACACACTTCCGGGGTTAGAAGCACCGATGTTTACACAAAGGACGAAGATTCCAATAGATTTAATGATTTGGAGTGACACGGATGGTTCGATAAAATTTTTGTTTATATTATTGTTATTTGATATATATTTTATATCTAGTTATATGGGCCTGTGGAATAATTTTGAACTGCAACTGACGACAAGTCCGACATCAGCGGCGCGCCGCACACGCGGCGTTGTTTACACAAAGGACGAAAAATTCTATGGATTTAATGATTTGGAGTGACACAGATGGTTTGACATACGTGTTCTTTAAGTTATAGTTATTTGAATCATTTTTAATGTTACGTCAGGCCCGTTCTCAGCTCCTCGTTTGTGTTTATGTCACGTTGGCATACCGTATCATTTAGCCGGTTATTGCTGGTTCATGTCTGTTCTTGTTGTTGCATGTTGTCAAATAAATTTCCCCCAAAATGCGACTTAAACTCCGGTGCAACTTATATATGTTTTTTTTCCCCTTTATGGTGCATTTTATGGCTGGTGCGACTTATACTCCGGTGCGACTTGTAGTCCGAAAAATACGGTACATCACATCCGTTGGGGCGGGACAAACCAAACAAGGTATTGAGTGTTGCCAAATGGAAATCCGAATAATAAACATGGCAGCTTTGCAAATCCGCCATGTTTATTACGAATCGGCCATGTTTATTACGGGGCGAGACTTTTGTAGTCCAAACAACTCAAGGATTTCGAAGTGGAGAGATCAAAATGTTCCGTTGTTAGACGCATCAATCCACACAAATCATTGCACCACCCCCCAACATCAGAATCTCAAAGAAGTGCCTGGTTAAATTTCATTTTTTAAGCAGTGTTCCCACATCTGTGGGCAAAGTCCTGCTTGTTCAAGGAGTGTTTCAGAATTTTTTTGTCAGTATAGAGAAAGATTCGCCGAAAGACTTCCTTTTGTTGATGGTTCAGTTCCTTGAATCTATGGAAACAATGGAAACAGTAAAGCGGTAATTGAAATGACACAAGAATAATAAACTATATTTCACTTTAATAATATTGCATGTTTATGCACTTGTTATCATAGCACTAGCGTCAGCCTTTCTGCTGATTTTGGAGCTGTGCGCGCTATGTTTTCATTTCTTGTGGGTGTATTTTGAGTAGTTGTATCAGATGAATCGCATCGAAGGTGCTGTTTTATTCTTGGGGAACACAATGTGTTAAATGCATAATGCTAACGCTAGCATTAGCTTACTTCATAGATTGACTGCAGTGCTTTTTGACAAGGCGTTCATAGCCTTAGCATCAGTTTTTTTGCTGATTTTTGTGGGTGTATTTTGAGTAGTTGTATCAGATGAATTGCATCGAAGGTGCTGTATTATTCTGGGGGAACACAACAATGTGTTAAATGTATTCGTTAGCTTCTCGCTAGTGCTAGCATTAGCTTCGTAGCTTGACTGCAGTGCTTGTTTACAAAACGTTCATAAATATTGTGAGGGGATTTATTTTTTTTACATCTTATGTATTTATGGACTAGTCTTCTGCCGTTGACATCTTTCAATCAATCAAAAAGTTTGTGACCCAAGTAAACACTACCTCTGCTAAAAAAGTACAAATATGTCGACCGGAAAGGTAGGTGCACATCTTGCGGGCTGGAGAGTGTGGGGTGTGAACTATCATATTTGGATTTAAAGAGATCGCACCAAAACGGCTTGCTCTGAGCAGCACCTCAGAACAAGTAGAAAGGAGGGACCTGTGATGCTATCAAAAAAAGGAATTCAGACAAAAGCATTGCTGTTCCACTTTATATAGACCACAACTGAATGAGTAAAACGTATAACAGTAGAATGTATTCCCGTGATACGTGGGTTTTAACTATACAAAGCTAAACTTAACAAAGCTATTTGCCTGAGATAAATTAATCTCAGGCAAATAGCTTTGTTACCAAACATAATTTAAATAAGAACATTTTGGTTGTGATATTGGGGAATCGAAATTATCATATTAAAAAAAAAAAAAAAAAGAAGGGCCCAGGCTAAAATAGTTTGGGAGCCACTGTTATGCAAAAAATTCTCCATCCTAGAAGTCATACCTTGCTGAGGAGAGGCTGCAACTTGGTCAGCGCAATGACAGTAGCCTCTATCAACACTTGGCTGTTGTAATTGTCAGGACCCTTAAGACAGCTTTCAAGACCCTGAGGATGTGAAAAATAAGGAATGGCTACATGTTCCAAATTATTTTATAGTGCTCAAAGCCACACAATATCAATCCAGTGACAAGTCAGTGTTCTTTTTTACCCGGTCTATGCTGAGGAGAGGGCTGGCCTTGCTAAGTATTCGGATTATCTGCTTGATCTGACCGTGGCTGACCCTTTTACTGATGCATCCAAACACCACAAGGGCTCTGGGCTGGAGGGAAGGGTTGTACTGGAATGCAAACCTGGTCACAGAAAAAAACATTATTCAAAATAATTTAACAATCATGGTTAATAATCATCATCATCATCATCATCATAATCATAATAATAATAATAATAATACTTCTGTGCAAGCTCTGTCCACTGGTCCAACCATTTACAAGCTGGGATGTCCCTCATACAAGCCTGGAAAGAATATGCAAAAGGCATTAATTAGCAATCTTGTAATAAATGTATAACTAGGATAGTTCTAAAAAACACTGTGGTGGTGGAAAAATGACTGACTTCCATGATTTCTAGTAAGGCCTCTGTGACAGTCTCCAAGGAAGACAGGGCAAAAGTCTCCCTTTCATATGACCCAGGGGAGAAGGAGCGGTCTCTGTAGCTGGAGCGGAACGCGATGACAGCTGCTGACTTGACTTTGCTGATCCCAAAGAGCAGGTAAAACTTGGGCAAGGAGAACTCTGTCAGGCTCAATCGCAGTACCTGCTTTGTCTCTTCTAAAAAATACAAAAAAGATCAGCAAAAAAAATGTTTTTTTTTCCCCAAAGATAAGGTTTGTCCAAAATAAATCTTGTCTAAAACAAAATGATGTGATTAAGTTCTTACCGCTGAAGTTAAGCTGTGAGCAAGTACAAAGGGAATGAATGATATTGATGACTAAACCATGGGTAGAGGCCCTGAGAGACAGGGGCCCAGTTGCTACCAGCAGGGTCACCACATGGAACAGGTATGGCAAGTGGGCAGCAACATCCAAAGAGTTGTTGAAAGAAAGCATTAGCATGTAACGCGCCAAAATGGCAATGTCATCCCACATCAGGTGCTGCTCTAGTGTTGGTGTTGGTGACAAGCACGTCTTGTCGATGATCTTACACATTCGGCCAATTACCTGTCACAAAGAAAAACAAAGAAGATTGTCATTCAACCACTAGAACACTGTCATTCAACCACTAGAACACAAGTTTTTTTTTCTACTGTATGTGGTGTATGTGTTGGGTGTTTTATAGAAACATGTTTAACATGGAGTTATTGAAAGCTTTTCATTTCGACACACGCAGCTGCCGTGGCGAGGTGCTGTTCATGAAGAAAAATCCTGCTATTTTTGAGGGTCTGAACCTGAGCGGAAAATCATAAAACATTGCACACACCAGTATGAAAAGCAATATTTTAGAGATTTTATGTGAAAGTTTCACAAAATGGCTCTACAGTGCCTCCTAACAATATTTAAATAAGAAATCACGGTTCTACCTTTCACTACTAGAGCTGTAAAAATTGGGAAACGACATATGTAACAGCTCAAGACCTAAAAATAATTCTTTTGTAGAGCAATGCTAAAGCTAACAAAGTCCGCCACTTGACTATCTCGGAATTGGGTTGCATTTTTGGCCTTTTATAGAGATCAGAAACTCCTCCTAGAGATTTTATCCCTTTTATCCCATAATTTTCAAACTTCGGGTGTTTCATCTAAAAATGTTTCGGATGATAAATTATTGAAAGCTTTTTATTTTGTCGCACGTGGTTGGCGTGACAATGCACTGTTTGCAAAGAAAAATCAAGTTGAAACTCATGAAACTTTGCACATACAGACCCAACATAAAAATCAACATTTTAGAGATTTATTGTGCAAGTTGCAAAAAAATGCCTCGAAAACACCCTATATTTAAGAGTTGTTGTCCTATGTGGAAGCACCACAAACATGCAAGTACCGTATTCTTCGGACTATAAATCGCGTTTTTTTCTCATAGTTTGGGTGGGGGGGGGGGCGACTTATACTGAGGAGTGACTTATGTGAATTTTTTCACAAATTTTCAAAATAAAAAAATAAAAAAGGTGAAACCACGATAAACGAACCGCGATGTAGCAAGGGATTACTGTAATTTGAATTTCAAGTGACGTCAGCGGCGTGGCGGTTGTTTACATAAAGGACAAAAATTCGATCACGGGATGACGAAGGGCCCCACGTACTACCGGCATCATGAGCGGCTTTGTTTGTAAGTGACACGAAGAGTTTGAAGGATTTAATGATTTAGAGTGACATAGAAGGTTTGAAAAACTATTATGGCTTTTACGCACGCCCGGTTTTACTCTACGGATCTCTCTTTCGCCTCCGTGGATGGAAGTCGGGGGCCGGCGCTCGGCCGGGTGGCTGTCCCGGGACAGCGGATGAGGCTCAGACATGGCTTGTACGCACGCCCGGTCCTACTCTATGGAGCTCTCTTTCACCTCCATAGATGGAAGTCAGGGGCCGGCGCTCGGCCGGGTGACTGTCCAGGGACGGTGGATGGGGCTCGGGCATGGCTTTTACGCACGCCTAGTCCTATT
Organism: Syngnathus floridae; assembly: GCF_059516105.1. Lineage (NCBI taxonomy): Eukaryota > Metazoa > Chordata > Actinopteri > Syngnathiformes > Syngnathidae > Syngnathus > Syngnathus floridae. Next base: position 4,581,258 of record NC_142419.1, on the reverse strand, counting down.
CTATGGAGCTCTCTTCCACCTCAGTGGCTGGAAGTGCCACCTCCAGGGATGGAAGTCCACGCCGCCACACGCCTGGAAGTCCACGCCGGTGCTTGGGGCCGTGTGGCGGTGAACTATTTATGTTATAGTTATTTGATATATTTTATTTTGTGTAGCAACTTCGTGTAGCTGTTAGCTCGTTGAACTCGTTTTGTTAAATAAAGAGCCGTTTACCAAACCCACGTCTTTCCTTGTACTTTGTTAACGCTACAATATAGTTATATACTAGATCTGTGGAATAACGACGAGGCTGACGTCAGGGCGCGTGCGCGGCGTTGTTGACAAAGGATGAGGAATTTGATCGATGGATTTAATGCAGTGGTTCCCAAACTTTTTCAGGCTCCCCAGTGAATTCCTATCGCCCCCCCCAATTTGGTATGCTGCAATTTGAAAAGAGCTGTACCAAGGCCATACTTTATTCTGGAACAAAAAAGAAAAAACATGTAAAATACAGCATTTTATCGCATTTCATAAATAGGCCTACTTAAAGACAAAAATGACAACATTGAAGGTATGAAAAGCAAGTTTACCCTCTCACGTATTCATTTTCTTCCATGTACTCACAGAAAATGGTGGCGGACGTGATCTAAGTTGTTAGATCTAAGGCACGCCACCCTCGCCACCCACACAATGACACACGCGCAAACACGCATATATGCACACACACATGCACACACAGGTACAAAGTCATATATGTACATTCGTAACAATATATATCAGTGAATGCACCACCCTAACCAGCTCAACACAACACAACACAACACGGCGTGTTCTGGCGAGTCCCCAATTTCATGTTGACTTGAACTCAAGATGATGTTGACCGCCAGAATGCGTTTTTTATTCTAAGATAAAATTCTGAACATTACAAGCTTGAAATTACAAACCTGAGTTTTTGCTTTTGTAGTCTATGCTGTCTATGTAGTGACTACATAGACTTCGGACTGCCGCCCCCCTACCGCCCCCTTCAACTTCTGACTTCGACTTTGGACTGCCGCCCCCCTACCGCCCCCTTTGTCCTCACCGCCCCCCCAGGGGGGCGGTGCCGCCCACTTTGGGAACCACTGATTTAATGATTTGGAGTGACACAGATGGTTTGATAATATTATTGCTTATATATAAACTGATATATAATTTATATATCGTTATATGGGCCTGTGGAATATTTTGAAGTGCAAGCGCCGTCAGCGGCGCGCACCGGGCCGGCATTGTTGACATAAAGGACGATCGATGGATTTAATGAATTGGAGTGACACAGATGGTTTTATAAACATGTTATTTATGTAATAGTTATTTGATTAACTCTGAATGTTACGTCAGACCCGTTCTCAGCTCTTCGTTTCTGTTTATGTCACGTTAGCATACCTATTGTTTAGCCTGTTGTTGCTCATTCATGTCTGTTCCTGGTGTTGGATTTTGTCGAATACATTTCCCCCCAAATGAGACTTGTACTCCGGAGCGACTTATACATGTTTTTTTTCACGTTATTGTGCATTTTATGGCTAATGCGACGTATATTCCAGAGCGACTTTTAGTCCGAAAAATACGGTTATCCAACGTGCAGGGACCCCAACGTAGCCAGGGTTGAGAGGGCCCTTATAGCTGCTCGCAGCTCTCGATATTTATTGTTTTTCAATTTCTATTATTTTTTGGTATACTCATGTTTTATTCCCTAACTAATTCATTTTTTCATCATTTCAGGTAATATATAAAGTTGAGTTTTTAAGGACTCATCAAATTTTATTTTTCTCAAAATTCAAGGACATAAAGATCGAAGGAGCTTTTTCTTGTTATATTAATACAATGTTCAACATGATATGGGACAAAATACGAAGCCCACGGTCCCTGGTTTACCCAGTGAGTCCCAAGACTTGTGAACCAAGTCAAAACACTAACATAACATAAATGTGATAAAGAGAAAAGGGAGATTCACCATTTGAATCTGTGCAAAGATGCATCAAAGGTGTGGATGTAGGAGAATGAAAATGCAAGGGGATTAAATTACACATTATATTTACAAGGTCATTTTTGTAATTGACAAAAACAATAGAGAGCGTGAATGAAGTGCTCAATGTGCAGGGATACATGAGCATTAGGCTATGATACTTTTGAGTAGTTGAGTTTAGATAGTTGAACACTTACAAAGTTCTGAAGTCAATGAATAATTGATTTCACAATTGTCACAGGACAGTTTTGCATTTGTCTGTGTTTAGCTCAAACAAATTGAAAGCTGATGCATCTATAGTATGGGGGAAAGACACCCCATAATTTAAGGAAAGTTACTTAGTGGATGACCTGAGCAATTAACCACATGAGCATAAATGAGGAAAGGCTGCAGTTAATTGAAAGTCCTGAGTAGGCATCAAAGACATTGACTACATCCAGCTCTTTCAGCTATCTGCATATAAAAGAACAACCCAGTGAATATGTTCCTATAAAGTCTCAGGTTATGATGAAAATGATATGATATGCAAACATTTTTTAGAGGACATGACAAGTCTAAGACTGGCTATTCAGATGAAACGGTCCAAACAATGGACCGCTTTCAGTGTAGGAGTCAGGGCTTGGGTTTACTATTGTGTCTGTTTGTGTGATGTTTTTGTTCATGAGTATAAAGCCCAACTAGGATGAAGCACATGCAGAAACAAGTGAGCTGAGATTGTCGCTTCATCTCTACAGTCAAGATGGATTTATTTCTTCAAGTGGTGAGTATTTAACAATTTACAGACCAATTATTAACACAATAATTTATCAATATACATTTGTGCTACTTTATGCACTTTGATAACAAGTTAAATAACATTTAATACTGGCTATGTTGCACTTCTTGGCTCATTTAAAGTAAAACTAGTTTATATTATCGCTTTGCATGTTCTTGTCATTTGATCTCCCTTGTCAAGAACCACCAAAATTAAATCAAGGCAACGAGAGCTCTTTCTGGTTATTTGAAATATTTCACCTGAAATCCAAAGGGCTTCTTCACTTCACTAAATAAGTAACTAAGAAGTCGAGTTGCCTGTGATTGACTTTTTGTGGAAAACCAGTTTTCAGTTGACAGCAAAATTTAGACAAGCTCTATCTGGTTAACAGCTACCAAGAAGTGCACAAGTACTGGGGGCATGGATATTGAGGATCAAACCACACGCAGGCTTGACGAGATTGACAGAGTTTCTGAATGTATGAACCAAAATCAAGTAGCATCCTCCCACAACACAATAGGGGTTAGCCTTACCTTACTCGAGACCAATTTGACATTTCCAGATGCCAAAGCCACAGCAGTATCAGCCATGACCTCGGCCTTGATAGAGCCCAACCCTCCTGTGGCGCTAGTCTTAATAAAGCTGTCCAACACCACGTCCAATAAATCAGTTATCTAAAAGCAATATGAGAGCATTTCAGGCGAATGAATTCTCCGTCTGTCCGTTCATCCATCCAATCTATACTAGGTATTGTTAAAATCGAAATGAAATGCTTTAATTAAAAATTTAATTATTTCCACAAGACATTGTTGTGCTTACCTGCCCCAGGCTGCCCCAGATCTTAGCTTGAATGGATGGATACATTTGCTTTTCATTGATGGTCATGGTGATGAGCTTGTCTAAAATGGCAGTGACACGTTGCCGCTTGGCATCATCATTGTGTTTACAAAAGCGAACAAGGTTTAGCAACCAGGGTGTCATGTACTCCAGACAAAGATGTTTCAACTCGATACCTGCAGAACAATCATTAATGTTAACAGATTAGACAGACAGACAGACAGACAGACAAAGATATGGCTTAGGTTGAATGCCATGTCAAATTATTCCTTTTTTTCCACTCTCCCAGAAGACAACACCTTCTATGTTTGCTAGCTAGCTAGGTAGCTTGCTTGCCACTTTATTCATCAATGAACAAATTAGATTTGCTTAATAAAAGGTTGTTGCTGATGCATGTCCAATGGTAATTGGATAAGTGATCTTGTAAATATGTTTGCAGCAGTATCTTAAGACCTCAGTCCCCCACACGCACAAATTATGAGGCTGATGACGATTCGTGATGACATCACGGAATACCACCTTCATTCCCTATGTCAAGTTTAGCTGTTTTTATCCTTAATATGGTTTTAAATAGTAAATCTATGAATGATTTGTTAATCAAATCGAAAATACCTGCAGTGGGCTAGCAGCTTAGCGCCATCATACCAGGAGCTCAAATTTCTCATTATTTCTAGGTGTTATTTACTAAAATTCATTGGTTCTTCAGTAAATTCCTTCTAAACAGTGAATAGAAGTCAGAACGTCCTCCTTTACAATGACATGACATGACACGAGCAATTCCCCTGCCTCCTCAACTCCCTATTTGCTGCCGAGTGACTGAAGTCACAACGGCCCATTGAGCGACACGACAATGGTGACAATTTGTCCACTTGTTGCGCAAAAGGCTAAAATAAACAACGGTGTCACTCCGACCACATAGAAAATGCAGTCTTGCTAACTCATCTCTGTTATTAATGAATGTACCTGTAATTTGACTACCGTAATTCCCGGACTATAAACCCCTACTTTTTGCACAGGCTTTGAACCCGGCAACTTGCCGTCCGGTGCGGCGTATCTATGAATTTTTGGGATTTTTGTGATGACTAATACACTTATACACTCGTAAAAAGGCTGTGGACCACTGTTGTTCGGCACCGCTTTCCTGGGCGTAGGGATATGTAACCAGACACATGGTCACTGGGGAGAGGAGTGGTATGTTGATCACATGTTCGTCCGCCAGGCAAATAGTGCGGTATAATTGACACAAAGGAGACAGAACGAGATCAAGACGGACATTACTGAAGAAAGGAAGCTTTTATACACAAACCCTCATTACGGGGGACAAAATGATGCATTTGATGCCGCTTTTAAGTAAAAGGCAGTCAATTTGGCTCTTAATGAAGGAACTACAGCTGCTCATGCACTGTAGAGGTTTCCTCCGGTCACTAGAAGGCACTGGGCTATTGTTGATGACATCTTGTTGCATCATCCTTTTCTTTATTTATTTTCCGGTCATGTCTACTCTGAAGCGATACGTGTAGGTCATATCACATTGCCATCTTTACCCTGTAAGTGGTCCCGTTTTATTTATTAATAGTTGTGTGTTTCTTGTGTTCCCTGCACACTAAGTTTATTAAGGTCGTTGCTGAGATTTATACATGTTTGTATGTTTGCAGAGCTTCTTCATCTCTATCAGTAAAGGTTATGTTAATAAAAGGTATGCGTCCCCAAAGAACCATCTCTTTCTGGACAATATTCTTTGTGTAGATTCTCTTAAAAATGGTAATTAAACATTAAAAAACCTGCAGATTATACTTCGATGGGTTTTATATATGAGCAAAATAAGATTTTCCCCTAATTTTAGTTGGTGTGGTTTATAATCAGATGCGGTTTTTAGTCCGGAAATTACGGTACATGCCTTTTTTCTGCAACAAATAGTTATATTTTATATATATTTATAGTTATATGTAAATATTTATCGTTATTATTTTTGCATTCTGAAAACATAATGCCGGTACATCTATTCTGTTACTCTGCCTGGTCACTAGTACAGCCAAACCTCCGTTTTCGAACGTCCCAGTTCTCGAACAAATCAGAATTCGAACGAAAAATTTGAGATTTTTTTGCTTCGGTTGTCGAAGAAAATTCGGAGGTCGAACCTCGCGAGATGAGTCGAAAGGACCCGAGAAAACCCGACCGTGCGGCCCGGATGCCGACTGACTCCGTTCGTTATTGTATTTTCGTTACTTTAAGGATTGTATTAACCCCTAATCATGCCTCCAAAGAAAGCAAGTGGGAGCAGTAAAACCATCCTAAAACACAAAGACGCTCTATTAGCAATGCGACAGTGAACGCCCAGCGCGCTGCGGTTGCGCAATCGGACTGAATTAAGCTCCCTGCGCACTGAGGTCCACTTAAATTTTGGAAAGTACATCAGGACTTTAAAAATATTTTCTAAATTTTAGCGACAGCTCTGTCACAATAATGCGACCAGCGCGGTGCAGTTGCGCGGTCGGTGGTGCGCTATGGTTGCACGTTGGGCGGTGCGCTGCAGTTGCACGATCGGACAAAAATGCGCAAATGAAAAAATGCTTAAAAAAGGCGTTTTTTTTTTTTTTTTAGTCTTAGAAGGCATTAAAATTTTTTCCATTATTTGTAATGAGAAAAATAGAATCAGAATTCGACCGATTCACTTCTCGAATCGCCGTCTGGAACGGATTGTGGTCGAAAACCGAGGTTTGACTGTACTGTGTAACTAGCGTAATTGAGAAAAAAATATTAAAAATATTTCCATTCAATTTTAAAGCTGACAAATGAGCAAACGGGTTAGGAAAACATGAAATAAAAATAAATATTCGATAGTGGATACACATTTTTTTAATTTAGGCGATATCGGCACTTATGGCAAAGTGGTAGAGTCAGTTCTTTTATTTTGCCCTCATGAGTAAAAAATATTAGGAACAGCTTCAATTTCTCACTTCTACATCACTGCAAACCACAACCACAATGATGAACACCCACTCATCCCGCTAGTTTGTATTACCGTATTTTCCGGACGATAAGTCGCAGTTTTTTGAATAGTTTGGCCGGGGGTGCGACATACACTCAGGAGCGATTTATATGTGAAATTATTAACACATTATTACTTGATCATTAACACATTACTTACTAGTATATCACTCCACGTTATTTTCACACTAAACCGCATGAAGGCGCTCGAGGCCTGTGGAATAATTGGAACTGCAACTGACGATGAGTCCGACATCAGCGCTGCATACACTTCCGGAGTCAGCTGAGTTGTTTATGTGACACAGGGGACGAAGATTTCGATGGATTTAATGATTTGGAGTGACACGGATGGTTTGAGAACCTTGTTATTTACAAACCGGATTCGGTTAAGTTGGGAAATTGTGTAAAATATAAATAAAAACAAAATACAACGATTTGAAAATCTTTCTCAACCCATATTCAATTGAATACACTACAAAGACAACATATTTAATGTTCAAACTGATAAACTTAATTGTTTTTTGCCAAATAATAATTAACTTAGAATTTCTTGGCTGTAACACGTCCAGTAGAAGTTGGGAAAGGTGGCAAAAAATACTGAGAAAGCCGAGAAAAGCTCATCAAACACCTATTTGGAACATGCCACATGTGATCAGGCTAATTGGTAACAGGTGGGCACCATGATTGGGTATAAAAGGAGCCTCCCCAAACATGCTCAGTCATTCACAAGCAAGGATGGGGCGAGGTTCACCACTTTGTCCACAGGTGCGTGAGAAAATAGTTGAACAGTTTAAGAACGAGTTTGAGCATGAAATATGTCGTCTTTGTACTGTATTCAATTGAATATAGGTTGAAAAGGATTTTCAAATCATTGTATTTTGTTCTTATTTACATTTTACACAATTTCCCAACTTCAACCGAATCCGGTTTGTATTTGTATAAGATATTTGATTCATAGTATTTTTCGGAGTACAAGTCGCACCAACCATAAAATGCTTAATAAAGAAGAAAAAAAAACATAAATCTCTCCGGAGTACAAGTGGCATTTTTGGGAGAACTCCGGTGCGACTTGTATATGTTTTATTCTTCTTTATTATGCATTTTATGGCTGGTGCGACTTGTACTGCGGAGCAACCTATAGTCCGGAAAATACGGCATATATTATATTATACATACATTCAAAACATTTATTATATACGCATATGTACAGTTGCACATGTCATTTAGCAACATTCTCTCGCGTTATTTGGTGTGCGGTGGCTCATAAGGTTACTTACTGGATTTACTGAAACCAGAGATACACTCCTCCAGAAACTCCAGCGTCAGATGGGGTTCATTGGCAGCAAGTGTCTTACTGATAGACACTATGAAAAGAGTGTTGTTGGCTGGAATGCAGAGGCCTGATGTCTCCAACAACTGCCCTTCTATCTTCAGGTTGAAGGTACAAGTCAAAGCACACAACAGATTGTAAGCCGCAGATCTGAGCAAAAATGGATACAAAAAAAGACAGAAATTCACTTAATAATGATGAAAAGGTAGAAAAAAGAAGATGATTTTTTTAAAGCAGAAACATGTCTGTTATATACAAGTCTGTTCTCGATAAATTTATTTCTGGCTTCATTTTGTAAAGACAAGCATGTTGATTTTTTTTAATTAACTGGAATTATCATTAATCTCTATGACTGACCTGAGACTGGGGTCAGAACTACCCAGGTTGAGCAGAGCAATATTTAGCAGCGTGCCAGGAACATCTTTGGGTCGGATCTTGGTGTGCTGAGGGATCGAGTCAGGCTGTGACAGCTCCCATCGTGTTCGAATGTGGATAATAGACTGAACAATTGCATCACATTCCTGATGCATGAAAGTGAGAGGTGTGCCCTGGTTGGCCATGGTGAGTGTGAACTGGCTCTCGTCTACCAGACATATCTCCTCAATTTCTGAGGCATAGTAGACATCATTGAGGAAGACAGGCTGTCCAAGAACACGTGTCCGTTCAGCTGAGGTGACTTGCACTGCTGTTGAGCCAACCTGAGGGAGAAGACAATAATAGAGAAACTTGGGTTAGTAATGAAATTAAAAGTAGGTTTAACTGTGTACATATAAAAAAATGACTATTGATAAAACCTCACCTTTATTGAAACTTTAGTATCCTTGTGAGCTAATTTGAGGGCATTATGGAAAACTTTGAGATCTTCCTCCAGAGTAAGCGTTGCAGCAGGTAGCTTCTGTTGGTCAGGTTCAATGTGCTCGGCTAGCTTAGCTGGAGAGTCGATGAACTGGAGCCTCTTACTACCTTTTAGACCAGTCAGGAGCCGCTCATGGTATTTTGTGTACTCTCTCACCCAAGTATTGCAGTTGTAAACATAGACAGCAGCTACGTTTTCATATGCAAAACCGGGAAAGACCACAAACCATTTGGACAAAAAATCTGTCTTGAAGCGGTTGCTTGGGCCTACATGAGTTAAGTCTACCACAATCTCATATGGTTTGGCGTAGTAAGGTTTCAGGGTGAGGAGAACATGGTAGATGAGCAGATCTCCATTTATCTGTCCAGTTTTGAATCTAAAAGAATGATATAAAAACAAACAGTCATATTAAAGGTTTTCTGTGATGATGTTGGGTGTGATCAATGTGTATTTAAGTATGTGACATAAATAAATATTTTTAAATAAACATTTTTGTCTTCTTCTGCAGATTTCTGGTACGAAAGCAAGGGGTTCAAAATAACAATATTTAATGGGCTAGGAAGTTGGATCATTGTTTTGTGAGAGGGCATCAATAGAAATTGTGGAACTCCACCAAGATCTCTTTCTCTGGGGAAGTAAGTATTAACTCAAAATTGTGCAACATCAAACAGTTTGGGCAGTATTCTGATACTGGGCAATATGTGCGTTTAAGTATGTGACAAAAAGAAATATAAATAAATAAACATTTTTGTCTTCTGTCTGCATATTTGTGGTACAAAAGCAAGGGGTCTAAAATAACAACACTATTTAATGGGCCAGGAAGTGGGACCATTGTTTATTGAGAGGGTATCAGTACAACTTCTGCAACGCCACCAAGATCTTTTTCTCAGGGGAAGTATCGACACAAAACTAAAACTGTGCAACACCAAACAGTTTGGGCAATATTCAGAATCATTTGGTCAACTTGAAATGCAATTAAATTTATTTCCACCTCTAAATATATTAAAATTACAGAACAGAATGGAACAAACTATAGCTCTGCGGCTGTTTGTCATGCTGCTACAACACCCCATTAACGCAGACCTTTCTGTTCCAACTATTGAGTCCAACCAAACCACCAAAGAGTACACAAATACTTCAGACAAGGACAACAATGGCATGCGAGTGGATTGTTTGGTTGATATGAAGATAGGCCTGATTGCTTTGGGTTCGGCTGGGGCTCTGATTTTTTGCCTGTTGATGGCCACGGTGATATTGGCATGTCAAATCTGCCATATTCGGCGCGAGGTTTATGTTCCACAAGCCTCCCACTCCAACATGTACTTAGTGAGTACTACAGACTACTGGGACACTAACCCACTTGAGCTTGAAGGACTGGATGGGCCATGTGACACGAGTGTCATGCTGGAGGAGGTAACGGCAGACAACACAATACAGGAGGAGAATCAAGTTGAAATAGACAGGGAAGAGGCGGGAGCAAGGACAGAAACTGAACAAGAGGAAAAAGCTTTTGATCCTGACGCAAATGATCATCAGATGTTGAGTTCAGATGCAAAATCTTGGTAAAACTCTCTGCATCCATTGCAGCCTGGTTATCCTGGAAGAAGGATCCTTCCATCTGTGGTCTCTTCTCAAGGTTTCTCATTTCCCCTAGTAGGAGTTTTGAGGTTTTCCTTGCCCTCCTGGGAGTTTAAGATCAGGGGATGTTTGAGAATAATTGTCAATTTTTGCACATGTTGTCCTGAATGTTGTTAGCTACCTAAATGTTGTACAGACGCCGAGATCTACTGGAGTCAAATTCCTTTTTTGGCATGCTCAAACTTGGCAAATAAAGATTGATTCTGATTCTGTTAATGTGGACCCCTGATTTAACCGACAAAGTTTCTAAGTGGACAGTATGAAAAAATTTAAGTTAGGGTTAGTCAGATTTTAAGAATTGAGTGATTCCTCGCCGATTTGTTCAGTCATTTCAGTTTTTCTAGTACCTTTGTGGATTAAAGGTGAAATATCTTCCACAAACAAGCGTCCTACCCTATTCATGTATTAAAAATATTAGCACGTCTATCACCGAGTCAAAAACAGAATACAATGAATAAAACGACAGTGGTAATTGATATTTTGACGTATTGGGAACACTACCATGCATGCCATGCACTATTAATGTGTTTTTTTGTGGAACTCTGTAACCCTTTTTTTTTTTTAATGCATTAATATGAATTTGAAGTTATGTTCAAGTTTTGGAGCATTTCTTTAATAATTTTTGAGAGTTGGAGAGCCAAAGAAAAAATACTTAAGGAATGCAGGTTTCCCTACCATAGATTTTGACTGCTGTATTCAGAGTTCATAGGTCACTTCTATTTCAGATCCCCACTAGAGCTTGGAATACAGTGTTTACAATTAGTGACAGGGAAACCTACTTTACAGTTTGCTCTTTTGCTGTCCAACTCTGAAACACACGCCATGGGGCTGTCCAACTCTGAAACACATGCCATCAGCTAACAGTAAACCATGGGATCACAAATTCTGATGGGCCACACATTTTTCACACCAGCTCCTTGAGAAAAAAGAAAAAAAAAAAAGCAGGGCTCTCACTAACAACAACTTGATTCAGGGTAATGGTGACATGTATATTATCGTATTTTCAGGACTATAAGTCGCTCCGGAGTACAAGTTGCACCAGCCATAAAATGTACGTATAAAATACTAGAAGGAAAAGAAATATATGTCACACTAGAGTATAGGTCGCATTTTTGGAGGAAATTTATTTGATAAAATCCAACACCAAGAACAAACATGTCATCTTGAAAGGTAATTAGAGTAAAGACAACAACAGGCTGAATAACTGTACACTATGCTAACATTACATGACACACAAACAACGAACTGAGAGCGTGCCTAGTATGTTAATATAACATAGTAAGAGTTATTCCGATAACTATTGCATGAATAACCTGCCAGCAAGTTTACCAAACCATCCGTGTCACTCCAAATCACTAAATCCAATGAAGTCTTTATCCTCGGTGTCACTTTTAAACAACTGCGGCAACACCGGAGGTAGAAGATGCAGCACTTCCTCTTCTATGTCGCTTATGTTAGACTCATCAAACCAATAATCAACAGGCCTAGCGTGCCCTCTTGCGGTTTAGTGTGAAAACAACATGTAAAATGATATATTGTGTTAATAATTTCATACAAGACGCCCCAGAGTATAAGTCGCACCCCCAACCAATGAAAAATACTGCTACTTATAGTCGGGAAAATACGGTAAATAGTTTTTTTTTTTTTTTCTAAATTCCCATGTCAGCCCCACAAAATATGTCTTAATGTGAAACTGAGGTTGGAGACCTCTGCTTTAACGGCAGCTAATGAAAAGTTAGTTTCCTCAATGTCCTAAATGTACATGGGTTAAATTCTTATTAAAATGTCAACTTGATGAGTTTGTATTCATACTGTATGTATTATTAAAAATAATGACAAGATACTTTCGGAATGTCCTTTAAAATCATTATTAAAGAGCATATTGATGTTTCTCTATCTCTGAATCTTTTTTTGCTGTTGTAGTCTTGCTTTCATGGTTATGGCAACGACTACAATGGTACACGTTTCCATAATTGAAATGTTCAATATTGCATAAACTCCAATTCCTTATTTAGGACTAAAACCCAGATCTCTGTATTAGCACATTCGTGCATGCTAATTATGTACACGTAGAATTATGTGATGTGAATTTTTTTGACTGGCTAGTACTCTAAAGGTAAGCATCTCTAATAATTAAAATGAAATACATCTCTCAGGGTAAAAACAGAACTATGATAATTAACGCAGGCATTTAAACTTGCTACAGGTTGCACAAGACTTCCTGAAAATGAAAAAGAAGTGAGTCACTCTTTCAAAATGTAAGCAGAACAGTTACTCATATTCAACCAGAGTGCTCTTGCTTCAGATTAACCGACCTTCTGCCTGGGGTTTCACTGAAATCCGACAATAGTTGGTAAGACATTTAACACCATCAATATTTTCTTATTGTCTTTCAGATAGGATTTTTCTTTTTGATTTAGACGGCAGCTGATCATCATGACACGGACTATCAACTACAATCTTGCTCAATCTTGTCATTTAATTCAACTTTTGATCCATTTGCATTATGAGAGAAACTATGCTGTGGCCAAGAATAGCTCTAACGATTACATTTGAGATAACTCAAACTGTAAGCTACTGTACACAAATGATGAACTTGAGTGTACTTGAGGTCTGTTAATACAATAGAGTCGGTCTAAATCGCAGTGAAATTTCTTGCTAAGATGCAAAACGTAGTGGTTTATAGTTGCAATGAGCCTTTTTGCATACTACATATTAACAAAATGACTTGGGGTTTGTTGTGTAATATAATTTTTATAATTTTCATAGTGTTTTTAAAATGTATCATGAATGTGCAATTGGATATTAGTGTATGTAAAACAAGTTTTTAGGCAAAAATGTTTTCAATTTTGTAATACTATGCATGTTGGTTGTACAGAAACCCAAGATTATATTATTTCCAAATTTTTGTCAGACTTAACTGTTTCAAATGCAGAATGAGGGCTTTGCGATTCAGCATGAAATTCATATCATGGTATAAATTTAGGGGGCGGCTCGGTGGCGCACTGGGTAGCACGTCCGCCTCACAGGAGGGTGCCGGTTCGATTACACCTCCGACCCTCCCTGTATGGAGTCTGCATGTTCTCCCTGAGTCCGCTTGGGTTTCCTCCGGGCACTCCGGTTTCCTCCCACATCCCAAAAACATGCTTGGTAGGCTGATTGAGCATTCCAAATTGCCCCTCGGTGTGAGTGAGAGTGCGGATGGTTGTTTGTCTCTGTGTGCCCTGCGATTGCCTGGCAACCGGTTCAGGGTGTCCCCCGCCTACTGCCCGATGACCGCTGGGATAGGCTCCAGCACGGCCGCGAAACCCGTAGGGACAAAGCGGTACAGGAAATGGATGGGTGGTATAAATTTAATCCCTTCACCGTAATGTAGAGTGTACAAGTACAAAATTCTTAATGAAAGTATTTCTGAATGGCTTATTTAAATGTAAAAATATAAATCCCTGTTAAAAGGCTCAAATTTTCATAAAAACATGTCTGTATTTGTAATGGAATAACAATAATTCAAATGAAAAAAAATCTCTTCCCTTAGTAAAGTCAAATAGAGAAAATGATTTTGAGACCTATTATTGTGTGGATTTCAAAACTGAATCATGCAAATAAATGCAAAAAACAACAGCTAAAATAAATATTTAATATACTTTTGACCTTACAAGCTCCTCGTCACTGCTGATGTCAGTCATAACTGATTCACTTTAGGTTTTCGAGCATTTGCTTAAGCGACCATTTGCAACTTTGAACGAACCCTAACAAGAAGACATTCTCATTCTTAAAAGTACTGTACATTTAAAGGGCTAGAGACATCCCTTTTTTTTTTTCAACTAGAACGGAATTTGATAGAATGTATAAAGTGAACACATTTGCCGCATTGAAAATTAAAAATGGACACCGATTACTAAGAATAAAGCTGAAATGAAATGCCAGTTTATCGATCGGGTCCCGCACGAAGCCAAACTGGCGGCGCCATTACTGTGACGTCACAAGTTGTACATCTGGATGTCAACAAACCCAAACAACATGGCAGATGATAGCGACAGCTCCGTTTCTAGCGGCAATATTAGCATCATTTTATCCGATTCAGAAACCTCTTTTGACGCAGAATATGATGAATCTAGCAGTTCACTTGGGCTGAGCTGAGCACATTTTCTGAATTGTGCCCCTCCCGTCACTCTGGTTAGGTTGGCATAGTAAAGAGTGCTCTTGGGGGCTTTAGAGTGCCGAGTTGATCTCGGCACATGAAGACATGACCACCTGCAACGTTTGGTTTAGGTTTTATAAGCATTTTTAATTGTATTGCTTAAATCGCATTCTCTCGACGAGCTGAGCACGTTTTCTGAATTGTGCCTCTCCCGTCACTGTGGTTAGGTTGGCATAGTAAAAAGAGTAGAGTGCCGAGTTGACCACTGCGCATGGAGAAATGAACATCTGCAGCGTTTGGTTTAGGTTTTAGGCGCATTTTTAATTTTATTTCTTAAATCGCATTTTTTCAACGAGCTGAGCACGTTTTCTGAATTGTGCCCCTCCCGTCACGCTTCGGCATACTTTTCAAAGTCAAAGTCTCAAAGTCTCCTTTATTGTCAATTCCTCCGCATGTCAAGACACACATAGAGATCGAAATTACGTTTCTCACTATCCCAGGGTGACAAGACAGAGTTCATAACGCACATACAAGTAAACAACACAGGAAAATTAAAACAAGAAGATGAACAATAAGAGTGATAGCACGCTAGCCGCTCCCGATGCACAGCAGAGTCCGGAAAGATGACAGTCAACCAGGCCACTGTGAACACGAGCACACAGCAGGCACGCACTGTCCGGTTCGTGGATCCTATCAGGCGAACTCAACCCATCTTGTCGTCCCGCGAACGAACGTACGCCAGGATAATGGAAGGTACGGCTAGGCGAGCTGGGTTGGCCGCAAACCTGGCCCGACGTCTCCGCGCTGGCCCCTCTTCTCTTTTTGTTTACATTCACTGAAGCTAAACGCGTACAACTTGAGACGTCATGAGACGTCACTTCCGGCTGGCGGCTCGGTGCAGTCAAAGTCGTCTGTGCGGCAAATTTAAATTAAATTTTTCAGAGCAACAGCTTCCTTTTCGTTGTTTCGAGCGTCAATTTATATTTATAAGCCCATAAGCTAACTACAACCGATTTATACATATACCGGTGTCTCTAGCCCTTTAAGGACTCATTCTGGTCTTTTGCAATTCTCTATTTCACATTAATTTAGCAATTAGCATTAGCTTTTCTATCTTCTCATGTTATTTCTGTTCAGTATATCACACACCTCGTCTGCCTTCAGTTATCGGACCAATTTGATGATGGGTTTTACAAAATGACTTCCCGTAATTCCCGGACTATAAGCCGCTACTTTTTGCACAAGCTTTGAACCCTGCAGCTTGTCGTCCTGTGCGGCGTATCTATGGATTGTTCGTGATTTTTGTGATGACTAATACACTTATACACTTGTAAAAAGGCTGTGGACCGCTGTTGTGTGGCACCGCTTTGCTGGGCGGAGGGATATGTGACCAGACACACGGGGAGAAGAGTGGTGTGTTGATCGCATGTCCGTCTGCCAGGCAAATAGTCCGTATAATTGACACAAAGAAGAGACAGAACTATCATAATTTTCGGACTATAAGTCGCTCCGGAGTATAAGTCGCACCAGCCATAAAATGCCCCAAAAAGTGAAAAAAAAAAACAATATATAAGTCGCTCCGGAGTATAAGTCGCATTTTGGGGGGCAATTTATTCGACAAAATCCCACACCAAGAACAGTCATGAACGAGCAACAACAGGCTAAACGATAGCAACAACAGGCTAAATGATAGGTATGCTAACGTGACAAACACAAACAAAGAGCTGAGAACAGGCCTGACGTAACATATAGAGTTATTAAAGGCAACTATTACATAAATGTTTATAAAACCATCTGTGTCACTCCAATTCATTAAATCCATCGATCGTTCGATACGATAGCAACAACAGGCTAAACCAGGGGTGGGCAAACTTTTTGACTTGCGGGCCGAATTGGGTTCTAAATTTTGACCGGGGGCCGAACCAGGAGCAGATGGATGTAGTATTTGTGTGAAGTAATAGAAATGACATGTAAAGGTCATTGCATAAAAGGTTGTTACTTTTAATAGGTAGTAAAGCATGGATATTCAAAAAAAGCTTTTTGAAAACAAATGCATTTATTAACAGCATTTAAAAAAGATTTAACCAAAAAACTACTATCAGTGATTCTCATTAAATACGACACTGTTATTATGAATAATAGTTTCCATCACTTCAGGACCTGCAGGTCAGATTTATGAAATATGTTTATCTAATGAGGCAAAATCACATCAAACGGCAAACATTCTGACAGAATACATCATCTTGAAGAATCAGTGAAAGAATTTCATCTAAATAAAGTATTAAAAAAATCAATAGTATTGTTGGTCTCCCTTTTTTGCTAGGGCATCATGGTCTGGAGTAAAATTTGTTGTGGTAATTCTTAGGATAGAGCCGAGGTGTCCGTCCATTAACCTAGATCTGTGACGGGCTTTGTTGATGTTCATGTGGCTGAGCGTCTGCTCAAACCCGTAGGTCGAGCCAAATGGTCCACTTTTTTTTAAACACTCGGCAGTCAGTGTCCACCTTTCTTTTCCTCGGGCCACTCATTTTAATGGAAGGATTCCAGGGGAAGGTTTGTGGGTGGCGTTAGCGTAAAACCTTATCTGAAAGCTCAGTGCGCGAATTACGAGAATGCTGACGTCACAGCCCACACTCGAAATTTGGCACTGATGGAAATAGAGCGCGGAGTGCGCCGGGTCCGTACTACTTAGTACGTACTAGAGATGCACCGATCCGGCTTTTTCAGTTTCTATACCGATACCGATGCCGTGGCTTTGCATATCGGTCGATACCCGATACCGATCCGATATTATGGTTGATTTAACAAGCTACATACCTCTACATGTGGAAAAATAAAATATAGCATCGGGACAAGAGAATAAACAAGTGACTTGGTCAAATACAATAATCAAGCAATGTAAACATGTGTTCGCACACTTTCTCATACATTTCTGACAGTGCGGTCTCAGAAAAATACTTGCGCGATGGCAAATTGTACCGTGGCTCCAGGTGCTCAAGTAAACGTTGG
The DNA here is from genome assembly GCF_059516105.1 of Syngnathus floridae. NCBI lineage: Eukaryota > Metazoa > Chordata > Actinopteri > Syngnathiformes > Syngnathidae > Syngnathus > Syngnathus floridae. The sequence continues at coordinate 4,563,724 of NC_142419.1, read as the reverse complement.
AAGCCCTCGTTTTCAACAACACTCATCGGTTGTCCATCCAAAACCATGAATTCCAGCACTTTCTCAGTAACTCTCATAGCATTTGCGCTATTGCCTGGGAATTTCTCCCGTCTTTGCAGTGCATCTGCTAACGTTAACTGCCGTGTAGGTCCACCTGCCGCTCCCTTAGATCTGCTCAACTGCTGGAACTCCTGGTGCTCCGTTGCATGGTGTTTCTGGAGATGCTTAATTAAATTGGTAGTACTATAACTGGCAGTACTACCACCACCCCTGGCAACATTAGCTTTGCAGACATTACAAACTGCCGTCGAACTAGTTGGCGTGTTCAGTTTAAAGTACCTCCACACAGCTGACTCTTTCGTTCGCTCCATGTTTGCGTTTGTTTAGAAAACTCTCGTGGCATGCGGCACACGTGCTGCTGACGTATGACGTAGCCCACGTCCCAATAGATTAAGGAAAGGATCGGCTCACGGATCGGCTGCATTTTCCGATACCCGATCCATCTATTTTGTTGATATCGGGGCCGATATCTGATCCAGATATCGGATCGGTGCATCTCTAGTACGTACACGCACTTGTGAGTGCGCACCGAGCTTTCTGACACGGCTTCCGGGAGTAAATGCGCGGGTGGGCGCTTCCCCATCTACTGGGTAAAAACATATTCATTGCAGGGAAAATGACAAAAAAAACAGTTTAATAAAACAATTTATTCAGGTTTGGCGGGCCGGATTAAACGGCACCGTGGGCCGGATGTGGCCCGGGGGCCGTAGTTTGCCCGGTCTGGGCTAAACGATAGGTATGCTACCGTGACAAACACAAACGAAGAGCTGAGAATGGGCCTGGCGTAACATATAGAGTTATTAAGGAGAACTATTACATAAATAACACGTTTATAAAACCATCAGTGTCACTCCAATTTATTAAATCCATCGATCGTTCTTTGTTAATGGGTGTGCGCGGCTGACGGCGCTTGCAATTCAAAATATTCCACAGGCCCTTATAACGATATATAAATTATATTTCAAATAACTATTATATAAGCAATATTATCAAACCATCTGTGCACTTTAAATCATTAAATCCATTGATTCCTCGTCCTTTGTCAACAACGCCGCACGTGTGTCCTGACGTCAGCCTCGTCGTTATCCCACAGATCTACTATATAACTATATCGTAGCGTTAACAAAGTACAAAGAAAGACGTGGGTTTGGTGAACGGCTCTTATTTAACAAAACAAACTTCCAAGCGTGTGGCGGCGTGGACTTCCAGCCACCGATGTGGAAGAGAGCTCCATACAATAGGACCGAGCGTGTGTAAAAGCCATGTCCGAGCCCCATGCACCGTCCGCGGACAGCCACCCGGCTGAGCGCCGGCCCCCGACTTTGATCCACGAAGGTGAACGAGAGCTCAGTAGAGTAGGACCAGGTGTCCGTAAAAGCCATAATAGTTTTTCAAACCTTCTATGTCACTCCAAATCCTTAATTCTTTCAATCTCTGCGTCCTCCGTGTCACTTAGAAACAAAGCCGGTAGTACGTACGTGGGTACGTTAGTCCTTTATGTAAACAACCCCCGCGCCGCACCACTGACGTCACTTGAAATTCAAATTACAGTAATGCTTTGGTACATCACGGTTCTCCAAACTTTCTTTCTGCTGCTTGATTACTGTTTTCGGCTGCATATTTTACAACTTGAAGTTTGTTACCTGCAAAATATTAGTTTCTTTTTGGTGCCATTTTTCTTAAGCCCTTCCCATTTAGAGCGCCCTCATCCAGTTTCGTCTGAAAATATATTTTTTTTCAGATGTAGTTTTTTTGTTTTGTTTATTTTGTTGTTTCATCAAAGTCAAAGTCTGCTTTATTGTCGATTTCTTCATATGCCAAGACACACAAAGAGATCGAAATTACGTTTCCACTATCCCACGGTGACAAGACATAGTACACAATATGCATACTAGTAAACAACACACAAAAAAAACAAGAAGGCACAAACAATGAATAAATAAGAGTGATGAATAAATAATAAATAAACAAATAACATAATAAATATAAGAGGAGCAGAAATGGAGCAAGTGTGCATACAGCAGACAGTGGACTTGGATATGGCGCTTTAAAGTGTTAATTGCTTTATTTGATTTTTTCTCTATTTTTATGTTTTGAATATGTTCAAGATAAAGATATAAAAGCATGTGAAGTGATCAACTGTACTAAAAATAACATGTGAAGTGGTTAACTATCCTTGTAAGTAAGGGATGTGTTAATGATCAAGTAAAAATTTGTGAAAAAAATAACATATAAGTCGCTCCTGAGTATAAGTCGACCCCCACCCAAACTATGAAAAAAAAACGCAAATTATAGTCCGAAAATTACAGTAGATCAGGATGGACATTACTGAAGAAAGGAAGCTTTTATACACAAACCCTCATTATGGGGGACAAAAGAAATGCATATGATGCCGCTTTTAATTTAAAGGCAGACGAGTTGGCTCTTAACGAAGGAACTAGAGCTGCTCATGCACTGTAGAGGTTTTCTCCGGTCACTAGAGGGCACTGGGCTATTGTTGATGACATCTTGTTGCGTCACCCTTTCCCGGTCACGTCTACTCTGGAGCTATACGTGTAGCTCGTATCACATTGCCAACTTTAGCCCTGTAAGTGGTCTCATTTTATTTATTATTAGTTGTGTGTTGCTCGTGTTCCCTGCACATTAAGTTTATTATGGTCGTCGCTGAGATTTATACATGTATTTATGCAGAGCTTCTTCATCTCTGTCAATAAAGGTTATAAAAGGTATGCGTCCCCAAAGAACCATCTGGTTGCTGACAATATTCTTTGCGTATATTCTCTCAAAAATGGTAAACCTTAAAAAACCTGCAGCTAATGGTCCGGTGCGGCTTGCATATGAACAAAACAAGATCTCCGCCTAAATTTAGCTGCCGCAGCTTATAATCAGGTGCGGTTTATAGTCCGGAAATTACGGTAATTATCATCTTAGAAATGTGCCCCCTGCAATGTGCATGCGTAGCCCCAACTGTGGTTGGGAAACACTGACTTCGAGGAGAGGGGCTGCACCACGAAACTTGTAGCTGCTGCCCCAGACATTGTGCAGCACAAGTTAGCTAAGCGTCTGGTGTTTTGTGAGCAGCATGTGTAGGTACCAGATATACTCCATTGGTCAGATCAGCCCGGGGGGCCTGCGCCTGTTGATGACGTCATGCTATGTGATTGGCTAGAAGACAGCAGGAAGATGTTCAAGATTGTGGTTGGTCTGTTTCGCACACAGACGGATTTCGTGAAAAAAACAAAATTTTCCGATGTAAATGGCTTGTAATGCCGTTCAAATGCTTTTTAGTTAATTTGATCCTTTTTTATTTTGTGAGTCTTTTCTTTCCACGGGCTTACTGGACAAAGAAATGTTTGCAACTCATTGGGAAGTTTGTACATTGCATTGTGTGGCGGAAAAAAAAGAAAATCCATTATGAGAGATTTCCGACCCCTTTATAAAACAATGTGCGCTTTTTTCAAATCAGTGATTGATTTAATAAAGCAGACGTATCATGTAAATCTGTTCAGTTTTCTCTGTTTTCTATTACGGGTTTTAATCTATTACATCACATCCGTTGGGGGGGACTACCAAACAAGGTAATGGGTGTGGCCAAACGGTTTCGCAAAGCCACCACCTTTATTACTTGGAGAAACTTTTGTAGTCCAAACAACTCATGGATGCCGAAGTGGAAAGATCAAAATGTTCCATTGTTGGATGCATCAATCCACACAACTCATTGCACCATCCCCCATCGTCAGAACTTCAAAGAAATGCCTGGTCAAATTTCATTTTTCGAACAGTGTTCCCACATCTGTGGGCAAAATCCCGCTTGTTCAAGGACGGGTGTTTCAGAAATCTTTTGTTTGTATAGAAGATTTGCCGAAATACTTTGTTTAGTTGATAGTTCAGTTCCTTTTAATCTATGGAAACGATGGACACAGTAAAGCGGTAAACTTGAGATGACACAAAAATAACAAACTGTATTTCACTTTCATATTATTGCATGTCTATGATGCACTCGTTTTCATAGCATTAGTGTCAGTCTTTCACCTGATTTTATAGCTGTGCGCTCTGTTTTTACTTCTTATGGGTGTATTTTGAGTAGTTTTATCAGATGAATTGCATCAAAGGTGCTATATTATTCTTGGGGAACACAATGTGATGAATGCATTTGTTAGCTTCTCGCTAACACCAACATTAGCTTACTGGTTAACTTGACTGAAGTGCTTGTTTACAAGACATGTTCATAGATATGAGGGGATTTATTTTGTTACGTGTAATGTATGTGTATGGGCAAGTCTTCTGCCGTTGACATCTCAAAGTCAAAGTCAAAGTCAGCTTTATTGTCAATTTCTCCACATGCCAAAGACACACAAAGAAACCGAAATTTCGTTCCCCGCTATCCCACGGTGACAAGACATGGCCCACAATAGACAATCAAGTAAACAAGTAAACAACAGCGTGCTGAATAAATAATGAATAAATAACACAACAAATAAATAAATAAGAGGAGCAATAAGGAGCAAGTGAGCGTACAGCAGACATTGCAGAAAATAGCGCAACAGTGCCCCACGCTACGCAGAAGGGGGTAGCGAGTTCAGGGTCCTAACAGCCTGGAGAAAGAAGCTGTTGGTGAGTCTGGTGGTGCGGGAGCGCAGGCTCCTGTACCTCTTCCCAGAGGGCAAAAGGTCAAACAAAGAGTGATCTGGGTGACTCACATCACTCGCAATCGTGGTTGCCTTGCGGGCGAGATGGGAGGTGTAAATGTCCTTCAGGGAGGGGAGCGAAGCACCAATAATCTTACCAGCCGTATTCACTATGCGCTGCAGGGCCTTCAAGTTCTGTTCAGTGCAGCTACCACCCCAGACAGCGATGCAACTGGGGAGGACGCTCTCAATGGTGCCACGGTAGAATGTAGACAGGACTGCCTGAGGAGCACATGCACGCCTGAGCTTCCGCAGGAAGTACAGGCAGCGCTGAGCTTTCTCCGCCAGTGACGCGGTGTTTGCGGACCAGGAGAGGTCCTCACTGATGTGCACCCCCAGGAACTTGGTGCAGCTCACCCTCTCCACCACAGCACCGTCGATGATCAGCGGATCTTTTAAGATCTTCGATTTTTTTAATCGATCAAAAAGTTTGCGGTGCAAGTAAGCGCTACCTCGGCTAAAAAACTACAAATATGTCTGACCGAAAAGGGAGGTGCACATCTTGCGGCCTGGAGGGAGTGGGGTGTGAAGTATCTCGTTTGCATTTAAAAAGACCACACCAAAATGGCTAGCTGAGTCGCACCTTAGAACAAGTATAATAGAGGGACCTGTGAAGGTTTCAAAACAAGGAATTCAGACAAAAGCATTACTGTTCCACTTAATATAAACCACAACTGAAAGAGTAAAACTTAAAACGGAAGAATTTATAAACGTGATACGTAAGCTTTAATGCTTTGGAAATTTTAAAAGGAAGATATGTAATTTGCAGCCACACCTGGTAGTGATAACTTGTAATGATGTTCTTTGGTGTGGGTGTATATTTGTGGTGTGGTGTATATTTCATGTTTTTATTATATGTTTAGAGAACACTGCCTTTAATTTAAATATAGTAACGATGTATGTTTTTTCAAACATGAATATTGGAACTGATACATATTTGGTCCAATGAATAACTCATCACAGACTGTACACGATGAATGAAATTATCTAGACTCAAATTACTGAAATGGGAAAAGTGTCAATATGTCTTGCCACCATTAAGAAGTTGATGTATTCTTTGAGTATATTGATTTGAAGTATAATTGAAAACGTGTAACGCCAAATAGTGTTAAATAGTTGACGTAAAATCGATATGTCTAAGGATTGATGAATGAAAATGTTTAGAGCAATTATTTTCTCTAGCCTGAGTACATTCTCAATTAAAAAATGACCACCACCCATTATTACAATAAAATTTGTTGTTATTCATTGTGTCATGTGTACAATGTACAAACGGTCGACCCTCACTGTGAATTGAATGAGCAAATGCTCATGAGGCACAATATTACATTTACAACATTTATCAATATTACAGTATAGTTACTCTATTCTCTATATTAAAAATGGTCAAGCTTTGATGTAAATTGAATAAATAAACCAAAATGAAGTAAACGCAAGCACATCTTGACTCTAATGTAATGGGGTGCAGTGTTGTTTGTCCAATTGGATTTGCCATAGCACGACATCATCAGCATGCAGTACAGGCCCCCGGAGCCGATCTGACCACCCGGGTAGATCTATTCACTAGGGAAAGCAGGGAGGATGGGTGATTTGACGTGAACATGACCCTTTTTTTAACGAGCTAGAAATCGTGTTATTAAAAAATCACTCAGACCTACTATAACATGAAATTATCAAATTAGTACCAGTGAAACAGTGTGAACAGTTTAGTTTCTGTATAACAAACCAGGTATTGGGGGTGTCAAATTTAAGATTTTTTCTAGGATTGGATATCACCAGTATTTTTTGTAGTTGTTTCCTCATGTAGCGTTTTAACTAAAAATACTTTCTATAATTACAGCTGCAAAGACTCACCAAATGGCAACAAGACAGAGGGAAACTCTGATCCTTCACTTCTTAAGGATAGTTTTAGCATTGCTACTGAAAACAAGTGGTACACCAACATTTGGCCGTGTTGACGGTAAAATTGAAGTGACAACTGGTGCAATCAAAGGAAATCTCACTGAAGTCCAGCTACCAACAGTCACTTACAATCAGAAATCCCCTCTGAATATCACAGAAGAGATCAAGGTAGCTCAAGCAACAACTGGCTTCATAGATACCCTGAAAAGGAATTCAGGAATGACAAACACCAAAAAAGTAACTGAAAGCATTACATCTCCAGTGTTCACAAGATCCACAAAAAAACAGGACATGCAACAAACACTCCTAACCTCTACTACTAGAATTACCCATTTATCTACAGAGTCGAAGCTCATTTCTACCGCAACCACATCTTCAACCTCATCTCTTGAAAACAAACCTACAAACATAGGTGAGGATGCCACACAGTCCACTGTCTCATTCAAATCTTCAAGAGTTAATATCCTAACTGAGCCAAATAAAATCCAACAACCTCCAGCAGAAAACTCCAATAACGTACCAATTCACAGTCAAGTAATGGCAGGACTAATAGGTGTGGCTCTGGTATCAATGATGGTTGGAATCTTGGTCATCTTTGTGAAAAAACGCAAACTTCAGAAAGAGCAGATAACCACAACTGAATGGGCAGGTCCTTCACCATTAGCCATGGAGATGACAATGGATGAGTAACACTGGGGTCAACTAATCATATTCCTGCTGCCAGCTTCCTGTGTCTGAAAACTTCCAAAAGGTTGTCCTTTCTTCCAGAAATACAGGAGTACCGTAATTTCCGGACTATAAGCCACGACTTTTTTCCGAAATTTTGAACCCTGCGGCTTATAGTCAGGTGCGGCTTATATAAGATTTTTTTCGTGATTTTTGTGATGACTTGATCACTTTTATACACGCGTAAAAAGGCTGTGGACCACTGTTGTGCGGTATCTTGAATACTATTTTGAAACATTACTATGGCTGCTGCTTATTCTGGCTGTGTTGCTTGTGACTATTATGAGCTTTAGTAGGAATGCACGCTAGGTGACCTGCGTCAAAGGGCTCTAAACCCTTTCTCTTACTCTGCCATGTGACTCAGAGATTACACAAAGCAGTGCACACTTCCGTGTTGCTGCGGTACTACTGCTGCGTCACAGGCAATGTTTAGAAAGACATGTTAAAGTATGTTATTAAAACTTTAAAAAGGCTTTCTGTGTACTGTCTTTCTTTGTAAAAAACTCGTGTGCACGTGCGGCTTATAGTCCGGTGCGGCTTGTGTAAGAAAAAAACTAAAATATCCCTGAATTTTAGCTGGTGCGGCTTATAGTCCGGTGCGGTTTATAGTCCGGAAATTACGGTAGTCAGAAACAAAAACACAAGCTTTAACCTTTGGAAGTACATATCAAGGGAGTACATCTGAACAAAAATTCAGCGCACTGGAAAGCATTGGCAAAAAAAGACTGGGTAATTCTGCCATTCTATCCTCTGCTATAAAACAAAGCAAATTACAGTTCTGTGGACTTGTGAATGACAGTTGTGACTAAATATATCTATACTGCGGAAAATGTCTGGGCAATTTTGATTAGGAATCAAATACTGTTTTAGAATATTTTCTATCTGTTACTGAGAATATTGGAACAACACCATAGACACGGAGCCTCATTTATAGACAGTGGGTAGGCACAATTTTGTGCTTAGATCATGCATACCAACAAACAAATTTAGAACCTTCTCAGATAGGCAAACATAATGATTAGCTTGAATAGAAAACATCAGACAGATCTTTTACCCAAGGGGCACGGTGTATTGAAATTATAGTTATTCATAAAAACAACAACTCAAATGCTAACTTAAATGGGCAAATTGCAAATAAGTTGAATAATAACCGTGAAATGGACATCTTTAATCATATTTATCCTTGTTCTTTCAAAGACTTGTAAGAGCTGTATGTGTGCATCTGCTCCTGGCTTTGCAGACTTAGAAGTTGTCGCTCCACAAACAAATTACGAGAGTACACTTTAATAGCACAATCAGAGAAGCCATCAAACCGCTCACATTAATCCAAAGCTTCAGAGTTTTTGTATCTATCAAGTTACACTTGCACGCTACAAACCTCAAACAACATTTCCGGAAATTTACTGTTGACAAATGACTGACAAAAAGATCAGGAGCAGCAGATACAACGCAGCTGTCTTGCTTGTGATGCAACTCTAATAGCTTATATTATCTGTTGTTTCCAATACTAATTTATCTTCCTATTATTATTTGGTTAAAGCGGGAAAATATTCGCTTATTGTGCCATGTTTTATGTTGAGTAAAATGACTAAAAAATGTTTTTTATCTGTTTACAAAGTATTGAGCGAGTGAGTGATGCATATATTTTTTTTTTCCAAATACATTTTCAACTTCACATTATGTACGGTGGCCCCCCACTATTTTCAGGGAATAGGGCCAGCTCAGTGAACTAGTGGTAGAGTGTCCGCCCTGAGACTGGAAGGTTAGGGTTAGGGTTCAAACCAAGGCCGGGTCACACCAAAGACTATAAAAAATGGGACCCATTGCTTCCTTTTCGTTGTTTCGAGCGTCAATTTATATTTATAAGCCCATAAGCTAACTACAACCGATTTATACATATACCGGTGTCTCTAGCCCTTTAAGGACTCATTCTGGTCTTTTGCAATTCTCTATTTCACATTAATTTAGCAATTAGCATTAGCTTTTCTATCTTCTCATGTTATTTCTGTTCAGTATATCACACACCTCGTCTGCCTTCAGTTATCGGACCAATTTGATGATGGGTTTTACAAAATGACTTCCCGTAATTCCCGGACTATAAGCCGCTACTTTTTGCACAAGCTTTGAACCCTGCAGCTTGTCGTCCTGTGCGGCGTATCTATGGATTGTTCGTGATTTTTGTGATGACTAATACACTTATACACTTGTAAAAAGGCTGTGGACCGCTGTTGTGTGGCACCGCTTTGCTGGGCGGAGGGATATGTGACCAGACACACGGGGAGAAGAGTGGTGTGTTGATCGCATGTCCGTCTGCCAGGCAAATAGTCCGTATAATTGACACAAAGAAGAGACAGAACTATCATAATTTTCGGACTATAAGTCGCTCCGGAGTATAAGTCGCACCAGCCATAAAATGCCCCAAAAAGTGAAAAAAAAAAACAATATATAAGTCGCTCCGGAGTATAAGTCGCATTTTGGGGGGCAATTTATTCGACAAAATCCCACACCAAGAACAGTCATGAACGAGCAACAACAGGCTAAACGATAGCAACAACAGGCTAAATGATAGGTATGCTAACGTGACAAACACAAACAAAGAGCTGAGAACAGGCCTGACGTAACATATAGAGTTATTAAAGGCAACTATTACATAAATGTTTATAAAACCATCTGTGTCACTCCAATTCATTAAATCCATCGATCGTTCGATACGATAGCAACAACAGGCTAAACCAGGGGTGGGCAAACTTTTTGACTTGCGGGCCGAATTGGGTTCTAAATTTTGACCGGGGGCCGAACCAGGAGCAGATGGATGTAGTATTTGTGTGAAGTAATAGAAATGACATGTAAAGGTCATTGCATAAAAGGTTGTTACTTTTAATAGGTAGTAAAGCATGGATATTCAAAAAAAGCTTTTTGAAAACAAATGCATTTATTAACAGCATTTAAAAAAGATTTAACCAAAAAACTACTATCAGTGATTCTCATTAAATACGACACTGTTATTATGAATAATAGTTTCCATCACTTCAGGACCTGCAGGTCAGATTTATGAAATATGTTTATCTAATGAGGCAAAATCACATCAAACGGCAAACATTCTGACAGAATACATCATCTTGAAGAATCAGTGAAAGAATTTCATCTAAATAAAGTATTAAAAAAATCAATAGTATTGTTGGTCTCCCTTTTTTGCTAGGGCATCATGGTCTGGAGTAAAATTTGTTGTGGTAATTCTTAGGATAGAGCCGAGGTGTCCGTCCATTAACCTAGATCTGTGACGGGCTTTGTTGATGTTCATGTGGCTGAGCGTCTGCTCAAACCCGTAGGTCGAGCCAAATGGTCCACTTTTTTTTAAACACTCGGCAGTCAGTGTCCACCTTTCTTTTCCTCGGGCCACTCATTTTAATGGAAGGATTCCAGGGGAAGGTTTGTGGGTGGCGTTAGCGTAAAACCTTATCTGAAAGCTCAGTGCGCGAATTACGAGAATGCTGACGTCACAGCCCACACTCGAAATTTGGCACTGATGGAAATAGAGCGCGGAGTGCGCCGGGTCCGTACTACTTAGTACGTACTAGAGATGCACCGATCCGGCTTTTTCAGTTTCTATACCGATACCGATGCCGTGGCTTTGCATATCGGTCGATACCCGATACCGATCCGATATTATGGTTGATTTAACAAGCTACATACCTCTACATGTGGAAAAATAAAATATAGCATCGGGACAAGAGAATAAACAAGTGACTTGGTCAAATACAATAATCAAGCAATGTAAACATGTGTTCGCACACTTTCTCATACATTTCTGACAGTGCGGTCTCAGAAAAATACTTGCGCGATGGCAAATTGTACCGTGGCTCCAGGTGCTCAAGTAAACGTTGGAAGCCCTCGTTTTCAACAACACTCATCGGTTGTCCATCCAAAACCATGAATTCCAGCACTTTCTCAGTAACTCTCATAGCATTTGCGCTATTGCCTGGGAATTTCTCCCGTCTTTGCAGTGCATCTGCTAACGTTAACTGCCGTGTAGGTCCACCTGCCGCTCCCTTAGATCTGCTCAACTGCTGGAACTCCTGGTGCTCCGTTGCATGGTGTTTCTGGAGATGCTTAATTAAATTGGTAGTACTATAACTGGCAGTACTACCACCACCCCTGGCAACATTAGCTTTGCAGACATTACAAACTGCCGTCGAACTAGTTGGCGTGTTCAGTTTAAAGTACCTCCACACAGCTGACTCTTTCGTTCGCTCCATGTTTGCGTTTGTTTAGAAAACTCTCGTGGCATGCGGCACACGTGCTGCTGACGTATGACGTAGCCCACGTCCCAATAGATTAAGGAAAGGATCGGCTCACGGATCGGCTGCATTTTCCGATACCCGATCCATCTATTTTGTTGATATCGGGGCCGATATCTGATCCAGATATCGGATCGGTGCATCTCTAGTACGTACACGCACTTGTGAGTGCGCACCGAGCTTTCTGACACGGCTTCCGGGAGTAAATGCGCGGGTGGGCGCTTCCCCATCTACTGGGTAAAAACATATTCATTGCAGGGAAAATGACAAAAAAAACAGTTTAATAAAACAATTTATTCAGGTTTGGCGGGCCGGATTAAACGGCACCGTGGGCCGGATGTGGCCCGGGGGCCGTAGTTTGCCCGGTCTGGGCTAAACGATAGGTATGCTACCGTGACAAACACAAACGAAGAGCTGAGAATGGGCCTGGCGTAACATATAGAGTTATTAAGGAGAACTATTACATAAATAACACGTTTATAAAACCATCAGTGTCACTCCAATTTATTAAATCCATCGATCGTTCTTTGTTAATGGGTGTGCGCGGCTGACGGCGCTTGCAATTCAAAATATTCCACAGGCCCTTATAACGATATATAAATTATATTTCAAATAACTATTATATAAGCAATATTATCAAACCATCTGTGCACTTTAAATCATTAAATCCATTGATTCCTCGTCCTTTGTCAACAACGCCGCACGTGTGTCCTGACGTCAGCCTCGTCGTTATCCCACAGATCTACTATATAACTATATCGTAGCGTTAACAAAGTACAAAGAAAGACGTGGGTTTGGTGAACGGCTCTTATTTAACAAAACAAACTTCCAAGCGTGTGGCGGCGTGGACTTCCAGCCACCGATGTGGAAGAGAGCTCCATACAATAGGACCGAGCGTGTGTAAAAGCCATGTCCGAGCCCCATGCACCGTCCGCGGACAGCCACCCGGCTGAGCGCCGGCCCCCGACTTTGATCCACGAAGGTGAACGAGAGCTCAGTAGAGTAGGACCAGGTGTCCGTAAAAGCCATAATAGTTTTTCAAACCTTCTATGTCACTCCAAATCCTTAATTCTTTCAATCTCTGCGTCCTCCGTGTCACTTAGAAACAAAGCCGGTAGTACGTACGTGGGTACGTTAGTCCTTTATGTAAACAACCCCCGCGCCGCACCACTGACGTCACTTGAAATTCAAATTACAGTAATGCTTTGGTACATCACGGTTCTCCAAACTTTCTTTCTGCTGCTTGATTACTGTTTTCGGCTGCATATTTTACAACTTGAAGTTTGTTACCTGCAAAATATTAGTTTCTTTTTGGTGCCATTTTTCTTAAGCCCTTCCCATTTAGAGCGCCCTCATCCAGTTTCGTCTGAAAATATATTTTTTTTCAGATGTAGTTTTTTTGTTTTGTTTATTTTGTTGTTTCATCAAAGTCAAAGTCTGCTTTATTGTCGATTTCTTCATATGCCAAGACACACAAAGAGATCGAAATTACGTTTCCACTATCCCACGGTGACAAGACATAGTACACAATATGCATACTAGTAAACAACACACAAAAAAAACAAGAAGGCACAAACAATGAATAAATAAGAGTGATGAATAAATAATAAATAAACAAATAACATAATAAATATAAGAGGAGCAGAAATGGAGCAAGTGTGCATACAGCAGACAGTGGACTTGGATATGGCGCTTTAAAGTGTTAATTGCTTTATTTGATTTTTTCTCTATTTTTATGTTTTGAATATGTTCAAGATAAAGATATAAAAGCATGGGAAGTGATCAACTGTACTAAAAATAACATGTGAAGTGGTTAACTATCCTTGTAAGTAAGGGATGTGTTAATGATCAAGTAAAAATTTGTGAAAAAAATAACATATAAGTCGCTCCTGAGTATAAGTCGACCCCCACCCAAACTATGAAAAAAAAACGCAAATTATAGTCCGAAAATTACAGTAGATCAGGATGGACATTACTGAAGAAAGGAAGCTTTTATACACAAACCCTCATTATGGGGGACAAAAGAAATGCATATGATGCCGCTTTTAATTTAAAGGCAGACGAGTTGGCTCTTAACGAAGGAACTAGAGCTGCTCATGCACTGTAGAGGTTTTCTCCGGTCACTAGAGGGCACTGGGCTATTGTTGATGACATCTTGTTGCGTCACCCTTTCCCGGTCACGTCTACTCTGGAGCTATACGTGTAGCTCGTATCACATTGCCAACTTTAGCCCTGTAAGTGGTCTCATTTTATTTATTATTAGTTGTGTGTTGCTCGTGTTCCCTGCACATTAAGTTTATTATGGTCGTCGCTGAGATTTATACATGTATTTATGCAGAGCTTCTTCATCTCTGTCAATAAAGGTTATAAAAGGTATGCGTCCCCAAAGAACCATCTGGTTGCTGACAATATTCTTTGCGTATATTCTCTCAAAAATGGTAAACCTTAAAAAACCTGCAGCTAATGGTCCGGTGCGGCTTGCATATGAACAAAACAAGATCTCCGCCTAAATTTAGCTGCCGCAGCTTATAATCAGGTGCGGTTTATAGTCCGGAAATTACGGTAATTATCATCTTAGAAATGTGCCCCCTGCAATGTGCATGCGTAGCCCCAACTGTGGTTGGGAAACACTGACTTCGAGGAGAGGGGCTGCACCACGAAACTTGTAGCTGCTGCCCCAGACATTGTGCAGCACAAGTTAGCTAAGCGTCTGGTGTTTTGTGAGCAGCATGTGTAGGTACCAGATATACTCCATTGGTCAGATCAGCCCGGGGGGCCTGCGCCTGTTGATGACGTCATGCTATGTGATTGGCTAGAAGACAGCAGGAAGATGTTCAAGATTGTGGTTGGTCTGTTTCGCACACAGACGGATTTCGTGAAAAAAACAAAATTTTCCGATGTAAATGGCTTGTAATGCCGTTCAAATGCTTTTTAGTTAATTTGATCCTTTTTTATTTTGTGAGTCTTTTCTTTCCACGGGCTTACTGGACAAAGAAATGTTTGCAACTCATTGGGAAGTTTGTACATTGCATTGTGTGGCGGAAAAAAAAGAAAATCCATTATGAGAGATTTCCGACCCCTTTATAAAACAATGTGCGCTTTTTTCAAATCAGTGATTGATTTAATAAAGCAGACGTATCATGTAAATCTGTTCAGTTTTCTCTGTTTTCTATTACGGGTTTTAATCTATTACATCACATCCGTTGGGGGGGACTACCAAACAAGGTAATGGGTGTGGCCAAACGGTTTCGCAAAGCCACCACCTTTATTACTTGGAGAAACTTTTGTAGTCCAAACAACTCATGGATGCCGAAGTGGAAAGATCAAAATGTTCCATTGTTGGATGCATCAATCCACACAACTCATTGCACCATCCCCCATCGTCAGAACTTCAAAGAAATGCCTGGTCAAATTTCATTTTTCGAACAGTGTTCCCACATCTGTGGGCAAAATCCCGCTTGTTCAAGGACGGGTGTTTCAGAAATCTTTTGTTTGTATAGAAGATTTGCCGAAATACTTTGTTTAGTTGATAGTTCAGTTCCTTTTAATCTATGGAAACGATGGACACAGTAAAGCGGTAAACTTGAGATGACACAAAAATAACAAACTGTATTTCACTTTCATATTATTGCATGTCTATGATGCACTCGTTTTCATAGCATTAGTGTCAGTCTTTCACCTGATTTTATAGCTGTGCGCTCTGTTTTTACTTCTTATGGGTGTATTTTGAGTAGTTTTATCAGATGAATTGCATCAAAGGTGCTATATTATTCTTGGGGAACACAATGTGATGAATGCATTTGTTAGCTTCTCGCTAACACCAACATTAGCTTACTGGTTAACTTGACTGAAGTGCTTGTTTACAAGACATGTTCATAGATATGAGGGGATTTATTTTGTTACGTGTAATGTATGTGTATGGGCAAGTCTTCTGCCGTTGACATCTCAAAGTCAAAGTCAAAGTCAGCTTTATTGTCAATTTCTCCACATGCCAAAGACACACAAAGAAACCGAAATTTCGTTCCCCGCTATCCCACGGTGACAAGACATGGCCCACAATAGACAATCAAGTAAACAAGTAAACAACAGCGTGCTGAATAAATAATGAATAAATAACACAACAAATAAATAAATAAGAGGAGCAATAAGGAGCAAGTGAGCGTACAGCAGACATTGCAGAAAATAGCGCAACAGTGCCCCACGCTACGCAGAAGGGGGTAGCGAGTTCAGGGTCCTAACAGCCTGGAGAAAGAAGCTGTTGGTGAGTCTGGTGGTGCGGGAGCGCAGGCTCCTGTACCTCTTCCCAGAGGGCAAAAGGTCAAACAAAGAGTGATCTGGGTGACTCACATCACTCGCAATCGTGGTTGCCTTGCGGGCGAGATGGGAGGTGTAAATGTCCTTCAGGGAGGGGAGCGAAGCACCAATAATCTTACCAGCCGTATTCACTATGCGCTGCAGGGCCTTCAAGTTCTGTTCAGTGCAGCTACCACCCCAGACAGCGATGCAACTGGGGAGGACGCTCTCAATGGTGCCACGGTAGAATGTAGACAGGACTGCCTGAGGAGCACATGCACGCCTGAGCTTCCGCAGGAAGTACAGGCAGCGCTGAGCTTTCTCCGCCAGTGACGCGGTGTTTGCGGACCAGGAGAGGTCCTCACTGATGTGCACCCCCAGGAACTTGGTGCAGCTCACCCTCTCCACCACAGCACCGTCGATGATCAGCGGATCTTTTAAGATCTTCGATTTTTTTAATCGATCAAAAAGTTTGCGGTGCAAGTAAGCGCTACCTCGGCTAAAAAACTACAAATATGTCTGACCGAAAAGGGAGGTGCACATCTTGCGGCCTGGAGGGAGTGGGGTGTGAAGTATCTCGTTTGCATTTAAAAAGACCACACCAAAATGGCTAGCTGAGTCGCACCTTAGAACAAGTATAATAGAGGGACCTGTGAAGGTTTCAAAACAAGGAATTCAGACAAAAGCATTACTGTTCCACTTAATATAAACCACAACTGAAAGAGTAAAACTTAAAACGGAAGAATTTATAAACGTGATACGTAAGCTTTAATGCTTTGGAAATTTTAAAAGGAAGATATGTAATTTGCAGCCACACCTGGTAGTGATAACTTGTAATGATGTTCTTTGGTGTGGGTGTATATTTGTGGTGTGGTGTATATTTCATGTTTTTATTATATGTTTAGAGAACACTGCCTTTAATTTAAATATAGTAACGATGTATGTTTTTTCAAACATGAATATTGGAACTGATACATATTTGGTCCAATGAATAACTCATCACAGACTGTACACGATGAATGAAATTATCTAGACTCAAATTACTGAAATGGGAAAAGTGTCAATATGTCTTGCCACCATTAAGAAGTTGATGTATTCTTTGAGTATATTGATTTGAAGTATAATTGAAAACGTGTAACGCCAAATAGTGTTAAATAGTTGACGTAAAATCGATATGTCTAAGGATTGATGAATGAAAATGTTTAGAGCAATTATTTTCTCTAGCCTGAGTACATTCTCAATTAAAAAATGACCACCACCCATTATTACAATAAAATTTGTTGTTATTCATTGTGTCATGTGTACAATGTACAAACGGTCGACCCTCACTGTGAATTGAATGAGCAAATGCTCATGAGGCACAATATTACATTTACAACATTTATCAATATTACAGTATAGTTACTCTATTCTCTATATTAAAAATGGTCAAGCTTTGATGTAAATTGAATAAATAAACCAAAATGAAGTAAACGCAAGCACATCTTGACTCTAATGTAATGGGGTGCAGTGTTGTTTGTCCAATTGGATTTGCCATAGCACGACATCATCAGCATGCAGTACAGGCCCCCGGAGCCGATCTGACCACCCGGGTAGATCTATTCACTAGGGAAAGCAGGGAGGATGGGTGATTTGACGTGAACATGACCCTTTTTTTAACGAGCTAGAAATCGTGTTATTAAAAAATCACTCAGACCTACTATAACATGAAATTATCAAATTAGTACCAGTGAAACAGTGTGAACAGTTTAGTTTCTGTATAACAAACCAGGTATTGGGGGTGTCAAATTTAAGATTTTTTCTAGGATTGGATATCACCAGTATTTTTTGTAGTTGTTTCCTCATGTAGCGTTTTAACTAAAAATACTTTCTATAATTACAGCTGCAAAGACTCACCAAATGGCAACAAGACAGAGGGAAACTCTGATCCTTCACTTCTTAAGGATAGTTTTAGCATTGCTACTGAAAACAAGTGGTACACCAACATTTGGCCGTGTTGACGGTAAAATTGAAGTGACAACTGGTGCAATCAAAGGAAATCTCACTGAAGTCCAGCTACCAACAGTCACTTACAATCAGAAATCCCCTCTGAATATCACAGAAGAGATCAAGGTAGCTCAAGCAACAACTGGCTTCATAGATACCCTGAAAAGGAATTCAGGAATGACAAACACCAAAAAAGTAACTGAAAGCATTACATCTCCAGTGTTCACAAGATCCACAAAAAAACAGGACATGCAACAAACACTCCTAACCTCTACTACTAGAATTACCCATTTATCTACAGAGTCGAAGCTCATTTCTACCGCAACCACATCTTCAACCTCATCTCTTGAAAACAAACCTACAAACATAGGTGAGGATGCCACACAGTCCACTGTCTCATTCAAATCTTCAAGAGTTAATATCCTAACTGAGCCAAATAAAATCCAACAACCTCCAGCAGAAAACTCCAATAACGTACCAATTCACAGTCAAGTAATGGCAGGACTAATAGGTGTGGCTCTGGTATCAATGATGGTTGGAATCTTGGTCATCTTTGTGAAAAAACGCAAACTTCAGAAAGAGCAGATAACCACAACTGAATGGGCAGGTCCTTCACCATTAGCCATGGAGATGACAATGGATGAGTAACACTGGGGTCAACTAATCATATTCCTGCTGCCAGCTTCCTGTGTCTGAAAACTTCCAAAAGGTTGTCCTTTCTTCCAGAAATACAGGAGTACCGTAATTTCCGGACTATAAGCCACGACTTTTTTCCGAAATTTTGAACCCTGCGGCTTATAGTCAGGTGCGGCTTATATAAGATTTTTTTCGTGATTTTTGTGATGACTTGATCACTTTTATACACGCGTAAAAAGGCTGTGGACCACTGTTGTGCGGTATCTTGAATACTATTTTGAAACATTACTATGGCTGCTGCTTATTCTGGCTGTGTTGCTTGTGACTATTATGAGCTTTAGTAGGAATGCACGCTAGGTGACCTGCGTCAAAGGGCTCTAAACCCTTTCTCTTACTCTGCCATGTGACTCAGAGATTACACAAAGCAGTGCACACTTCCGTGTTGCTGCGGTACTACTGCTGCGTCACAGGCAATGTTTAGAAAGACATGTTAAAGTATGTTATTAAAACTTTAAAAAGGCTTTCTGTGTACTGTCTTTCTTTGTAAAAAACTCGTGTGCACGTGCGGCTTATAGTCCGGTGCGGCTTGTGTAAGAAAAAAACTAAAATATCCCTGAATTTTAGCTGGTGCGGCTTATAGTCCGGTGCGGTTTATAGTCCGGAAATTACGGTAGTCAGAAACAAAAACACAAGCTTTAACCTTTGGAAGTACATATCAAGGGAGTACATCTGAACAAAAATTCAGCGCACTGGAAAGCATTGGCAAAAAAAGACTGGGTAATTCTGCCATTCTATCCTCTGCTATAAAACAAAGCAAATTACAGTTCTGTGGACTTGTGAATGACAGTTGTGACTAAATATATCTATACTGCGGAAAATGTCTGGGCAATTTTGATTAGGAATCAAATACTGTTTTAGAATATTTTCTATCTGTTACTGAGAATATTGGAACAACACCATAGACACGGAGCCTCATTTATAGACAGTGGGTAGGCACAATTTTGTGCTTAGATCATGCATACCAACAAACAAATTTAGAACCTTCTCAGATAGGCAAACATAATGATTAGCTTGAATAGAAAACATCAGACAGATCTTTTACCCAAGGGGCACGGTGTATTGAAATTATAGTTATTCATAAAAACAACAACTCAAATGCTAACTTAAATGGGCAAATTGCAAATAAGTTGAATAATAACCGTGAAATGGACATCTTTAATCATATTTATCCTTGTTCTTTCAAAGACTTGTAAGAGCTGTATGTGTGCATCTGCTCCTGGCTTTGCAGACTTAGAAGTTGTCGCTCCACAAACAAATTACGAGAGTACACTTTAATAGCACAATCAGAGAAGCCATCAAACCGCTCACATTAATCCAAAGCTTCAGAGTTTTTGTATCTATCAAGTTACACTTGCACGCTACAAACCTCAAACAACATTTCCGGAAATTTACTGTTGACAAATGACTGACAAAAAGATCAGGAGCAGCAGATACAACGCAGCTGTCTTGCTTGTGATGCAACTCTAATAGCTTATATTATCTGTTGTTTCCAATACTAATTTATCTTCCTATTATTATTTGGTTAAAGCGGGAAAATATTCGCTTATTGTGCCATGTTTTATGTTGAGTAAAATGACTAAAAAATGTTTTTTATCTGTTTACAAAGTATTGAGCGAGTGAGTGATGCATATATATTTTTTTTCCAAATACATTTTCAACTTCACATTATGTACGGTGGCCCCCCACTATTTTCAGGGAATAGGGCCAGCTCAGTGAACTAGTGGTAGAGTGTCCGCCCTGAGACTGGAAGGTTAGGGTTAGGGTTCAAACCAAGGCCGGGTCACACCAAAGACTATAAAAAATGGGACCCATTGCCTCCCTGCTTGGCACTCAGCATCAAGGGCTGGAATTGGCGGGTCATATCATCAAATGATTCCCGAGCGCGGCACCGCTGCTGCTCACTGCTCACCCTCTCCCCCAGGGGATGGATCAAAATCACAGGGGGGTTAAATGCAGAGGACAAATTTCACCACACCCAGATGTGTGTGTGACGATCATTGGGACTTTAACTGTGAGTAACAAAAATATGTTTATATCTGATGCCCACTGCAAAAATAATGCCAAACTGCAAAAATGAGGGGTCCAGTGTACTACATTTTAAAGACGCATGTTGATTTTAAAATAGATTAGGAAATGTTGTTTATAAATATTTGCCAGAACAGGTATTATGTACAAAATAGAATAGCATTACGTTATTAATGCCGCAGAAGCCCAAGGTTGGCTCAAACCCACATTATGGTAAACAAAGATGGCACATATTAGCTGGAGTAATATTTTACTCGCATACAATTAAAAGGTGAGAAGCTTCAGATTCCCAGAAAAAAGGTCTTACCTGCGAGCCACATAGTAGAAGACTGGATTGCCATTCTTTGAGGTCCCAGCCTGATAGAAGATGTTGAGGGTCTTCAATGCTTTAAATTCTTCTTTTTCATGTACCTGGTGTCTACAAGACAAAATAAAATTGGGGACCTAAAACCTTTGTTAAAATGTGTGTCAATGTGTCCTGTAATAATGAGAGCTTTCAGATTTGAGAAACCTATTGTACAGTGCGTGCAAACAAACAAACAAACAAACAAACAAACTGATGCAGTTTTTGAATAGT
Source organism: Syngnathus floridae (assembly GCF_059516105.1). Taxonomy (NCBI): domain Eukaryota; kingdom Metazoa; phylum Chordata; class Actinopteri; order Syngnathiformes; family Syngnathidae; genus Syngnathus; species Syngnathus floridae. Next base: position 4,542,473 of record NC_142419.1, on the reverse strand, counting down.
TAATTTTCTTATAATTAGCACATGGGGAGCATAGTAGAACTGCTTAAACTAATACGGCGCAGGGACCACATCCAGCCCACCCCAACTCTTTGACTGCCCTTCAAAGAGACTATGGGTTCAAAATAAAACATAAAATATGAGGTGCTTTTATTTTGACAGTATAATTTTATTTAAAAAATTAATTTCCTAAGTATGAAAATGAAAAACCTCAAGAATAGGCAACTTAAAGTGTACCTTTAGAGAGCCCACATTGAGCTCTTAATTGGGAAAGGCAGAAATAGTTTGATTTTTGTGTCTAGTCTTGTATTTGGCAAAATATTTTGACATAATCTAGACTAGACTAAATTTCAGAGGTGGCAAATCTAGGTTCAGAAAGTAAAACTGGCACAGTTTAGCTTCAGCCACAGGTGATTTTATTCAATCAGCGGGTGAATGAGTACCGTATTTTCCGGACTATAGGGTGCACCTAAAAACCTAAAATTTTCTCAAAAGCCGACAGTGCGCCTTATAGTCCGGTGCGCCTTATTGGATAAATTGATGAATTTGTTGATCCATACTGGTTGTACACAGTGCTCTACCAAAATGTTTCAGTACGTTTTAGTACGACTAGTAAATTACAAGGTCGCATCGCTTCCTAGCATTACAGCAACTGTGGTCAGGGGGCGTCACTGAATAGCTGTTGAATACCCGTGAGGCTATTTCACGTCAAAATATGCTGCTCCGTTAATGTTTCGAGTAAATTTACAGATCGATATGAAAGGGAAACAGGTAAGCAGTACAAATGTGTTAGATCAAACTTTGGTCAGTTCCGATCATTTTATAGGAGATCATTTGAGAAACGCGATTGTTTACAGGGGGCTGCCACGAAACTTTGCTGAGGCTCATGGGAGTCTGCGAGCTGAGGCTCATGGGAGTTTGCGGGTGGCTAATGGTATAATGATAGCTGCTATACGCACGAGGCTATTTCATTTTAAAATAGGCTGCTCCATTAATGTTTTCAAGTACGTTTACGGATCAATATCTAACGGAATCATAAATATGCAGCACCAATGTGTTAAATCAGTCTTTAGTCGGTTCCGATCACTTTTATGGGAGAGTGTTTGAGAAACGTGATTGTTTACAGGGGGCTGCCACAACACTTTGCTGAGGCTCATGGGAGTTTGCAGGTGGCTAATGCTATGATGATAGCTGCTATACACACGAGGCTATTTCACCTCAAAATAGGCTGCTGCGTTAATGTTTGAGTAAAAATTACAGATCCATATGGAAGGGAAACATAAGTTAGCAGTACCAATGTGTTAGATCAAACTTTATTCAGTTCCGATCATTTTATAGGGGATAGTTTGAGAAACGCGATTGTTTACAGAGGGCTGCCACGACACTTTGCTGAGGCTCATGGGAGTTTGCAAGTGGCTAATGCTATAATGATAGCTGCTATACACACGAGGCTATTTCATCTCAAAATAGGCTGGTCCATTGTTTCGAGTAAATTCACGGATCGATATGGAAGGGAAATATAAGTAAGCAGTACCAATGTGTTAGATCGAACTTTAGTCAGTTCCGATCATTTTATAGGAGATAGTTAGAGAAACGCGATTGTTTACAGAGGGCTCGTTGGTTATTGGCTAGTGGATGCATACCGCAACTCGAGTCAACCTCAGTATAGCTTCTATTTTATGCGCCTTTTAATCCGGTATGAAATAATGGTTAAAATAAAAAATTCAATGAGGGTGCACCTTATAATCCAGTGCGGCTTTTGGTGCAAAAACTACGGTAAAATAGAAATAAAAGTAAAATGGTCAGACTTTTAGCTGACTAAAAACTGGACTAGTCGCACACTTAACCCACAGATCCACATAAAACATTAGGCCTACTCGCATTTATTTCAGAATTTACCCGCGTTGCATTCCCCTTTTCAAAGAGTGAGTTTTTTTGTAAATTAAAAATAATAATAATAATCAAAGATCACAGTCTCACACTCCAGTTATCCATCTCTGATACGCCACATCTACACACACAACATTTTAAAGAAACTTTTGTAAATACTTTATATATAATATAAAACAAAATTGGGGTTAGCATGTTCACTTGACTCCCAGTACGTATTCCAGTTTCTCATAAGGCCCAGTTGCAAAATTAATTGCCCACTATTGGTTTGGACGTTCAATGCAATTCTACTGGGTGACTTCAATGCTCACGTGGGCAATGACAGTGAGACCTGGAAGGGCGTGATTGGGAGGAACGACCCCCCCCCGATCTGAACCCGAGCGGTGTTCTGTTGTTGGACTTCTGTGCTCGACACGGATTTTCAATAATGAACACCATGTTCAAGCATAAGGGTGTCACTGTGTGCACTTGGCACCAGGACACCCTAGGCCGCAGTTCGATGATCGACTTTGTAGTCGTGTCGTCGGATTTGCGGCCGCATGTTTTGGACACTCGAGTGAAGAGAGGGGCGGAGCTGTCAACTGATCACCACCTGGTGGTGGGTTGGCTCCGATGGTGGGGGAAGATGCCGGTCCGACCTGGCAGACCCAAACGCTCTGTGAGGGTCTGCTGGGAACGTCTGGCAGAATCTCCTGTCAGGAAGAGCTTCAACTCCCACCTCCGGCAGAGCTTTTCCCACGTCCCGGGGGAGGCGGGGGACATTGAGTCTGAGTGGACCATGTTCCGCGCCTCCATTGTTGAGGCGGCCGACCGGAGCTGTGGCCGTAAGGGCGTTGGTGCCTGTCGTGGCGGCAATCCCCGAACCCGCTGGTGGACACCGGCGGTAAGGGATGCCGTCAAGCTGAAGAAGGAGTCCTATCGGGCCGTTTTGGCCTGCGGGACTCCGGAGGCAGCTGACAGGTACCGGATGGCCAAGCGGAACGCGGCTTCGGCGGTTGCTGAGGCAAAAACCCGGGCGTGGGAGGAGTTTGGTGAGGCCATGGAGAATGACTTTCGGACGGCTTCGAGGAATTTCTGGTCCACCATCCGGCGTCTCAGGAGGGGGAAGCAGTGCAACGTCAACACTGTTTACAGTGGGGATGGCGTGCTGCTGACCTCGACTCGGGACGTCGTGAGTCGGTGGGGAGAATACTTCGAAGACCTCCTCAATTCCACCTACACGCCTTCCATTGAGGAAGAAGGGCCTGGAGACTCTGAGGCGGATTCTCCAATCGCTGGGGTCGAAGTCACTGAGGTAGTTAAAAAACTCCTCGGTGGCAAGGCCCCGGGGGTGGATGAGATCCGCCCGGAGTTCTTAAAGGCTCTGGATGTTGTGGGGCTGTCATGGCTGACACGCCTCTACAACGTTGCGTGGACATCGGGGACAGTGCCTCTGGATTGGCAGACTGGGGTGGTGGTTCCCCTCTTTAAGAAGGGGGACCGGAGGGTGTGTTCCAATTACAGGGGAATCACACTCCTCAGCCTCCCTGGTAAGGTCTATTCAGGGGTGCTGGAGAGGAGCGTCCGTCGGGAGGTCGAACCTCGGATTCAGGAGGAGCAGTGTGGCTTTCATGCTGGCCGTGGAACAGTGAACCAGCTCTACACCCTCGGCAGGATCCTCGAGGGTGCATGGGAGTTCGCCCAACCAGTCCACATGTGTTTTTTGGAATTGGAGAAGGCGTTCGGGAGGTTCTGTGGAGGGTGCTTCGGAAATACGTGGTGCCGAGCCAACTGGTAAGGGCGGTTCGGTACCTGTATCACCGATGCCAGAGTTTGGTCCGCATTTCCGGCAGTAAGTCGGATTCGTTCCCAGTGAGGGTTGGACTCCGCCAAGGCTGCCCTTTGTCACCGATTCTGTTCATAATGTTTATGGACAGAATTTCTAGGCGCAGCCAAGGCGTTGAGAGTGTCCGGTTCTGGGACCTCAGCATCGCGTCTCTGCTTTTTGCAGACAACGTGGTGCTGTTGGCTTCTTCAGGCTGTGATCTCAAGCTCTCACTGGAGCAGTTTGCAGCCGAGTGTGAAGCGGTCAGGATGAGGGTCATTATCTCCAAATCCGAGTCCATGGTCCTCGGTCGGAAAAGGGTGGAACGCCCTCTCTGGATCGGGGATGAGATCCTGCCCCAAGTGGAGGAGTTCAAGTATCTTGGAGTCTTGTTCACGAGTGAGGGGAGGATGGAGCGTGAGATTGACAGGTGGATCGGTGCAGCGTCGGCAGTAATGCGGACCCTGTACCGGTCCGTTGTGGTGAAGAGAGAGCTGAGCCAAAAGGCAAAGCTCTCAATTTACCGGTCGAAATACGCTCCTACCCTCACCTATGGTCACGAGCTATGGGTCGTGACCGAAAGAACGAGATCTCGGATACAAGCAGCCGAAATGAGTTTTCTCCGCAGGATGTCCGGGCTCTCCCTTAGAGATAGGGTGAGAAGCTCGGTCATCCGGGAGAGACTCGGAGTAGAGTCGCTGCTCCTCCACGTTGAGAGGAGCCAGATGAGGTGGCTCGGGCATCTTATCAGGATGCCTCCTGGACGCCTCCCTGGGGAGGTGTTCCGGGCATGTCCCACCGGTAGGAGACCCCGGGGACGACCCAGGACGCGCTGGAGAGACTATGTCTCTCAGCCTGCCTGGGAACGCCTTGGGATCCCCCGGGATGAGCTGGACGAAGTGGCTGGGGAGAGGGAAGTCTGGGAGTCCCTCCTAAAGCTGCTGCCCCGGCGACCCGACCCCGGATAAGCGGAAGAAGATGGATGGATGGATGGATGCAATCCTATTTCAAAATTTCCTGTGTCTTTAGCAAACAATTTGCAGGATGAGAAACCAACTGAAATATTTTGTGCACAAAAAATAAACACAGTCTACCAATTCAATCAACAGCATTTTCACAATGTTTTTTATTTCATTTGTAGCAGAGATATATGATAAGATGCATTGTGTATGCACTTAACAAGCTTAAAAAAAGAAGATGAATGTTACCTGGTCATGAATTCTTCAAATTTGGAACTGGTTAGGTTGAGGCTTGACCAATGAGTGTCAGCCACAGGCTTGTGTTCAGGGGGCCCCAGATATGCTAGCAAGGTTGCCATTTTGTCAAAAGGACGCCTGCCAACAGCTTTGTGGTCTCTGGAAAGATTGAATATCATTTTGCACACAGTGCCTTGTATCTTAAAATAAAAAAATGCTGTGCAATATTAATTCATCACTGTATACAGACAAAATTATTCATAGGTGAAATGGGAGTATAGTCCAACTCCTGATTGGTTAATGAATTGATTAAGAAGTATGTCTCTGTCTATGCTGACCTGTTGCTGGAGAGGTACTGGCCAATTCTCTCCTGGTTGTTCCATAATAGTCGGTGGAGGGCGAGAACATTACCGTCACTGATGAAGGAAAGGCTGTGGTTCACAGAGTCACTGGGTGGCGAGTCAGAAGCTATGTCCAAGAAAAAGCTGTAGCAACCAGGATTGAAGACAGGAATTAGACTGAAAAGTGAAACAGCTTTAATATTCAGACATTATATTCCAACAGGAGTCAACGACCAGCAATGACGACTGAGGACTAAGACAGGTGCTACCTACTACATATATGGTGCTTACTTTCCTTTCCAACATACCTTGATTATAACAATAGAACCTATAATGAATTTTTAATGATAACCAAAGATATAATGTTCCAAAATTGCATGAATATAAGGTTCTAGCAAACATTTTTTTTCTGGGAAACATTCGCATATGCTATTTCTCCTCAGCAGTAAGACGGGAGACACTCAAACTTTGGGAACAGAGTAAGTGGTCATGTAAAACGATCATAGACAGTCAACATAGATCTTAGTGGGGTAGTCCTGAGGGCCAACTGAAGGAAATAAGATAGCAATTCAGTGGCTGGTGATGCATTTTACGAAGGCGTAATAGAATGTTCTGATATTTTAGTTCACTTCAAATGAACTGAGATTTCTTCTGCGGTACCTACTGTTGTAGGGCTAGGTGATATAATATATATCGTCATCAACTTTATCGTCAACGTTGCTTTCTTGATGTGTAATTTACATTATCGAGTTCTACTTTGAAAAGATGAATACGTTTATTGATGAACGTGAAGTAGAAGAACTGATGAAATCCTGATTCGGCCAATCAGCGGGTAGGATTCAGCCACGTGACTCTGATGGCAGCCCAGCCGAGGAAATGCAACAATGTTTCAATTATGGAGGAGTGTCTCATCACAGTGGGTAATTTAATAGAAAGGCGCAAGTCCATGTCCCAGGCCTGGATATACATAGATTCGTGGTTGACAAGACTAACGTCCCTCGGAATAATATTGTTTCTGTCGGTCCTCTGTACATGGGTGGTGTACAGTGAGCCCCCCATTTACTGTTCAAAGTAACTGATGTCTGGCATGTGTTAATTATTTCCATTGGGCTTTGGAACAGCGCTTAGTGATCCTTGCAACAAATGACCAACTTATTGTCTGTCTGGACACTGAAACTGATGTTTGGGTGAGACTTACCAGGTAAGGAAAACCCGTGTTTATCAACCAACTTTTTCCATTTAAATATGTGACTGATTATTATTTACTATTTCATCACATTGATCTGTCCTTAAGAGGTGGGGGAAGCAACAGGAGTTACATAGTGAGTGTCCTACCTCCGGGCTGAATCGAAGTTGTTCTTCACAAAATCATTGAAAGGCCTCATGTGTTCTTCTTTTGTAAATAAGACATGGTTGGCAATGCTCTGCAAAATCTTAAGGAAAAAAACAGATTTACAATTATGACAACCATTGATGTAACCCTCGTAAGATCAAGTTTTTAGACAGAGTCTGCTTTACACAGTCATGTCCTTAATCAAGATTGTCTGATCTGATAAAAAATGAAATTACTGAAATTATACATTTGTTGATGCAAACTGAGCCCCCATCATACTGTACACTACTGGAGTTCTCCTTTTCGCAGCAACCACACTTGCATAATCCTATTTACAACACTCATCTATGAAGAAAGGTAGAGGAAGACCACTCCGCTAGCTTACCATAAAAGAAGTATGAAAACAACTCAAGCATCCTGTGCAATGCCTTTGTCAGCACCTGTCTTCCTAACAATACTACCTCAGATCCCTCACCTGAATTCGGCACTCAGAGGCATACAAATTAAGAAATCGCCTGTGACGTTTTTACAGAAGTATGTATTACGTACTGAGAGGCACTTGTTGACATAATTCCCTCTTGGAACTAATAGTTGATGGGTGTCGATGGGGTTTTTTGTGTAGCGGACTTCCAGTTGACTTCCTGTTTTTGGCAAGTGAAAAGTAAAGTATTTTGCAAAACACCTCCTGCATGACCTTTTATTCTTCACCACACTTCTTCTTTTCTTTTCGGCCTGTTCCCATCTCACCCTATCCAGTGAATGCTCTTCTCTTACCCCAACTAACTTCATGTCCTCTTTCACTCCATCCATAAATCTCCTGTTTGGTCTTCCTCTTGACCCCCTGCCTAGTGGTTCCATCCCCAGTATCCTTCGACCAATATATTCACTATCCCTCCTCTGAACATGTCATTCTTCACCACACTACAGTTTTTTAATGACCTCAGATGGCAATTATTGATCGAAATTTAATGCGTGTCAATGTTCAAAAAAAATCATCTTACTAACAGCCTCTCTGAAACTGGGACCTTCTGCATAAATGTGTTGAAGACTGATACCTTTTCAAAATTTTACATAGCTTAAATTCATTTTAATCTATTTTTTATTGCAATTCAATTAAAGGAAAATAATTACTTTTCTTATACAATACTGCATTTAAAAACAGGTGAATGCATTTTAAAAGGTTAAAGTCAGTCTTTAAACTTTCATGCCCTAGTTGCACTGGAATTAACACAGAGCAATGATCCGTCACTTAGGTAGTGAGATAACAATGATCATGAACACAATTTAAAAAAAAGAATGCAATGCTTTTCCAGACTACTCAAATTCTTATCTTATTAAAATCTTGTTGAATAAATGTTCTTACCTTAGACATGAGTTTGAGACCTCGTTCTATCCTAGGAAGAGGCTTCTTCTCCAAGATACCAGCCTCATATGGAGATACAATAGCTGGATTAACAAATCGCAGAAACATGGCGCTGCCCACTGCACCAATACTATTCTGCGGGAATCTCTGACTCACCACCTGTGTGAAGGAGGATGAAAGAAGCAGGGGCAGTTGAAAAGGGAAAAACAAAAGAGATGTCAAACAAAAATAAAGTAGAGTTGTGGGAAAGGGGGCCAGGAAGAGGCAAGAGGACAAAAGCATGAATTATGATGAAGGGAACAATGAAGCAGACATTTGAAAAATGATTATCCAGTATCACTATCTATACATGACCAGAGTCAGGTGAGCCATGACAACATAAATGCTGATATCGGGATAAGGAAAAGTGAATAATGACACTGAATTCATGCATGGCTCAAACCAGAGCAAGAGTGAATCTCATTACATATTAATCTAAAATCAGGACTGCAACAGAGAGCAAATGAGCGTGAACTCAACCACATTGAGAAAATGTGTCAAAGAATGAAAACCGATATATAAGCAGTGAATGATAGATGTACAAAATTTAGTAGATAATCTAAATGGGTGACTATAACATCTTGTTTGGAAGTCAGACAGGGTTGTACGAAACCCTGTGTCAAAATTTATTGTGGGTTACAATAATTGTGTTTTGTCCAAACTTCCAAAACAGGAGATGGTGTACAAGCAAAAAGAAATGTTTGCATTTATCTTTTATGCAATTTCTACGTGCAAGCTGTCCAAACCAACGTAGGGAGAAAAACTGTTTGGATTTATTAAGCTAAACTCTTTTCTTTCTTTTGTTTTTGGAGGCAAACAAAACTGAATAGTCCACATTTATAGTCAACGTAATAAGATTTATCAGAAACTTACAAAAAATAAGTTAAAAGCTACTGCATCTAGTTCGAGTAAAGTATGTAGCGAAGCAAAAATGAATTCGGGGCATTGTTTATGTTTCGAAACCACACAATATATGTTAAAATTTAGAATGTCAAAGTATTGCAGCAGAGAATTTCATTTTGGGGGGGGGGGCATTTTAATGTAATTGTATTGTATAAAAATATTGATACCACAACAATCAATGGCATTGAAAAAAAAATCTATTGAAAAACAATAGATGTGTTTAAAATATCTGCACTCATGGGGCCTGGTCGGGCTCAGCCCGAAAGGACAACGTGGGTCACCCTTCTCATGGGCTTAATTACCTGTAGGAGGGGCCATGGGGGGGTGCTGAGAGAGCTGTGGAGCGGTCTGATCCCCAGCTACATAAGTTGGCTTTAGGGATGTGAAATGTAAACGCTCTGGAAGGAAAAACGTCCAAGCTGTTGTGTGAGGCAAAAACGTTCCAACTCAAGTCTAAGGTGGCTCTATCGTGGTTGGTCGTGGCGACAATCCCTGAATCGTGGTCACCGGTGGCAAGGAATGCCCTCAAGATTTAGAAAGAGTCCTAACGGGCCTTTTTGGCCTGTGGAACTCAGCAAGGCCATAAAAAACACATTTCAGACGGCTTTGGTGATATACTGGACCATCAGCCGACGTCTCAGAACGGGGAAGCAGTGCACCTTTAAAACTGTGTATAGTTGAAATTGGGTACTGCTGACTTCGACTTGGGACGTTGTGAATCGGTGGAAAGAATACCTCAAAACCCTCAATGCCACTGACACGCCTTCTATTGAGGAAGCAGAGCCAGGAGAATCTGAATGGTGCGCTCCTCTCTGGGGTTGAAGCCACCGAGGTGGTTAAAAATCTCCTTGGTGGCAAGGCCCCGAGGATGGATGAGATCCACCCGGAGTTCCTTTATGCACTGAATGTTGCGGGGTCTTGTTCACAAGTGTGGGCCTGATGGAGCGGGAGATGGACAGGTGGATCGGAGCAGCATCTGCTGTGATGCAGACCCTGTACCAGTCTATTGTGGTGAAGAAGGTGCTGAGCCAAAATGCAAAACTCTCGATTTACCCGTCGTTCTACTTTCCTGCCCTCACCTATGGTCACAAGCTGCGGGTTGTGACCAAAATGAGATTTCAGATACAGCCGAAATGAATTTCACCCGCAGGGTGTCCGGGCTTTCCTTTAGCGGTTGGATGAGAAGGTCATTAAGGGGGGCACTCTGAATCGAGACGCTGCTCTTTTGCGTTGAAAGGGAGCAGATAAGGTGGTTTGGGTATCTGATTAGGATGCTTCCTAGATGCCTGCCAGGTGAGGTCCCACCGGCAGAACGTCCCAAGACACGAAGAGACTATGTCTACCGGCTGACCTGGGAACGCCTTGGAATTCCTGCGGAAGAGCTGGAAGAAGTGGGAGGTAAGTATAGGCTTTACTGCTTAAGCTGCTGCCTCAGCGATCTGACCCCGGATAAGCGGTAGATTGTGGATGGATGGGTAGGTGGCCCGCCTCTGGTGATTACGCAAAGTGCTACAAAAATGGCCATGGTTATGTCATTATTTTGAACTTTCTTGGCTTTGACTATTTTTTCAGATGCCATTGATATTTGCATTAATATTCATAAACACCGCGTGACAGAATGAAGGCAAAATAATTTTCAGTGGCGTGTTGCTCTAATTTGTTTTTTGACCTAATTTCTTTTACACCATAGATGTGTATAATCTCCCACTACAGCACATAGCAAAAACATTCTCACATTCTCTAGTTTCTCCCCAGTCCATTTTGTATGCTCATTGAGCTGCATTCTTGTAACCTCCTTCTGCTTAGTGTGGACACACAGGTGCTGCCACACATCTTGGCTAATCTTCCAAAGAATCTAACAAATCCCCCGTCGTCTACTTAAAAAAATCCCTCTATAATGGTACGATCAAACCGAACACTAATTTAACTATTCTCACAATGTGATTACATATAATGTATAATATAATGCTGTACAATACAGGCAGCTTCTAAAACCGGAACCGAGACAAAAAGGAGTAGGCTTGGAGAATGGTGAGCAAAGAGGTTTGTGTATTTTTATTTCTGAAGGCTGATACTGAAAAACACAGCATTAAAAAGATCTGAATAAGCATGGAGGAGGTAATGTGATGGTCTGGGGTTGCTTTGGTGCTGGTAAGGTGGGAGATTTGTACAGGGTAAAAGGGATTCTGAATAAGGAAGGCTATCACTCCATTTTGCAACGCCATGCCATACCCAGTGGACAGCGCTTGATTGGAGCCAATTTCATCCTACAACAGGACAATGACCCCAAACACACCTCCAAATTGTGTGAGAACTATTTAGATCAGAAGCAGGCAGCTGGTATTCTATCGGTAATGGAGTAGCCAGCGCAGTCACCAGATCTGAACCCCATTGAGCTGTTGTGGGAGCAGCTTGACCGTATGGTACGCAAGAAGTGCCCATCCAACCAATCCAATTTGTGGGAGTTGCTTCTGGAAGCGTGGGGTGCAATTTCTCCAGATTACCTCAACAAATTAACAGCTAGAATGCCAAAGGTCTGCAATGCCGTAATTGCTGCAAATGGAGGATTCTTTGACGAAAGAAAAGTTTGATGTAAAAAAAATCTTATTTCAAATACAAATCATTATTTCTAACCTTGTCAATGTCTTGACTCTATTTTCTATTCATTTCACAACGTTTGGTGGTGAATAAGTGTGACTTTTCATGGAAAACACAAAATTGTTTGGGTGACCCCAAACTTTTGAAAGGTAGTGTATATATATATGTATTTATATATATATATATATATATATATATATATATGTATATATATATATATATATATATATATATATATATATATATAATTGAAAATTTATTCTTTAACAATATGACAATATCATGACAATAGCATAACATTAGCTTACATGTAACATCATGTTACTTTCTAAACGAGACGAGATATGGGCAAACTACGACCCGCGGGCCACATCCAGCCCACGGGGCCGTTTAATCCGGCCCGCCAAACCTGAATAAATTGTATTATTAAACTTTTTTTTTTTGTCATTTTCCCTGCAATGACTGTGTTTTTCCCCAGTAGATGGGGAAGCGCCCACCCGCGCATTTACTCCCGGAAGCCGTGTCAGAAAGCTCGGCGCACACTCACAAGTGCGTGTACGTACTCAGTAGTACGGACCCGGCGCACTCCGTGGTCTATTTCTATGAGTGCCGAATTTCGAGTGTGGGCTGTGACGTCAGCATTCTCGTAATTCGCGCGCCGAGCTTTCAGATACAATTTTACGCAAAAGCCACCCACAAACCTTCCCTTGGAATCCTTCCATTAAAATGAGTGGCCCGAGGGAAAGAAAGGTGGACACTGAGTACAGAGTGTTAAAAAAAAGAGTGACAATTTGGCTCGACCTACATGTGTGAGCAGACGTTCAGCCACATGAACGTCAACTAAGCCCGTCACAGATCTATGTTAACTGACCGACACCTCGGCTCTATCTTAAGAATTACCACAACAAATTTTACTCCAGACTATGATGCACTAGCAAAAAAGGGAGACCAACAATACTATTCCCACTGAAAATGAAAGGGAGTTTCTCTAGTTTGTTGTAAAAAAAATGCATTTTGAAAATAATTTGTACAAATAGCATGGATTGAAACTAATGACCATTCTCATTTTCAAACAATGCAGGATGCTTAAGGACATTGATGCACCGCCTGTTTGCGACTAATCTTAACTTTTAAAGTTCTTAAGGCCGACTTTAATGAGGTGTTCCCCGTTTCCTCACCTCTGTCACCATGTGTCTGTGAGTTAAATCTGACCTGCAGGCGCTGAAGTGATGGAAACTTTTATTTATAATAACAGTGTCGTGTTTAATGAGAATTACTGATAGTAGTTTTTTGGTGAAATTGTTTTTAATGCTGTTAATAAATGTATTTGTTTTCAAAAAGCTTTATTTGAATATCCATGCTTTACTACCTACTAAAGGCCAAAACCTTTTATGTAATGACCTTTACATGTCATTTATATTACTTCACACGTTCGGCCCCCCGGTCAAAATTTAGAACCCATTCGGCCCGCCAGTCAAAAAGCTTGCCCACCCCTGTACTAAACCCACATGCTTGTAAAAGTAAAAAAGTACCTTTGTGTTTTTTTGTTTTGATGTGCTCCTTAATGTTCCTAATGCCGCGACCTCCATAGCTGATCATATCTTGACAGAAAATACACAAAACCTTCCTCGGGACATCTACTTTACGGATATGTTCCGTCAGGCACATGGTTACGAACTGTGTTCCGAGCTGTACAATGACGCTTCTCTCGAGCCATGCCCATCTGAAGCAGTTCTTGATCCCGTTCAGCTTGTCTATTTCCCTGGCATGATCCTCATGCTGGCGAAAACCTTTGCTGAGTAGGCCCCAGATCTATCCAACTAAATAACTCGTCTCCAAGTGATGAAAACCCAATCGCAAATTCACATCGCGGCGGTGTAAAAACACTAGTTCTCCGCATAAGTTAACAAGTGGAAAAGATGTGACGAAAGTAGCACCAAAATGCTGCCGAAAATAAGGTGGATGTTGTCGCATTACTGCTGCCAGAGAGTTAGGTTTACAGAGGCAAGTCGATTTCCCTACTCACAGCTTAACTAATTTTGCCTTGAGATGTGCCAAAAGATGTCGTCGCGGCGGGCTGGCGAATGCTCGCGAGTCGCCGAGGCTAACGTTGCCGGCCTCTTCCATACCCCCAATATATATATAAAAAAATATTCTACGGATTTACACGATTCACGAAAATGATACTTTCGACGGAAAAAAACATGGAAATCCGCAGATCGACGGAAAATTCTCATCCCTGCTTAATATTAAATGCCCATTGGCTATTACTGAGGAAATCTGGGATGTTAAAAAAATCCCTATTTCCCTATCTGCCAGAAAGTGGCTGAATCCTTTGTCAAAGGCATGCTGGCCTTATAGTACCTCAGCATTGTTTTGCACTCTGAATGGTCAACACAAACAGTGAAGTTGGTTTGTTGAGAAGCTTTTGTTACTTCATATGGAGATCCTAGCCTGAAATGCGCACTTAGCGCACTTAGAACAGTGTTTTTAGCAAGAAAAAAAACAGAGGTTTAGTAACAGTGGCAATGTAAGATGGTTGTCCTCTGACTTTAGCTGCAAGGGGGCTATTGTTAGTCCATTGTATACATCCGTAAATGTCCGTGGCTGCCGACAACAGTCATAATGTCGTTGTCAGGGTTTGTGTCCTGATTTTTCCGAATGTATTTTCTATTGTTATCGATTCAAACCGTAAGGGCGGACATTTTGTTTCATTCATCTGTATGGCCCCGTTGATGTGATGAAATGATTTGGAGTGACACGGATAGTTTGAGAGACTTGTTATTTATGTTATTTGAATAATTGTTAATATGTTACGTCAGGCACGCTCTCAGTTCCTCCTTTGTGTTTATGTAACCTTAGCATACCGCGTCGTTTAGCCTGTTGTTGCCTATTCATGTCTGTTCTTGGTGTTGAATTTTGTTAAAGTTCCCCCAAAATTACGACTTGTACTCCGGTGCAACTTATCCTTGATGGTCCAGTGGTTAGGATGCGGAGCTTTTACAACCCGCGGCCTGGATTCGATTCCCGGTCAGGGAACCATATGCAGCCGGGGGCACATGTCAGTGTCTCCCCTATGTTGGTCCTAAGCCCGGGTAAATGCAGAGGGTCGCGACAGGAAGGGCATCCAGCGTAAAAACTGTGCCAAACACTTCTCATTCGAATCATCTGGACAAAAACGGATGTTTTGCTTTGGCGACATATAAGCCGAAAGGAGTCACCACCACCACCACTCCGGTGCGACTTATACATGTTTTTTCTTCTTTATTATGCATTTTATGGCTGGTGCGACTTGTACTCCGGAGCGACTTATAGTCCAGAAAATACGGTACATGATAAAATAAAATTGCCTGTTTCCCAAGTCAAATTTTTGAATCCAATCATAAAATAAAAAATTGATTGAAAAAAATGATACGGATTATACAAAATTTGCTTTTGTTAAGCCAAAGCATGAATAATGTGGAGGGACCACCAAGTTCAAAGAGGACTGGTCCATGCAAGATATGACACTGAATGACATTGGCGCGTCCATAATTGGTCACAGCAGAAAACACACCTGATTGTGAGATACCTCGTAAGACAGGAGTGTCCAAACTTTTTGCAAGGAGGGCCAGATTTGATAAAGTGAAGGGCCAATAGTTTTTTCGGACATTTCTTAACTACAAAAATTTCATGCAAATGCACACTGTTATAAAACAAATTTCACTGTCCCAACTGTCTATTTTTTAAATGACCAAATAACCAAATACAAGACACTAAGGCAGATGTGAATAACTCTAAAAACACAAATTCTGCCTTTCATTCATATCTGAATAGTCAGATAACATTGAACAAACTGTATGGAATACCTTGACTTTACATGACTTTAAAATTATTTTAGCCTCATGAACATTTTAAACAGGAGTTATAAGTAATGCAAAGTTGTCTGTTATTATTAAAACTTAAAAGAAGTGAATTTTGCTCTTGTCATTTACAATATCTTTCAGAAAGTAATAGTTTGTGTCACGTCTACAGGTTCATAACATCAACAGTATTAACATGGCCACTTCATTGCTTGCTTTAGTAATATTTACTTTTGACTCACAGCCCCGCGTGAAGAATCGTTGTAATGATGCCAGTTAAGGTTGGAGCTGCTTCACTTTATCAGCTCGGTCACTCCCTGTTAGCTTATCGTATGTGTTAGCATGTTTAGTCTAATATATTAGACTCTAGAGTCTCTTTAGGTTGAAATCCTTAAACAAGACAACTGTCTCTTTACAAATTAGACAAACACCTTGCCTTGATTGAAAATATTCCACAGGCTCATACAACGATAGATAAACTATATTTCAAATAACTATAATATAAGCCAATAATATTATCAAACCATCCGTGCACTTTAAATCCATTAAATCCATCGATCAAATTCCTCGTCCTTTGTCAACATTGCCGCGCATGCGCCCTGACGTCAGCCTCGTCTTAATTCCACAGATTTAGTATATAACTATATTGTAGCGTTAACAAAGTACAAGGATAGACGTGGGTTTGGTAAACGGCTCTTTATTAAACAAAACAAACTTCCAAGCGTGTGGCGGCGTGGACTTCCAGACACAAGAGCTCCATGGCATCGGACCGGGCGTGCATAATGGCCATGTCCGAGCCCCATGCACCGTTCGCGAACAGTCACTCGGCCGAGTGCCGGCCCCGACTCAGGAGAGTAGGACCGGGCGTGCGTAAAAGCCATACTAGTTTTTCAAACCTTTTATGTCACTCCAAATCCTTAATTCCTTCATATTCTTTGTCCTCCGTGTCACTTAGAAATGATCACCGCTAATGATGCTGGTAGTCCTTACGTGGGTACGTTTGTCCTTTATGTAAACAACCGCCGCGCCGCGCCGTGCCACTGACGTCACTTGAAATAGTAAACCCTTGGTACATCACGGTTCTCCAAACTTTCTTTCTGCTGCTCGATTACTGTTTTCAGCTGCATATTTTACAACTTGAAGTTTGTGACCTGCAAAATATGAATTTCTTTTTGGTGCCATTTTTCTTAAGCCCACCCAGTTGATGAGTCGCGGCCAATGGTGAAATTTAGAGCGCCCTCATCCAGTTTCGTGTGAAAATATAATTTTTTTCAGATGTAGTTTTTTGTTTGGTTTATTTGGTTGTTTTATCAAAGTCAAAGACTGCTTTATTGTCGATTTTTTTTCATATACCAAGACACACAAAGAGATTGAAATTACGTTCCCACTATCCCTCGGTAAGATAGTACACATATGCATACAAGCAACACAAAAAAACCCAAGAAGGCACAAATAATGAATAAATAAGAGTGTTGAATAAATTGATAAATAAACAAATAATAACAAATAATAATAATAAATATAAGAGGAGCAAAAATGGAGCAAGTGTACATACAGCAGACAGTGGACTTGGATATGGTGCTTTAAAGTGTTAATTGCTTTATTTGATGTTTTCTCTATTTTTTATGTTTTGAATATGTTCAAGATAAAGATATAAAAGCATGTGAAGTGATCAGCTATACTAAAAATAACATGGGAAGTGGTCAACTATACTTGTAAGTGATGTCTTAATGATCAAGTAAAAATTTGTGTAATGATCAAGTAAAAATTTGTGAAAAAAAAACATATAAGTCGCTCCTGAGTATAAGTCGCCCCCCCACCCAAACTATGGAAAAAAACGCGATTTATAGTCCGGAAATTACGGTAGTTAGGAAAGTCAACTGAGACAGGTGCATCATGCAGATGTGTAAAATCCATATCTGGAGAAATATGAAAGCAGAGGAAATGTTCTGAAACAAATGCCTCTTGTGTAAGAGCAAACAGCAAGTCTTGAGAGGAAGAGAATAATGAAAGCCACTGCTTCCTGGAGACTGTTAATTCAAAATGCATAAAATGGCAACAGTGTTAGTCCAGTGATAGTAGTAAAGTTGTACAATAGAGATGCTATATGATACTTGATTATTGCTGAACCCGTTTATGTATATTTAGATTTGACATTCCATGTGACATTCTCCCAATCCTCTTCTGGATCATTCAAATGCTCTCTAGCAAACTTCAGACGGGCCTGGACATGTACTGGCTTAAGCAGGGGGACACGTCTGGCACCCCAGGATTTGAGTCCCTGGCAGCGTAGTGATGGTAGTCTTTGTTACTTTGGTCCCAGCTCTCTGCAGGTCATTCACTAGGTTCCTCCGTGTTTTGGGGGGATTTTTGTTCACCGTTCTTGTGATCATTTTGACCCCGCGGGGTGAGATCTTACGTGGAGCCCCAGATTGGGGCCATTATTGACCAAATACTTACTTTCCACCATAATTTGCAAATAAGTTCTTTAAAAATCAGACAATGTGATTTTTTTAATTTTTTTTTTTCTCTCATAGTTGAAGTGTACCTATGATGAAGATTACAGCCATCTCTCATCTTGTAAGTGGGAGAACTTGCACAATTGGTGGCTGGCTGTATACTTTTTTTGCCCCACTGTATATATATGATGCTTAGGATTGTTGAGCCTTGACAAAGGATTGTGTTCATCTTTATGCCACTCTAATTTGACTTGAATTGACCAAGTTCTAAGATGTTACTGAGATATATGTGCAGATAAGGTAGGTGATGTGTTGATTAAGTTAACTTGGCTTTAGTCTACTAACCCTTGCCAGAGTTTTTATAGTTTAAAAAGTTAAGCAAAAGAACCAAATGCATCTTAAAAATTTTTACCTTTGGAGCCTGTATCAGAGCATAGTTGGAGCAACTCGGGTAAAACTAAATTTGGCACATTTAAAAAAGTATACATTACCGTAAAAAGCAAGAGCAGGCTTGTGGTTCTCTGTATTAAAGTATGAAAAAGCTTAAATGTGATAAGCACAGGTGGTTTTAGATTGACGATGGCAAATTGAGCTGAAACTATACAATAAATCGATGCATCCCTATTGTACAGAAGTTGAAAATGCAAAAAAGAATAAAACATTTCTGGATTAAATTAAAATCATTTTAAACAAATGAAGACAATAAACCAAGTGAGGAAAATGCAAAAAAAGCCTTTTTTTGCTTCAAGGGGAAAGTATCTAGGGGAAAGTATCTGAGGGAAAATAGAGTCTCCAAACTTACTGATTTTTTGTTTTCCTTTTTTTCTTTTACAGTTGCCTTATTCAGTAGAGAGTGGCAAGTAGCCTACAGAACAGAGACGAGTACAATCATGGTCACAGCACCAGCTACACATACGCACAAAGCCCTACCAATTAAGGTACACAGACAAAAGCTGAAGGCTGTAAAGTTCAAGTCAATCATAAGATAGGATGTCATAAGATAGGATGCATCATTGAGCTGTTTGTTAATTGGCAGGGAAGCATGCCATGCATACACAGTTGTTGCTGGAATTCGATGCACTCTTTCTGTGTAGCTTATAAGCTGCAAAAGGAAACTCAAAATGAAGAATGGGAAACCAAATGTTATAAAAAGTATAAGCAGTGAACAAGGACAGGACCCACTGTTTGGGTGTTTAGGGATATATTTCAACACCTGGACAACAGCACCAATATGAAGTTCAGCATTAAGAGTAGTAGGGGCAGCAGCAGCAGCAGTGTGAAGCTGCCCAGGGTTTGAGGAAAGTAAAATGGTTATCATGGCTAAATAAAAAAAGGTTTTCGCTCAGCATATATCTATTGCATCAGCTTATAATATTTTCCAAATTTGTGCGTGTGTGAGTGGGTCACATGTGGGTGAATTGCCTAAAATAATAGAATTAATGTAAAAAGTCTTTCAATTTTAGGTGCACATTTACCCAGTGTTTACATTTAGGAATGGAAACAACTTTCTTCTCCATTGTGAAACAGTTGTCGCAAATGTGCTAATAGCTTTAGATGTGATCAAAGCCTTAAATGTATTAGGATTTTACAGATCACACATCTCAGATAAAAAAAAGAAAATACAGAGAAACTTTGCTTCATTAGGAAATGTTCCATGGGAGGATACTATATATCTGCAGTGAAGCCATCTATGAAGCATTGGCTTTTTAAAGATGACCTCATTTAAATCGCTTTTGGCATCATAAAAACCCATAGTGACCCTGAATTGGTCACTATCCAAATCGCATGATTTTCTAATGGTTGGATTTATACTGCAGTTCTGAGGGCCCAATTTCTTTTGATGGTAATATCAATGTTTCTCAATAAAATTGTATATATTGAATTCCTGCACCCAAGAGCAAGGGTTCTCAAACTAGGGTCTCCTGGTACCCAGACATCTGCAAATTTTACCTTGGGAGCACACAAAATAATTTGCAATAAAATATGTTGTACTGTAATCCCTCATTTATCACGGATAATTGGCTCCAAAAACCACCAGCAATAAGTGAAATCCGCGAAGTACGATCACCAACAAGAAGTACTGGGCAGGCTAACGAGTTAGCGGAAAGATGCTAGTTCGCGATCGTGCTAACACGCGAAAATGGACTTCTAAAGGAATGTAAACGAACATTTGGAGCAATACTACGTTGTCCTAAAGGTTAGACACATGTTTCCTCAATTTAGAAGTTTTATTTTGACTTTTAAATGTTTTTTTTAATTTGGAAAAAAAATCCGCGATGTAGTGAAGCCGCGATAAACGAAACGCAAAGTAGCGAGTTTTAATATTGTATTTATTACTTGACAATTATTATTTATTATTGTTGTTGGAATTCATTTCATACTCAATGCTTTATTTATGCTATGTGATTTATTTATTACTCTCCTCTTTGTTTTTCGGCGTATAATGGCTTGTAAATTTGAATGGGCTGTTCAAATACTAAATATGTCAAATATTGTCGCATGTGCTAAACAGAGAAAAGCTCCTTCACTGTTGCTACAGGCCTCTTTGCAGCAACTGACCAGTTTTGTTAAATTTTGTAGGGACATTCAGTTCTTGGTATTGTCACTGTTGTGTCTTTATTTTTCCATCTTGATGATAACTGCCCTCACTGTGTTCCGTGACGTATTCAATGCCTTGGAAATTGCTTTGTTTTCCTGACCGACACCTTGGAACAATGATATATCTCTGATGCTACGGAAGCTCTCAGTCGACCGCAGTTTGTGCTGTAAGACGTGCTACAAAGATGACAGCAAAAACCTATCATAACAGCTTAACCTTATCTGGGGTTAATCAATCAGTACTGTTTCTAAATGGTCGCAAGTGTGCGTTGACTTCTACTTGAGCTCTGCTTGACTTTTACGATGAGTTTGACTGTGATTGGTCAATTCTGAACACAGCCATGTCCACAGTTGTAAGAGGGTGAGCACACTTGTGCAATAATTATTTTACTTGCGTCTTTAAAATATTTCTCATTTTTTCCCCAATTCATTTGCAGAGGTGACGATGTTGGAAAAGTTTTGAAATACAGTGAAAGCCCGGAAGTCAACCACCTCGGTAGTCAACATATTCGTGTTTTAACGCAAAATGACGGGAAATATTTGCCTCTGTTCTCGGGCATAGCTTCGGAAACCGGCGTTAGTTAGCGTTGTTGTTTCGCGGGTTTTAAACAATTGCAGTTATGCGCGCCGCGCTTCCAAAAAGCGCGAGACCACGAGATAACGGGGGTTAAGCCAAGAGTTGAGTTCATGCGATAATCGAAAGCTACTGTACGTATTTGAAACAATAGTTGGAAAGCTGCATCGGAAACAGAGAGAGAGAGAGAGAGAGAGAGAGAGCGATCGAGAGAGCGAGAGAGAGAATGAGAGAGAGAGAGAGAGAGAGAGAGAGAGAGACTTCAGAGCCTGTTATGTACAAAATACTCAATTTCTTTTGAAAATGATAGTTGTTCGGAGTATTGAAAGCTGAATTCCCTGGCCCAAAAGAAGTTTGAGAACCCCTGTCCTTTCAGTTATGTCCCTCTGTTGGAAAAGATGAGAAAGTTGGCTGCATTGTATTATTCAAAATCAGAAGCTACAATTAAATATATTCACAATTTCTCAAATAAATGTTATTTCACTGATGTTTAATTCTTGTGACAGACTATTGTGATGGCAAAAATCCAGACAATAAAGCCATTTATAATGTGGAGATACTTTACTTGTGTATCTTTCAGCAGATAAATTCCATTATAAAAATGTCGGAAATATAAAGTGGATACCGTTTCAAAATACTGTGGGATAAAACCACAATGATGAAAAGGCGCAATAGATTTGAAAGTATGAACTGGGTGCAATATAGAAAGCAGTGAATTCAGCAGCATCAGAAACTGGAGAGAATGGAGAGGCAAGCTCTTGAGATGTATAAACGACAAATGGGTAAGAGCAAGGTTAGAAGCTATGGGTCATGATGGAGTTGAGGTTGGGGGGGTCTACCTGGTAGAGACAGTGGCACACGCTGCGAAGCTGAGGTGGGAACTCGCTGGATGAGCCGATGATGGCATGGAAGAAGCATTCAGTAATCTGCAACAGGTTTCTCTGATTATCTTCCAAGTTCTCACCTTGTTCCAGTCTGATGAGTAAGGGGAAGAATCGCATCAAAATTAACTCAACATTCTCTTCTAAAGACAGGTGGAAATGTAATGTTTTTTAAGTAAAAAATTTCAACGAAAGCTCAAAGAATACTTTGAGGAACAGCATTTTGTAAACTAATTGTACACTATGAAATAGTATTTCCTGCTTCTTGATTTCTGAAAAAATGATCTAATAAAACCATGTTGCCACACTGTTTTGTATCACGACAATTTTAACATCTCACAAAGAAATTCAAACACAAATCCAAGCACAAGTACATACAAGTGCTTACATTCGAATACTAACTGATATTTAGACTGCATCTACATAAAGATATTTTTCTGCAGAAAAGTCTAGAGGCCTGGCATGCTTGTAAATGCGCTTGAAAATGTATTTATGCAATTTCATGTGGATGAGTATTTTTTTTAACAAAAATAAGGGGGCAGAAAAGGTGAAAATATTTGATTTTGAAAAACCCAGCTACATGTAGACAAGGCCTTAATAACATCAATCTCGAGTCTTGCAATTGTTGTGAAAAGATTTTTCATCTTAATCAAATATTGTTCAAAAATACAAACAACAAACTTATCTAGATTCACTCATCTCCAACACCTTTTGATGAGTAAAAATTGGCATGATTAGCTTTTGAACATTCAACAGTTTTTCAAAAAGTTACAATCAATTTCCCTTAAATATTATAACAAAGCGTTTTAGTACTGCAGTGGTGACAATGAACCCATACATCACCACACCATCGCTTGCTTTGCTTTGGACTATTTGAGAAATGAGTAGGGCAGGGTGTTTTTTTTTTTTTTTTAATGAAGTGTTATGTAGTGTCTAGAATTGCCACAGTTAAGGAGGTGATAAAGGGAAGAATTGATTTCATTGTGGTCTGCCATTGGACCTTTCTCTGTACAGGGCAGTTTCGGTTACCTAAATCTGGTTCACACGGTGTTAGAGATGCACCGATCCGGCTTTTTCAGTTTCGATACCGATACCGTGGCTTTGCGTATCGGTCGATACCCGATACCGATCCGATATTATGGTTGATTTAACAAGCTACATACCTCTACATGTGGAAAAATAAAATATAGCATCGGGACAAGAGAATAAACAAGTGACTTGGTCAAATACAATAATCAAGCAATGTAAACATGTGTTCGCACACTTTCTCATACATTTCTGACAGTGCGGTCTCAGAAAAATACTTGCGCGATGGCAAATTGTACCGTGGCTCCAGGTGCTCAAGTAAACGTTGGAAGCCCTCGTTTTCAACAACACTCATCGGTTGTCCATCCAAAACCATGAATTCCAGCACTTTCTCAGTAACTCTCATAGCATTTGCGCTATTGCCTGGAAATTTCTCCCGTCTTTGCAGTGAATCTGCTAACGTTAACTGCCGTGTAGGTCCACCTCCTGCTCCCTTAGATCTGCTCAACTGCTGGAACTCCTGGTGCTCCGTTGCATGGTGTTTGTGGAGATGCTTAATTAAATTGGTAGTACTATAACTGGCAGTACTACCACCACCCCTGGCAACATTAGCTTTGCAGACATTACAAACTGCCGTCGAACTAGTTGGCGTGTTCAGTTTAAAGTACCTCCACACAGCTGACTCTTTCGTTCGCTCCATGTTTGCGTTTGTTTAGAAAACTCTCGTGGCATGCGGCACACTTGCTGCTGACGTATGACGTAGCTCATGTCCCAATAGATTAAGGAAAGGATCGGCTCACGGATCGACTGCATTTTCCAATACCCGATCCATCTATTTTGTTGATATCGCGGCCGATATCCGATCCAGATATCGGATCGGTGCATCTCTACACGGTGTTCACAAGATTTTAAAATTGTTAGCTGACTTCCGAATTATGAGAAACCCCATACATGACGAGAAAGAAAAAAAACAATCGTGTGTGGTGTGCACACGGGAAGAGCAACACATCAGACACAAACCGATTTCATTTGGGAATACAGTCATCCCTCATTTATCGCAGATAATTGGTTCCAAGACCACCCGCGATATGTGAAAATCTGCGTAGTGTCACCCTCTCATTTTTAACATACATGCATTTATTGTGTATCAATAAGTTTATATTAAACCATATAAGTACATTATGTTATCATTAGAACATCAAATAATAGTTTCAAACATGTAAATACTACCGTTTTGGCCCGAATATAAGACGATGTTTTTTGCATTGAAATAAGACAGAAAAATTGGGGGTTTTACATTCAGGGTCTAGACATTATAACCATTCACAACACTAGATATCTTTAAAGTGAAGTTACGTCACCGCGCCTTAAGTCTCGTGTGAGTTACCTCAGTTTATCGGGATTGTTGGAGCTTGTGCGCAGCGGTAAGTTAAAGGTTGCAGGTATCGACTGAGTATGTTGCTGTGATCGTGTGCGTTTTTGACACAAAGTGAGTGTATACATTTCATTGTTACTACTGTCCACTGTTGTGCCGTTTGTCCGATCACGGTTTGCTTCGTGTGCGCGCCGTTTGCTTGACAGCTCCGGCGCGCTCCTTTAAGTTTACCTCGCATGTACGAGTAGCCGTGAGGCAGCGGCACGGCGACTAACGGTCGCCAGCAAATGTATTTTGTTGTCTCGATGACTTATGTTTAGTGTGTTGCCGAGAGTATTTCATTTGTGGTTATTTAGTATAGCGGAACCGTTACACGCAGTTAGTTATGTAATGTGTGCCGTCTAAGAGTGTTGTGATGTCAGAGGTTGCGCGTTGACTTAGGTATTGTATTTCTGTCTGTGGCAGAAGCACACACACCCCACAAACCACACACACCTTCACACGCTTCACACAATATACAGTAAAAGCTACAAAACAAACTTGACAAATAACTCATTTTCAAATCAGACGAGTAAAAACTGGTCAAATATTTTAAAAAAAGATATTAAAAGTGAAGACAATTTGGAATTCTAGTAATGACACACGAATTTGATGCACGATTTGCCTTCACGGGCCACACAAAATGATGTGGCAGGCCGTATCTGGCCCACGGGCCTTGGAGTTTGAAACCCTAACTCTAGTATGAACCCATGTTTAAAACCCTAGCCCTATCTTTAAACCCTACTTTGAAACCGTAACCCTAGCTTAAAACCCTATTTTGAAACCCTAACCCTGGTATGAAACCCTACTTGGAAGCCCTAACCCTAGCTTTAAACCCTACTTTGAAACCCTAACTCTAGTACAAAACCCTTTGAAACCCTAACCCTAGTTTGAAACGCTAACCATAGCTTTAAACCCATGTTTGAAACCCTAACCCTAGCTTTAAACCCTACTTTGAAACCCTAACTCTAGTATGAAACCTTACTTTGAAACCATAACCCTATCTTTAAACCCTACTTTGAAACTGTAACTCTAGTATGAAACCCTATTTTAAACCCTAACTCTAGTTTGAGACCATAGTTTGAAACTCTAACCCTAGCTTTAAACCATGTTTGAAACCCTAACCCTAGCTTTAAACCCTACTTTGAAACCCTAACTCTAGTATGAAACCCTACTTTGAAACCTTAACTCTAGTATGAAACCCTACTTTGAACCCCTAACCCTAGCTTTAAACCCTACTTACAAACCCTAACTCTAGTATAAAACTCTACTTTGAAACCCTAACCCCAGCTTTAAACCCTACTTTGAAAGCCTAACTCTGGTATGAAACCCTACTTTGAAACCCTAACACTAGCTTTAAACCCTAGTTTGAAACCCTAACTCTAGTATGAAACTCTACTTTGAAGCCCTAATCCTATCTTTAAACCCTACTTTGAAACCCTAACTCTAGCATGAAACCCTACTTTGAAACCCTGACCCTAGTTTGAAACCCTAACCTTAGCTTTAAACCCATGTTTGATACCCTAACCCTAGCTTTAAACCCTACTTTGAAACTAACTCGAGTATGAAACCCTACTTTGAAACCCTAACCCTAGATTTAAACCAGGGGTGTCAAACTTTTTTTTCGCAGGCCGCATTGTAGTCATAGCTTCTTTCGGAGGGTCATTATGACTGTCAACCCAAAAAAATGTTTGAGCACCTCATATTATATACAGTAAAAGCTACAAATTTGATGCAGAATTTGTCTTCGCGGGCCACATATAATGATGTGGCGGGCTGTATCTGGCCCCCGGGCCTTGAGTTTGACACCTGTGCCCTATACAGTCCTCAGGCTCCCCAACAATAGCGGTAGCAGTTTACATTATTTTATTGCAATGTTTTTCCTTATTCAGATTTGTTTCAAGAATACAGTTAGACTTCACTTTGATGGTTAATGCAGTTATTGCAATTTTGTTGTTTTATCACAGTAGATTGGTTTATTTACATTTTGAAAACTAGAAGCCATTCATTTACAAATGCGATTGCACTTTAGTTTACATATTTAAATGTTCAGATATTAAGACGTGATGGACAAGATATGCTTTTTCTCTCGAATATATTGTTATAATCATTTGTTTCAGATGTACTGCAACTATTTTCTGTATAAAAATCAAATTTGGTGTTCAAAAAGTATTTTTTCAAACTTGAGTCAAAAAGTATTTTTTCAAACTTGAGTCTTGGAAAAGAGGGTGTCGTCTTATAATCGGGGTCGTCTTATATTCGGGCCAATACGGTATATTAATATTTAGTATGAATGACAGAAAATTTATAAATAATATAAATATAAATATGATACGTGTGTGTGTGTGTATGTATATGTGTGTTAAAACATAAGTAGTTGTAGCTAAAGTATACATACTGTAAAAATGTTTTTAGAACTCTTATTATTATAACAACTTTTTTAGAACTCTTATTATGAACAAGTACAATACTGTAAATATGTTTTTAGAACTCTTACTATTATTACAACTTTTTTTTATAAAAAGGTACAAGCGTACGTGCTGCAATTGTGTGGAAATTCCCTGCCTTCTGGTGGAGTGTAGGCAAGTTTTGGGCCATAATATAGTTTATTTTTAATTTGTGAATTTTTGATTTTTTTTTTTTTTTTTTTTTTTTACTTTGGGAAATAATCCGCGATGTACTGAAGCCGCGATGTAGCGAGGGACCTCGTTTATCGCGGATAATTGGTTCCAAAAACCACCCGCGATAAGTGAAATCCGCGAAGTACGATCACCCTCTCATCTGTATATATTTTTTTATCTGTACATTTTTTGTGTCAATAAATGTATATGAAACAATTTAAGTGCATATTTTATTATTAGAACATTAAATAATGGTTTTAAACATGTTAATACAGTAAGAGTATAAATAACATACAGAAAAGTTTGTATAAATATTGAAAATATAAATATTATACGTGTGTGTGTGTGTGTGTCTGTGTGTGTGTGTGTGTGTGTGTGTGTGTGTGTGTGTATGTGTGTGTAACATGTTAGCAAAAAGTACTGGGCAGGCTAACAAGTTAGCGGAAAAATGCTAATTCGCGATGATGCTAATTCGCGATGGTGCTAACACGCGAAAACGGACTTCTAAAGTAATGTAAACGAACATTTGGAGCAATACTAGATTGTCCTAAAGGTTAGACACGTGATTGTTCATTTCTCTTGTTAGGAGACCTATTTACATCGTCAATGACACTAAATCCGCGATGTAATGAAGCCGCGAACCGCGATGCAGCGAGGGATTACTGTATTCCCACGTGACAAGCAACGTTCCCTCTAATTTTTCAAGTGTCTGTGGAAACACACAAGCTCACTGTACACACAGTGGACCACTGTGTGCAACACTAGATGGAATGAATGAATGAATGAACGAACGAACGAACGAACGAACGAACGAACGAACGAACGAACGAACGAACGAACGAACGAACGAATGAATGAATGAATGAATGAATGAATGAATGAATGAATGAATGAATGAACGAACGAACGAACGAACGAACGAATAAAATATTGTCAATGAGTACTTTAACTTACTCGGGGTCGGATTTTGTTTTGTGTGACAGCTTGTTACTTTTCTGTGGGTCTTTTGCGCTTTGCCACAATAATGTACCGATCCCCTGTCCCATCTTGAGTCTTTGTACAATTCCAAAAGCTTTCAAATGACATTCCTGCTGAATGTGACGCTTGAGGTAGCCAAACTTCCATTCAGTACATATTTTTCCCTCCGTAAACTCACCCGCCACTTTGGCTTCACTGCATGTTTTGCACAGTAGACCCAGTTTCACCATTTGCTCTTTTATTTGCACACACTCCGACAGCCATTCCATCTTAAAAGAACCGCCGCCTCTCATTTACTTTGGCTTGGCGAGTGGATGTGTCGCTGCTCGTTCGTTTCGCCATGATAAGGGGTTAGCTAACTTAGCATTTGCATCTCTTGACTCCGTCGCACTGTTGTTAGCTAGCTAACCTGCACGGCATGGATGGGCAGGACGCATTTTTAGGCACTGTCAATGCTATGATTGGCTATGTAGCGTAAGTGAACCCTATCATATCATTGGCTGGACACTTGTCAATCACTGATTTACACTACAAAAAGGCACAGAAAGAAAATTATTCGTCCACTTAATTAGATTAGATTATGTCTAACATTAGATATTAATCAGTGTATGCTGAATTTTATTTTGTGTGCAGCATAGAGTTTCTTGAGCGCAGAGACTGCGCGAGCAGTGCGCAATTGCGCAGCTGCGCAGTTTAGAGGGAACAGTGGTCACAAGGGAAATCTGAGTGGGTGGGTAGATGGATGGATGGTATGTTGTTTTTACGACCATCAATAGTGCATCACGAAAGTGAGCAAGCCATTTTCAACATGTTCGACTGGTCAATAGTTTGTAAAACACCCTCACGTGTGGACTGACCACCGTATTTCCGGACTTTTAAGTCGCAGATTTTTTCATGGTTTGACTGGGGGTGCGATTTATACTCAGGAGCGACTTATATGTGAAATTATTAAGAAATTATTACTTGATCGTTTACACATTACTTACTAACTAGTAGTATTATCACTTCACATGTTATTTCAGACTAAACCGCATGAGGGCGCTCTAGGCCTGTGGAATAATTGGAACTGGAACTGACGAGTCTGAATCC
Organism: Syngnathus floridae; assembly: GCF_059516105.1. Lineage (NCBI taxonomy): Eukaryota > Metazoa > Chordata > Actinopteri > Syngnathiformes > Syngnathidae > Syngnathus > Syngnathus floridae. Next base: position 4,513,527 of record NC_142419.1, on the reverse strand, counting down.
AACCACTGAATTCCGGAGTGAGCGGAGTTGTTTACAAGTGACACAGAGGACGAAGATTTCAATGGATTTAATCATTTGGAGCGACACGGATGGTTCGATAAACTTGTTATTTATGTTATAATTATTTGATATATAGTTTATATATAGTTATATAGGCCTGTGGAATATTTGGGAGAGCAACTGACGATGAGTCTGATGACAGCGCTGCACGTTGTTTACACAGAGGATGAAGATTTCGATGGATTTAATGATTTGGAGTGACACGGACGGTTAGATAAATTTTTTATTTGTCATAGTTATTTAACATATAGTTTCTATATAGTTATATAGGCCTGTGGAATAATTGGAACCGCAACTGAGTGTGAGTCTGGCGTCAGCGCCGCATGTACTTCCGGAGTCAGCAGCGGCATTGTTTACACAGAGGACGAAGATTTGGATGGATTTAATGATTTTGAGTGACACGGATGGTTTGATAAACGTGTTATTTATGTTTTAGTTATTTGAATAACTGTTAATATGTTAGGTCAGGCACGTTCTCAGTTCCTCATTTGTGTTTATGTAACCTTAGCATACCGTATCGTTGAGCCTGTAGTTGCCTATTCATGTCTGTTCTTGTTGTTTAATTTTATCAAATAAAGTTCCCCCAAAAATGCGACTTGTACTCCAGTGCAACTTTTATGTTTTTTTTTCCTTCTTTATTATGCATTTTATGGCTGGTGCGACTTGTACTCCGGAGCGACTTAATCCGGAAAATACGGTGTGTGTGTGTGTGTGTGTGTGTGTGTGTGTGTGTGTGTGTGTGTGTGTGTGTGTGTGTGTGTGTGTGTGTGTATATACTAATTTGATAAAACGTAATGTCCTTTGATTGGTTTATCGGGTCTACATATTACGCCTGTACATTACGGAAGCCACACAAAAACAACTTTATAGATTTTGGAATTCGGTCCACACACAAAGCGCACCTTATTAAAAGGCATACCTTCATTTTGGGAGAAAATGAAAGGCTTTTAAGTGCGGCTTATGGTGCAGAAAATACGGTACTTAAAATGGTCGCCATTTTGAATAACGCATTATTGGCATCAGCATTATTGGCATCACCATTATTGGCATCACTGTCAACCAGGTATAGTCTTTATGGCCCGTAGGCCAAAGGAGTGGCTGGGCCAAGTGGGCGACACATTGCGATGTGGCATGACGGCTGCCCGCACAATTGTCTGGAGCGGAGTGAGCAACGGAGCTCAGGAAACTTGGACAGGCTGAACTGCAGCAACAGCGAAGCTCATCATCCGTTTTTAGAAAGCATAATTTGCAGACCTAAAATAGTTTGCATGTGCAGGTACTTTGAAGCATATTTAGAAGTACAGCAGTATCAGCACGGATAACAATACTGGTGTCTACGTATATCGGTGCATCTAATATAAAATTAAGTTTTACAGTGATCTTATTTATTCGGGGAAAAAAAATACACGTGGAAAAAGTAATTGCACAATAATTACAAATTACATAAGAACCAGCTTTCTCTGGCCTGAACAGACAATAAATAATTGCTCAATTTACAAAGTTCTTTCACACTGTGAGTGAAGTCAAATTTAAAATGAGTGATTCCTAGAAAATGCGCACATGGGATGAAAACACAAGAAAAATAGCTGAGAGCATCTGGACATGAGAATGAAAAATCTGAAAGGGTATAGGAAATTATTTCCCATTTCATCAGAAAAGGGGATTCATTTTGTCTTAATCCAGCCACACTTGATTTGCTGCAAAATACTGTTGCCACATCATTTACTTTGAATTGACATTTGGAATCACATCAAAACTAGTTGCAGATAGACCTACAAAAAAACAGTTCCCGACACCCCACCCTCACACAGCACAAAATGACTGAATAGTTCAGTTGTGTCAACAAGAGAAGGTGAGTGTATGGGCCACAGCACCACTATGTGGATAAATTCAATATATTCAAAGCAGATCTTTCTGGCTGTTCCCTTAGGTAAGTTATGATTCAAGGAAGTGACAAAAAGGGACAAAAGCATCATACCGGGTGGAGTCCACCTCAAAACTGATGTGTTCAGGGGTTGATATGACCCCTTTTAACAAAGGCTCCAGTAACTTCTGCAGGTATGCTGCTCCATAGACCTAATAAATAACCACAATGAATTCAAAGTTATTTTAGTTTACATCGTTTCAAAAGGAATTCCTGTATGATATAACTTACTATAATACAATACATAATATAACATAACAAAATGCAATACAAGATAAAATAATTTAACACACTAAGATGTAATACAATACTACAATACAACATAATACGATATAATGACAACAGTATTACAATTAAGAAGAAGAAAAAAAATCCCCTTTAATTAGTTGGAGATGAGACATTTCCTACCTTAAAACAAAAGGTCATTATTTTGCTTGCCAGGCTGTTTCCCCGAAAAAGGGTTTGCATGGAGTCAGCAAGCTCCACCTCTTTGGAGAACATATTCCAGAGCAACTGGTAGAGGAGGTGACGGGAGTCGAACAGTGTCACCAGGACCCGGGCAAGCTCATCCTTAAAATGTAGATTAATACATTATTGCTTGAAAACAATACAATAGAAAATATGATTACCTGAGATAAATCCACACTTGCTTTCCACAATAACAAGAAATACATGATTTATGACATCCAAAGAGAATGTTGGATTGTTAATCCTGCCAGGTGAATTCCTTGTCTTCAAACTACTAGAAATATTTAATACAGCCTCACTTCAACCCACCCTGACCAAAGCCACACCCTTTACTAATGTGTTCACATGCATGCGACGCCTACTGTAAAAGCCAAGCAAAAACGCCATTCTTAGCACAGAGCTGCCACGTTGCTTGCATGGGTTATTCATGATGGAGCGTTGAGTTACTTTGTCTCAAGACCCATCATTTCCTTGTTCTTGACCAAAGTCAAGTAAACCAGCCAAGGTAATCGATGCTGCAGCGTATGTCCACCTAAACTCGGTCAATGATTGACAACACCCTTAGGTAATACTAAAGACTTCTGAAGCAGCAATCTCTGTAAGATATTCTTGTCAAGGCGCGTTGCATTTCAAAGTAATTATTCAAATAGAATTTGAAGCACAAGAGGCATTTCAGACAGGGATGAAGATCATTTTAATAATATACTTCTGTCAGATCATACAGAATGGAACCTTGATTTATCTGCCATCATGCATGAACGCAAAGAAGATTCTTACCCACTGGGATCCTGGAACAACATTAGCCAGTGCCATGGCAATAGGTAGTTCTCCCTGGTCTCCCATCATAGTGACCAGCTCAACCAGCCTCTCAAAGCGGTCAGCCAGAACCGTCTCAGCCAGTGTGTCAAACTCGGTTCCCTGCTGCAAGATCTTTGTCAACACTTCCATAAATGTGGCTCGAGTTTGCAGATCTTTGTGGTAACCCAGACCTGAGCATTCATATTTGAAAAAGAAAAAAACCCTCAACAACTACATTTTACAAAGCAAATTTCCATAAATGCTAAAAGTATGACAAAGTCAAACTTACCAATAGAGTGCATGAGGCCGCTGTCCACGTTAGCATTGAGGAGGTTGGACATGGCCAGGACAGTACAGTGGCGAAGAGAGGCCAGGCGGCGCGACATACCCCTCTTGCATCCGCTTACTGCCTGACCTTCATCCTCTACCTCACTACAATCATTTAGCAGATTCATGAATAGGGTGAAGTACCTGCAGGATGACAAAAAATATTTTTGAAAATTCTTTCTCTTACCACCAGTGTTCACTCTAATTTTTCAAGTGCCTGTGCAAACACACAAGCTCCCTGTGCATGTGCAACACCAAATTAAATTATATAAATAAATAAATAAATAAATGAATAAATGAATAAAATATTGGCAATGAAAACTCTAACTTGCTCGTGGCCGGATTTTGTTTTGTGTGACACGTCATTCCTTTTCTGATGATCTTTTGCCCTCTCCCGCAATAGTATACCGATCCCCTGTCCTATCTTCAGTCTTTGTAGAATTCCAACAGATTTCAAATGACATTTCTGCTGAATGGGACGCTTGAGGTAGTCCTACTTCCATTCCTTCCATATTTTTCCCCTCTGTAAACTTGCCCGCCACTTTGGCTTTATTTTTGCAGGAGACCTTTCTCATTCGAAAAAGAGAAAATCCCATCCAGTTTCACTGTTTCCTCTTGCACTTGCACACACTCCAACAGCCATTCAATCTTAAAAGAACTGCCGCATCTCTTGTTTATTTTGACTTGGTAAATGTATTTGTCACTGCTCATTCGTTTCGCCATGATTAGCTAATTTAGCATTTGCATCGCTTGACGCCGCCGCACTGTCGTTAGTTACCGTATTTGCCGGTGTATAAGTCGACTCGGTGTATAAGTCGACCCCCTAAAATTCGACGGAAATTTACGATTTTATGATATATCCTTTGTATAAGTCGAGCTCAATTGTTGCATTATATTAAACTTCAAAATTCAATCAGAAATATGTGAAATTTATTGACGAAATGTGTTCAAATTCCGGGAGGCCGGGCGCATGCGCAGTGGCCGGAAATAGCTCCAGCCGAGCGGATCGGCTGTTTATAAGCACCGCAGAGGAGATCGCGGAGCCTCATTCGACTTCCAGCGGCCGGCGTGCGCGACCGGAAGGCCGGAAATAGCTCCAAGCCGAGCGGATCGGCACTTTATAAGCACCGCGGAGGAGATCGCGGAGCCTCATTCGACTTCCAGCGGCCAGCGCACTCGCGCACGCCGCCCGGCACCACCGGGAGGCCGTGTACACGCGCCAAGTGGCCGGAAATAGCTCCCGCCGAGCGGATCGGCTGTTTATAAGCACCGGGGAGGAGATCGCAGAGCCTCATTCAACTTCCCGCAGCCGGCGAGCTCGCGCACGCCGCCCGGCACAGTCGGGAGGCCGTGCGCACGCGCCGGGTGGCCGAAAATAGCTCCGGCCGGCGGATCGGCACTTTATAAGCACCGCGGATGAAATCGCGGAGCCTCATTCGACTTCCAGCGGGCCGCGCACTCGCGCACGCCGCCCGGTTCAAATTTTCTAAGTGCCAACGGCTCTTGCGCCATAAAGAGTCCGCCTCGGCTGGTTCCCCATGTCGGCCAGAACAATTGAAAATTCGGCCTCTTCCCCTGGAAGTCCGGCCAAGTTTGGCGAATATTTTCTAAGTGCCAACGACTCAACCGCCGTAAAGTGTCCGCCTCGGCTGGTTCCCCATGTCGGCCACCACAAGTGAAAATTCGGCCTCTTCCCCTGGAAGTCTGGCCAAGTTTGGCAAATATTTTCAAAGTGCGAACGACTCAACCGCGGTAAAGTGTCCGCCTCGGCTGGTTTCCCGTGTCGGCCACCACAAGTGAAAATTCGGCCTCTTCCCCTGGAAGTCCGGCCAAGTTTGGCGAATATTTTCTAAGTGCCAACGACTCAACCGCCGTAAAGTGTCCGCCTCGGCTGGTTCCTCCGGTCGGCCAGAACAAGTGAAAATTCGGCCTCTTCCCCTGGAAGTCTGGCCAAGTTTGGCGAATATTTTCTAAGTGCCGACATTCATTTAGACATGGCGATTGAATGTTTACGTACTGGTAGTTATTGTCGTTGCTTGACGCGCGATGACTCGCACATTCGCTCAATACCCAGTACTTCCCCCTAGCAGTCATCGTCGCTGCCTGGCTTTCGATGTCCGTTATTGAGGTGAGAATATTTGAAATTGTTGCTGAGGATGCGTGTTAATGCGACGAACGCTTTAGAATGATTCAGTTTCTCGCTGTTTGATGAGCCTGACGGACGCACACCCACGCACAATGAGATGCATGAGAAACGGCCTTAGTTACCATCACATTTGAAGCGATGAATACGAAGTTAAATTTTATGACTCGGTGTATAAGTCGAGGTCGATTTTTTTCGGTCGATTTTGGATCGAAAAAGGTCGACCAATACACCGGCAAATACGGTAGGTAACCTGCGCGGCACGGATGGGCAGGTCAAATGTTCAGGCTCTGTCAATCCTATGATTGGCTGTGTAGTGTAAGTGAACCATATCATATCATTGGCTGCACACCTGTCAATTACTGATTTACACTACAAAAAGGCACAGAAAGAAAATAATTTGTCCACTTGATTAGATTAGATTATGTCTAACATTAGATATTAATCAATCAGTTTATGCTGAATTTTATTTTGTGCGCAGCATGGAGTTTCTTGTGTGCAGAGACTGCGCAACCAGTGCGCACTTGCGCAGCTTAGAGGGAACACTAAGAAAAAATTAAAAATTAAGAAAATATATTCTAACTTGAGAAAAAGCTGTGATTTGGCCTCCATTAGCTCCACTCCATCACCCTCCTCAGGTTGCAGAGGAAGACCAGCAAGCAAAGAGACAACTGCCTCCATACTGGCCTGGTCAAGATCCCTGCATCACACACAGACGGGCAAGAAACAATGAAGAATGCAGTCAATACTGTGGTCAATGTAAGACACTACTGGCAACCAAGCTATACCTTGTTAAACACTTGATGTCATCATCAGCTGCTTGATTGGAAGTTCCCATCACCCAGTCAGTCAGGTACTCCACCATCTTATTTCTTAAAACAAAATCAATGATGAAAACTCACAGCAGAAATTGTCACAAAAAGACCATTTTCCATCCATGACTCAAGGCAGGGGTGCTGGTACCCATTTATAACCCAACTCACAAGAGGCCTGACTTCCAGCTTTCACAGACGGATGTATGACTCAATGCTAAATGTTTGTGCTCGACCATAGTTTTTACTTTTGGTGTACAAAATACTCAAACGTCACCAGAGCTTCGCGACTTTTTAGCATCTACTTACGAATGACGCACCAGCCCAGACACAGAGTAATAGGGCAAAAAGTGTGACTTTTGGGATAGTCCGACATGTATTATTTGCTTTTACATTGATTCCTATAGAAACATTGCTTCTACTTACAAACGTTTCTACTTACAAACCCGATCGCGGAACCAATTAAGTTTGTAAGTAGTACACTGTGTGCACAAGTGTGAATTTTGACCATATGATCATTTTTATACATATTTTCCAACACCATGGTGTATAAGCTAGAATGCTTACTCTATACAAGCAAATTAAGTGATGTATAATTCATATGAGGAATGGTAGGGCCTAAGAAGATCAACAAAAAGAAAAAAAAGAAATTTTTTTTAAAAAGCCTTTCAAGGGGTTGCAGCACTCTTGAAATTGCTAAGATAAGAACCATCAAACATTTCATTGCAAATAGTCAACAGGGTTGCGGGAAACTTGTTAAGGAAAAACACGCAAATTAACTGCCAAAGATTTGAGAAGACTCAATCTTGAAGCGACCAGAAACCCTAACGCTAGCATTAGCTTACTGGTTAACTTGACTGCAGTGCTTGTTTACTAGACGTGTTTGTAAATATTGTGAGGGGATTTATTGTGTTACGTGGTATGCTTGAGTGCTACCATATTCTGGAACTTTCACTTCAGTACCCAGAAATATCAGGTGTTTAGTGCTCAGAGACATGGCCAAGGTACGGAAGGTTGACACCCAACTACGACTGAACAAGACATACACGTCCAAAGGCCAAGACTGGGTCAATAAATATCAGAATACAGATTTTACAAAGATCTTATGGACTGAGGAGATGAGGTGAAATTGACTCTTGATGGACCAGCTGGAGCCATGGCTGGATCAGTAACGGCCACAGAGCTCCACTTCAAAACAGACACCAGCAAGGTGGAAGCGGGGTACTGGTATGGGCTGGACACATATCATGGAAAATCCCCTTTTTTTGCTTTTATATTCATTTTATTGTGCACTTGGTGTCTACAAGATTGTAGAAAAAGGTAATCTATCCCTATAGGTGTTGCAGAGATGCTTTTATGATCCGTTTGGGGGCTATATTTTTTACTTCGTTCAGTTTTCTCCATTTTCTCTTACGTATTTTTATCTATTACGTCACATCCGTTGAGGCGTGACTACCAAGCAAGGTACTGGGTGAGACCAAACTATTTCGCAAATCTGCCATCTTTATTACTCGGAGACACTTTTGTAGTCCAGAAAACTCATGGATGCCAAAGTGGAGAGACCAAAATGTTCTGTTGTTGGATGCATCAATCCATACAAGTCATTGCACCGTCCCTCAGCATCAGAACCTCAAAGAAGTGCCTGGTCAAATTAAATTTTTCAAGCAGTGTTCCCACATCTGTGGGCAAAGTCCTGCTTGTACAATGACGAGTGTTTCAGAAATCTTTTGCCTGTATAGAGAAGGATTTACCGAAAGACTTTGTTTCGTTGATGTTTCGTTGTTGTTTCGTTCAGTTCCTTCAATGTATGGAAACGACGGACACAGGAAAGCGGTAAGCTTGAGATGACACAAAAATAAACTGTATTTCACTTTCATATTATTGCGTGTCTATGATCCACTTGTTTTCATAGCATTAGCGTCAGTCTTTCTACTGATTTTAGAGCTGTGCGCTCTGTGTTTTCACTTCTTGTGGGTGTATTTTAAGTAACGTATTTTTCTGATTAAAAGTTGCTCCGGAGTGCAAGTCGCATCAGCCATAAAATGCACAATAAAGGGGAAAAAAACATATATAAGTCGCACCGGAGTTTAAGTCGCATTTGGGGGAAATCTATTTGACAAAATCCAACACCAAGTACAGACATAAACCAGCAAAAACAGGCTAAACAATACGGTATGCTAACGTTACATAAACACAAACGAGGAGCTGAGAACAGGCCTGACGTAACATTAACAGTTATTCAAATAACTATAACATAAACAACACCTTAAACAAACCATCTATGTCACTCCGAATCATTAAATCCATCGATCGAATTCTTCGTCCTTTATGTAAATAACGCCGTATGTGCGCCGTGCCGCTGACATTTGACTGACTTGTCGTCAGTTGCAGTTCAAATTATTCCACAGGCCCATATAACGATATATAAACTATATATCAAATAGCTATAAGAAACAACTATTTTATCAAACCATCTGTGTCACTCCAAATCATTAAATCCATCGATCGAATTCTTCGTCCTTTATGTAAACAACGCCGCGTGTGTGGCGCGCTGCTGACGTCGGACTCGTCGTCAGTTGCAGTTCAAATTATTCCACAGGCCCATATAACGATATATAAACTATATATCAAATAGCTATAATATAAACAACAATTTTATCAAACCATCTGTGTCACTCGAATTCTTCGTCCTTTATGTAAACGCCACGTGTGCACTGCGCCGCTGACGTCGTCAGTTGCAGTTCAAATTAGCAAGTAATCCCTAGCTACATCGCAGTTCGTTTATCGTGGTTTCACTACATCGCGGATTTTTGAATTTTGGAAATTTGTGAATAATTTCACATATAAGTCGCTCCTGAGTCTAAGTCGCCCCCCCACCCAAACTATGAAAAAAAAACGCGACTTAGGGTGTTTTCACACTTGGTCACTTTCTGCCCTCTAAACGAACTCAGATCGATGACTCAGCATTTTTTCGTGCATATGTGAACACGCCAACCGTACTCAGAGCCCTTTAAAACGAACCGTACTGAGACCACCTGTTCGCTAAAAAGTCAACGGTTCGGTTCACCTAATCTGTGCATTGTGAACACAAAGCGCACTGGGTTCACTTTCCCTTTTTGCACTGTATTGAAACCTCCTTGGCTTGCCGTAGATTGGTCACGTGACTGCAGGCGCAAAACCAGAAAGAGAACTCGGTCCTCTTTGAAATACACTCACAATGTGAACACAAAAAGAACTGAGTTTGTTTGCTCTTGGTCCACTTTTTGGTCCACTTAAAGAGGCCTGACTGGTTCTTTTAAAAGGGTCCAGGTGTGAAAACACCCTTATACTCCGAAAAATACTGTAGTTGTATCAGATGAATTGCATCGAAGGTGCTGTATTATTCTTGGGGAACACAATAATGTGTTAAATACATGTGTTAGCTTCTCGCTAACGCTAGCATTACCTTATTGGTTAACTTGACTGCAGTGCTTGTTTACAAGACATGTTCATAAATATTGTGAGGGGATTTATTTTGTTACGTGTTATGTATGTATGGACAAGTCTTCGACCGTTGACATCTTTTGATCAATTAAAATTTTTGCGGCGCAAGTAAGCGCTACCTTGGCTAATAAACTACAAATATGTCCGACTGGAAAGGCAGGCGCACACCTTGCAGCCTGGAGGGAATGGGGTATGAAGTACCTCATTTGCATTTAAAGAGACCGCACCAAAACAGCTAGCTCAGTCGTACCTCAGAACAAGTAGAAAAGAGGGACGTGTGATGCTATCAAAATATGGAATCCAGACAAAAGCGCCGCTGTTCCACCTTATATAGACCACAACAGAATGAGTAAAACGTAAAATGGAAGAATTTACAAACGTGATATGTAAGCATTAAGATGAGCTAGTTGGACCTTTTCGAGTTAAAGATAGACTTAAAATTAACTCTAAAATTAAAATAATAATCAATTTAAGTTAACCTACTGCCAGTTTTTAGAAGACACTTTTTTCAAGCGGTGGTACAGGAAAAGGTTTGCATCTTTCAGGAACACCATGATTCCCATTGCATGCAGCAAAGTACAAGGCCTTAAAGATGATAGAATAAAGACGTGGCCTCCTTCTTCACCTGACCTAAATTCCATTGAAAACTTGTGGGCCCTTCCGAAACAGTACACCTCTGTGAACAATGTCTGGGAGGCTGTGGTGGTTGCTGCACAAAAAGTTAATCGTCACCAGATCAAGAAGCTGATGGACTCCATGGATGGAAGTTTTATAACTGTTATTAAAAAGAAGGGTGGCTAATTGGTCACTTTTTTTTTAATGTTAATTTTAGATTTTGAGCTATTATTCTCATTTTAAAAAATATAGTAAACAACTGATTTTGTGAAAAATTGAGTGAAAAATTAGTCAAGTGAAAAGTGAACATTTTCCATTTTTACATTAGTTGCATAATAATTCTGCACACTCATGCCCCATGCAATGTTTGAAATTGCCCCAGTGGAAATGATTTGAGACAGCAAATGTTTCCTCACAATGTGGATTTAAGAAATAACTTTTGATTAGTATATAAATACAGATAGCAGTTGTTCAATTATTAATTATGTTGTCTTTTTTTTTTTATAAAAAAAGGCTCCTCCAGTTGCTCCAATGAAACGATTCATGAGCAAAATTGCAGCTCCTCAAAGAAAATTGGTAATTCTGAGCCATTTCATTTATTATATACAACAAGTGTGTAACTGTGGAAAAAGCAATTTACCTGAACTTCATCTCCTGGCAAAAGGACAGGTCATCTCTTCTCTCCATCATTACCTCTACTAGCTGGCACAATTTGGTTTTGATCTGGATAGCATGTACCATGTTGCCAAGAATGCGAACATACCTTAGAAAAACACAGCCAAATGTCAAATCGCCAGTCGCCTCGTGCGTCTTGCATATTTTCAACTGTTATATATAGTTGTAAAGACACCACGCATGTGCACTGCAGTTATTTCTGACCTGACGAGGTTCAGCATCATGGTCTCAATGCTAGCCTGTCCTAGGTGTTCAGAACTGCCCTCTGTGTGGTTATCCAGCAGGTTTTTCATTATTGCAATAGTCTGCTCCACAAATTGGGTGTTAGTGTCATTGATTGGAACCTGGAAAAGTACAACCAAAGAGTAAATTTCAAACAAACAATGCATTAAGAGCATCTAGAACCACGTCTTACATCACAGGTGTCAAACTCAAGGCCCGGGGGCCAGATAAAGCCCGCCACATCATGTTATGTGGCCTGCGAAGACAAATTATGCATATAATTCGTGACATTATTAGAATTGCAAATTGTCTTCACTTTTAATATCTTTTTTTTTTCTAATATTTGACCAGTTTTTACTCGTCTGATTTGAAAACGAGTTATTTGTCAGTTTGTTTTGTAGCTTTTACTGTATATAAGGTGTTCATACATTTATTTGGGTTGACAGTGACATGCGGCCCGTGAAAAAAACTAGTTTGACACCCCTGTCTTACATCATTATGCTATGCTTTTTACTTATGTCTAGACTTACGGCCCTTGACTTTTTCAACACACAATCATAGCTAGGCTCGATTATAGTTAAGTAGTACAGCTTAGCAGTACAGCAAACTACCTCAGGTGTACAATTGAACGTCTTTTTAGTATGAGGCTGTTGGCCATGGTAGTTAAATGCATTTTATTGTGTATGCTGCGGAAACTGAGTAATACTGCACTGTCCAGATCAGAACCTCAAAAAGTTGAAGCAATAGTAGAATGTTTTTTTTTTCTTCATGCAAGCCATTTATCGTTTGTACAGTAGCAATGACGCAGCATTACAAAATTTGCTTGGACAATGTCAGCAGTTCAGCTCACCCATGTTGTTTTTGACTCAGCATGCACAATTATTGAAAAGAAAATCTGAATGATGTTACAATAAAGATGCAACCTTGCAAATTAGAAGAAATATGAATGTTTTAAAGAGGTAGTTTGCAGTTTTCAAACTGATAGCATGAGTTGAACGGAGTTGAACTCCTCCCTCCTCTACCATTAACATCGTAAACCACGGCTGGCAAATTTGCTACCATGTTGCAAAAAGCTTAATGTTATTGGTTTGATAAGGTTTATATTTTTTTTATGTATGTGAACAATTGAAACCAAAGGTGGTGGCGTCCCCACGCAGCTATAGTGTGCCTGCAAAAGTCGCTTCTGCCTCCACAGTCACAATTGCTCTCAATCAGTTGGTGCTTTTAAAATATTCAGTTAAAAAATATTCTACTGTCAGATCAAACATATACTTTAACTGGATGAAAAAAAACATTATTTTAAGTTCAAATAAAGCTGCAGGAAAATGTTTATGGCCTCTGAGTAATTTATAAATTAGCTCCCGTGTAATGGCGTAGCCGAGAAAAACATTGTCATGTGTTAAACAACTATGGGTAAATAATCAATTAGTTATTGCCTTTGGGGTACTTAAGGTGAACAAGAAATCAATAGGAGCAGATATCACATGAGGGGTTAAAAGCCTCCACTCACCGGACCCTGTGTGTCAAAGAATTTACCAATGCTGTTCCTCAACTTATTGAAGAGCATGGGGTAAAGGGCAGGGCTAAGCTCCATCCCCAGCAAGTCTTTAACGTTGGTACGAACATGAAGGCCCACTCTGTCATGGCCACACACCAGCAAGGACAGCAGCCGATCGATAAAGCGGCTGACTGGTGTCTCACTCGAAGCTGAGGAGGAGCAGGAGGCTGAGGCCATAGGATTGGAGAGCTCACATGGGCCCATGGAAATCATTGAATGCTTGCGCTCATTCATGGATCCCATAGGTGGGCTATAGGTGGCAGGGCCAGGAGTGCTGCGTTGCTGGAGGCACACACCGCCCAGGGCACACAGAAAGCCTGTCATGTTGATCCACTCCTGCTGTTGGAATAGGACACAATCAGTGGATGGCATCAGGGTCTCCCCTACACTTTAATTATATTACAGCGGGACCTTTAAGGACCACATTGCAATGATAATCCCTGTTAAAATGTGGATATTGATACTGGCTACATTGCTTCATAGTGGCTCTTTTATAAAACAAGCACCAGCGTCTTTAACAGAACTACATTAACCTCAATATCACTCAAATAATGAACATCGCAGATAAATAGAAATAGTAGACTGATCACTCTGTAGGATACTTACCTGCCCATCATCTGCCTTGTTTTTGGGGAAATGTAGGATTTGTTTTGTTGCTTGGTCCCACTTAGCATATGTGTCCTCCCAAGCCTAAAGTTGGAACAATCACAACCAAACATAAAGCCATTGACAACGACATTTTTAAGATAACAGTGGAACCCCGGTTCACAAAACACTTTCTAAAAAATATGCATGGGCTATGCTTCAATTCCCGACCAGTCATGACATGAAAACAAAAAGCTCATTTATGGTTCATAATGGACCGCGTAAATACAACTGTTATCATCTGCCATGCATTGAAGAGATCTGTGTTATGTATCTTACTTTTTCGTTTTGCCCTAAAGTAATCCCCAGTATCACATCAAAGTAACTGAAAACTTGTGATGTTATGGTGTCATTAGGAAGCTTACAACTGTACAATTGCTGTGGGAAAAAAATGAGGTAATAACAGCTTCAAATAAAAATGGTGTTTGCGTTTATGATCTCGGTCTGCAGTTCGGTTTGGCGAAATCAAACATCTGTAATATTGTACGAATGCTCTTTCCTGACATCAAAAGACCCTTAATAGGCACACAAACGAAGAAATAAACAACATCCCCACATAAACATACATGCTCTCGACGCTTTAACTTTGAATTGTCTATATTACGGGTACTACCGTAATTTCCGGACTATACGTCGCGTTCTTTTTCATAGTTTGGGTGGGGGGGGGCGACTTATACTCAGGAGCGACTTATGTTTTTTTTTTCACAAATTTTTACTTGATCATTAAGACATCACTTACTTACAAGTAGTTGACCACTTTCCATGTTATTTTTAGTATAGTTGATCACTTCACATGCTTTTATATCTTTATCTTGAACATATTCAAAACATAAAAAATAGAGAAAACATCAAATAAAGTAATTAAAACTTTAAAGCACTATATCCAAGTCCACTGTCTGCTGTATGTACACTTGCTCCATTTTTGCTCCTCTTACATTTATTATTATCATTTATTATTATTTGTTTATTTATCATTTATTCAACACTCTTATTTATTCATTGTTTGTGCCTTCTTGGGTTTTTTTGTGTTGCTTGTATGCATATGTGTACTATCTCACCGAGGGATAGTGGGAACGTAATTTCAAACTCTTTGTGTGTCTTGGTATATGAGGAAAAAAAAAAAAAAAAAAAAATCGACAATAAAGCAGACTTTGATAAAGCAACCAAATAAACAAAACAAAAAACTACATCTGAAAAAAATTATATTTTCAGACGAAACTGGATGAGGGCGCTCTAAATTTCACCGTTGGCCGTGACTCAAGAAAAATGGCACCAAAAAGAAACTCATATTTTGCAGGTTACAAACTTCAAGTTGTAAAATACAGTAATCGAGCAGCAGAAAGAAAGTTTGGAGAGCCGTAATGTACCAAGGGATTACTATTTCAAGTGACGTCAGTGGCACGGCGCGGCGGTTGTTTACATAAAGGACAAACGTACCCACGTAAGGACTACCGGCATCATTAGCGGTGATCATTTCTAAGTGACACGGAGGACAAAGAGTTTGGATTTGGAGTGACATAGAAGGTTTGAAAAACTATTATGGCTTTTACGCACGCCCGGTCCTACTCCACTGAGTCGGGGGCCGGCGCTCGGCCGAGTGGCTGTCCGCGAACAGTGCATGGGTCTCGGACATGGCCATTACACACGCCCGGTCCTATGCCATGGAGCTCTCGTGTCTGGAAGTCCACGCCGACACACGCTTGGAAGTTTGTTTTGTTTAATAAAGAGCCGTTTACCAAACCCACGTCTATACTTGTACTTTGTTAACGCTACAATATAGTTATATACTAGATCTGTGGAATAAAGACGAGGCTGACGTCAGGGCGCACGCGCGGCGGTGTTGACAAAGGACGAGAAATTTGATCGATGGATTTAATGGATTTAAAGTGCACGGATGGTTTGATAATATTATTGCTTATATTATAGTTATTTGAAATATAGTTTATCTATCGTTGTGTGAGCCTGTGGAATATTTTGAAGTGCAAGCGCCCTCACCCGCGCACACCCATTGTTGACAAAGAACGATCGATGGATTTAATGAATTGGAGTGACACCGATGATTTTATAAACGTGTGATTTTATAAAGCCTGTTGCTATCGTATCGAACGATCGATAGATTTAATGAATTGGCGTGACACCGATGGTTTTATAAACATGTCATTCATGTAATAGTTGTCCTTAATCACTCTATATGTTACGTCAGGCCCGTTCTCAGCCCTTTGTGTTTGTCACGTTAGCATACCTATCGTTTAGCCTGTTGTTGCTATCGTTTAGCCTGTTGTTGCTCATTCATGACTGTTTTTGGTGTGGGATTTTGTCGAATAAATTGCCCCGCAAAATGCAACTTATACTCCGGAGCGACTTATATATGTTTTTTTTTCACTTTTTGGGGCATTTTATGGCTGGTGCGACTTATACTCCGAGCGACTTATAGTCCGGAAAATACAGTACGTGTCCTCTCTGCATCATTTGCAGCCTGGTCATCCTGGAAGAGGGATCCTCCCGTGGTCTCTTCCCAAGGTTTCTCGTTTCCCCTAGTAGGAGTTTTGAGTTTTTCCTTGCCCTCCTGGGAGTTTAAGATCAGGGGATGTTTGAGAATAAGAATAACAATAATTGAGATCTACCGGGGTGAAATTCCTTGTTTGGAATGCCCAAAGATGGCCAGTAAACTTCTTCAATCTTGAATTTAGCATCGGTGGATAAAGCTGGGGGCGGGGGTGTCTAAGAAGTACTGAGTCCTCCAACTGTAGCAATGAGCTCCACGGAAGGCGGCTTGTGTGGCACAGCGCCATAGCCAAGATATAGTCAACCACCGGTGGTGGAGAGTGGCTGCCACCAAACAAAAACGGCAGAAGGGAAAGCAGGATCCACCACAGCAAGACAGATGGATACACTAGCCTGCCTGAGTCCATCACTTGGAAGGAGTGAGCAAACCCAGGCAGTGAGGGCTAATCGCACTGAGACAGGTGAATACATTTGTCCAAAGAGGAGGCTGGTGATCGCTTTAGAAAGGCTATCAGTCTGTACGCAAAATGCTACAATGTTGTCCGGTGTTTTGATAAGTTTTATTTATTTACAGCGTGTGTTTTCACTCATTACTATATTTTTACCAACACACTGATGTGAAAATATCTGTTCTGGGGCTGGAATGGATCAGTTCTCATTCATCTCAATGCTTAGCAATATTGCCTAGTTCGCGAACATTGTCTTTTGGCGACGAAGACTCAGACTGAATTAAGTTCGTCAACCAAAATTCTACTGAAATTAAATTACAATATATTTTATTATTGTCATCGCATGCATTCATACTACCTATAGGTTATTTTAGCTGCCATGCATCCAAACATATGCAAGCTGACTTGATACAGAAAGATCAGAATCACTTCACCTCCATGTTTCCTGGTGTGGGATGCTCGATTCTCCTGAGCAAGGCCATTACTCTCTTTTGCAATGTGGAGCGGCCTAGGAGCAAAAACTTTACTTAATAAGGATGACAAAAAAACCTGCAGCTTTTCTGATTGATTGATATGTTCAATAAAGAGCAATCAAATGCATAACATAAAAGACAAAAACAAATCAAATGGAAAAAACATCAACAGAATTGTTCAGTGCAGTTTTTACTGTATTTTCCAGACTATAAGCCACTACTTTTTGCACAAGTTTTGAACCCTGCGGCTTGTAGTCTGGTGCGACGTAGTATCTATGGATTTTTGTGATGTCTAATACATTCATACGCTTGTTAGTAAAATTGTTCTGGACCACTGTTGTGCGGCACCGCTTCGCTGGGCAGAGGGATATGTGACCAGACACACGGTCACTGGGGGTAAGTGGTGTGTTGATCCTATGTCTGTCCGCCAGACAAATAGTGCCCCACAATTGACACGAACAAGAGACAAAACGAGACCACGACAGACTCGACTGGAGAAAGGAAGCTTTTATACACAAACTCTCATTATGGGGGACAAAAGAAATGCATATGAGCCACTTTTAAGGTAAAGGCAGTTGATTTGGCTCTTGACGAAGGAAATAGAGCTGCTCATATACTGTAGATGTTTCCTCCGGCCATTAGAGGGCACTGGACTATTGTTGATGACATCTTGTTGCGTCACCCTTTTCAGTATTTATTTCCCAGTCATGTCTTCTCCAAAGCTATACATGTAGTATCGCATTGCCAAAGTTACCCCTGTAATTAGTCCCATTTTATCTATTAGTTGTGTGTTGCTAGTGTTCCCTAAACATTAAGTTTATTATGGTCGTTGTGGAGATTCATACATGTTTGTACGTTTGCAGAGCTCCTTCGTCTCTGTCAATAAACGTTAAGTTAATAAAAGGTATGCGTCTCAAAAGAACCACATCTTTCCTGACAATCTTCTTCGTGTATATTCTCTTGCAAATGGTAATTAAACATTAAAACACCTGCGGCCCGGCCTATAGTCTGGTGCGGCTTTTATATGAACAAAACAAGATTTTCCCTTTATATTAGCTGGTGCGAGTTATAATAATCAGGTGTGTCTTATAGTCCGGAAAATACAGTATGTTCAAAGGGAGTCGTAGGAGAAATAGAGAAGAATATCTAGTCTTATGGCTTGTTATGTATACATTTCTAGAAATTATGTAACCATATTACTTCACAAATATGTTTTTCACATAGTTTATCCCAAATGGAGACAAAAATAACACTCCCCTTTTCATATGTTCAAAAAATTATGTATGAGCGTGACGTGTAAACTCATTATTCCACTAGAAAAAAAAAAAAGGCTCAGATTCCACATGATCTTGCTTTGCCTCACCTGCTCCCATCATGTTGCTTATGGAGGCAAGTTCACTGAAAGTAGCATAGTTGGGCAGGATGGTCTGGACGGACACCTCATCAGCAGCGCTACGAATATCAGCCTCTTCACAAAGGTGGCGGAAGCATGACATGGCAACTAATACAGCCTCTGTGTCTGGACTCCACAGGAACATATAAAGACACACTTCAAGCTTGGTCTGAGCCTGCCTGCAAATTGGAATACCTCCACCCATGGTGGCACACTCCTATTGGAAGGACAAAGAGATGCATTAATAATTGCTGACACAGCATGATACATACATACAGTAGCCGTGTATAAATACCGTAGAACCTCGGACCTCAACACTACTTTGTTCCAGAAGGTGCAATTTTCCCCATTAAAAATTATTGAAAACGCAGTAATCCGTTCTCTGTTCCTTACCCTAACGTTGCCTTTTTTATACCACAATTGCGGAGCAAAAATACATTGAATATATAAATTAAATAGAAATACATCATTAAAAACAGTAAATTTAATATCTACATACATCGACATTGATGAGGCACTGAATCTATGAATGCGGAGGTCGAGAAGAGATGTGGGGGGGCTCATTGTTTGAAAGGAGAATCCCTTTCCATAAAAAAATCTCGTGGCTGCATTTTGTCAGTGTTTTCCTTTGTTTTGTCCACAGGGACTTGGCTGGTAAACCCTGGTAACCCCCTTAGCAACACTAACAGTTTCTATCTATTCCTCAAAAATGAATTTATGTTCAATTTCGGCACTTTGAATTCCAATGCCAAGTCCACCACATGAACGCCTTTTTCATACGTGTTTACGATAACCTTTTTCAACTCTATTGTTGTTCTTGTCACTTTCCTCTTTTGCTTTTTTCCTGCGTCTTTCTTGAGACCCGTGTTTTTTCTCTAGAACAGCTTAGCCTGACAGTGGTCTACAACCGGCCAAACAACAACGCCGACCAACGGCGACTAGCGACAGCTGTAACGAACTATTTTGTTGACAATGGCCACGTGAGTCGGGTCGGTTTCCGAATTTTTTTCCGAGAACTAGGACAAAGACTTCCTGGCATTTTGCGTTCAGAGACGGTTGACTTCCAGGATTCCACTATACAGTCACAGGCACATACTATATTGGTGTTAACTTGGCCTGTTTGCCACAAGTACAATCGCTGGCATCGGGCAGAATCCTCATTCCTCCAAAGTCATAATTTTTCAGGTGACACCAAAAATAGCATTTTTTTTCAACCATTAACAGTGCTTCATCAAACAGAGCGAGCTATTTTCAACATATTCGATTGGACAATAATCTGTATAACACCTTCATGTGTGGATTGACTATTTGTATAGATTTGTGAAGAAAACATATTTTTTCCCAATTTCTGACATGGAAGGTTCCCGCCCGATAACAGCAATATGTTGAAACGTACAGTGGAGACTCGGTTTTCGACCACAATCCGTTCCAGAAGGCTGTTCGAAAGGTGAAGCGATCCAGGGCGCTTGCTTATAGCACTGTGTTGGCTCATATGATGAGCTCTTGTTTTGTGAAATAAAGAGCCGGTTACCAAACCCACGTCTTGCCTGGTACTTTGGTAACGCTACAGTATAGTTATATACGTAGCTCTGTGGAATAATTGGAGCCGCAACTGATGACGAGGCTGATGACGAGGCTGACGTCAGCGGCGCACGTACTTCCGGCGTCAACAGCTGTGTTGTTTTTTTTTTTTTTTAAATGACACAAGACGAAGATTCCGATGGATTTAATGATTTGGAGTGATGTGGATGGTTCGATAAAATTGTTGTTTATATAATAGTTATTTGATATATAGTTTATACACTGCTCAGAAAATTTAAAGGAACAGTGTTTTATCAGGGTATGGCATGAATTCAATTACACTTTTCTGATAAGGTTTTGGTCAGGTACGCGGCAGAGGGGGTTGTTAATCAGTTTCAGCTGCATTGGTGTTGATGGAATTAACAACAGGTGCACTAGAGGGGCAACAACGAGATGGTCCCCAAAACAGGACTTCTTTTGCAGGTGGAGACCATTTCAAGTTCCTCCCTCTTGATCTTTTTTAACTGGTTTTCCACGAGTGTTGGCTTTAGCTAGAGTCATTATCACGACTGGGAGCATGAGGCGAAGTTGAGCAGATTGTCCAACTCCTCCAGGATGGCATATCCATGCGTGCTGTTGCAAGAAGATTTGATGTGTCTCCCAGTACAATCTCCAGAGCATGGAGGAGATTCCAGGAGGCAGGAAGTTACTCTAGGAGAGCTGGACAGGGCCGTAGACAGTCCTCATCCCATCAGCAGGACCGATATCTGCTGCTTTATGCAAGGAAAAAAAGGTTGAGCACTGCCTGAGCCCTACAGAATGACCTCCAGCAGGCTACTGGTGTGAATGTCTCTGTCCAAACAGTCAGAAACAGACTTCACGAGGGTGGCCTCAGAGCACGACGTCCTGTAGTGTACCCTGTGCTCACTGCTCAGCACCGTGGAGCTCAATTGGTATTTGCCATAGAACACCAGAATTGGCAAGTCCGCCACTGGCGCCCTGTGCTTTTCACAGATGAGAGCGGGTTTACCCTGAGCACCTGTGATAGACATGAAAGGGTCGGGAGAAGCCAAGGAGAGCACTATGCTGCCTGCAACATCATTCAGCATGACTGGTTCGGTGGTGGGTCAGTGATGGTCTGGGGAGGCATTTCCATGGAGGGACGAACAGACTTCTACAGGCTAGAGAACGGCAGTCTGACTGCCATACGGCAGTCTGACTGCCATTAGGTATAGGGTTGAAATCCTTGCAGTAGGTCCTGGGTTCCTCCTGATCCACGACAATGCTCGGCCTCATGTGGCAGGAGTATGCAGACAGTATCTGGAGGATTAAGGAATTGACACAATTGAATGGCCCTCACGATCACCTGATCTAAACCCGATAGAACTCCTCTGGGACATAATGTTTCAGTCCATCAGACGCCAGCAGGTTGCTGCTCAGACTTTACAGGAGCTCACTGATGCCCTGACAGATCTGGGAGGACATCCCACAAGACACCATCCGTCATCTCATTAGGAGCATGCTGCGACGTTGTGAAGCATGCATACAAGCACGTGGGGGCCACGCAAGATATTGAAAATAATTTTGAGTTGCAGAAATTGAATATAGGCAAAATAGACAAGCCTGCCACATTATTTCTTCACTTTGACTTTTGGGTTGTCTATATAATGCGCCCTCTGTAGGCTGAAAACTTTTATTTCCATCAAATGATGTGGCATCTTTTTGTTCCCGAGACATTAAACTGTCCATATCAGTATGGATATCCGACATTTTTGTTGTCACCATCGAAATCTGATGTATTTTCAAAGTGTTCCTTTAATTTTTTTTGAGTAGTGTATATCGTTATCTGGGCCTGTGGAATAATTTGAACTGCAACTGACGACGAGTCTGACGTCAGCGGCGTGCCACACACGCGGCGTTGTTTACATAAAGGACGAAGAATTCGATCGATGGATTTGATGATTTGGAGTGACACAGATGGTTTGATAAAATCGTTGTTTATATTGTGAAATAATTTGAACTGCAACTGACAACGAGTCCAACGTCAGCGGCGCGCTGCACACGGGGCGTTGTTTACATAAAGGCCGAAGAATTGGATCGATGGATTCAATGATTTGGAGTGACAGACAGTTTGATAAAGGTATTATTTATGTTATAGTTATTTGAATAACTGTTAATGTTACGTCAGGCCCGTTCTCAGCTATTCGTTTGTGTTTATGTCCCGTTAGCATACCGTATCGTTTAGCCTGTTTTTGCTGGTTCATATCTGTACTTGGTGTTGGATTTTGATTTTAGTTCGGAAAAATACGGTATATAAAATTGACCAGATTCTGACATACAAGGTATGGCAAACTGGCTTATGGCGGCCCAATAGGGCCACTACAATAGGACCACTACCTGTAAAGGCGTAATGTAGAATCCTGAAATCCTGAGTAGACAAGACTATGAAAGAGTGTTCCAGCTAACTGATATGTCCATCCATCCATCCATCCATCCATCCATCCATCCATCCATCCATCCATCTTCTTCCGCTTATCCGGGGTCGGGTCGCGGGGGCAGCAGCTTTAGGAGGGACTCCCAGACTTTCCTCTCCCCAGCCACTTCATCCAGCTCATCCCGGGGGATCCCAAGGTGTTCCCAGGCCAGCTGAGAGACATAGTCTCTCCAGCGCATCCTGGGTCATCCCCGGGGTCTCCTACCAGTGGGACATGCCCGGAACACCTCCCCAGGGAGGCGTCCAGGAGGCATCCTGATGAGATGCCCGAGCCACCTCGTCTGGCTCCTCTCAACATGGAGGAGTAGTGACTCTACTCCGAGTCTCTCCTGGATGACCGAGCTTCTCACCCTATCTCTAAGGGAGAGCCCGGACTTCCTGCAGAGAAAACTCATTTCGGCCGCTTGTATCCGGGATCTCGTTCTTTTGGTCACGACCCAAAGCTCGTGACCATAAATGAGGGTAAGAGCGTAAATCGACCGGTAAATTGAGAGCTTTGCCTTTTGGCTCAGCTCTCTCTTTACCACGACGGACCGGTACAGAGTCTGCATTACTGCCGACGCTGCACCAATCCGCCTGTCAATCTCGCGCTCCATCCTCCCCTCACTCGTGAACAAGACCCCAAGATACATGAACTCCTCCACTTGGGGCAGGATCTCATCCCCGATCCGGAGAGGGCGTTCCACCCTTTTCCGACCGAGGACCATGGACTCGGATTTGGAGATAATGACCCTCATCCTGACCGCTTCACACTCGGCTGCGAACTGCTCCAGTGAGAGCTTGAGATCACAGCCTGAAGAAGCCAACAGCACCACGTTGTCTGCAAAAAGCAGAGACGCGATGCTGAGGTCCCAGAACCGGACACTCTCAACGCCTTGGCTGCACCTAGAAATTCTGTCCATAAACATTATGAACAGAATCGGTGACAAAGGGCAGCCTTGGCCAACCCTCACTGGGAACGAATCCGACTTACTGCCGGAAATGCGGACCAAACTCTGGCATCGGTGATACAGGGACCGAACCGCCCTTACCAGTTGGCTCGGCACCACGTACTCCCGAAGCACCCTCCACAGAACCTCCCGAACGCCTTCTCCAATTCCACAAAACACATGTGGACTGGTTGGGCGAACTCCCATCCACCCTCGAGGATCCTGCCGAGGGTATAGAGCTGGTCCACTGTTCCACGGCCCTGGCAAAAGCCACACTGCTCCTCCTGAATCCCAGGTTCAACCTCCCGGCGGACCCTCCTCTCCAGCACCCCTGAATAGACCTTACCAGGGAGCTCAGGGAGTGTGATTCCCCTGTAATTGGAACACACCTCCGGTCCCCCTTCTTAAAGAGGGGAACCACCACCCCAGTCTGCCAATCCAGAGGCACTGTCCCTGATGTTCACGCAATGTTGTAGAGGCGTGTCAGCCATAACAGCCCCACAACATCCAGAGCCTTTAAGAACTCCGGGCGGATCTCATCCACCCTGGGGCCTTGCCACTGAGGAGTTTTTTTAACTACCTCAGTGACTTCGACCCCAGAGATTAGAGAGTCCGCCTCAGAGTCTCCAGGCCCTGCTTCCACAATGGAAGGCATGTAGGTGGAATTGAGGAGGTCTTCAAAGTATTCTCCCCACCTCGACGTCCCGAGTCGAGGTCAGCAGCACGCCACCTCCACTGTAAAGAGTGACGTTGCACTGCTTCCCCCTCCTGAGATGCCGGATGGTGGACCAGAATTTCCTCGAAGCTGTCCAGAAGTCTTTCTCAATGGCCTCGCCAAACTCGTCCCACGCCCGGGTTTTTGCCTCAGCAACCACCGAAGCTGCGTTCCGCTTGGCCATCCGGTACCTGTCAGCTGCCTCTGGAGTCCCGTAGGCCAAAACGGCCCGATAGAACTCCTTCTTCAGTTTGACGGCCTCCACCGGCGGGTTCCATGATTGCCGCCACGACAGGCACCAACGACCTCACAGCCACAGCTCTGGTCGGTCGCCTCAACAATGGCCGCGCGGAACATGGTCTACTCGGACTCAATGTCCCCCGCCTCCTCCGGGACGTGGGAAAAGCTCTGCCGGAGATGGGAGTTGAAGCTCTTCCTGACAGGGGATTCTGCAAGACGTTCCCAGCAGACCCTCACAGAGCGTTTGGGTCTGCCAGGTTGGACCGGCATCTTCCCCCACCATCAGAGCCAACCCACCACCAGGTGGTGATCAGTTGACAGCACCGCCCATCTCTTCGCCCGAGTGTCCAAAACATGCAGCCGCAAATCCAATGACACGACTACAAAGTCGATCATCGAACTGCGGCCTAGGGTATCCTGATGCCAAGTGCACACATGGACACCCTTATGTTTGAACGTGGTGTTCATTATAGAAAATCCGTGTCGAGCACGGAAGTCCAATAATAGAACACCGCTCGGGTTCAGATCGGGGGGGCCGTTCCTCCCAATCACGCCCTTCCAGGTCTCACTGTCAATGCCCACGTGAGCATTGAAGTCACCCAGTAGAACAATGGAGTCCCCAGAAGGAGCGCTCTCCAGCATTTCCTCCAGGGACCCCAAGAAGGGTGGGTACTCTGAGCTGCTGTTTGGTGCATAGACACAAACAACAGTCAGGACCCGTCCCCCCACCCGAAGGCGGAGGGAGGCTACCTTCTCGTTCACCGGGGTGAACCCCAATGTGTAGGCGCCCAGCTGGGGGCCAATAAGTATACCCACACCTGCTTGCCGCCTCTCACCATGGGCAACTCCAGAGTGGAAGAGAGTCCAGCCCCTCTCGAGAGGGTTAGTACCGGAACCCAAACTGTGTGGAAGCAAGTCCGACTATGTCTAGTTGGAACTTTTCTGCCTCGCACACCAGTTCGGGCTCCTTTCCAGCCAGAGAGGTGACATTCCATGTCCCAAGAGCCAGCTTCTGCAGCCGGGGATCGGACCGCCAAGGTCCCTGTTTTTGGCCGCCACTCAGCTCACAATGCACCCGACCCCTTTGGCCCCTCCCACAGGTGGCGAGCCCATGGAAAGGGGGACCCACGTTTCCTTTTCGGGCAGTGCCCGGCCGGGCTCCAACTGATATGTGAGTATCTATAATTTGTTTGAGATACAAGCATATATGTGTGTATCTTTATGTTTAATGAGTTCTCAGCAGATGCAGATAGCAAAGGGGACCCTTACTGTATTGTAAAGTAGGGTTTTGACAACATCAAGTCGAGTCAACAATTAATAAGAGTACACAATGGATGCCATATACTTGGTGCTGCAGTTGGGCACACAGTACCTTGTTCTTGAGCAGAAATTTATTTCTGCAAATTAGGATCTCTCGCAACCACTTGAGAACTTCGGTGCCATTGACCATTTGCTGGCCAATCAGTTTGCGGCAGATGAGGAACAGCACCTGTGAACTAATGGAGAAGGATACGTGTCATATAGGGCTCAAGTAAATAAACGCCAAATTAGCACCATAAAGCGCTTCGGGTTAAAAAGCGCAGACTCAATTCCGGGGACTTTTCTGTACTTAATCCACACATAGGACGCACCGCATTATAGGGCGCATGCATGCCATGACTTACAGTAGAAAAAAATAAAAAACATCACAGGAGCAAGGCAATCATTTCCGTTGTACTTTATTCTACTATTTAATCATGTAATGTATTGTACACACATTGTTAATCAATATTAATACACAAATCCATCAAAATCTTCATCATCTGTATCCAAATTAAACAGTTGAGCAAGGTCGCCATTAAACATGACAGGTTCTCTCTCGTCATTGCTTATCTTGCACTTCAAGTATTTCGTTCACAACAAAAGTATACATTCCAACACCATAAAAGTAAAAAAAAAAAAGTCAAAGTCAATTTCTGCTTGATTGTCAATTTCTTCACATGCCAAGACACACAAAGAGATTGAAATTACGTTCCCACTATCCCACGGTGACAAGACATAGTTCACAACGTACATACAAGTAAACAACACAAGAAAAATAAAACAAGAAGGCAAAATTAATGAATAAATAAGAGTGACGAATCAATATTAATAAACAAATAACACAATAAATAAGTACAGGATGCTACGCAGAAGGGGGAAGAGAGTTCAGGATCCTAACAGCCTGGAGAATGAAGCTGTTGGTAAGTCTGGCGGTGCGGGAGCGCAGGCTCCTGGACCTCATCCCAGAGGGCAGAAGATCAAACAAAGAGCGAGTGGGGTGACTCACATCACTCACAATTGTGGCCGCCTTGCGGGCGAGATGGGAGGCGTAAAGCCCTTCAGGGAGGGGAGTGAAGCACCAATAATCTTACGTGTTCACTATGCGCTGCAGGGCCTTCATGTTGTATTCAGTGCAGCTACCACCCCAGACAGTGATAAAACTGGAGAGGACGCTCTCAACGGTGCCACGGTAGAATGTAGTCATGACAGCCGGAGGAGCACTTGCTCGCCTGAGTTTCCGCAGGAAGTACAGGCGGCGCTGAGCTTTCTTCGCCAGTGACGCAGTGTTGGCAGACCAGGAGAGGTCCTCACTGATCTGCACCCCCAGGAATTTGTTGCTGCTCACCCTCTCCACCAGAGCACCGTCGATAGTCAGCAGCAGGTGTTGGGTGTGACCCTTCCAGAAGTCAACAACAATTTCCTTGGTCTTGTTGACGTTCAGCAGGAGGTTGTTGTCCCTGCACCACGCGGTCAGAAGGTCAACCTCCAACCTGTACTGAGTCTCGTCGCCCTTGGTGATGAGAACCACCAGAGTCGTGTCGTCAGCAAACTTCACTATGCGGTTGTCGCTGTAGGACGCAGTGCAGTCATGCGTCAGCAGGGTGAAGAGCAGCGGACTGAGCACACAGCCTTGGGGGGCCCCCGTGCTCAGCGTGATGCTGGCGGAGATTTTGTCACCAACACGTACCACCTGAGGCCTCTGACAGAGGAAGTCCAGTAGCCAGTTGCAGAGGTAGGTACTGAGGCCCAGCTTATCGAGTTTGCAGATGAGTTTTTGTGGCACAATGGTGTTGAAGGCAGAACTGAACTCCACAAACAGCAATCTCACATACGAGTCCCTACTCTCCAGGTGGGAGAGGGCCGAGTGGAGGGCAGAACAGATGGCATCCTCAGAGGACCATTTGGCCCGGTACGCAAACTGGAAGGGGTCTAAGGTGGGGGGAAGAATGGATCTGATGTGCTCCAAGACAAGCCGCTCAAAGCACTTCATGATGATGGGCGTCAGTGCCACGGGGCGGTAGTCATTGAAGCAGGACGGAGCAGGCTTCTTCAGCACAGGTACGATGGTGGCAGCCTTGAAACACGAAGGGACGATGGCCTGCTGCAGGGAAATTTTAAAGATATCCGTGAAGACACCCGTCAGCTCCCCAGCGCAGTCCTTCAGCGCTCGACCTGGGATGTTGTCAGGGCCCGCCGCCTTACGGGTGTTGATGGCGGCAAGCGCCCTCCTCACGCTGTCGGCAGAGAGGCACACGGGCTGCTCGTGTGGACGGGGAGTGGTCTTCAGCGGGCAAGTGCTGTTCTGAGCATCGAAGCGAGCATAGAAGCAGTTAAGATCGTTGGGCAGACGGACGTTGCCCTCACAGCTCTGTGGCGCAGGCTTGTAGTCCGTGATGGTTTGAATGCCCTGCCAAAGGCTCCCTGCCTCCCTGCTGTCCTTGAAGTATGCGGTAATCTTGCAAGAGAACGCCCTTTTTGCTTCCTTGATGCCCCGGGACAGGTCGGCCCTCGCTGCCCTCAAGCCAGCCTTATCCCCCGCTCTGAAGGCTTCGTCCCTTGCCCTCAGCAGCCTGAGGACAGCCCCCGTCAGCCATGGCTTCCAGTTAGCCCGAGTGACGATGGACTTCGAGTGCGTCACATCATCAATGTACTTTGTGACGTAAGAGGAAAGTATACTCCTCTATGTCTGTTCGATCGTTGCAAGTAGCCGCCCGCTTAAACATGTCCCAGTCAGTAGTGCCAAAGCAGTTGAAGTGTGTTTAACTCTGTAGTCTTAATACAATAAATCAAACTCTCAATCTCAGACATCTGGTTTGGTAGACATTCTTTCTTTAAGTATTTCCGTCAAAAGTAAACAGTTGAACAATATAAAGTGTGTTTGCTGTGTGTGTGTACGTGTGTGCGCAAGAAACCCGTGGCCTGGCTCGTGTAAAAACACTGGCTCCGACTGGTCACCATGAAACACGTCTCTGCCTTAGCCAATCATAATAGCTTATCTCGTTATTAACCCACCCAGTCTCCACTTTGTGTGTGGAGCGGCAAGCGATGCGTCAGGATTACGCAGTTTATTCAATCAATTCAAATAACGCATGGCATTTAATGTTCAGTAACGATAACGCCGTTATAACAACAGAAACAGTAATTGGTTAGATTACCACGCTACTGAAGAAATAACGCCGTTACCTAACGCCGTTATTTTAAATGCCATTTTTCCAAACACTGCTCTTCTGCAATTATCCCTGCTTTTCAGAAAGCTTGAATTGTGCCTCATAAGCATGCCTCTTTGCTGATGCCATTTTAAAGTGTCCTAATGCAGTTAGCTTTGCACAAAATATTTATTTATCAACGTATAGTTCTCTGATTGGTTTACTGCTGTGGCCTACATATTTTACAAACAAGGTAATGTTCTCTGATTGGTTCATAACATATTACATTTACATATTACATTTCTGTGCCAGCAGCCACCCAACAACATTTACAGATTTTTGAATTCAATCCATACAAAAGGCGCACCTGATTACCATATTTTCCGGAGTACAAGTCGCAGTTTTTCTCATAGTTTGGCCAGGAGTGCAACTTGTACTCTGTTGCGACTTATGTGTTAAATTATTATTGCGACTTATGTGTTAAATTATTAACACATTGTTATATTATTTTGCACGTTATTTTCACACTAAACCGCAAAAGGGCGCTCCAGGCCTGTGTTGATAATTGCGTTGATGAGTCTGACGTAAGCGACGTAAAAGAGGAAGCGCCTCAACTTCTACGTCTGGTGTTAGCGGAGTTGATTAAAAGTGACACAGAGGATGAGGATTTCATTAGATTTGGTGATTTGAAGTTACACGGATGGTTTGGTAAATGTGTTAGCATGTTATTTATGGTATAGGAATCTGAATACCGTATTTGCCGGTGTATAAGTCGACTCAGTGTATAAGTCGACCCCCTAAAATTTGACGGAAATTTACGATTTTATGATATATCCTTTGTATACATCGAGCTCAATTGTTGCATTATATTAAACTTCAAAATTCAATCAGAAATATGAGAAATTTATTGACGAAATGTGTTCAAATTCCGGGAGGCCGTGCGCATGCGGCTGTTTATAAGCACCGCGGAGGACATCGCGGAGCCTCATTCGACTTCCAGCGGCCAGCGAGCTCGCGCACGCCGCCCGGCACCACCGGGAGGCCGGAAATAGCTCCAAGCCGAGCGGATCGGCACTTTTTAAGCACCGCGGAGGAGATCGCGGAGCCTCATTCGACTTCCAGCGGCCAGCGCACTCGCGCACGCCGCCCGGCACCACCGGGAGGCCGTGCACACGCGCCAAGTGGCCAGAAATAGCTCCCGCCGAGCGGACCGGCTCTTTGTAAGCACCGCGGAGGACATCGCGGAGCCTCATTCGACTTCCAGCAGCCGGCGAGCTCGCGCACGCCACCCGGCACATCCGGGAGGCCGTGTGCACGCGCCAAGTAGCCGGGAATACCTCCCGCCGAGCGGATCGGCTGTTTATAAGCACCGCGGAGGAGATCGCGGAGCCTCATTCGACTTCCAGCAGCCGGCGAGCTCGCGCACGCCGCCCGGCACAGCCGGGAGGCCGTGTACACGCGCCGGGTGGCCGAAAATAGCTCCGGCCGAGCGGATCGGCACTTTATAAGTACCGCGGATGAAATCGCGGAGCCTCATTCGACTTCCAGCGGGCCGCGCACTCGCGCACGCCGCCCGGTTCAAATTTTCTAAGTGCCAACGGCTCTTGCGCCATAAAGAGTCCGCCTCGGCTGGTTCCCCATGTCGGCCAGAACAAGTGAAAATTCGGCCTCTTCCCCTGGAAGTCCGGCCAAGTTTGGCGAATATTTTCAAAGTGCGAACGACTTAACCGCCGTAAAGTGTCCGCCTCGGCTGGTTCCCCGTGTCAGCCACCACAAGTGAAAATTTGGCCTCTTCCCCTGGAAGTCCGGCCAAGTTTGGCGAATATTTTCTAAGTGCCAACGACTCAACCGCCGTAAAGTGTCCGCCTCGGCTGGTTCCTCCGGTCGGCCAGAACTAGTGAAAATTCGGCCTCTTCCCCTGGAAGTCTGGCCAAGTTTGGCGAATATTTTCTAAGTGCCAACGACATTCATTTAGACATGGCGATTGAATGTTTACGTACCGGCAGTTATTGTCTTTGCTTGACGCGCGATGACTCGCACATTCGCTCAATACCCAGTACTTCCCCCTAGCAGTCATCGTCGCTGCCTGGCTTTCGATGTCCGTTATTGAGATGAGAATATTTGAAATTGTTGCTGAGGATGCGTGTTAATGCGACGAACGCTTTATAATGATTCAGTTTCTCGCTGTTTGATGAGCCTGACGGACGCACACCCACGCACAATGAGATGCATGAGAAACGGCCTTGGTTACCATCACATTTGAAGCGATGAATACGAAGTTAAATTTTATGACTCGGTGTATAAGTCGAGGTCAATTTTTTTCCGCCGATTTTGGATCGAAAAAGGTCGACCAATACACCGGCAAATACGGTAACTCTTAATATGTTATGTTAACATACCAGACACGTTCTCAGTTCATTGTTTGTGTCATGTAACGTTAGCATAACTTACAATTATTCAGCTTGTTTTTGTCTCTATTCTATTTTTTATTTTAAATTGCCTTTTCACGATGATATGTCTGTTCTTGGTGTTTGATTTCATCAGATAAATTTCCCACAAAAATGCGACTTATATGTCCTCTTCTTTATTATGCATTTTATGGCTGGTGCAACTTGTACTCCGGAGCGACTTATAGTCTGGAAAATACGGTAAAATGTGCACCTTCGATTATTGAGGCTTTTAAGTGTGCCTTATAATGCGGAAAATATGGTAAATTGTTATACCGTATTTTTCGGACTTTAAGTCGCGGGTTTTTTCATAGTTTGGGTGGGGGGGCAACTTATACAGAGGGACGACTTGTATGTGAATTTTTTCACAAATTTTCAAAATTGAAAAAAAAAAAAGGTGAAACCGCGATGTAGCAAAGGATTATTGCAATTTGAATTTCAAGTGATGTCAGCGTCGGGTCAGCGTCGCTTTAGCGTCGCGGCGGTTGTTTACATAAAGGACAAAGATTCGATCACGGGATGACGAAGATGACAAAGGGCCCCACGTACTACCGGCATCATTAGCAGCTTTGTTTGTAAGTGACACGGAGGATGAAGAGTTTGAAGGATTTAATGATTTGGAGTGACACAGACGGTTTGAAAAACTATTATGGCTTTTACGCACGCCCGGTCCTACTCTATGGAGCTCTCTTTCACCTCCGCGGATGGAAGTCGGGGGCCGGCGCCCGGCCGGGTGGCTGTCCGGGGACGGTGGATGGGGCTCGGACATGGCTTTTACGCACGCCCGTTCCTATTCTATGGAGCTCTCTTCCACCTCCGTGGCTGGAAGTGCCAGCTCCGTGGATGGAAGTCCATGCCGCCACACGCCTGGAAGTCGACGCTGGTGCTTGGGGCCGTGTGGCGGTGAACTATTTAGGTTATAGTTATTTGATATATTTTATTTCGTGTAGCAACTTGTATATGTTTTTATCGTTACAGTTCAGTAGTTGTTGGCTCGTTGAACTTTTGTTTTGTTAAATAAAGAGCCGTTTACCAAACCCACGTCTTTCCTTGTACTTTGTTAACGCTACAATATAGTTATATACTAGATCTGTGGAATAACGCCGATGCTGACGTCAGGGCGCACGCGCGGCATTGTTGACAAAGGACAAGGAATTTGATCGATGAATTTAATGATTTGGAGTGACACAGATGGTTTGATAATATCATTGCTTATAAAATAGTTATTCGATATATAATTTATATATCGTTATATGGACCTGTGGAATATTTTGAAGTGCAGGCGCCGTCAGCTGCGCGCACCCGGCCTGCATTGTTGACAAAGGACGATCGATGGATTTAATGATTTGGAGTGACACAGATGGTTTGATAATATTATTGCTTATATAATAGTTATTTGATATATAATTTATATATCGTTATATGGGCCTGTAGAATATATTGAAGTTCAACCGCCGTCAGCGGCGCGCACCCGGCCGGCATTGTTGACATGAAGGACGATCGATGGATTTAATGAATTGGAGTGACACAGATGGTTTTATAAACGTGTTATTTATGTAATAGTTATTTGAATAACTCTGAATGTTATGTCAGGCCCATTCTCAGCTCTTCGTTTGTGTTTATGTCACTCTAGCATACCTATTGTTTAGCCTGTTGTTGCTCGTTCATGTCTGTTATTGGGGTTGGATTTTGTCAAAAAAATTTCCCCCAAAATGCGACTTATACTCCGGAGCGACTTATATGTTTTTTTTCACGTTATTGTGCATTTTATGGCTAATGCGACCTATATTCCGGAGCAACTTTTAGTCCGAAAAATATGGTATGTATCAGATTTTTTTCATGTCAATGTGATTACTACAATTCTGATCTTTCCCCAATTTCACAGGCCAACGTGGATATGAATTGGCGCCAACTGCCATCTGGATATTCAGGTTGTGCTTATGTGACCTATATGACATCACAAGATGACAAATTTCACAATTGGAAAAGGAAAAGTAGATGCATTTGAGTTGATAAATATATCATGGGACGGGTCAGCTCCAGCACAAAACCCTTAAAAATGCCAAAAATGTGTCATGAGGGGCCACGTGACATCAAGTTCTGTGCACACGTGTGAATCTAAAAGAATCCAAATTGGGCTTAATATCCTGCACTGTGTATGAATGTAGCCATAGAGTACCTGATATCCCAGAAAGTCTCTATAGGAGCATCAGGATTCCACTGTTCAATGGAGTCTGGCTGGTGCAGTACTAAAAGAGCCTAGACAGACAACAGGAGGTGATAAGAAAAGCCAGAACAAAGGACAAAACCAGAATGAGAAAGGAAATGTTTACCAAGACAACTGCAAAATTATTGTAGAAGAACTGTATTTTCCGTACCATAATGCGCAGACTCAATTCCAGGCGAAAGCCACACAAAAAACTTGACAGATTTGCACAGTAGATAGTATTTGTATATCAATGGCGGCGGAGGTACATACTCTACGTGTTACGTACAGTCCTCTGATTGTTTTTTTTCTACGTAAAAAGTAATTTGCTCTGATTGGTTTATCGGGTCTACTACTTATTACGCCTGTATATTACAGAAGCCACACAAAACAGCTTTACAGATTTTGGAATTCAGTCGACACACAAGGCGCACCTTATTAAAAGGCGCACCTTTGTTACGGGAGAAAATTAAAGGCTTTCAAGCGCCTTATGGTGCGGAAAATACGGTAATCAAAATAACTTTCTTTAATAAGGATCCGAAACATGTTGCTAGGGTTTGAAAAAGAAAGAATACCGGCCAAGGAAATTTACATGTTGCAGCAGCATGACAGAACAAGTTAGAAAAGGAGCACATTAAGAAATCTTAGTGCCTCTTAAATTGCACAATGGGTAGTAGGCATGTCCTGATACAACTTATTTTCACTTCTGATACGTTACTGATATTACGGCCTACAGTTAAATCAGATTCTGATATCAGCACGAATGATATACGCTTTATTTTTTCGTATAAAGTGTTCGATTGTGTTATACTATTCAAATAAAGGAAAATTTGAGACAGAAAACTAATTTACTTCAAATATTTTTTTGGTTACATAAATTCAACCTTAAAATGAATATAAAAACTTGAATATAATAACTAGCAAATAAATTAAAGCAGAGCTATAGTTTTTGTACTAGTACTGACACACCAAACTTTATTTCTTGGTTTGTACCACCACTTAAATTAGAAATTTTATGTAAATTTGTGTAAATTATTTTGGAAAATTGTCAGGAGCATTATAGCAAGACTGCGTGCAGGAACGTTTTACTATAAATTTATATTCATGCCCAAATTGGGTGCACCACAGAGCCCTGACATGTTTCTCGTTAGCTCCTTCACTTACGTGGTTGTTTTGATCAAGTGGGCGCTTAATAGATCCAGACGCCGCTGGATATAAGAGCAGGAAGATCTGGAATGAATTGCTTGTTTATGAGTGATAATATCCAAGATTTTGGATTTAAATCAATATAATCTGATCATGTTTTGGGAGGGGGGTCCTGATATCAGGCCATTACTCAATATCAATATTGAATCAAGACACCCCTAATGGATATTGTTAATTAGGAATGTAACGTTTTAGCTATGGTTAAGGTTCAATTCATGCCTCACTTTGATGAATCATTGTTCTGATTAAATTTTCCATTGAAATTAAAAATTAAATGTAAACATTATTATACAGTAAGAAATAACGTAATCTTAAAATATAATTGTGGCCACAAGACTATGTCACATTTTTGAAGTAGGATGAGAAGACTATACCATGCAGCTTTACTTATATGCGCTTTACTACCCATTGTCCATCCGTCCATCCGTCCGACCATCCACCCACCCACCTATCTTCCGTTGTCCCACGGGGGCCACGGACGTGCTGGGGCCGATCCCACTAGTCATCGGGCAGTAGGCGGGGGACACCCTGAACTCGTGGCCAGCCAATCGCAGGCCGCACAGAGACGAACCATTCGCACACGCACTAACACCTACGGGCAATTTGGAGTGCTCAATCGGAATACCATGCATGTTTTTGGGATGTGGGAGGACACCGGAGTACCCGGACAAAACCCATGTAGCCACAGGAAGAACATGCAAACTCCACACAGGGAGGGCCAGAGGTGGAATTGAACCCACAACTCTGAACTGTGTTTTATTTATTTAAGAAGAAAAGGTAAAAGTTGCAGCGTCCCTACAAACAATTGTAGCAGTCTTAGAATTAGAACATGTCCCATTTAAAAAATTAAAAAATAAATTCAGCCTCAAACCTCCATGGCTTCTTGTGAGAGTTGGGTCGTGTTGGTGAGAGGCACTAGGTGCACCAGTCCAATGATGAGCTCAGCTGTGCTGCTCTGCATCTCTGGAGGTTGCTTCACAGGGTTCTACAAGATAACAATGTGAGGGAAAAAAAAGAGTCATGTTCAGATACAAAGGGCTTGGAACATACCTGAATAAATACAAATAAGACAAAATTAATCCCTTACGTGCAACATGAGCTTGGGGTCAGCATGGATTAGTTTGACCAGAGAAAGCAGGAGGCACTTGTAACTTCTCGTATCTAGTTCTGTGGTTTTCTCTTTGAACTTAAGGCTAGTTGTCACCTTCCCCTTGAAAGTCAAACTCTGTGAGAGATACCAATAAAAGTAAGGTCAAGATTCAACAACATAATGCATCAACAACAATGACAAACTCAGTCATGACAACAGTCATGCTTAACCTTTCGAAAATTTTTTTAGAAACTTACTTCCGCGGATTAGGCTCTAATGGCCTCAATAGAGGGAGGTGGGTTTTCCGCACGTTATGAAAAACATACTTTGAAATTACTGTCACCCAAATATTTGGGGTTTTGGAGTGTCAGCCCACCCCACTGTGAAATTAGAGAACGCAGTATCTGTTTAATTTGGAGCTCACGTTATATTCCTCAACTGGAGCGATCATTATTCCAGAAACAAATTGTATGAGAGAAAACAAAATACATCCTTAATTATTTTAGTTTCCATAAGTATTTGTACACTCACTGGTGTCATGCGTAGAGGAGCATGGGTGCTTTGGGCAACCCGGTTGAGGGTATCTGAGAACATAAAACGAAGCTCTCCGGAGTAGCAGTACACAGCATCAATCTTGGGCCACCAGTCCAAATGAGACTGCAGGAAGGTGCACACAATGTGAAGTAAATAAAAGTGAAGAACTACATAAAAAAAAAATACAGGTCTAACGGCCTTCAGAATACTTACATTGGTAATTATTCTGTGCAATGAGTTGACCAGGACAAAATGGAAGGTAGAAGGAGAAGATGAAGCCAAACAGACCTTGAAATACCAAAGTATGGTCATCAGAACATTGAATTAATGGGCCAAAACTATGTAAAATGACAAGTTAAATGTAGTTAAGTTTGCAGTATTGTTTGTACTATTAAACTAACCTTAAAGTGCTGGTTATTGTGAGGATTAATGCGAAAACAGGAGACAAAGCAGTCCATCATGAGCTCAATGTCAGCATTCTGGGTGCCTGCCCCCCTCCAAAAGGGTTTTGCTGGGTTGAATAGCAAAGCCTTGAGACAAGAACGGAAGTGGAAGAGGTAAGATGATATAACACTTATGTAATTACATTCTTTCAACAGCACAGAATTAGAAAATGTGACCAGAGCCTGCTCAATTTCAATCATGATTAAGACTTTGGCTCCAGACGATCTCAAAATTCCTATTTAACAGGCAGTGTGGTACCTGAACGCGTTCAATGAACAAAAATTCATGATCTCGTTCATTTTTTGGACGAACGTGAACTGAACGTCGCACATTTCTGCTCCGCGGATGTTTTTGTGAACGGGCTCATTTTGGGGCCAGTTCACTTTCGTTCAAGGATGCCAGGTTTTGTTTATCTTCCTGTGAGAACATTCAGGAATTTGGCGTTGAACCACAAATTACTCTTAAAGAGATTGTTTCTCTTGTTTTAGGAATTTATTTGGGTTTTGCACCTTTACCTTTGCACTTTTATGTCTCAAATTCTAAACAGTTTCTGGTTCTTTGGGCAAGCAAGAAATAATACATTCACAAAAAATAAAGAGTTAGTTAAAGCAAATATATATTTGTTTAGCACATTGAATACATAATTTGTATATGCTTCGTTTCCAACCTTCCAACATACAGCAGAATGTTTGTGTTTGCACATTCCGCACCACAGTTATGTTCTTGTTTCAATTCATTAAAGAGCAAGCAATTTTCTCTTGTAATTAAGATTGTACGGTGCTGGTAATTGGATACCAGTGTGAATCGAATGGCTGAAAACAATGAGAAAATGCTAGAAGGTAACAGCTCGAAGCAACCTTTTTGATTGGGAAAGAAAATATCTATAAACATTTTGATTTTTGGAACCATAAACCTAGGTAGTTATTAAAATTTCAATCAGGAACTATGAATTTAACAAGTTAATTTTAAAATTTGTGAATTGAACTTTGAACTAGTTTGTGGAGAAAATGAACTTTCCCAACACTGTTAACAGGAGTATTTTTTAAGCATGTTCAATAAATGCGGTTCCAATTTCA
Source organism: Syngnathus floridae (assembly GCF_059516105.1). Lineage (NCBI taxonomy): Eukaryota > Metazoa > Chordata > Actinopteri > Syngnathiformes > Syngnathidae > Syngnathus > Syngnathus floridae. The sequence continues at coordinate 4,475,627 of NC_142419.1, read as the reverse complement.
AAAACATAGGCATGCAAATAATTGTGATTGCAATATTGAACAAAATAATTGTGATTACGATTTTTATCCATAATCGAGCAGCCCAACTAGAGTGGCATTAGTACAAAAATATCTTTGGATGATAAATTATTGTATTTTCATCATTTGTATTGAGCAAATTTACAAAGGGACTGAATTTAACTTCAAATTGCAATCAAATATGCACTCATCCCACTCTCAACAAACACACAAGAGAAGCGAGAAAACTTATGGAAATATTCAGACCTTGAGATCCATGACTATGGACTGGACAAGAAGAAAAATAGTTGAGTGATCTTCCCAGTTAATGTAAGTTGACGCTTTACACAGTTTAACACAGGCAATAGCAGAGCTTTCCATCAGCTGCTTGCTTCCACCTTGACCGGCTAAAGCTTTCCGTAAACTGTCCAAAAAAAGTTTCTGAGGGCACAACAGGAAAGGTACGAGAGTTAGTTATTAGTGAATAAAAGAAAAAAAAAAATTGTGTTAACCTCTCCCTCTTACCTTGTTGGCCTTGCTATCTTCTACAGTGTCTTTGGAGATTGTGTGCGTGATCTCTGGGCAGAGGATCAAGAGAATGATCTGAAGTGGCCACACTGCAGCCTTCCTTTTAGCGCTCTCTGCAAAGCTATCCACCAGGTCAAACAGCTTCTCAGCAGCTTCTGTAGAAAAAATGGAAGCACACACAATGACCACCATAATCACAGTTTAAAAAAAAAAAAAAAAATTTACCCATTATATGCTTTGCCACCCAGGACTACTCTGGCCGTGAAAGCATGCACATCACTCGAAAGAAACGAAAGAGATTGCACTTGGGCTATATTAACACTGCACAGTGTGATGCCCAATTAGAAAGCCCATCTTTTTATGAACTAATTCATTTTATATAAACAAATGTCACTTCTAATGTAAACAGAGTGCACCGCTGAAATGGCACGTGTGCGCACAAAACATGACGTCATGTAGCAAGCACAGTGTTTACGGAAGGGTTTACGTCAGGGGTGTCAAACGTACGGCCCGCGGGCCGGAACCGGCCCGCCAGTGGGTTCAGTCTGGCCCGCGGGATAAATCTGCATTATTGAAGACGAATAAACTTAATTTTCTTTAAAATTTGCAGTTCCTATATTGTCCGCTAGGGCGCTGTGTTTTAGTCAGTTCTATCACTTTACCTGCGTTTTCTGTTGACCCTGGCACCCTCTTCAGTGAAATGTCTTTGTCAAAAAAGAGAAAAGTGGACAGAGTGTCGGATTTTTCAAGAAAAATGGACCTCTTCCTATATGTTCACGGAGGTGAATGGGAAACCCGTGTGCCTGGTGTGCATGCAGCAAGTTTCGGTGCTTAAGGAATACAATATTCGGCGCCACTATGAAACTCAGCATGGAGAAAAATACAACAGCTTGCACGGAGAACTGAGAAAATGAAAATGAAATGCTGGTGGGTCTGAGGAAACAGCAATCTGTTTTCACCCGGAGCCGAGAGGTCAGTGATGCTGCGGTGAAAGCCAGCTACATAATTGCTAGCCAGATAGCATTAGCGTCAAAGCCGTACTGTGACGGGGAGTTCGTCAAAAACTGTATACTGAAGGCTGCCGAAATTGTGTGTCCTGAGAAGCGACAAGCTTTTGCCAATATTATCTTGACGAGAAATACCGTGGCAGACAGGATTTCGGAACTATCGGCAGACTTGGACAGCCAACTGAAACGCAAAGGGGAGTCATTTCTGGCATTTTCCATTGCAATTGATGAGAGTACTGATATTATGGACGTCGCTCAACTGGCCATATTCATTCGTGGAGTTGACAAGACTTTGACTGTCACAGAAGAGTTTCTCGAGTTGGTGCCTATGACCAACACCACAACAGCTGAGGACATTTTCCGCTCCGTTGTTGGAGCGCTGGACAGAGTCGGGGCGGACTGGCCCCACGGCGTAAGCCTGGCTACTGATGGTGCGCCGTCAATGATTGGGAAAAAGCCAGGTGTTGTGACAAAGAGAGAAAGTACAAGCCGCAAATGGAATAGGTGATTTTTGGACATTTCATTGCATTTTGCATCAGGAGGCATTATGTTGCAAGTCGCTAAAAATGGATCACGTCATGGAGGTGGTTGTCCGAACTGTTAATTTCATCCGAGCCAGAGGTCTCAATCATCGTCAGTTTGACAGCTTTCTCAGTGACTGTAACATTACCCATGGTCTGCCATACCACACTGAAGTAAGATGGTTAAGCAGAGGTGCTGTGCTGAAGCGCTTCTTTGATCTACGTGGGGAAATCGGACAATTCATGGAGAAAAAAACCTGTTAAGGAATTACAGTGCCCACTTTGGCTGCAGGACCTTGCATTTATGGTTGATATTACAGAGCACTTGAATAATCTGAACAAAATGTTGCAAGGACGCAAAAAAATTGTAACACAGTATTATGACAGCATACGTGCATTCAAGTTAAAGCTCGCGTTATGGAAGACGCAGATGGCAAGCGGTGACCCTGCTCATTTTCCCTGTCTCAGAGATGTGTGCGCAGCAAGCATTAATCCTGAAGTGACACAGTACAAAGACAAGATTTCAGGGTTGCTGAGGGAGTTTGAGAAGCGATTTCAGGTCTTGAGACCATTCACAGTCAGAGCTTCTGATGTGCCCGTTGAAATGCAACTTGAAATCATTGATTTGCAGTGTGATGTAGAATTGAAGGACAAATTTGCTTCTGTGGGCTTGGACACATTTTACAAGTATCTCCTACCAGGCTATCCTAAATTGACAGCCCTGGCTGCAAAAATGTTGTCCATTTTTGGGACTACCTACCTTTGTGAGTAGGTCTTCTCAGTAATGAACATTAATAAATAAATAAATAAATAAATAAACATTAATAAAACAAAGCTTCGCTCAAAGCTCACACATAAGCACTTAAATAAGATTCTGAAACTGGCTGCTTCTCAGGACATGATGCCTTATATTGATGCACTTGTGCAGGCTAAAAGATGCCAAGTTTCAGGGGCAAATACTGAGCAAGACTAAATCCCATGGAATGCTGCTTTCAACATTGCACTATAAAAATAAACAGCTCTGAATATTTGCTGTTGTAATAGCTGGGAAAGTCAGTGCTAGTCAGTTTTCTTGTCAGTTTTCTTTGCATTATTTCTTATGCATGCCATATATGTTATGTGAGTTTTGCACTTGAATGAATGTTAAAGTGAGTAAAAGTGTTGTTGAAATTGCACATTTCCTAAAAACTCTTAGGTTGTTCATAATATATTTAGTAAAAGGGACAATTCATTTCACATAAAGATTTTTATAATTTACGTATTCTTCTTTGCACTAATACAAAGAAAAAAAATTGACTTATTGTTAGTTCTATGTAATTTTGGAATGAGTTTACTGGTCTGGCCCCCTTGAGATCCGATTAAGTTGTATGACCAAAATGAGTTTGACACCCCTGGTTTACGTGGAGGGGCTCATCTAATTTCTTTATTTGCAAATTTGTAGTTCATTGTTCCACAGTCCTCTGTTTACATGCTAGATATCTCCATGGGAAATTCCAAGGAGCATAAGATGAGATTCAAGGAGCATAAGAGGGTATTAGCAGGAGAAGTGAGAGCTATTTACACCTCATTTATGACATTTCCCAGAGATCATATGACAACTATAAAGTGTTACAGAATATTATGCAAATTATGTAGTATTTCTCAGATTTTACCAATAGTGCAAATAGAAAATTTAGCATGATTTTAAAGTCAACTGTCAAAGAATACATTTTAAGGATTACTTTTAACCAAACCTACCAATGTTAACAGTATCATGTTAACCAATTATCCACGACAAACGAAGGATTACTGTACATATCTAATATTTCACTGACCCAGCAAAAGGCACAATGAAGAAAATGCTCATCCTTGATTCAATTTTATCATTCGACTATCTTTACATTACACAACTATTTATACAGGTGCAGTAATCCCTCGTTTATCGCAAATAATTGGTTCCAAGACCACCCGCGATAGGTGAAAATCCGCGAAGTAATGTCACCCTCTCATTTTTGACATATACGTACATTTTTTGTGTATCAATAAGTGTAAACGAAATCATATAAGTGCATATGTTATCATTAGAAAATTAAAGAATAGTTTCAAACATGTAAATAAAATAATAGTACAAATAACATACAGAAAATAATGTACAAATAACATAAATTTGATACGTGTGTGTGTGCGTGCGTGCGTGCGTGCGTGCGTGCGTGCGTGCGTGCGTGCGTGCGTGCGTGCGTGCGTGCGTGCGTGCGTGCGTGCGTGCGTGTAACATGTGTCCCAACGGGATCACCACCTTATCGTGGTGGGGCACTTTGCGTGACTCCATGACCCCTAGAGCTACGTATGTCAGCTGGAGTCTCGTACTCCTGGTAGGGTTACCCAGGCCGAACTGGTCAAAGGGTAGAGTCCAGACAAAGAGTGATCCCAAAGACCTCAATGGTGGAGCAGGCAGAAGTTGATAGCAGTGAGAAGCACCACAATGGCTGTAAAAGCGGACGAAGGCTAAGAGAGCACACCCTGACAGAAAAGCAAGCTGATGGCGGCACGCTTTGAGGCGGTTTCCAAAAACCTGGATTCCGGCAGCTTCCTGCAGTTGTAAGAAGATGCCGGTCATCTAGGGTCTCCCTTGCCACTGGAACCATCTCTTTACAATCAAGGCAGACTCCTGTGCGTCTGAGCAACCCTACCTAGGGTCCGCACTGTTCACCCCAATTGGGGAAAGGCCTAGAAAAGGTGGCCTAAAGATTGCCCACTCAGCCCAGTACCCAGACAGGAAACCGCACCTGTCGGGACATTCCATTATGTGATAGAAAACCAAAATCAATACCATTTAGAATTGCAGCATGGAATATAAGGACACTCCTGGATGCCAGTCCGGACAGACCACAGTGCAGAACAGCACTCGTTGCCAGCGAGCTAAAGCGATACAATGTGGATGTGGCAGTACTCAGTGAGACCCGACTCCTCGAGGAAGGCTCACTCAATGAAGTAAGATGGGGTTATACATTCTTTTGGAAAGGATACCCCATGGGCGGACCACATCTCTGCCAATCCTGATCCCTCAACAGTGTGGAAAGCCCTGCAGAGCATCACGGGCTTCAAGAAACGAACCCCCCGTCCCGTGGAGAGCCCAAGGCTCGCTAACCAGCTAAACAGGTTCTACTGCAGGTTTGATCGGTCCTCCCACACAACGGGACCTCCTGCAGCACAATCCACATACTCACCTCCCCCCACAACTGCTCTGTCCACACCTCCATCACCGTGGTCACCAACTCTCTCTCTTGCAGAGGCCGCGCCCGCACTCCAGATTCGCGAGGAGGAAGTGCGCCAGAGACAAAAGATCAGGAAGGCACCGGGCCCAGACGGCGTGTCACCTTCCTGCTTGAAAGTCTGCGCTGAGCAGCTGGCGCCCACCTTTGCACGGATCTTCAACCGTTCCCTGGAGCTGTGTGAGGTGCCCTCGTGCTTCAAGAGCTCCACCATCGTTCCAGTGGCCAAGAAGCCCGCCATTATAGGTCTGAATGACTATAGACCTGTTGCACTGACATCTGTGGTCATGAAATCTTTCGAGAGGTTAGTGCTGAACCACCTGAAGGATGTCACGGGCCCCCTGCTGGACCCCCTCCAGTTTGCCTACCGGGCAAACAGGTCGGTGGATGATGCGGTCAACATGGGACTGCACTACATCCTGCAACACCTGGACACCTCAGGAAAGTACGCCAGGATCCTGTTTGTGGACTTCAGCTTGGCGTTCAACACCATCGCTCCTGACATCCTCCAACAGAAGCTCATCCAGCTCGCGGTGCCTGCCTCCACCTGTCAGTGGATCACCAGCTTCTTGACCAACAGGAGACAGCGTGTGAGGCTGGCGAGCATCACATCTGACACCCTGACCACCAACACTGGAGCCCCTCAGGGGTGCGTCCTCTCCCCACTGCTCTTTCTCCCTCTACACCAACGCAAGTGACTCTTCCGTGAAGCTCCTGAAGTATGCAGACGACACCACTCTCATCGGACTGATCCAGAACGGTGATGAGACTGCGTACAGACAGGAGGTGGAGCGGCTGGTCCACTGGTGCAGCCAAAACCACCTGGACCTGAACCCACTCAAGACCGTGGAGATGACAGTGGACTTCAGGCGAGGCCCTTCACCACTTTCAACCCTCACTATCCGCAGTAATACGATTCTCTCATCAGACACCTTCAAGTTCCTGGGAACCACAATCTCTCGGGACCTGAAATGGACCGGCCACATAGACGCTGTCCGGAAGAACGCCCAGCAGAGGCTGTACTTCCTGAGACAGCTCAAGAAGTTCAACCGGCCGCGGGAGCTGCTGTAGACCTTCTACACTGCCATCATCCAGTCTGTCCTCTGCACCTCCATCACTGTCTGGTTTGGATCGGCCTCCAAACAAGACAAGCACAGGCTGCAACGGACAATAAGGACTGCAGAAAAGATAATTGGAATCAACCTCCCATCTATCCAAGACTTGTACCTGTCCAGGACCAGGAAACGTGCAAGTAACATCTCAACAGACCCTTCGCACCCAGGTTGCAGCCTGTTTGAACTACTCACCTCCGGACGCCGTTATAGAGCTCTGTACACTAAAACCAGCAGACACAGAGACAGCTTCTTCCCCCAGGCTGTCGCTCTGATGAACTCACACCACTCTTACAGTCTCAGAGTCATTACTGTGCAATAACATCCCGCTTTCCACACCTTTTTTGTCTACACTGTTTGTACTATGTGTCCTCTCTGCATCCATTGCAGCCTGGTCATCCTAGAAGAGGGACCCTCCCATCTGTGGTCTCTTCTCAAGGTTTCTCATTTCCCCTAGCTGGAGTTTTGAGTTTTTCCTTGCCCTCTTGGGAGTTTAAGATCAGTTTAAGATCAGGGGGTGTTTGAGAATATCTTTCGTTCTTCACATGTCCTGAGTGTTGTTGTTAGTCACCTAAATGTTGAACAGAGGCTGTGATTTACCGAAGTCAAATTCCTTGTTTGGCACGCTCAAACATGGCGAATAAAAAACTCTTGAATCTTGAATCTTGAATCATCGTGGAGCTCGTTTTGCAATCAAGAACAACCTCTTGCTCAAGCTCACAGAATCACCAGTGGGTGTCAGTGAAAGGCTCATGACTCTTCGCATCCTTCTTGCAAAATGCTGACATGTCATTTTGATAAGTGCCTATGCACCAACTCTGCCATCCAATGATGAAGAGAAGGACCGCTTCTACCAGGCACTAGATGACATCCTCAGTCACATCCCGAGGAATGACAAAATCATACTGCTTGGTGATTTCAATGCAAGAATCGGAAAGAACTCGCAGAACTGGAATGGTGTGATCGGCGCCCACGGCATTGGAAAAGTCAACTCCAATGGCATGAGACTTCTTAGTCTCTGTGCAGAACACGACCTTACCATCACAAACACCATCTTCCAACAAAGAGCAAATATAAGCCATCCTGGATACATCCCAGCTCCAAACACTGGCACTTGATCGATTACGCGATCGTAAGGAGGGCTGACCTCAAAGACGTGCTTGTTACAAGAGCTATGCAGGGGGGGCAGACTGCTGGACCGACCACCGCATGATTCTGACAAAGGTCAGACTGCATGTCCGGCCCCTAGTATGTCATGGTGGCCCAAAGAGGAAAGCACTCAACTGTGCCAGACTCTCCAGCAGCAACACTTGTGACAACTTCCGTCGCTCCCTAGTTGAGAAGCTAGCAGACATTGAGCCACTGATCATCTCAGAGTCTGGGATGGATGAGAAGTGGACCTTGCTAGCCAGCACCCTGTTTGACACTGCAGCCCAAGCCATTAGTTTCAAAACCAAGAAACACCAGGACTGGTTTGACCAGAATGCTGGAGAGATATCCACCCTCCTGGACAAAATTCACAAGGCACACAGAGCCACCCTGAACAACCCACAAGCCCAAATTACATAAAAAGCAATGGCAAGCCTTTCGTTCTGAGGCCCAAACTACTCTGAGAAAAATGCTAAATGAGTGGTGTATCTCGAAGGCTAATGAAATCCAGTCTCACACCGATAGAAACGATATGCAGTCTCTATGATGCAGTGAAAACTATCTACGGCCCCAGAAACTGCTCCCTGGCACCTGTTAGATCTGCTGATGGAACATCTCTAATCAAGGATCAGGCTATGATAGCGGAGCGGTGGGCTGAGCATTTTAACACCGTGCTGAAGCAGGCCACCCCAGCGGACCCAACTGTCTTTCCAGAGCTCCCTGAAGATCCTCGCTTGCCAGATCTCGACCTCCCCCCACACTTCAAATAAGTCCTGCATGCAGTCAAAACCCTGAAAAACAATAAATCCCTCGGACAAGACAGCATGCCGGCTGAACTTCTCAAGGAAGGAGGCTACCTCTGTATACGGACACTGCATCTCTACATTTCAGAGGTGTGGAGATGGGAATGTGTCCCGCAACAGTGGAAACATGCCAACATTGCGACCATCTACTACAAGAACAAGGGAGACAAATCCACCTGCTCCAAAAGTAGTGGTATCTCTCTGTTGGCCATTGCTGGAAAGGTCCTTGCCAAGGTCATGCTCCGCAGACTCATCTCGGCAATATCAGAACGGGTCACCCCAGAGTCGCAGTGTGGTTTTCGGGAGGACAGGGGGACAGTTGTTCATTGCCTTTGTCGATCTCTCAAAGGCATTTGACACCGTGAACAGGGACCTACTGTGCCAAGTCCTGAAGGGATTTGGGTGCCCACCCAAGTTTCTCACCATCCTTGAGCAGTTCCATTCTGGGATGATGGCCCGAGTGGCAGTAGGAAGACACAGCTCAGAGCCCTTTGGTGTGACAAATGGAGTGCGGCAAGGTTGTGTGCTGGCTCCAGTTCTCTTCAACATCTTCCTCATCTGTGTCACAACACTGGTAAACGCAGGAGGATGGAGGAGCAGGCTGGAGTTACCATAGACTTCAGGCTTGAAGGCAACCTCTAACATCAGGAGGCTACTGGCAACTACCTAGCTGACCTCGGAGACAATCATTGAGCTTCAATACGCCGATGACTGTGCCCTGGTTGCTCACATACCAGAGGCTCTGCAAAACATCCTCTCGGCAGCTGTAACTGCATATACCAGAATGGGGCTGACGATCAACACCCAGAAGACAGAGGTACTCTGTCAGTCCAGTGCTGACCTCTTACAAAACCCAAGAATAACTTTCACAGCAGCAGGGCAAGAGCTCCTCACGGTGCCCACCTTCAAATACCTGGGAAGCATAATGTCTGACACCTGCTCAATGGATGACAAGATCCAAAATCGCCTCAAACAAGCATCAGCATCTTTTGATCGCCTCAGGAGAAGGATTTTGTGAACAGCAACCTCAAACTCCGCACCAAAGTGCTGGTCTACAGAGCAGTATGCATCACTGCACCACTGTATGGATGTGAGGCATGGACTATTTACAGCCGCCATCTGAGAAGTCTGGAGACCTTTCATGTGAGATGCATCCAGAAGATCCTTGGCATCACATGGAAGGACAAAGTGCCACACACAGAATTGCTGAACAGGGCAAGCAGCCGTAGCGTGGAGTCCATCATGACCCAACGTCAACTCAGCTGGATGGGGCACGTCATCCAAATGCCCAGCCATTGACTCCCACGTAGAATCCTCTATGGTCAGTTACACCTGGGCCGACGCAGTGCTGGTGGGCAGAAGAAGCGGTTCAAAGATCAAACGAAGACCACGCTGAAGAGATGCCAGATCAACCCCTCTTCACTGGAGGAACTCGCTTCCTGCCGAGACCTCTGGCGCTCCCATTCCTCACAGGGAGTGGATCATACAGAGGAACAGCGCACACAATATCGTGCAGCAAAGCGTGTAAAGTGGCATGCTCGCCAAGCCACCCCTGCTCCCCCCAGCACCTCCTTCACATGCCCAGTCTGTAACCGCATCTGTGGATCCAGGATCAGACTATTCAAACATCAGCAGACTCACAAATAAAAGGTCATCATCGAACCGATGGACAACCATAAGCAAGTAAGCGTGTAACATACGTAGATGTAACTAAAGTGTACATACTGTAAATGTTTTTAGAACTCTAATTATTATAACAACTTTTCTTTTACAACAAGGTACAAGTGTACATACTATAAATACGTTTTTAGAACTCATTATTATAACAATGTTTTTATTACAACGCACAAGTGTACATACTGTAAATATGTTTTTAAAACTCATCACTTTATGCCATAACTCCTCAATTCTTATTTTTATTTTTTTCAATTGTCTTTTTGAAAACTCCGCGATTGTATGGGCACTCCTGGCCTTCTGCTGGCGTGCGGGCAACTTTCGTGCCATAATTCCTCAATTGGGAATTTTTTTTTTTGTTTGTTTTTAAATCCGCGATTGTGTGAACACTCCCTGTCTTCTGCTGGGGTGCGAGCAACTTTCGTGCCATAATTCCTCAATTTTGAATTTTTGTTTGACTTTTTTTCTTTGAAAAATTCCCAGTGTACTAAGGCTACGATAAATGAACCGCGAAGTAGCGAGGGATCACTGTTTATACAATGGACCCCCACTTGCTCACGGTTCACCACCTGCTTTGATTCGCATAATTGGGGATTTTTTCTCCCTTATTTTTTTTAATTGTCTTTGTTCTGGGCCACCAGTTTTCATGGAAAAGATTTTTATTGAATGTTTACAAAGCATTTTTTTAAAAGATTTTGGATAGTTATTTAAAAATGCCTAATTTTTCATTTAATTTAATGAGTTGTATATTTAATGGGGGTCAATTGTAAAGGTGAAAATGTAAATATCGGTCAAAAGTTGTTATAGGACCTGCCATATCTGCTTGAGGTCGTTGGTAGAGCATGGTGAATTCATCTGGATAATTTTCCACCCAGTTCCAAAATGCCTGTCAAGACAAAACAGAGTTCAAAGAGACTCTGACATATGATGAACAAGCTTCCAGTTGCTGTTGACACTCTCCTGACGGCAAAAATTAAACTAACCCCATCTGAACGTTTATGTGTAATATGAATACAGTGGTACCTCTACTACTGCATCTACTTACGAACCAATTTTCGACCGTCTCCTTTGCTCTGACATTCTCTGTTCGTCTCGGCGCGTCAGCAGTGTAAAAACAAGACTATTGATAAAAAATTAAAAAAACTCAAAACTTTGAATCATTAAGGAGCATGGCGTATCGTCAGGCTCGCTATTGAGTACGGCCAGCGTGGTGCCAAAGTAGGTATCCCCGTGAAAATCCCCTGCTGCAGGAGAGCGCACGCATTAAGTGAAAGGCGGAAGCAATTGCCATGGGGCAGACAGTATCAGCTTGTTTTCAATAAAAACATGAAGAAAACACTTTTAAGTTTGTCTATTTCCATCTTTAGAACCTAGGTTCCTTTTCTTTCTTTTTTTTTTTATTAAGTTCTCACTTGTGTTGTGCGCGAGGTGCGTTCAATGACCAATGATATGAATGAATGTTCAATGATACAGTCGGAAAACTCATAAATTGCACCCAAAAAAAAATGACGAGCACGTGAGCACATTGCAAGTAATAGTACTTGGAAGCATACAAAAATTTATTAGTGTGACTTTTTGTGTGTCTTCTCGGGAGTTTTTTTTTTTAGCAAGTGAAGACAATTAGAACAGGTTCCCCCCTCCCTAGGCAAAGTTAGGAGGTCAAGAATAAAATTATTTTTAGTTATAAAGGTTTGAAAAAGTAAAAATAAACCTGTTGTTTAGGTTTTCTGTGCAAAAATTGTGACTTTTGGGATAGTCCGGTGTGCATTATTTGCTTTTACACTGATTCCTATAGAAAGCGTTGCATATACTTACAAACGTTTCTACTTACCCTCTAAGCTGCGCAGCTGCGTAATTGCGCACTGGTCGCGCAGTCTCTGCGCAAAAGAAACTCCATGCCGCGCACAAAAAAAAATTCAGCATAAAATGTTAAACGTAATCTAATCTAATTAAGTGGACGGAGGCTTTTCTTCCTGTGCCTTTTTGTAGAGTAAATCAGTAATTGACAGGTGTCCAGCCAATGATATGGTTCACTTATGCTACATAAGCAAGCATAGGTTTGACAGCGCCTGAACATGTGTCCTGCCCATCCGTGCCGCGCAGGTTAGCTAGACAACGACAGTGCAGCGGAGTCAAGCGATGCAAATGCTAAATTAGCTAATCACGGCGAAACGAATGAGCGGCGACACATCCACTCGCCATGCGAAAATAAATAAGAGACGCGGCAGTTCTTTTAAGATTGAATAGCTGCCGGAGTACAACAGGAAACCGTGAAACTGGATGGGATTTTCTCTTTTTCGAATGAGAAAGGTCTCCTGCAAAACAGGCAGTGAAGCCAAAGTGGCGGACAAGTTTACGGAGGGAAAAATATGGAAGGAATGGAAGTTGGACTACCTCAAGAGTCACATTCAGCAGAAATGTCATTTGAAAGCTGTTGGAATTCTATGCCCCTTCATGAGTAGTCACCTTACCGTGGTGGAGGGGTTTGCGTGTCCCAATGATCCAAAGAGTCATGTTGTCTGGGGCTTTATGACCCTGGTAGGGTCACACATGGCAAAAGGGTCCTTGGTGAGGGGCCAGACAAAGCACGGCTCAAAAAGCCCCTTATGAAGAAAAACATATATGGACTTAGATTTCCCTCGCCCGGACGCGGGTCACCGGGGCCCCCCTCTGGAGCCAGGCCTGGAGGTGGGCCACCAGACGCTCGCCTTCGAGCGTCTGGTGGCCGGGCATTTCCCCATGGGGCCGGGCCGGGCACAGCCCGAAAAGGAAACGTGGGTCCCCCTTTCCATGGGCTCACCACCTGTGGGAGGGGCCAAAGGGGTCGGGTGCATTGTGAGCTGGGCGCGGCCAAAGGCAGGGACCTTGGCGGTCCGATCCCCGGCTGCAGAAGCTGGCTCTTAGGACATGGAATGTAACCTCTCTGGCTGGAAAGGAGCCTGAACTGGTGTGTGAGGCAGAAAAGTTCTAGATTTAGTCGGACTTGCCTCCACACACAGTTTGGGTTCCGGTACTAGCCCTCTTGAGAGGGGCTGGACTCTCTTCCACTCTGGAGTTGCCCACGGTGAGAGGCGTCGAGCAGGTGTGGGTATTCTTATTGCCCCCCGGATGGGCGCCTGCACATTGGGGTTCACCCCGGTGAACGACAGGGTAGCCTCCCTCCACCTTCGGGTGGGGGGACGGGTTCTGACTGTTGTTTGTGTCTATGCACCGAACGGCAGCTCAGAGTACCCACCCTTCTTGGAGTCCGTGGAGGAAGTGCTGGAGAGCGCTCCTTCTGGGGACTCCATCGTTCTACTGGGTGACTTCAATGCTCACGTGAGCAATGAGAGTGAGACCTAGAAGGGTGTGATTGGGAGGAACGCCCCCCCCCCGATCTGAACCCGAGCGGTGTTCTATAATTGGACTTCTGTGCTCGACACGGATTTTCTATAATGAACACCATGTTAAAACATAAGAGTGTCCATGTGTGCGCTTGGCACCAGGACACCCTAGGCCGCAGTTCGATGATCGACTTTGTAGTCGTGTCATCGGATTTGCGGCCGCATGTTTTGGACACTCGGGCGAAGAGAGGGGCGGAGCTGTCAACTGATCACCACCTGCTGATGGGTTGGCTCCGATGGTGGGGCCGGTCCGACCTGGCAGACCCAAACGCTCTGTGAGGGTCTGCTGGGAACATCTGGCAGAATCCCCTGTCAGGAAGAGCTTAAACTCCCACTTCGGGCGGAGCTTTTCCAACGTCCCGGGGGAGGCGGGGGACATTGAGTATGAGTGGACCCTGTTCCGCGCCTCCATTGTATAGGCGGCCGACCGGAGCTGTGGCCGTAAGGTCATTGATGCCTGTTGTGGCGGCAATCCCCGAACCCGCTGGTGGACACCGGCAGTAAGGGATGTCGTCAAGCTGAAAAAGGAGTCCTATCGGGCCGTTTTGGCCTACGGGACTCCGGAGGCAGCTGACAGATACTGGATGGCCAAGCGAAACGCGGCTTCAGCAGTTGCTGAGGCAAAAACCCGGGCGTGGGAGGAGTTTGGTAAGGCCAAGGAGAATGACTTCCGGACGGCTTCGAGGAAATTCTGGTCCACCATCCGGCGTCTCAGGAGGGGGAAGCAGTGCAACGTCAAGACTGTTTACAGTGGGGATGGCGTGCTGCTGACCTCGACTCGGGACATCGTGAGTCGGTGGGGAGAACACTTCGAAGACCTCCTCAATTCCACCTACATGCCTTCCATTGAGGAAGCAGGGCCTGGAGACTCTGAGGCGGATTCTCCAATCTCTGGGGTCGAAGTCACTGAGGTAGTTAAAAATCTCCTCGGTGGCAAGGCCCCGGAGCTGGATGAGATCCGCCCGGAGTTCTTAAAGGCTCTGGATGTTGTGGGGCTGTCATGGCTGACACACCTCTACAACATTGCGTGGACATCGGGGACAGTGCCTCTGGATTGGCAGACTGGGGTGGTGGTTCCCCTCTTTAAGAAGGGGGACCGGAGGGTGTGTTCCAATTACAGGGGAATCACACTCCTCAGCCTACCAGGTAAGGTCTATTTAGGGGTGCTGGAGAGGAGGGTCCGTCGGGAGGTCAAACCTCGGATTCAGGAGGAGCAGTGTGGCTTTCGTCCTGGCCGTGGAACAGTGGACCAGCTCTACACCCTCGGCAGCATCCTCGAGGGTGCATGGGAGTTCACCCAACCAGTCCACATGTGTTTGTGGACTTGGAGAAGGCGTTCGACCGTGTCCCTCGGGAGGTTCTGTGGAGGGTGCTTCGGGAGTACAGGGTGCCGAGCCAACTGATAAGGGCGGTTCGGTCCCTGTATCACCGATGCTAGAGTCTGGTCCGCATTTCGAGGCAGTAAGTCGGATTCATTCCCAGTGAGGGTTGGACTACGCCAAGGCTGCCCTTTGTCACCGATTCTGTTCATAATTTTTATGGACAGAATTTCTAGGCCCAGCCGAGGCATTGAGAGGGTCCGGTTTGGGGACCTCAGCACCGCGTCTCTGCTTTTTGCAGATGACGTGGTGCTGTTGGCTTCTTCAGGCCGTGATCTCCTTCTCTCACTGGAACGGTTCGCAGCCGAGTGTGAAGCGGTCGGGATGAGGGTCAGCACCTCCAAATCCGAGTCCATGGTCCTCGGTCGGAAAAGGGTGGAATGCCCTCTCTGGATCGGGGATGAGATCCTGCCCCAAATGGAGGAGTTCAAGTATCTTGGAGTCCTGTTCACGAGTGAGGGGAGGATGGAGCGTGAGATCGACGGATCGGTGCAGCGTCGACAATAATGCGGACCCTGTACCAGTCCGTCGTGGTGAAGAGAGAGCTGAGCCAAAAGGCGAAGCTCTCAATTTACCAGTCGATTTACACTGCTACCCTCATCTATGGTCACGAGCTATGGGTCGTGACCGAAAGAACGAGATCCCAGATACAAGCGGCCGAAATGAGTTTTCTCCGCAGGATGTCCGGGCTCTCCCTTAGAGATAGGGTGAGAAGCTCGGTCATCCGGGAGAGACTCGGAGTAGAGTCGCTACTCCTCCATGTTGAGAGGAGCCAGATGAGGTGGCTCGGGCATCTTATCAAGATGCCTCCTGGACGCCTCCCTGGGGAGGTGTTCCGGGCATGTCCCACCGGTTTGAGACCACGGGGACGACCCAGGACGCGCTCGAGAGACTGTGTCTCTCAGCTGGCCTGGGAATGCCTTGGGATCCCCCGGGATGAGCTGGATGAAGTGGCTGGGGAGAGGGAAGTCTGGGAGACCCTCCTAAAGCTGCTGCCCCCGCGACCCGACCCCGGATAAGTGGAAGAAGATGGATGGATGGATGGAATTGTATTAAGACTCAAGGTGGGACAGGGGATCGGTACAGAGCGCAAAAGACCGACAGAAAAGGAACGAGCTGACACACAAAACAAAATCCAACCCCGAGCAAGTTAAAGTTTTCATCGACAATATTTTATTTATTTATTTATTTATTTTTACTTGTCTGTCTGTTTATTTATTTATCTATTTATTTATTTATTCAATTTGGTGTTGCGCACAGTGGTCCACAGTGTGCACAGGGAGCTTGTGTGTTTGAACAGACACTTGGAAAATTAGAGGGAACACTGCTTAACGAACACGGAACCAATTAAATTCGTAAGTAGAGGTACCACTGAGTGTCCATAAAAGAGGAAAAATAAAATGATATTTTTAAATTGTGGACACTGAATTGTCACAAAGCTTGACATCAGCATAAGGTGCTCACATTACACATTTCAGCTCACTTCAGAAGCCCCAATTTCAGCCAGCATCAATTCTTCTACTAAGCATGTGCGTTTTCTTTGGGGGTTTTTGCAACCATTTTCATTTGTAAAAGTACAGGAATCCCACATTTTTGAGATGTCCAAAGTCCAGTTTTTCTAGACTTTGGGGTTTTAGGTTAAAAAAAAAGTCATGACATTTGAGAAAACAATTGTGTATAATTCTGATTCTTTGTAGAGCCATTGGTCAGAGAATTTATGTCTGCCCATAAAGAGTCATGTCAATGGTCATACATGATTGGATTTTTAAATGTCTGGTTGAGTACTCGACAGCAGCACAATTATTAGAAATGTGGAGAGCGGTTGCCGCTGCCAAATCCATTAATCCCTGATAATTGTTCATTTCGATGCTTATACCATGGTCACTTCCCAACAGATATTTATGAAACTAGCACAGTTCTTAGCACAGTAGTACTTTATGTATGCTTCAAGGTCAAATGTGTATTGATTTAATGTATTAAAATTGAAATGCAATATGTTCACATTGGTACAAAACTCCTAGGCACTTCTATTACTTAAACAAAATGAAGCAGTTACACCTACAGAATAGCTCAATAGAAAAAAAAGGAAGAACCTACCTTTTCTAAACTGTTGATGACTGCTAGTTGTGCAGGCTTTTTAAGGGTTTTAAACTTTAGAACGGTTTCTACAAGAAAGTGTTCACATTGGAAAATCAACAAACTTGACACACCCAAGAGACCTATCGCGCAAATCTTTACTCTCTAAACCTTAAAAAGTATAACCTTGTAGCAGCCTCTTGAGCTTGGAGCAGTCCACATTAATGTACTGCATCAGCTCTATGTCATGAACATCTACATTGTCCTCCAAGCACACCGTCAACTCCTGTAGCCTGGGGAAACATGCACACACATTCACACACACAAAGGGTGATTCAAAATAGGAGCATCTGAGCACAAACTGTCTCTTTCATGAATGGCACAACATTTCAGAAGAAAGTCAAAACATGTACTAGTGTTTATCTACAATTCTGATCTTGATTCAAGGTCATTTGTTTCATTCTTAAATCAAGGATATCGTTAGTAAAGACTATAAATTCTTAGAGGATTTCCTCCAGTGGAGTAATCCTTGACTGTCGGCAATTATTATTATTATTATTATTATTATTGATAACTTTCTTTTCATTTGGGAAATTAAGAACTTTAAAAAGATAAAAAGAACTTTCAGATGACTAAAAGTTACACTACAAATGTGTATGATTTGTACGTTGCACTGTTATTCCCATGATCTTTGCAAATCATAAGGCATTATGACTTAAGTTAAGAAAACGTGTTTTTGTTTTCTTGTCTATTTGGATCATAAGCATAAATCTCTAGCAGTTTTGATAATTATATTTCCTTCTAAGAGATAATAAAAGAAAATGACCTAGGGAGGATGCGTATTTTACGCTATGTTATAGTTTTACATTTAAAATTCAAACATTATGTCTACCTGTTTTTCTAACAACCATCTATTATTAATGTTATCCCTGGAAATATTTGCTGATCATGTGGGCCCAGTACTGCCCGTTCAATCAAGGTATTGCGAAGCTGCTGCCGAGCATTTGAAGTGTTTGGATGTTGTGGCAAAATGTGATACTAAATTGAAGGTTCACAATTCAAAATACGGACAGGACCGTATACTGCAAAAACCCTAAAATTATCACTCAACAAAACTGCTGTGGGCAGTATAAAAAAATGAACCCTGACATATCACTGTAAAGCAGTGGTCCCCCACCACCGGGCCGCGGACTGGTACCGTGGGTCACTTGGTACCGGGCCGCCAAGCCGCACAGAAAAGAAATCTATATATGTATACATTTATTATTGACGATCAATTAATTCAGGTCAAGATGCTCATCCTGGTCACGTGTGATGTTTCCCCAGTCGAGCCCGCAAAGCTAGCAAAAATGAGTAAGAATTTATTTTGAAAAATATAAAAAAAATTGGCGATTCTCTCCCATTTATATCCATCAATGCATCTGTGTCTCTTGACACAGGTTAATTCAGGTCAAGACGCTCGTCCCGCGAAGCTAGCAAAAATGAGCAAGAAACAGAGATGTTTGGAAAAGGGAAAAAAAAAACGCAATGAGGAGACGGAAGAAGA
The DNA here is from genome assembly GCF_059516105.1 of Syngnathus floridae. Taxonomy (NCBI): domain Eukaryota; kingdom Metazoa; phylum Chordata; class Actinopteri; order Syngnathiformes; family Syngnathidae; genus Syngnathus; species Syngnathus floridae. The sequence goes on along the minus strand of NC_142419.1, from coordinate 4,457,201 downwards.
AGAGGCTACGACTTCTAAGAAAAGGAAAGCTGCATTTAAAAGAAAATTTCAGGAGTCCTACTTAAAATATGGATTTATTGCCACAGGTGACTCTGACTTGCCAAGCTCACTGACAATATGTAGCGACAGGCTAGCTAACGAGGCAATAAAGTCTTCAAAACTGCTTCGGCACATGGAGACCGAGAATCCTGCATTAAAAGACAAACCTTTGGAATTTTTTCAAAGAAAAAAACGCGAACAAGAAGGACTGTCTCCAACTACGCCTAGATGGGACCGGCTCATTTCTGAGAAACAAGCTGAGTTCTCCCACTAATTCAACGTAATGGTGAGTTTTATTTTTATGTGGTTTATATTTGTTTTTAGGCCAGTCGTATCATTTTATTTCATCGTATTTATACATTTATTATAAATGTATTATTCATTAATATAAAGGCCGGTCCGCGAAAATATTTCTAACACGTAACCGGTCCATGGCGCAAAAAAGGTTGGGGACCACTGCTGTAAAGCACAGGTGTCCAATTTTGGTCCTCAAGGGCCACTACCCTGCAGGTTTTAGATGTTTTAGAATGACCAGGATCATTACATTCCTGCAGAGCTTTCTGATGAGCTGATCATGTGAATCATGTGTGTTGGAGGAGGGACAAAATACTAATACATGCCAGTAGCCCTTGAGGGCTTGGACACCTGTGATGTAAAGGGTGAAAAACTCAAGATAAACTCAAGCGACCATGGTCAGCTAAATGCCTTCAATCATCAATTCCTGAACTGTAAAACAAGAAAAAAAAAAATCTGTCAAGTAGAAACAGTGCAGCTGGGTACCTGGTGGAAATTCGACTGAAAACAGCATTAAAATTGTTGCAGCTAAGAGAGAAGAGAACAGCTGAGGCTGAAGCTCGAAGCTCAGCTGCATGCTGATGGCCCTCACGGTACGTGTGGATGAAATGGCAAATCTCTGGCAATAGCTGTTTGACTAGCATGGTCTCATCCAGCCGCAGGGAGTCTTTGGATTGCTGACAAAGGAGAAGGACATGCAAGTTTGAATGTCAAAATTTTTCCCAATAACATGAAAAAACTAAACTTCTAAAACACCTTATTTTAAAATCATAAATCTTTTCATTTTTATTATATTTTATTACCAAGAACACATTTTTACAAAGTTAGTTAGTTAAGTCATGTTTAAACATCAAAGGTTTATAGACTGTTAATTTAAGTTACTTAATGCAGATTCAAAAGAGTAAAATAAATGTGCATGCAACTTGACACCAAATACTGTACAACGAATCAAACAAAATGTTTTAATTGCAACGGCTGCAATATAAAAACAAACTAAAGTGGCTAAAAACAGAAAACTGTTATTTTTATTAGTGCCAGTGAGTCAAAGTCAAATGAACTCTTACCAATTTTAATTGACTATATAACAACGTATGAACAATTCATCTCACACGAAGCCTCTCGGAACACGTCATGTTTGCATATGTTGGTGACTGGCGAAAGGAAATAAGACGTGACAGGGCACTTCAGCTGCAGAGAGGCTGCTTATTTCTCTAAAATCAGCTACGGAGAGGCTAATACTTTTAATAGTCACCTCCCTCCCCCACCGTCTGTTGTCTTCCGGGTTAGAGCAACACTGGCGTCAGATCTGTTGACTGCCGCTTCTGTCCCGGGCCGTGTCCGTTACTTGTTTTTCATTTTCCCGTTTTCAGTGCACCCGTCTTTTCTTTTATTTTTCTCGTGTTGTCCTTTGTCCACCTCGCATCCCCGCAGCTCCGCTCTCACCTACCTGTTTCTTCTCCCTCGGACTACCAGCTACGTTACCCAGCGAGCCAACAGCCAGCTGGCCAAAACCACCACCAGACCCTCCTGCCTCCCGGCTCCGAGCCTGTGGCCGCCTGCTCTGGCCTCTGCGGCAGCTCTGGCCGTCCGGCTCTCTGGACGTCCGGCCGGCATCCTCAGGGGGCGGGCTCCACTCACTGCGGGCTCGCCGACCGTGGCTCGGCTGTGTAACGCCGTGGTGCGTTGGGGCCTGCCATTCGTGCGGGTGCAGTCAAGGTCGACCTGGTCCACTTCTGCTTTCATACGAGGCTGGAATCCTTCGCCGTCGCCACTACATCTGGACTATCTTTTAACCGGCACTTGCCCTCCTGCTCACCCATTCCCTCTTTCTGGACTACCAACCCCCCCGTCGCCCCCACCTCCCGTAATGCCAACCTCAACAACCTCCGCTCCCGCCCCTCCTGCTCCTCCATCCAGCTCCTTCGCACTGCTGACCGATGTCCTGTTATTAACTATACCCTATTGTCCCTGCGCTCCCCCCCCCCCCATTCGTCCCCACCCTTTTTATTCCCTGTAGGCGTCTTTGGGTCATTGAAAAGCGCTATATAAATTAAATTAAATTTTATTATTATTAATATGTTGAAGTAGTCATAAGTAGAGATCCATCCATCCATCCATTTTCTTCCGCTTAACCGGGGTCGGGTCGCGGAGGGAGCAGCTTCAGGAGGGAATCCCAGACTTCCCTCTCCCCAGCCACTTCATCCAGCTCATCCCGTGGGATCCCAAGGCGTTCCCAGGCCAGCTGAGAGACATAGTCTCTCCAGCGCATCCTGGGTCGTCCCCGGGGTCTCCTACCGGTGGGACATGCCTGGAACACCTCCCCAGGGAGGCGTCCAGGAGGCATCCTGATGAGATGCCCGAGCCACCTCATCTAGCTCCTCTCAACGTGGAGGAGTAGCGACGTTGTAGAGATGTCCATGTAAATGTTGGTGCCAATTGATAGCTGTAACTGAAACTTTGTTTGCTGTTCTCCTCGCGAGTAAAAAGGAATACTGGTTGTTCTCCTCTTTGTTTTTAGTGTGTGAATTAATGTCTGATGGTACTTAGACCTGACATAAGCGACAATCTTTACAATGATTTCCAATGGGGAAATTGTGATTTCTTCCTTCCGTGACATCATCAACAAAGACATAGAGGGGAGGGGTGTGTAGCCCTATTCATCATTAAAAGTGGGCTTTTTTGAAGACATTCCTTATTTCATTATTTCTCCAAAATGAATGGATAAGAGAAAATGATTAACTTTTTTCATTTTCCTGTTAAAAAAATAGATTAACTGTACTAGTTAGTGAAAAATGAACCATGCTCGGTTCACCCTTCTTTTAAGCTGACAACTGTACGGGTTATCGGTGCCTGCTGCCTGCGTTAAGCGGCTGCTCCAGCGTTAGCAAAATAACTACCGTATTTTCTGAACTGTAAGTCACAGTTTTTTTTCATAGTTTGGCTGGTGGTGCGACTTATACTCAGGAGTGACTTATGTGTGAAATTAATAACACATTATATCATTTCACATGTTATTTTCACACTAAACCGCAAGAGGGCGCTCTAGGCTGTGGAATAACTGGAACTTCAATTGACGGTGAGTCTGACGTAAGCGGCGTAGAAGAAGAAGCACTGCATTTTCTACTTCCGGGTTAGCGGAGTTGTTTAAGTCCCAAAGTCCCAATGATCATCGTCACACACACATCTGGGTGTGGTGAAATTTGTCCTCTGCATTTAACCCATCTCCATGTGATTTTGATCCATCCCCTGGGGGAGAGGAGAGCAGTGAGCAGCAGCGGTGCCGCGCTCGGGAATTGGTGATCTAACCCCCCAATTCCAACCCCCAATGCTGAGTGCCAAGCAGGGAAGCAATGGGTCCCATTTTTATAGTCTTTGGTATGACCCGGCCGAGGTTTGAACCCACAACCTTCCAGTCTCAGGGCGGACACTCTACTACTAGGCCACTGAGCTGGTTTATAAGTGACACCAAGGATGAAAATTTTGTTGGATTTTACGATTTGGAGTGACACGGAAAGTTCGATAAACTTGTTAGCATGTTATTTATATGTTAGTTATTTCAATAACTCTTAATATGTTACGTCAGGCATGTTCTTAGTTTCTCGTTTATGTGTTTATGCAACGTTAGCATACCGTACTGTTCAGCCTGTTGTTGCCTATTCTATTTCTATTTTAAACTGCCTTTCAAGATGACATGTCTGCTTTTGGTGTTGGACTTTATCAAATAAATTTCCCCAAAAATGCGACTTATTCTCCGGCACGACTTGTATATGTCTTTTTCTTCTTTATTATGCATTTTATGGCTGGTGCGATTGATACTCCGGAGCAATTTGTATTCCAGAAAATACGGTAAATGACTGCACATGTTGATGCTGACACCTGACACAGTTGTCATTCCTACTGATCACTTTTTGATAAACCAGACTTACTGAAGTATGTTGTTTAAGTAGGCAAAATTGCAATAGTTCTGACAGCGCTTAATTTTATTTTATCCAAAAACCCGATTATTCGATAGAATTTTCAGTAGGATATCCAAATACCAAAATATTTGCACTGCAATTAAAAATATACTATAAAGAGAGAAGACAAGATTTGATGAGAAGGAACTCACCCCAGCCAGGCACTTTTCCAATGTATCCAGGATGATGAGCTGTGAGAGGTAGAGGTTTTTCTCCGATGCTTCTCCAAATATTCGCTATGGTATAAAGACAAACGGTTACCAATTAGGAATGGGCATTATGAAGAATGACTGAAGAAACTACGCTTTTCTATTCAGCATCCCATTACTGATTAGGGTCCATTAATCATGACGGCATTGAAAAACTTGGAAGTTCATAAAGCTCCAGTATGCCTGATTTTACAAACTACTACTTTTCATGCAGAAAATTACTGTATTGATTATCGTATTAAGTGGTTCTAGAGCAGTGGTTCTTAACCTTTTTGGAGGTACCGAACCCCATCAGGTTCATGTGCGCATTCACCGAACCCCTCTATAGAGGGGGGGGGGGGGGGGGGGGGGTGACATACCAGCTCTGCCGAACCCCTAGGGTTCGATCGAACCGAGGTTAAGAACCACTGTTCTAGAGTCCAACAGGAAGCTAAAACCCAGTCTTTTAAAAGCTGTTAAAGTGTTTTCATGATATTCAAAGCATGCCATCAAATGGTGCCAATTTGGGATGATGAGAGCAGATCGAAAACACTTTTAGGGTAAACATGGTTCCACATCAAGTGGCCCAGTGGCCTGGGGCCACAATATAACTGTGTTGGGCCACCCAAAGTTCACTGACGCTGGCCCTCTTCATTAATGAAAATTATGAAATAAACATGTCGACTTTTTCAATAATAAATATTTTGACTTTTATCCCCTTAAATTTATCATCATTGATTTTATTAAATTGATGCAGACACTTTTTTTGCAGCCATGTTAAATCTACCTCCTAAATCCACAAATGGCTTGAACAGGATATAAAGCCCAGAAAATATCAAATGCTAAATATTCAGTTAAACCTCTATACCAGTGAGCTGTGAACAATTGTGCATTTTGTAAGGTAGCGAATCTTGCGTTTTCATTGGGGTTCATTCCAGGGGTAAACATTTGCAACCTTGAAAGAACCCTGCCGAGCCGTGATGTAAACACTCATTTTGCTACCTTTGTTCAACAGTTGGAAATGTTCACCTCTCAGTGAGATTAGAAATTTTACATTTAACATAGTGAAAATAAACTCATATGTGAAAAAAGTAACACAGAAGTATAGTTTTTAAAGCATTGATTAAATACAGGATAAATATGCTAATGTAAACTAATAATTGAAACATATATGATGAATATACAGGACCATGGCTCATGGCGAGCGAACATGGCCATCACCTATGAACCCAGTAAGGCTAAAACAAAAAATATAAATACATATATGTATTATTCAATACTTTCTAGATATGCCGAAGATAAGAACAATAACTTACCATGTTATTGACATTTTTGAGAATAGTCGTGAGGCCACTAATGACAAGTGAAAACTTGTACTTTGAGATGTTGATCAGGCATTCCTTGTTGTGCTCTGTGCTGATTTTTGTGTGAGTGTTTTGGTGTCCAACTTTGATTGGAAGCTAGAGAGATAAAAGACATCAAAGACAAGAGGATGGGATCAAATCATATTCACAATGGCTATTAGTTCCATTTTAAAATATGAGCTTTTGATGGACAGTTCTGGGCGAAGAAAAAAAATATGTATATGCACACACGCACGCACGCTGGTTTAAACTTGAGTAGCTGAGATCTGTCATGTCAGAACATTACTCCTCACAAACATCATCTGCCTCGCTGTGCTCAGTGTCACTGTCCTCACTCCCATCCTCTGGCTCCACTGGCTCCTCCCATAGCACGTCAATTTCACTGCCATCCAGGGCACTTGATATGCAACATTTTTTAACCATGAGGATGATGCTCTTTGGGGAAACTGCATCCCATGCGTGGAGGATCCACTCACAGAGCAAACGTACCGGAGGCTTCTGAATCTTTCTCTCCAAAGTCAGAGGGCAGGTGCTGGGCTCGACTTGTTCTGCGTCGCAGCGTTAGTCCATTGCGCCGCATCATTCTTTTACACCAGCCGAAGCTTGCTTTGAAGTCACCGGTGGGTATGTTTAGCTCTTTGGCTATTCCCACGGCCTTGAGCTGAATGACAGCTCTGCTGATGGGCATCCCGTCCTTTCGTTTCTCGTCCACGTAAGCGCACACCCTCCTGTCGAGCACTTGAAAGCGTCCGCTCTGAGGACCACGGAAAGCTTTTCTCTGATTGTGAGCATTTTTTAGGCGATCTTTTTGAGCTATCCATCGCCATACATTACACTCTGTGACACCATATTTCACAGCCACTTTGCAATTGTTTGAAGACTCTGCCTCATTTATCACCATCATTTTGAAGTTTGCATCATAACTTCTCAGCTGCCGGTTAACCTGGCCGATCTTCGACCCACTTTTCTCCAGATTGTCGCTACGTTTCTCCATTTTCTGTTATCTCTTCTCTTATTTTGTCTTTTCTTTCTTACCGCTATCTTTTATTTTTCTTCTTTGTGCTACTGCTATTTTTATTTTTATTCTTTGTGACAGGGGTTGGCTTTGGCCTGGGGAGTTAAAGGGCTAGAGACACCGGTATATGTATAAATTGGTTTTAGTTAGCTTATGGGCTTATAAATATAAATTGACGCTCGAAACAACGAAAAGGAAGCTGTTGCTCTGAAAAATTTAATTTAAATTTGCCGCACAGACGAGTTTGACTGCACCGAGCCGCCAGCCGGAAGTGGCGTCTCATGACGTCTCAAGTTGTACGCGTTTAGCTTCAGTGAATGTAAACAAAAAGAGAAGAGGGGCCAGCGCGGAGACGTCGGGCCAGGTTTGCGGCCAACCCAGCTCGTCTAGCCGTGCCTTCCATTATCCTGGCGTACGTTCGTTCGCCTGATAGGATCCACGAACCGGACAGTGCGTCCCTGCTGTGTGCTCGTGTTCACAGTGGCCTGGTTGACTGTCATCTTTCCGGACTCTGCTGTGCATCGCGAGCGGCTAGCGTGCTATCACTCTTATTGTTCATCATCTTGTTTTAATTTTCCTGTGTTGTTTACTTGTATGTGCGTTGTGAACTCTGTTTTGTCACCCTGGGATAGTGAGAAACGTAATTTCGATCTCTATGTGTGTCTTGACATGCGGAGGAATTGACAATAAAGGAGACTTTGAGACTTTGACTTTGAAAAGTATGTCGAAGCGTGACGGGAGGGGCACAATTCAGAAAACGTGCTCAGCTTGTCGAAAAAATGCGATTTAAGAAATAAAATTAAAAATGCGCCTAAAACCTAAACCAAACGCTGCAGATGTTCATTTCTCCATGCGCAGTGGTCAACTCGGCACTCTACTCTTTTTACTATGCCAACCTAACCACAGTGACAGAAGAGGCACAATTCAGAAAACGTGCTCAGCTCGTCGAGAAAATGCGATTTAAGCAATAAAATTAAAAATGCTTATAAAACCTAAACCAAACGTTGCAGGTGGTCATGTCTTTATGTGCTGAGATCAACTCGGCACTCTAAAGCCCCCAAGAGCACTCTTTACTATGCCAACCTAACCAGAGTGACGGGAGGGGCACAATTCCGAAAATGTGCTCAGCTCAGCCCAAGTGAACTGCTAGATTCATCATATTCTGCGTCAAAAGAGGTTTCTGAATCGGATAAAATGATGCTAATATTGCCGCTAGAAACGGAGCTGTCGCTATCATCTGCCATGTTGTTTGGGTTTGTTGACATCCAGATGTACAACTTGTGACGTCACAGTAATGGCGCCGCCAGTTTGGCTTTGTGCGGGACCCGATCAATAAACTGGCATTTCATTTCAGCTTTATTCTTAGTAATCGGTGTCCATTTTTAATTTCCAATGCGGCAAATGTGTTCACTTTATGCATTCTATCAAATTCCGTTCTAATTGAAAAAAAAAAAAAAGGGATGTCTCCAGCCCTTTACGTTCAGCATTCGCTTTAAAGATATCTGGCGGTATCTAGCGTTGTGAATGGGTATAATGTCTAGACTCCGAATGTAAGAAGAAAGTGGAGAAGGAAAAGGACTACTCTGACGACCTGCTGTCCCGCACAATGTTTGATCAAGTGAATATATGTTCAGAGCAGATTACTATGAGCAATCTGAAATTTATCACAATCACTAATCGCAATCATAAAAATGCCCATCCTTTATAACTTGGCTGCTTCCTTACAATACACTTGTTGTACAGTTGAAATCAGTCAAGTCAAATCAAGTCAAAGTTATATGTGTCGCTTCAACATCCAGTCCACACAGCAGGCATGCTGGAGCTTATCTCAGCCAATCGCAGGGCACACAGAGACAAAAAAACATGCACACTTGCACTTACACCTATGGGCAATTTGGAGTGCTCAATCAATCTACCAAGCATGTTTTCGGGATGTGGGAGGAAACCGGAGTACACAGGGAGAGAGGGCCAGAGGTGGAATCGAACAAGCATATGATATTGTTTATTTTAATACAGATTATTTTATTTATTGCTTGTGTTTGTGAAAAAGAAATACACCAGAAGAGAACTCTAAAAAAAAAATCTAAATCGCAATATGGGGGGGGGGGTCACAATTAGATTATTTTTCAAAATAAATAAGCCCTAGATGAGAGTGTGGTGTGGATGAACCTGACAAGCCTGCACAGAGTCCTGACTTCAACCCAAAAGAGAAGCTTTGGGAGTGTAGATTGAGGAAGATTAGTCAACAATTTCTATAGACACACTCTTAAAACGTGTGGACAGCATTCCCAGAAAAGTTGAAGCTGTTATGGCAGTAAAGGGTCTATCGGACCAGCACCTGAAAACAATTGGATTCAACATTCAGCTCCCAGTTATTCATTCACTTGAGGTTAAGTGGCTCTAACATAAAATTTGCATCTTGTGCTTTGCACACCAAACGCTCGCCGTTTTTGCCATGTCAGCCACCCATTCCGGATCCAACTAACCCTTTCACTTTACCATTTCACTTTATACTACACTCAACGAAACGAAAAGCATACTGTGACGTACAGACACAGAAAACTTAAGTGAACTGTGTGGAGGGATTTACTGGATAATTATGGTAGCAATGACCAAGCAGTATAAATTACTCTCAAAACACATCAGCCTAACAGCAGTAATCCGTCTAAACCCAACCACAATCCGTGGCAGCTAATGAGAACAAAGACTGCTCAAGTCTAAAAACCATACACTTAACGTTTTAATGACAGGCAATAACAAACTACTTGTCAGATATTAATTTTAAAACTTCCTCATGGGTAATAGAAACTAGTATCTACCACCTACTCTGCCTAGTACTACCTGTTTTGTTGTGCCATAATGGTTTACCTTACAAGTTGCATTTTTTAATTGCAGTCAATTCTGTTACTTACACAAGCTGCTGGTCGAATGACACATTCTTTCACTAAGTAGACAACCATGTTGTGAGTTATAAAGCCCCATAAAGCAGAAAACATTGGCATTACGGAGTAACAACACAAAATTAAATATGGGGTCAGCAAAACAACAATTTCACTATCTTTGTTGGTCATCTACTCATACTAAATGAGAAATGTTAGTGCCAGCCCTGTCATGTCTTTTTTTGTTTACAACATAGAGCCAGGCCTGCTAACGTTTGCTGACCAAGCTGCATTAAACATTCAATTTTAGACCTTGACACGTCTTTGATGCCGCCAACGTGTGGACCCGTCGCGTGGGTTTTAATTTGTTGCTAATGCCTAATGAAATATGTGGAGAAACCAGACAAAATGACAGATGTGACGAAAGATGGTGGGGATGACGCTAGCCACAAATGCCTCACTGTTTTGAAGGCGGTACAAGCAACACAGTACACATTGCACCCGTCAAACACTACTTGACGCTAAATCGCGGATTAATGTTCTCAACGTAAGACCGATTGCGCAGTTGCAAAGCCTGATGGGGTAGCCCGACTAGTTCCACCGAATCAAAGAAATCCAGTTTACCTGCTCATCAAATCTAGTAATCACGGCCTGGACCCATTCCACTGGTTTGTGAGCCGCCATGGCCGGTCGGAGAGACACTACAGCGCAAGTGTTGCTAAATCCACGGTATGGGGATGGGTCTGTCAAGCTCAAAAATGCGTGGAAAGCTGTCCAGAATCAATGGGAGTGGACCAAAGGGGCGAATATTTTTCTTTTAGTGTAGAATTCACCATGCCACCGCCATTAAAACACCACCGGAAGTCTTCTTCAGAGGAATTGATAGGAGGCGTTGAAGAACAGGATCGCGCTGACTTCAATAAAAAATACTACATCCATGCTGAGTCTTCAAAATAATAGACTGACTCATCCAGCGGTCCATAACACTGGTGCTCAACCTTATTTTTCAGTGCCGTGCCACCTGTAAAATGTTTTTTTCAAGCAATTTTGGATGAGAAAACAACACTTCATAACGGAGTGCTGTGTCATCAGTGTCTGATTTATTAAACTCAATCTGTTGTGGTATAAATAAAATTAAGAACAAAACAGAGAAACAAAGAAATAATTACCTTAATTATAAATAAATAGTTCATGCTCATATTTCAGCCATGTCATTATAGAGACGTATTCTCACGAATCATCGATCTCGTTTTCATTAAAAGCAGAAACTGCGTTTGTTTGTTTGTTTGTTTGTTTGTTTGTTTGTTTGTTTGTTTGTTTGTTTGTTTGTTTGTTTGTTTTTCACTAGAACATTGTCACCATTCATCACAATTTCATTTCATGCACTGTTAACAGGGGACTTGCCAAAATGGGCAATAGAGTTAAGCAGTTTTGCTTATCTAGTCCCACCCCGATTTCAACCAGCAATTTACATCACCTAGCTCCATAATTACACATTCTATATGTTACTTTTGCTAAAATAAAAAGAACAAGAGTGACATTCCAAGTTGTATGAGGCAACAACATGGTTTTTCTACACTCACACACACACACACACAAACGCACACAATCAACAACCGGAGTGCCTGGAGAAAACCCATACAGGCACAGAGCGAACATGCAAACCCCACATGGAAGGCCGGGGCCAGAATCGAACCTACGACCTCTGGACTATGAGGCAACTTGCTAACTTACTCACCGTACAAGTCTATTTGAAACTATTGAAGGAATGGGGTCGAAATACAAAAAGTCCTGCCTAGCTACAAAAGCATATGCTCAAACCTCATTGAATAAAGTACATAAGCAGACAAGTATATTCACATATTAAATCAATAAAAGAAACATTTTAAGCATATAATTATACGTACCTACACACCAAATCAATAAAGAAGACATAACTAGACATTTTTGATAAGTGGTAATGAGAAAGGTTTTTGATCTGATATATATTTCTGAGTACTTTGAAATAACAAATGTTTTTTGATATATTGCCTGAATAGCTTAATGACCCTTAAGGAACTGCTCAATGCGTGCCTGATGATTTTCTAAATCACGGACACTGCCAAAGTCGTCTAAAAATGTTTAGTACTTGATTGTATCTTATGTTTTGACTAATGCTAGACGCCAGTTTTCGATTACTACTGAACGTTCTGGACAGAGGGATATATTTTGCCTTACAAAGAAAAGATATGGTTGAAAGCATGATTAAACTAAGAATATGACGACGTAAGCAAGTACATGGAGTATCAAAAGAACAAACAAACAAAAACATGGTAAGTGGTGCAAGAATGGAGGAGAATGTTTACAGGAAGGTCATTTGGAGATAAAACCAGCAGAGGTGCCAGAGGGAGAACGCCAGGAGGAAAACAGCCAAGGTGATCGCCAAGGCCGAAAAATGGGATGGAAAACAACAGCCCCCACACACATCGAATTGCCCATAATCAGCACCCAACCACACGGAACCAGCTCTCACCAAACCAGCACCCACTCCCATGGAATCAAACTCTACTGCGAACTTGCCCCACCCCAAAGACTCATCACCCATCAAACTCGGCCCACACCGGCATGTGCAACTGAATATAAGCTGATCAAAGAACCTTAAATGTTGCCTTTCTGAATGGAGACTTTCTGCTCTTGAGCATGGTCGCACGAAGGGCCCAGCGCTGTATTGTACTTTCCTGAAAACAGAGCTTTCTTAACAAGAATTGTGATTGAACTCAACCAACCTGTGTAAGTCTAATTTCTGCTATAGTGTCTTAGCATTTTCCTAAATCTGAAGAAATCAAACGAGCACGCAGTGAGTAAATTGGATAATAGGTGATTCGCAATGGCTTTTGCCGTGAGGCACAGATAGCGCGCTCCCTAAATTGTGGACAAAATCCAACACTATCTATGTCCGTTTTTTGCTGCAGAAGTTGTCAAGCTCAGTAGAAAGAAAAAAAAATCTTTAGTATTCGGGCAAATATGTAACCAGAAAAATTCTGTTAAAAATACTGTTGCACTGTAAAGTTATACACAGAAAAAAATACAGACCATATTTTCCAGACTATAAATCGCTTTTTTTTTTTTCCTACATTGGCCGGGGGTGCAATTTATACTCTGGAGTGATTTATGTGTGAAATTATTAACAGATTATTATATAATTTCACGTGGTATTTTCACACTAAACCGCAAGAGGGCGCTCTAGAACGGTGTTGATAATTTCAAAACTTCAGTCTGACGTAAGCAACGTAGAAGAGGAGCAGCGCATCTTCTACCTCCGAAGTTAACGGAGTTGTTTAAAAGTGACACAGAGGATGAAGATTTCATTGGATTTAGTGTTTTTAGAGATACGGTTGGTTTGGTAAACTTGTTAGCAGAGATGGGACCAAGTCACACATGTGCAAGTCTCAAGTAAGTCTCAAGTCTTAACCTTCAAGTCTCAAGTAAGTCCTGTTAGGGTTTTCCAGGTTATCTTTATCATAGGATTATGTTGGAATGCAACAGGTAATAAATACCTTACCTTGTCCTCCTTATCACAAGGTCGTAAAACATCCCCTGACATGTTTAGACTAGAGGACAAGGGCTTTAGCCAGTTTACCCAAACCCCCACTCTGTTTCTCTTAATAAATATCCCATCGCAGGAACGAGGGTTCAGACTTCATTCTGGAGTGAGTGAACTCTCCACCTGCAGGTGTCTAAAAGAACTTGCTTGTCTCCCGTGTGGTTCTTGCAAAATATTGTTTGAGTGAGAAAATCTCTAACATTTTGGTGCCGAAACCCGGGATCCCTCATACCCGCTATCTGGCTGACGAAGGAGGACGTGCTGCATTGTCGACAAGCCAGTGTCCATTAGGAGGACCTGGAGAAGAAAGTCCTGGGAAGAGAATTCTTCGCTGGGCCAGCATCTTAGGTCTGCCTTCGTCTGACAGAGGTGGATTGACGGGACCCGGCAGTGCAACGAACCAAGGGAACAAGTAAGTTAAAGGCCTTAAGTTGTGTGCACGAGAGATACGGCTTTGGTTTGTCCGAGCTATGAGATACGGCTTTGGTTTGTCCGAGCTATGAGATACGGCTTTGGTTTGTCCGAGCTATGAGATACGGCTTTGGTTTGTCCGAGCTATGAGATACGGCTTTGGTTTGTCCGAGCTATGAGATACGGCTTTGGTTTGTCCGAGCTATGAGGCCTAAAAAAGCGCTGGCGTTTGTGTGATTGAGTGTGTGACTGGTAGGATAAATTGACTAAAAAGCAGTTCAAGCGTTGATCCACGGCAATAAAACAGGCTAGTAATTTGTTGAAAGGTCAATTTAAACCTGCATTGAGGATCCTCAAAGACATAAAAGAAATAAATAAGTAATAATAATAATAATATTTTTGAGAAAAAGAAATTATATAACCTAAAACTACTAGAATTAAGATGGGAAATAAAAACGGTAAATCTCTACCTCTTGACGGAGATGAGAAGTACATGGCGAGTAGATTTCTTAATTGTATGCAATATATGCCGAAGTGGAAGAAAAAGTATGGAGTAGAAGGGAAGTTGAGAGTTGAAGTGTGGAAGATAGTAGTTGATGTTTTAGAAGAGAGTGTGAATAAAAAGAAAAATGGGCTGAAAAAGAAAAGAAAAGAGAGAGAATTGGATTGTGCTAAAATGTGGTTGAAAGCTTCACAAGAAAGAAGAGAACAAATCCAAAAGACAAAAGATAGAAAGTTGAAAAGTGATGAAGCCGCCATTCAATTGAGATTTGAAAAAGAATTCTGGGTACATAGTGGCATCCCATTCAATGATGCAGATGAGAGTGCTTATCAACAACATCTTAAAATTCCGCTCCTCACTGGTTTCCCCCCTGACTTGGGCAGTTGGGTGAGAAAACACTTGGTGGAAGCGGACACTGCTTGGTTTACAAAAAACATGCAGTGGCCCAAAGACGCTGACAAAGGGATTGAGAAAGGCAGAAGTTTTGATGTATTTCATCTAGATGATGATAATGATCTAAATGAAGATACAACAATCTTCTACCAAAGTTCCCAAAGGGGCAGAGGAAGAGTTAGATACCAACAACGTCGCAAGCCACCATTCAAATCAAAACCCCCATCAGATTCAGACAACTGTTGGAACTGTGGGAGACGAGGACACTTTGCACGAGAGTGTCGTTCTGCAAAGCAATATCAATCAAAGGGTGCAGGACGGGGCAGAGGAAAAGCCAAATTTTTAGCATGACAAGCTTCCTCCTCTTTGACCGCTTATGCTCATACAGAGAAAGAAAGGATAGATGCCCATATGACAGCAAAACATGTCATTGTCAGATTATTAGAATTTTTTTTAGATTATTAGAAGTCTTGTCCATCCAAGAAGTATGACAATGCTGTTTGTATGCCCAAATTACAAATGACTAGAGCTCAATTTGTGTTACACTAAAGTTAAAATATGCAAATCAAGTGGTAAAGAAATGCAACTTGCTTCTAGAAGATAAATAAATAAAATTAGAATGTGCTGTCCTCGTGTGCATGGGAGGGACCAGCTCATGATCGACCACAGGAAATGGCCAGCCTGTGACGAATCATTGTTGCTGAGACCTACCTTCTGCACGCGAGAGCTGTGCATGTGTGTGCGTATGTGTTAAAGTTAAAGTTAAAGTCCCAAATTGATGAAGATTGCCTAAACTTTTAGTATAAAGAAATTTGCTAGACTGTTGTCTATTCAATTTACACCGCAGAACAGAAACAATTTGACGGAAAAAAAAAAAAAATGAGAGGAAAAGAGAGAAGTCTGTTTGCGAGCAGAAACTAATCCACACTAGTGCATGTTAAGTGTCGAGCCCACATGAGAAATTCGAAGAAAAAAGAACGAGAGAACATGCTTTCAGGAATTGGAAGGAGCTAAATTGTGAATTTAAGATTTTGCAATGCTACATTTAATAGGAATAATTGATTGGTTGTGTTATAAGATTAAACAAACTTCTAAATGCAAGCTAAATCTGAGAGATTGAGTTCTTCAAATTTAAAAACAAAGAAAAAATTCAGATTAATTTGCCAGTTGTTTGGTTTAGTTAAGTTTTTTTTGGACTGGTGGATTGTTCTACCAGGAAACCTGAGTTGAAAATGATATATGAATGTTGTGTGGTGAGCTTGGATGAATTGGGACCAATGTGATAGTATGACTCCTTTTTGGAGACTGTGTGAGATGCATATGATGAGCATTGATGGATGATTGCCTGAATGAGAGGTTCAATGGTTGAAGTCGTTGGCGACTACTGTGGAGAATTAGTGGAGCGACTTTGATGAAAGAGTGATTTTGAGCAGGTTGAATGTTAGAAAGAAACACGTAGCTTTTGGATTGATAATGAACTAAAAAAAAAAAAACTGGAGAACCAGTAACACATGTAGAAGATGTGTGAACTGAGAAATTGAGAAGCGTTTTGGAAAGAAAGTCAAATTAAATGATGATGGTATGATCGTATGTCGTAAAGAACGCATTCTCCCAAAAAGTTTGTCAAGGTGTGAGGCATGGGCGTTGCCAAGCCTCAAAAGGAGGGAGTGAGTAGGACAGATAGTGGAAGATAGTAATAATACAACACTTTATGACAATTAATTTTCGAATACATTTGGTGTTAAACTGTGGTAAAAAAAATTTTGTTCTGGTGTAGATAGGTTAGCAACACGAGAGATTTAGAGGTTCAAAAGAAAGACAGTTAAAAGAAAACATTTTTGATTTGGACAATTGCAGGCTAACAGGAACATGAGAACGATAAGAACTACGAGGTGGGATCCAATTTCATTGGGGAGATTGAGAATTCACAGCACCATACTCTAAGTCACATTTTTGAGCAAGCATGACAATAATATGTGAGAGGTCAAGACATACAGATCAGGGCTTGATGTGGAAAGCAGACCTCGATGAGTTGATTTTCAATAATGATACTGAAGACAACATACTGTCTGATTAAATTGGAACTATAGATAAAATGTAGCTCAAAAATAGGATGAGTTGCAGGATTTACGATATAAAAATGAGACCGCGGTTATTAGAAGAATTTGAAGTTTGGTAAACAAACGTTACCAGCAAATTGATGGAAGCAGCTACATTTGGAGATAGTCTTACAAGTTTGATGTCCCAGCCTGTCATTCTCAGTGTCAGGGTCCCTGAAACCCAATCCGAGACTTCACCTGTAGCCGTGAACAACTACAAAATGGTGCCTGGCTCTGAAGCACCTTTGACCTTTGGCAAAGGACAAGAAAAGACTCCTGTGCTTGGAGGGGGACAAGTACACTCCGGAGGACAGACAACATCCTCGGGGACGAGAAAAGACAGTGAAAAGCGGAGGAACTCACAATGATGAAAATTGACTCATTTGAACAATGGACTCATTCAAGAATGA
Source organism: Syngnathus floridae (assembly GCF_059516105.1). Lineage (NCBI taxonomy): Eukaryota > Metazoa > Chordata > Actinopteri > Syngnathiformes > Syngnathidae > Syngnathus > Syngnathus floridae. Next base: position 4,440,068 of record NC_142419.1, on the reverse strand, counting down.
TGGATGGGGTCGCTCTGAAGCAACAACAAAAGAACACCAACTTGAGAGGGTGACGTGCGGCAAAAAGATATGGACTTGGAGTGTCCGACAACCAAATCGCACTCCTTGGTACGGCGTTACCAAATTTGGTGAAGCTTGGTTCAAAGTGGAAGGGAGATTCATTGTGCACTGAGTTTGACAGAACTGAGGAGATTTGATAAACAAATAAATAAAAAATTGAAAAATACGTAGGGCTCCAGAGAAAAGCATTATAATCAGAGATTGAACGGATTTGGATAAAACAAATAGGCTAAAACGGTAGGAAACAAGAGCAAGATCTGGTGTTTTGGCTCATCAAGCTTAAGACGTAGAGGTCGAGTTATATAAATTTTAGAACAGGACATTTGGCAGTCAGGAGGGAGCTAGGTTGCTCAATGTACCTACTCAATACAACAGTAAGGTTTTTTGTACCACAGTGGAGGTTGGATGGTCAGAAAGTTAGGTACGTTCAATTTTTGACATTCACACAATCATGCGTAGGAGTCACAAGGCGACAGTTATCAAGTCGATGACTGCAATAGGGGCCACCTACGACTGCACCGACATAAAAAAGTAGAAGCGAGAGAGCAGAGTATGGGATTATATGCTAAAACGTCTGCTATACAGTTGCCGATAGGAGATTATATCAAAAGAAGCTACATGAGAGATGGATTAGAATCGCTTTGTGTGTGTGTGTGTTCACGCCCTGTGTGGGTACGAGCGTGTGAGGAGAAAGAAGGCATGGGTGAGACAATCTCTTTCAAACCAAGAGGCAATAAATGGGAACGCCCCTGTCATAAATAGTTTTTGGTTAAAGGGAATCATTAGGAAGTGTTCAAACTCTTCCCGCAAACACTCCTATTTGCCAGTTAAATGGGCACTACAATTGACTACGAGAGTTGCAAACAACAGATGAAGAGCAGTCCTTGGCAGATTATATGATCAGGACGCTCAAACTGTGTCAAAGACAAATTTACTGCCGCTTGATCTTTCCTCCTCACAGGTCGACAACCCCATCAATCCAGGAGACTGGGTCTACATCGAGGTCATCAAAAGAAGGAACTGGGCCAGCCACGACGGGAGGGACCATTCCAAGTCTTGCTGACTACACATGTTGCATCCAAGGTTGCAGCACCCACAAATGCATAAACGACGACTGCTCTCCAGGAGGAAACTGGATGGGAGTTTTGGACATCACCGCTGTGTGCCAGGATGAGAGAGCCGTTTTCAAGGTGTAAGGGCTCTACTACCGACATGGCTGCACCATCGGACGGGACCTACTTCATCCAGAAGTTCAGAGGCACTGCCTCACCTGCATCCTATGAGTGCACGTGCCTGTTCAGTATGGATCATGGTTTTGTGGTCACAAGAGTAGTCCGATGCTGCCTGCCAACTGGACACGAGTGTGTGCGCCAGTGTGTAACAGACCTCACCTACAGACTAGAACATCATCAGCTGACGAAAACGCGAGCACATATACAACTTCTTAGACGTGACAGATGTGATAATGATAATGAGATGTGGATTGCGTAGATGCTGTTCTGTTGAGCATGTATTACGGAAACTTGTTGATTTGACCATCAAATATGCTTCGCAAGTAATGGATACGCTGATGTACTGTTTCTTTGTTTTTCTTTTTCTTTTTTAATGATAGCATTCTGGTCGCCTGTGGCAACGGGGCCGTGTAAGAATTTTCCTGCTAATAACATCTGGCCAGCAGGTTTTTCGCTTACACAATGAGTTTGATCTGGGGTATTAAGGTAATGCCTCATCTTCACTGGAAAGTGTTGCTATCATTGTTGTTTTTTATTTTTCCTATTCTTCTTTCTTCTTTATGTATATATATGTGTTTTTTTTTCTTACTTGTCTTTGTTATTTGGGGTAGCATAATCATATGATAAAACAGGAGGGAGATGTTAGGGTTTTCCAGGTTATCTTTATCATAGGATTATGTTGGAATGCAACAGGTAATAAATACCTTACCTTGTCCTCCTTATCACAAGGTCGTAAAACATCCCCTGACATGTTTAGACTAGAGGACAAGGGCTTTAGCCAGTTTACCCAAACCCCCACTCTGTTTCTCTTAATAAATATCCCATCGCAGGAACGAGGGTTCAGACTTCATTCTGGAGTGAGTGAACTCTCCACCTGCAGGTGTCTAAAAGAACTTGCTTGTCTCCCGTGTGGTTCTTGCAAAATATTGTTTGAGTGAGAAAATCTCTAACAAGTCCCAAGTCATTTTTTTCTTGGGCAAGTCAAGTCAAGTCAAGTCCTTAAATAGGTCAAGTCAAGTCCAAGTCAAGTCCTTAAATAGGTCAAGTCAAGTCAAGTCACGTTATTATTGTAATTTTACCTGCAGAATCTGATCTTAGTAGTGAAAAGACAAGATATCAGTAACTTTAAGTGTTAGAAAAATTGTATATATATGTTATCATGCGTTCTCTAATGAGTACTTATTCATAATGTTACTGCTCAGTATGCTTGCTGCTTTGCCTTGCTTATTCTTATCTTGTACAACAAAACAGAAGGATTACGGCTGAGTCAGGGGCGAGATGACGGTTGTGTCAAACAAGATACTGCTGACATCTCAGCAGAAAAATGACATCCACCAGAACAGATCGTGAAAACAACACGTCAAACGATGCGCCATGAACCTTCTGATCTTCCTTAAAGAACATCACTTTCTCTTTTTATCTCTGGAAATATTGCTTAAACTGTTTTGCTGATATAGCCATATCTGCACGCAAAACTTTGTGCATTACTTTTGTTTCTTTTCTTACGAGATGAAGCCACAATCTTTTTCCCCTCACCCTCAGGGGCTAATCGTCTCACACTGTGGGTAGGGCGTTCCAAATAAAAAGAGCGAGAGTGTAAACAGATTTTTAATGTAGTCAGATTGTAGAAAGCAGTCTGTATCGCACTCCTCGCGAGAAAAATCAATATTCTGCCTCACTGTCTGCTGATCCTTTTCTCTTATTCATATATTCAGTTAGCACTTTGAACCTGACATTAAGTAACCATCATTGTCCAATGTTAACCTGTTTAAAAAATATGACAATAATTTGGATTTGCACTGTAATTACTGATATTCAGTCAAATACACCAAGGAATCAAACAAAAAAGAAATTACCTCATACAATGATTTATTGACAGCTCAACCTAAACAAATGAATGTCTGCCGACAGTGTCTGACACATTTGAGTTGCAAATTTTACTTGGCAGAATGGCTCTTCAAATGACGGACAAGGTTTGAAGTTGTCGTCTGGCTGTCCGAAATGGTTTTGTTGCATATCTCGCACTGTGCTGTCCGTCTTTTGCCGTCATAAAAGTAATTGCGATAGCCGAAGGTGATGACTCGCGGTACCGCTCCCGCTGACATGTTTGCGCATGTCTGATATAAAGGGGCATGATTCTCCAATGAACACGTTCGGTAGGTAGAGAGGGCACGACTGATTGATTGACAGGGTAGTGATCCAATCATGACAACGCCATTCTCAGCCTGCGCTCCTACCGTGTTATCGATATTATTTTTTTAAATGTATTATTAATTTTATATTCAAATTGAAAACATAAACTAAATATCACTGAAGTCATTCAAGTCATCGTGTCTCAAGTCAAGTCAAGTCCCGAGTCTTTAATTTCCAAGTCCAAGTCGAGCCTCAAGTTTTTTCATTTTTTGTCAAGTCAAGTCACAAGTCATCAAAACAGCGACTCAAGTCGACTCGAGTCCAAGTCACAGTGACTGGAGCCCCCATCTCTGCTTGTTACCATGTTAATTATGCTATAGTTATCTGAATAACTCTTAATAAGTTATGTTAACATACTAGGCACGTTCTCAGTTTGTTGTTTATGTTACGTTAGCATACCGTACACCATCATGACCAAAGTCCAGCCCGCGGGCCAAATCCGGCCCCCGGTCAGATTTCATACCGTACTGCAGCTTCGGTCTTATAATGTATTATTTATGGCCCGCCTGCATTGTTAAATTGAATAAAAAAATTTAAAAAATCATGAAACTTGAAACTATAATTCCTCCTTTTACCAAAGGGTGGCAGCACCACTTTAATAATATCAGTCTGCATCCGTGCAGCGAACACCTCTCCGGTTATTTCTGCCATACCGACTGCAAAAAAACAAGGAAAGTTGACATTGAGGACCGTCGCTTTCAAGAGAGATGGGAATTACAATACTTCTTCACTGAAAATCAAGGCAATTGTGTTTGTCTAATTTGTAAAGAGACGGTTACCTTGTTTAAGGCTTTCAACCTAAAGAAACATTACCAGACTAAACATGCTAACACATACGACAAGCTAACAGGGGGTAACCGTGATGATATAGTGAAACAGCTCCAAGCTGAACTGGCATCACAACAGCGATTCTTCACGCGGGGCTGTGAGTCAAAAGTAAATATTACTAAAGCAAGCAACGAAGTGGCCATGTTAATACTGTTGATGTTATGAACCTGTAGACGTGACACAAACTATTACTTTCTGAAAGATATTGTAAATGACAAGAGCAAAATTCACTTGTTTTAAGTTTTAATAATAGCAGACAACTTTGCATTACTTATAACTCCTGTTTAAAATGTTTATGAGGCAAACATAATTTTAAACACATGTACATTTAAGGTATTTCATACAGTTTGTTCAATGTTATCTGACTCTTCAGATATGAATGAAAGGCAGAATTTGTGTTTTTAGAGTTGTTCACATCTGCCTGAGTGGCTTATATTTGGTTATTTTGTCATTTGAAAAATAAAGATAATTGTGACAATGAAAATTGTATTATAACAGTGTGTATTTGCATGAAATTTTTGTAGTTAAAAAATGTCCCAAAAAACTATTGGCCCCCGGGCCCCTTCACTTTATCAAATCTGGCCCTCCTTGCAAAAAGTTTGGACACCCCTGCCATACACTTATTCAGCCTGTTGTTGCCTCTACAGTAATCTCTCACTCCATCGCGGTTCGATGATCGCGGCTTCAGTACATCGCAGATTTTTTTTCCCCCCAAAAAATTCACATATTCAAAATAAACCTTCTAAATTGAAGAATTATGGCACGTCCGTTGCCCACACGCCAGCAGAAGGCAGGGAGTGTCCACACAATTGCAGTACATACTGTCAGGACTCGTCCCCGATTGACTGTTCGTGTGTCTGTGTGCTCGCCCCTCCCCTCCTGTGTGCCCATGATCAGTGTGATTATTCCCACCTGCCTCTCGTTACCTGTCGTATATAGAAGTCCTGTCTGCCCCTCACTCCCTGTCGGATCGTCGATGTCATCACGTTTGCTGTCCTTGTGGTTCCTGTCTGTTTGGAGTCTGTTTCTGTTTGCCATCCCTGTCGGTCAGTCTGTCATGTTATTAGTTTGCCAGTTCTCGTCTGTTTCCCTCAATGCCTCATTCCACTTCCCTTTTCCCTCAATAAACCCTGGTCCAAGCTGCACTTGGTCGCCCTGCTCCATGTTCCATCCGATCGTGACACATACACTTGTACCTTTTTATAAAAAAAAGTTGTTATACTAATAAGAGTTCTAAAAACATATTTACAGTATTGTACCTTGTTATAAAAAAAGTTATAATAATAAAAGAGCTCTGAAAACATATTTACGGTATGTATACTCTAGCTCAGACATGGGCAAACTACGGCCCGCGGGCCACTTCCGGCCCACGGGGCCGTTTAATCCGGCCCGCCAAACCTGAATAAATTGTATTATTGAACTTTTTTTTGCGTCATTTTCCCTGCAATTAGTATATTTCCCCATTAGATGGGGAAGCGCCCGCCTGCGCATTTACTCCCGGAAGCCGTGTCAGAAATCTCGGTGCACACTCACAAGTGTGTGTACGTACTAAGTAATATGGACCCGGCGCACTCCGCGCTCTATTTCCATCAGTGCCGAATTTCGAGTGTGGGCTGTGACGTCAGCATTCTCGTGATTTGCGCGCTGATCTTTCAGATACAGTTTTACGTTAATGCCACCCACAAACCTTCCCCTGGAATCCTTTCACTAAAATGAGTGGCCCGAGGAAAAGATAGGTGGACACTGAGTGACCTACGTGTGTGAGCAGACGTTCTGCCACATGAACGTCAACAAAGCCTGTCACAGCTCTAGGTTAACGGACCGACACCTCGGCTCTATCCTAAGAATTACCACAACAAATTTTACTCCAGACCATGATGCACTAGCAAAAAAGGGAGACCAACAATACTATTGATCTCTTTATTACTTTATTTAGAAGTATTCTTTCACTGATTCTTCAAGATGATGTATTTGGTCAGAATGTTGCCGTTTGATGTGATTTCGCCTCATTAGATAAACATAACATAAATCTGACCTTCAGGCGCTGAAGTGATGGAAACTATTATTCATAATAACAGTGTCGTATTTAATGAGAATCACTCCTAGTAGTTTTTTGGTGAAATATTTTTTTAATGCTGTTAATAAATGCATTTGTTTTCAAAAAGCTTTTTTTGAATATCCATGCTTTACTACCTACTAAAAGTACATTAGCAGTATGAATGTTAAAAAAAGGGTGACACTACTTCGCGGATTTTCACATATCACAGGTGGTCTTGGAACCAATTATCCGCGGTAAACGAGGGATGACTATTCTATTTTTATTTTAAATTGCCTTTCAAGGTGACATGTGTTGGTGTTGCGAAAAATGCGACTTATACTCTAGTGCGACTTATATGTCTTTTCCTTCTTTGTTATGCATTTTATGGCTGGTACAAATTGTACTCCGGAGCGATTTATAATCCAGATAACAGCTAAATGATTTTACGGTATTTTAAGTCACGACTGTATCTCATTTAAAATCCGTTAAGTCTCCAAAAAATAGTGATGACAAGACTTTCTAGTATCCAAAACAACCTTATTCTGTGCATATTAGATATATCATATGTTCACTGTGCATCAAAAATATGTGGAAGTTACTGAATGTAATATAAACGTAATTTGGACTCTCAGAGCCACAATAACACATAATGTATCAACAGAAATTATCCTGTATAAAATACACAATCTCGATAAAAAGTATATTTTTATGTTTTTGTGATGGAGAGTCACTATGAAAGCAATATTATAAACTTGCAAAGGAATCTCATTATGTTGTCGCTTTTACATACTGTACATCCACTGTCTAATTTACACAGCTCAGTAATGCTTATGCAGATACGTATATTTACATCCTACATTAAATGTGATAAAGAAAACTAATTACAATGTCTTTGAGTATTTTGTTGAACTGGTGACATCTTTGCATTTCTTAGTGGTTAAAATGACATTCTCCGGACTGGTATGAAAACAAGGATGACATGCCAAAGTTAGTAAACAAGTAAGATGGGCCAACATTTTTCAAGAACTGAGTGGCCAGTAAAATGAATAGGTACTTTGCATTCAAATAGAGCAATCAATTAACAAATTAAATGTATGAGTTTAACCTGTGGAAACAACTCACTTTATTAACAATTCAGAAAAACTTTTGAAATTGTCAATTTCAACAAAGGCATTGTAATTACCGCATTGGTCTGAATATAAGACGAGGGGGGTTGTCTTACATTTGGGGGTCAAGACAAAGGCTTTTTTCAAACTTGAGTCTTGTAAAAGAGGGGGTCGTCTTATAATTGGGATCGTCTTATATTCGGGCCAATACGGTAAAAGAAAAAATATCAACTTTGAATTCCTCTTACTCAAAACAGTTAATGATTGATTCCACAGAGAACTTATACATACGTAGTTCATTTTCAGTCGTTTTTCAGGATTCACGCCTCTTATGATCAAAGAATTCTGGGGTGATGGAGAAGACACTGAGATGCATTGTTATTTTTTCCACTCCACTTTGGTTCCTTCTGCTCTTTCTCCCTGACTATACAGCAAAGAAACCTTCATACACTTCTATTGTTTCTAAACATACAAACAAACAAACAAACAAACAAACAAACAAACAAACACACAGAAGATTGATCTGAATCCTAGCTATGAATATCATTGGGAAAATAGATTTGTTAATATTGTAAATACAAATGAATCATTACCTGATTTTAAGGAATTATCACTACTCATGCAGCAGAATTCTAAACTATTTTCTGTATTTCATTCAAATAACAAAACAATGCAAATATTTTTAACAATTTAAAATTATCTTGATGATTATCATTTTATCTCAATAATGGTTGTCATGTGAAAAACTTCAAGGACACAAACATATTAATATTATATTAAACCTGAAATGGTACACATCATTTACTAAACAGAAATACTACATTTTAAGGCACCTTAATACCATTCCCCATAACAAAACTGACCAACAGGTAAGCTATCAATAATTTAACTGATAGGAGTCGGATAACATTCATATTCCATATTGACACATTTGTGTAGCATGCTTTGGTGATGGCAACAGCAAAACAAATTCTTCTACAATTTCCCTTACACTCAATATTATACGTGAGAGTTATAACTTAATATTCTCTCAAGAATGCTTTTCATTCATACATTAAGTACCCGAGTGGAAGTATTGTCCGAACAGTGGTAACGTGCGAGACTAATCTCACATTGCTTTGAACAAGTCATGATAAAAAGACGTACACTTCGACTCTTCTAATTCAACAACTCTGGTCTAACGTTGAAATATGCATGAATCATTTGGCAGGCAGAATACTGTCTCATTTTTGAGACAGTGGGAACACAAAACTATCAGCTGTTTTTTTTTTTTTTTATTATTCCCATTGATTCTTCTCTTTTCAGCAGTATAAAGAGAAACAAACTTTACAAAAAAAAAAAAAATTAAAAATCAACCACAGCAGAGTTCCAATCTTTTCCTCAAGAAAAGTTTACTCAGTAGCATCAGGCCTGGTGGCCACATAGACAAAGACGATGATGAGCAGCACAACTAGAGCCAGCGTGGGCAGCACAATAGTAGCAACCTGTTGTCGTGCTTCCTGCATGGCCTGCTTTCGCTCCTTCTTGTCCTTGGATGTCTCTTTTTTGGGTTTGCCTTTCAGCTGCCTCATAATGACCACAGGCCCGTCGTCTTCACTGTGCTCGCAGGACCCTGTAAAACAACAACAAAAATTTGTTGCATGTCAAGTCATTTTGCAGACAAGTGATTATCACTTTTAAACAGTGACAAGCCATTTTTCGGGTTCTTCTTAATAAATAAGTTGTTTGTTCTGCTTCAGTGCCACTGGGGCTCACATTACCTCATTCACTGAACTATGAATGAGCACAAATGAATTGTTGACTGGTTAGCAGCATGAATTTATGTGCCCCTAAATATATTTCTGACATTGAGTTAAAAAATGTATTTATTTCTTTTATGGAACACAACATAGCTTCCCCCCCCCCCCCCCCCCCCGTTATTTTCATTTTTTTTTAAAATGTCTTTAATGTTTCTATAATATTTTAAAAAGCTAAATTTATGTATGAAAAGTATTTAAAATGAGGGGCACCGTTGAGGAGGATGTCATTAAATTAATCTCCTGAAAAAAAATCTAATTTAAAATTTACTATTAAAAAAAAAGTCATCTTCTACTTGGTACACTTCACTTAATTCGCACATTTTTGCAGCACAAAACCCCGTGATTATCGAGGGAGCACTCTACTCTTCGTTAAATCACACCCCTTTTTTTTTGCAATCCAACTAGTTATAAGGAGTAGCAAATTGTACTCGCAAGTTCAAATATGGGTTAGTGTCTTCGTTACAATATGATTTTTATTAGAGATATTCCGGTTATAATGCGTGCTACACTATGCACAGGATAGCAACTTGCAAACGTGCTTGCCATAACACTGTCAGGAAACTGCTTACGAAGAGTTATGTTTGTTGAAACGAGGTTATCTTACGAGTACGAACTGCGTTGGAGTCCCAGGTATTTAAAAAATACCCTTGTCAACTTCTTCGTGGTTTATTCCAGTGATCTGCTATATTGTTTTCAAACTGGAATAGTAACTCCAAACACGCTAAGAAGTTGAGTAGAACGCTTGACGTGGCATTCAGACGCGCTCCATATGAAACTACTTTTAGCGTTAAGTAGAAGGACGTCGAAGGATGTCGAAGGATGACGGCTGGGTAACTTCCGCTCCAGCCTTTCAACATAAAGACCACCTAGCAAAATTGGATGAATGGCGTAGCCAATAAATAAATGTTTTGTGTTGGCGGAAACACAGCGGTGCAGTGAAAATATGACTTTCTCTCACACTGCATTTAAATTTTTAATACAGACCAGTGATTAATTTTCATTCATGACTCTCATAATCCTTGTTCTAATACTTTAAAGTGTGAAAAATGTATTCATGTATCTGACCTGAAAATAAATTACAGTCAAACCTCGGTTTTCGACCACAATCCGTCCCAGAAGGCGGTTCGAGAAATAATCGGTCGAATTCCGAATCTATTTTCATCCATCCAACCATCCATCTTCTTCCGCTTATCCGGGGTCGGGTCGTGGGGGCAGCAGCTTTAGGAGGGACTCCCAGACTTCCCTCTCCCCAGCCACTTCACCCAGCTCATCCCGGGGGATCCCAAGGCGTTCCCAGGCCAGCTGAGAGACATAGTCTCTCCAGCGCGTCCTGGGTCGTCCCCGGGGTCTCCTACCGGTGGGACGTGCCCGGAACACCTCCCCAGGGCCTCCCATCCTGATTAGATGCCCGAGCCACCTCATCTGGCTCCTTTCAACGTGGAGGAGTAGCGACTCTACTCCGAGTCTCTCCCGGATGACCGAGCTTCTCACCCTATCTCTAAGGGAGAGCCCGGACATCCTGCGGAGAAAACTCATTTCGGCCGCTTGTATCCGGGATCTCATTCTTTCGGTCACGACCCATAGCTCGTGACCATAGGTGAGGGTAGGAACGACCGGTAAATTGAGAGCTTTGCCTTTTGGCTCAGTTCTCTCTTCACCACGACGGACCGGTAAAGGGTCCGCATTACTGCCGACGCTGCACCGATCCGCCTGTCGATCTCGCGCTCCATCCTCCCCTCACTCGTGAACAAGACTCCAAGATACTTGAACGCCTCCTTTTGGGGCAGGATCTCATCCCCGATCCGGAGAGGACATTCCATCCTTTTCCGATCGAGGACCATGGACTCGGATTTGGAGGTGCTGACCCTCACCCCGACCGCTTAACACTCGGCTGCGAACCGTTCCAGCGAGAGCTGGAGATCACGGCCTGAAGAAGACAACAGCACCACGTCATCTGCAAAAAGCAGAGACGCAATGCTGAGGTCCCCAAACCGGACCCCCTCAAGGCCTCGGCTGCGCCTAGAAATTCTGTCCATAAACATTATGAACAGAATCGGTGACAAAGGGCAGCCTTGGCGGAGTCCAACTCTCACTGGGAAAGAATCCGACTTACTGCCGGAAATGCGGACCAGACTCTGGCATCGGTGATACAGGGACCGAACCGCCCTTATCAGTTGGCTCAGCACCCCATACTCCCGAAGCACCCTCCACAGAAACTCCCGAGGGACACAGTCAAACGCCTTCTCCAAGTCCACAAAACACATGTGGACCGGTTGGGCGAACTCCCATGCACCCTCGAGGATCCTGCCGAGGGTGTAGAGCTGGTCCACTGTTCCACGGCCAGGACGAAAGCCACACTGCTCCTCCTGAATCCGAGGTTCGACCTCCCGACGGACCCTCCTCTCCAACACCCCTAAATAGACCTTACCGGGGAGGCTGAGGAGTGTGATTCCCCTGTAATTGAAACACACCCTCCGGTCCCCCTTCTTAAAGAGGGGAACCACCACCCCAGTCTGCCAATCCAGAGGCACTGTCCCTGATGTCGACGCAATGTTGTAGAGGCGTGTCAGCCATGACAGCCCCACAACATCCAGAGCCTTTAAGAACTCTGGGCGGATCTCATCCACCGAGGAGTTTTTTAACTACCTCAGTGACTTCGACCCCAGAGATTGGAGAATCCGCCTCAGAGTCTCCAGGCCCTGCTTCCTCAATGGAAGGTGTGTAGGTGGAATTGAGGAGGTCTTCGAAGTATTCTCCCCACCGACTCACGACGTCCCGAGTCGAGGTCAGCAGCACGCCATCCCCACTGTAAACAGTGTTGATGTTGCACTGCTTCCCCCTCCTGAGACGCCGGATGGTGGACCAGAATTTCCTCGAAACCGTCCGGCAGTCATTCTCCATGGCCTCACCAAACTTCTCCCACGCCCGGGTTTTTGCATCAGCAACCGCCGAAGCCGCGTTCCGCTTGGCCATCCGGTACCTGTCAGCTGCCTCCGGAGTCCCGCAGGTCAAAACGGCCCGATAGAACTCCTTCTTCAGCTTGACGGAATCCCTTACTGCCGGTGCCCACCAGCGGGTTCGGGGATTGCCGCCACGACAGGCACCAACGACCTTACGGCCACAGCTTCGGTCGGCCGCATCAACAATGGAGGCGCGGAACATGGTCCACTCAGACTCAATGTCCCCCGCCTCCCCCGGGACGTGGGAAAAGCTCTGCCGGAGGTGGGAGTTGAAGCTCTTCCTGACAGGAGATTCTGCCAGACGTTCCCAGCAGACCCTCACAGAGCGTTTGGGTCTGCCAGGTCGGACCGGCATCTTCCCCCTCCATCGGAGCCAACCCACCACCAGGTGGTGATCAGTTGACAGCTCCGCCCCTCTCTTCACCCGAGTGTCTAAAACATGCGGCCGCAAATCCGATGACACGACTACAAAGTCGATTATCGAACTGCGGCCTAGGGTGTCCTGGTGCCAAGTGCACACATAGACACCCTTATGTTTGAACATGGTGTTCCATTATTGAAAATCCGTGTCGAGCACAGAAGTCCAATAATAGAACACCGCTCGGGTTCAGGTCGGGGGGGCCGTTCCTCCCAATCACGCCCTTCCAGGTCTCACTGTCATTGCCCACGTGAGCATTGAAGTCCCCCAGTAGAACGATGGAGTCCCCAGAAGGAGCGTTCTCCAGCACTTCCTCCAGGGACTCCAAGAAGGGTGGGTACTCTGAGCTGCCGTTTGGTGCATAGACACAAACAACAGTCAGGACCTGTCCCCCCACCCGAAGGCGGAGGGAGGCTACCCTCTCGTTCACCGGGGTGAACCCCAATGTGCAGGCGCCCAGCCGGGGGGCAATAAGTATACCCACACCTGCTCGACGCCTCTCACCGTGGGCAACTCCAGAGTGGAAGAGAGTCCAGCCCCTCTCGAGAGGGCTTGTACCGGAACCCAAACTGTGCGTGGAGGCTAGTCTGACTATATCTAGTCGGAATTTTTCTGCCTCGCACACCAGCTCGGGCTCCTTTCCAGCCAGAGAGTTGACATTCCATGTCCCAAGAGCCAGCTTGTGCAGCCGGGGATCAGACCGCCAAGGTCCCTGCCTTTGGCCGCCACTCAGCTCACACTGCACCCTTTGGCCCCTCCCACAGGTGGTGAGCCCATGGGAAGGGGGACCCACGTTTCCTTTTCGGGCTGTGCCCGGCCGGGCCCCATGGGCGAAGGCCCGGCCACCAGACGCTTGCCTTCGAGCCCCGCCTCCAGGCCTGGCTCCAGAGGGGGGCCCCGGTGACCCGCGTCCGGGTGAGGGAAAACGAAGTCCATTTATTGTTCTCATCATAAGGGGCTTCTGTGAGCCGTGCTTTGTCTGGCCCCTCACCTAGGACCCGTTTGCCATGGGTGACCCTACCAGGGGCATGAAGCCCCCGACAACATGGCTCCTCGGATCATAGGGGCACGCAAACCCCTCCACCACGATAAGGTGACGACTCACGGAGGGGCGAATCTATTTTTCCCATTACAATTATTTTTAATCCGTTCCAAGATTAAAAAAAAAAAAACGCCTTATTTAAGCATTTTTTCGTTTGCGCATTTTTTTCCGATCGCGCAACTGCAGCGCACCGCCGAACGCGCAACAGTAGCGCGCTGCCGACCGCGCAACTGCACCGCGCTGGTCGCATTATTGTGACAGAGCCGTCGCTGAAATTTAGAAAATATTTTTAAAGTCCTGATGTACTTTCCAAAATTTAAGTGGACCTCAGTGCGCAGGGAGCTTAATTTGGTTCGATCGCGCAACCGCAGCGCCGGGTGCTCACTGTCGCATTGCTTTAAGAGCGTCTTTGTGTTTTAGGATGTCATTACTGCTCCCGCTTTCTTTGGAGGCATGATTAGGGGTTAATACCAGGGACGTGCGGTCGGAGTAGGCCTCCCCTGCCAGCATGAAAAGGGGAAAAAGAAATTCAATTGTTTTTATTATAAGGTCATTTTCCTTTTAATTTCAATTTTTTTTTATCATTTCGAACCAAAATCGCAGAATTTTTATGATCCTAGGAGCCATGTTGTCTGGGGCTTCATGCCCCTGGTAGGGTCACCCATGGCAAACGGGTCCTAGGTGAGGGGTCAGACAAAGCACGGCTCACCCAAGCCCCTTATGACGAAAAACACAAATGGACTTTGTTTTCCCTCGCCTGGACGCGGGTCACCGGGGCCTCCCTCTGGAGCCAGGCCTGGAGGCGGGGCTCGAAGGAGAGCGTCTGGTGGCCGGGCCTTCGCCCATGGGGCCCGGCCGGGCATAGCCCGAAATGGAAACGTGGGTCCCCCTTCCCATGGGCTCACCACCTGTGGGAGGGGCCGAAGGGGTCGGGTGCAATGTGAGCTGGGCGGCAGCCAAAGGCAGGGACCTTGGCGGTCTGATCCCCGGCTGCAGAAGCTGGCTCTTGGGACATGGAATGTCACCTCTCTGGCTGGAAAGGAGCCCGAGCTGGTGTGCGAGGCAGAAAAATTCCGACTAGATATAGTCGGACTACCCTCCACGCACAGTTTGGGTTCTGGTACAAGCCCTCTCGAGAGGGGCTGGACTCTCTTCCACTCTGGAGTTGCCCACGGTGAGAGGCGTCGACCAGGTGTGGGTATACTTATTGCCCCCCGGCTGGGCGCCTGCACATTGGGGTTCACCCCGGTGAACGAGAGGGTAGCCTGCCATCCCGTGCATCAACTGATCAGTTAGTGAACGTGTTGCGTCTCCTGACGTGAACTATGTAAGCCAGAATGTACATTTACGATTTGCCAAGAAAAGAAAGAACCACTCACTCAAACACCACTTCGTTTCTGCACATTTTCTCCAAGCTAACGGCTAACTTTGTTGCATGAAGGGATGCGCCGTTATGCAACAATGGGGAGATTATGCTTCTCTTTGGGTAATCCAGATCAAACAGCCAATCAGAAAGTGGGGGTGAGGGCGGCTGTGGCACTTTTCACTTTCCTAATGAAGTGGCCTGTGATTAGGTACACCTGAAAATGGCGGTGTACTTTAATAGAGTGTCCGAATGACGTCACAGATCAAACAGCCAATCAGAACGTGGGGGTGAGGGCGGGTGTGGCACTTTTCACTTTCACTTAAGCTTTTTCCCTAATGAAGTGGCCTGTGATTAGGTACACCTCATGGACACTTCAATAGGTACACTACACGAGGTTGAAAAAAAAAAAGAATAAATAAATAAGTGTAGCGAACGATTCGGTGAACGATTCTTTTGAACAAATATTGAGAGTGAACCAATTTTAAAGATTTAGTTCTTAAAAGAACTGGAATACACTAGTACAAAAGAGTGCAGACGGCCAAGGGCTGCCAGGTCGAAATAGCTGACTCGTTAGTGACACGGGCTCTTTCTCGGAAAGAACTTGGTTCGATCCCAGGTGTGAGCATATACCGAAATGTGCTTTTAAAATTGGAACCTCGCTGCATATGCAAACATACGCAAGTATTTGTGTAAATACCGTATTTGCCGGTGTATAAGTCGACTCGGTGTATAAGTCGACCCCCTAAAATTTGACGGAAATTTACGATTTTATGATATAGCCTTTGTATAAGTCGAGCTCAATTGTTGCATTATATTAAACTTCAAAATTCAATCAGAAATATGCGAAATTTATTGACGAAATGTGTTCAAATTCGCGAGGTTGTAGTGAGCGATCTATACGCCATTTTAAATATTATTTACTTCATGACCCTGTGATATTACGCGCCGAGAGAGACTAACAACAATGAACACTCTTAGAAACTGGTTTAGTTTTAGTTACAGAAACAACAAATTATAATTGTAAAGTGATTGCCGGTACATAGAGTTCAAAATTCGTCTTCATCGTCGCTATTTCCGAAAAGCTCGTTCCATTCGTTTTTGTTTAGTTTGTCGTCATAAAGGGCATCTTCTTGGTCTTCTCTATCCTCAGTTTCCTCCTCCTCTTCCCAGATAAGGTCGTCTTCTGTCCCATGGAGAGCGTTTGGCGAATATTTTCTAAGTGCCAACGGCTCTTGCGCCATAAAGAGTCCGCCTCGGCTGGTTCCCCATGTCGGCCAGAACAAGTGAAAATTCGGCCTCTTCCCGTGGAAGTCCGGCCAAGTTTGGCGAATATTTTCTAAGTGCCAACGACTCAACCGCCGTAAAGTGTCCGCCTCGGCTGGTTCCCCATGTCGGCCACCACAAGTGAAAATTCGGCCTCTTCCCCTGGAAGTCTGGCCAAGTTTGGCAAATATTTTCTAAGTGCCAACGACTCAACCGCCGTAAAGTGTCCGCCTCGGCTGGTTCCTCCGGTGGGCCAGAACAAGTGAAAATCCGGCCTCTTCCCCTGGAAGTCTGGCCATGTTTAGCGAATATTTTCTAAGTGCCAACGACATTCATTTAGACATGGCGATTGAATGTTTACGTACCGGTAGTTATTGTCGTTGCTTGACGTGCGATGACTCGCACATTCGCTCAATACCCAGTACTAGCAGTCATCGTCGCTGCCTGGCTTTCGATGTCCGTTATTGAGGTGAGAATATTTGAAATTGTTGCTGAGGATGCGTGTTAATGCGACGAACGCTTTATAATGATTCAGTTTCTCGCTGTTTGATGAGCCTGACGGACGCACACCCACGCACAATGAGATGCATGAGAGACGGCCTTGGTTACCATCACATTTGAAGCGATGAATACGAAGTTAAATTTTATGACTCGGTGTATAAGTCGAGGTCGATTTTTTTCGGTCGATTTTGGATCGAAAAAGGTCGACTAATACACCGGCAAATACGGTACATAAGGTGGCCCGCCCCCAAGTTGGCAGAGCAAACCAATGGATTACGCCCACTATCTAGGGGGCGGGGTGGAAAACAGTTGTGTAAGGGGCGGGGTGAGGAGAGTTAGGGTTCGGGGCAGGCCACCTTATGTATTTACACAAATACTTGCATTTGATGGCATATGCGTACGCAGCAAGGGTCCAATTCTAAAAGCACATTCAGGTATATGCTCACACGTGGGTTCGAACTAAGTTCTTTCCGAGCGAGAGCCCGTATCACCAACCAGTCAGCTATTTCGACCTGGAAGTCCATGGCCGTCTGCATGCTTGAATCTTTAGAATCAGTTCACTCAAAAGATTCTTTCAAACGAATCGTTCAACAAATCATCACCCCCCCCACACACACACACACTGATCCTTTTTTTTTTTTTTTTTTTTAATATGAATCAAATAATCAAAACTCATGGTCAAAGCTTCACGGAAAGTGAAAAGTGCCCCACCTGCCCTCAGCCCCACTTTCTGATTGGCTGTTTGATCTGTGACCGCCATTTTCAAGTGTACCTAATAACAGGCCACTTTATTAGGGAAATACCATGGTCAAAGGTCACAGGTGCACCTGCGTGAAAAGTTTTAGCTCCTGCAGAACTTGGTTTGATCCCAAGTGTGAGAATGTACATAAATGTCCTTTTATTGTGCAATTAACCCTTTATTTATTTATTCTTTTCTTTTTTTTTTTACCTTGTGTAGTGTACCTATTGAAGTGTCCATGAGGTGTACCTACACATATTGTCATATAAAGCAGTTAACCAAATGTCAGATTTTTATGTTTTAATTGGCGAATAAAAAAAGAAGGAATAAAACACCAGACAAGTTTTAACATAAATGTTTATTTGAAAATAATAATAATACATACATGTTATTTAAAAACTACTGCAAGTGTTATAAAATCAAGATTACCCAAAGAGAAGCATAATCTCCCCGTTGTTGCATAACGGCGCATCCCTTCATGCAATAAAGTTAGCTGTTAGCTTGGAGAAAACGTGCATAAAAGAAGTGGTGTTTCAGTGAGTGGTTCTTTCTTTCCTTGGCAAATCGTAAATCTACATTCTGGTTTACATAGTTCACGCCAAAAGACGCAACACGTTCACTGACTGATCCGTTGATGCACGGGAAGGCAGTTCACCCATTGACTCGTTCACGAAAGGGAAAGTCAGGATTCGTTCCCTCACTGATCCGTTCTCGCGATGAACTGGAAATGCAAATCACTCACTCACTGACTCGTTCACTAACAGATACGTTCAGTTGGTGAACGGGAAAAGCAATTCACGACTTGTTCGTGAACAGGAAGTTACGTCATTTTCTTCTTCGTTTTGGTTTACGGCGTGGTGGCACCAGCTTCAATGCGCATTACCGACACCTACTGGTTGAAGTCATATGAACTGAAAAAAGAACGAATCACTTTGGGAAGTGATTCGTTCACTAACCCTAACCCTTGTATTTATATTCGCCAATCAAAACATAAAAATCAGACATTTGGTTAACTGCTTTATATGACAATATGTATATATATATGTGTGTGTGTTTTACTTTGTTATATGAGTTGGTGTCCCCAAAAATACGGCGCATCCCATCATGCAATAAAGTTAGCTGTTAGCTTGGAGAAAACGTGCATAAAAGAAGTGGTGTTTCAGTGAGTGGTTCTTTCTTTCCTTGGCAAATCGTAAATCTACATTCTGGTTTCATAGTTCACGCCAAAAGACGCAACACGTTCACTGACTGATCCGTTGATGCACGGGAAGGCAGTTCACCCATTGACTCGTTCACGAAAGGGAAAGTCAGGATTCGTTCCCTCACTGATCCGTTCTCGCGATGAACTGGAAATGCAAATCACTCACTCACTGACTCGTTCACGAACAGATACGTTCAGTTGACGAACGGGAAAAGCAATTCACGACTTGTTCGTGAACAGGAAGTTACGTCATTTTCTTCTTCGTTTTGGTTTACGGCGTGGTGGCACCAGCTTCAATGCGCATTACCGACACCTACTGGTTGAAGTCATATGAACTGAAAAAAGAACGAATCACTTTGGGAAGTGATTCGTTCATTAACCCTAACCCTTGTATTTATATTCGCCAATCAAAACATAAAAATCAGACCTTTGGTTAACTGCTTTATATGACAATATGTATATATATATGTGTGTGTGTTTCACTTTGTTATATGAGTTGGTGTCCCCAAAAATAACAAATGTCAGCATAACGTTTTTGTCAACCTTTTAGTCGCACACACACACACACATATATATATATATATATATATATATATATATATATATATATATATATATATATATATATATATATATATATATCCATCCATCCATCCATTTTCTGAACCGCTTAGTCCCCACGGGGGTCGCGGGCGTGCTGGAGCCTAACCCAGCCGTCATCGGGCAGTAGGCGGGGGACACCCTGAACTGGTTGCCAGCCAATCGCAGGGCACACAGAGACAGACAACCAATCGCACTCACACTCACACCTAGGGACAATTTGGAGTCTTCAATCGGCCTACCAAGCATGTTTTTGGAATGTGGGAGGAAACCGGAGTGCCCGGAGAAAACCCACGCGGGCCCGGGGAGAACATGCAAACTCCACACAGGGAGGGCCGGTGGTGGAATCGTACCCGCACCCTCCTAACTGTGAGGCCGACGTGCTAACCAGTGCGCCACCGAGCCGCAACTTATATATATATATATATATATATATATATATATATATATATATATATATATATATATATATATTCACAAACACACACATATATATGTACATTCGGAATAATAACACCATCAACTATAACCCAACAAATACAAAACTAACTGTGAGGCCGACGTGCTAACCAGTGCGCCACCGAGCCGCAACTTATATATATATATATATATATATATATATATATATATATATATATATATATATATATATATATATATATATATATATATATATATTCACAAACACACACATATATATGTACATTCGGAATAATAACACCATCAACTATAACCCAACAAATACAAAATTAAAACATCAATGTCGGCATAACGTGTGTTGTCTGGTATAGCAGCAATGCTGTCTGTCACTCACTCGTGAATCTTCGCGATCGACTAATCAGCAGCGAGCGATAGATGGAGGAGGGATTTTACGAGTAAGTGACGTAATTTCCCTTCCACGAACGAGACGAGTCAGTGACGCAACTTCCTGTTCAGTGTGTGCGTGTGTTCGCAGGGACGATTCTTTGAACGATTCGTTTGAACGAATCTTTTGAATAAACTGATTATAAAGATTCAGTTCACTTAAAAGAACTGAAATGCACATCACTAGTTGCTGTGTGCTTTTACTAAGACGGCTGTGGTGCGTTTTCGGTCCGATGGAAATCAGGCATGTAGTTCAACGGGAGAACCTGGATTGTTCATTTTTCACAACGTAAAATACACAGTCAAGTCGAGACACCTCGGGTGTGATAGCCACTCAGCCGCTGTCAGAACAGCAGAGTGTCTTTAAAAGTGACTTTGTTCTTAATGTCGCAATATTTTATAGAGCTAGACTAAAACAGTAAACAAAGCCATATTGATTCTTTTGGATTTTGATCACAATCACTTTCAATAGTTTATTCCTTACACTGTCTAAAACCTTTTTTCAAAAACTGTCACTTTCATTTACAAAAGAAATACAATTTAAAGATTATTTAGTATTTATTGTTATTCAATTATTCGACTCTCCATACATATATAGGAATAGAACTTTACGTCTTTTGTTGTAATATAACTGATTTTAATATAGAAGCTGGTGTAACACTTAACAGATTTTTGTTGGTGGTGTGCCTCGAGATTTTTTCCAATGAAAAGGTGTGCCGTGAATGAAAAAAGGTTGGGAAACACTGCTTTAGATCATTGGTTCTCAAATGGGGGTACGCGTACCCCTGGGGGTACGTGGAGGTACTCCAGGCGGTACGTGAGATTTAAAAAATATATATATATACCGGTATTAAAAAACAAAACAAAACAAAACAAAACAAAACAGCAAGCCTGATTGTCTTGAGAATTAGTTATAAAAAGTTTGATGAAATACAGATGTATGTTTTATATTCAGTATTAAATTTTAATCCTTAAAAAACGGACTCTCCACAAACCAATAGCAGTCACCTGCGGTTGCCTTGACGACGCACTGTAACAAGGAGATGTGGCTAAAGCGTAGCAGCGATGCTGCTGTTGAAAACACGGAGAAACAAGTAAAAAAAGAAGGCAAAACCAGAGCCGACAAAGTACCGACAGTACATGGAAGACTATTGTTTGATGGGATTTACGTCCACAAGTTGTAACCAACCCAAAGCGCTGTGCTTTTTTTGCGAGGAGAAATTAGCCAACGCTAGCATGAAGCCGGCACATCTCCAGCGGCATCTCATCACAAAACACGGATGCCATGTTGGTAAACCACCGGAGTTCTTCAGGAGGAAACTTTCTAACTTCAAGTCATCCCAAGACACGAAAAGCCTCCACTACATCAGCCAAAGCCCTGGAGGCTTCTTATGCGGTTTCTTTGCTCGTAGCTAAAGCCAAAAAACCGTTCACCATAGCTGAAGAGCTGCTGCTCCCCGCCGCTGTTGTATTGGCCGAAACTATGCTAGACAAAAAAATCTGTGGATACATTAAAAACCGTGCCTTTGTCTAATGACACCGTTTGCCGCAGAGTAGACAGAATGGGTGCAGACATTGTCGAACAAGTTGTGGGAAAACTTGGAGACTCTTTTTCACTCCAGCTGGATGAATCCACAGATGTCAGTGGAAATGCACAGATTGTTGCTTTTATGATTGAGACTGACGACATTTGTGAACACATACTTTTCTGCAAAAGTATGGAGGGGAGAACAACCGGAGAGGACATTTTTAATGTCGTTAACGCATTTTTCTCTGAAAATGGGATCAGCTGGAAATCCTGCAGCAGCGTGTGTACAACAGATGCGGCTGCATCAATGACGGGCAGTGCGAAACAGCTCATTGCGCGGATTAAAAAGGAAAATCCCGACATTAGTAAGTGGACTCACTGTGTGATTCACAGGGAAGCGTCCAAGAAAATGAGCAGCGTGTTGCATGATGTTTTGAACGATAGCATCAAAGTGATCAACTTCATCAAGTCAAGGCCACTTAATGCACGTTTGTTCCGCCGCCTCTGTGAAAACATGGGAGCTGAACACACGCAACTCCTCCTGCATACTGAAGTGCGCTGGCTCTCTCGAGGGAAGATACTCAACAGGCTGTTGGAGTTACGAGCTGAAGTGCACACCTTTCTGACAGAGCACGGATCTCCCCATGCCACTTTGTTCGAGAGCACGGACTGGCTTGCAAAGCTTTGCTATCTGGCAGATATATTCAGCAAACTGAACGTGAACTGAATGTGTCTCTGCAGGGCAAAGACACCAGCATCCTGAACCTGTATGACAAGGTGGGTGGTTTCCTAAAGAAAGCAGAGCTGTGGAAAATGGCATGTGGTCAGGAGAATTTCACCTGCTTTCCTCAGGTGGATGCTTTTCTCTCCTATGAAGATGTGGAGACAGCTCCAGTGAAAGTTACCGTAATTTCCGGACTATAAGTCGCGTTTTTTTTCATAGTTTGGGTGGGGGGGCGACTTATACTCAGGAACGACTTATATATGTTTTTTTTCACAAATTTTTATTTGATCATTAAGACATCACTTACTTACAAGTATAGTTGACCACTTCCCATGTTATTTTTACTTCACATGCTTTTATATCTTTATCTTGAACATATTCAAAACATAAAAAATAGAGAAAAAATCAAATAAAGCAATGAACACATGCATATGTGTACTATCTCACCGAGGGATAGTGGGAACGTAATTTCAATCTCTTTGTGTGTCTTAGTATATGAAAAAAAATCGACGATAAAGCAGACTTTGACTTTGATAAAACAACCAAATAAACAAAACAAAAAACTACATCTGAAAAAATATATATTTTCAGAGGAAACTGGATGAGGGCGCTCTAAGTTTCACCACTGGCCGTGACTCATCAACTTAAGAAAAAAGGCACCAAAAAGAAACTCATATTTTGCAGGTTACAAACTTCAAGTTGTAAAATATGCAGCTGAAAACAGTAATCGAGCAGCAGAAAGAAAGTTTGGAGAACCGTGATGTACCAATGGATGACTATTTCAAGTGACGTCAGTGGCACGGCGCGGCGGTTGTTTACATAAAGGACAAACGTACCCACGTAAGGACTACCGGCATCATTTGCGGTGATCATTTCTAAGTGACACGGAGGACAAAGAGTTTGAAGGAATTAAGGATTTGGAGTGACATAGAAGGTTTGAAAAACTATTATGGCTTTTATGCACGCCCGGTCTTACTCTACTGAGTCGGGGGCCGGCGCTCGGCCGAGTGGCTGTCCGCGAACGGTGCATGGGGCTCGGACATGGCCATTACGCACACCCGGTCCTATGCCATGGAGCTCTCGTGTCTGGAAGTCCACGCCGCCACACGCTTGGAAGTTTGTTTTGTTTAATAAAGAGCCGTTTACCAAACCCACGTCTATCCTTGTACTTTGTTAACGCTACAATATAGTTATATACTAGATCTGTGGAATAAAGACGAGGCTGACGTCAGGGCGCACGCGCGGCGATGTTGACAAAGGACGAGGAATTTGATCGATGGATTTAATGGATTTAAAGTGCACGGATGGTTTGATAATATTATTGGCTTATATTATAGTTATTTGAAATATAGTTTATCTATCGTTATATGAGCCTGTGGAATATTTTGAAGTGCAAGCGCCCTCAGCCGCGCGCACCCATTGTTGACAAAGAACGATTGATGGATTTAATGAATTGGAGTGACACCGATGGTTTTATAAACATGTTATTCATGTAATAGTTGTCCTTAATCACTCTATATGTTACGTCAGGCCCGTTCTCAGCTCTTTGTTTGTGTTTGTCACATTAGCATACCTATCGTTTAGCCTGTTGTTGCTATTTAATGAATTGGAGTGACACCGATGGTTTTATAAACATGTTATTCATGTAATAGTTGTCCTTAATCACTCTATATGTTACGTCAGGCCCGTTCTCAGCTCTTTGTTTGTGTTTGTCACGTTAGCATACCTATCGTTTAGCCTGTTGTTGCTATCGTTTAGCCTGTTGTTGCTCGTTCATGACTGTTTTTGGTGTGGGATTTTGTCGAATAAATTGCCTCCAAAATGCGACCTATACTCCGGAGCGACTTATATATGTTTTTTTCACTTTTTGGGGCATTTTATGGCTGGTGCGACTTATACTCCGGAGCGACTTATAGTCCGGAAAATACGGTAGTCATAGTGGGACATTTGGCTAACTTGATAAAGGGTTTTCATCGCTACTTTGCTGACATGGAGGAGAAATCTGCACAGCTGAATTGGGTGAGAAACCCATTTCTCTGGTCTGAAGCAAAGAGAAGCAAGCTTCCTGTCACCAGGAAAAACTGATGGAAGTGGCATCTGACCAGATGAAGTTTGGCGCATCCACTCTCACACAGTTTTGGGTGTGTGTGAGGCAGGAGCACCCTGAGCTGGGACAGAAAGCTTTGGAGCAGTTGCTGCCCTTTGCCTCCACATATTTATGTGAGACCTCCTTCTCTGCGATGACTGTGATCAAAACAAAGCAAAAAAACAGACTGAGCCTGGAGAGGAACTTGATCACAGCAGATGCCTCCCTGCCACCAAGGATGACCAAGATTCTCAGTGAGGTACAAGCCCATGTTTCTCACTAAAATGTAGTATGAGTGCAAAAGACTCATTCAAGCTTCAAGACTGATAAATGCTTGTTCAATGCTTGTCAAATCAAAATCAAATGTTCAATGCAACAATTCAATTTTAAGAGAAAAAAAGTTTAATTTTTTGTATCCCAAAAGAGGTAAAGTTGATTTTTTTTATGAGCAAATCTTTATTTATAATTAAGTTATCAATTTATTTTGTAAACAAGATATTATGTATTTATAATTAAGTTAATTTATTTTTGTGAACACATTTTTAGTTATGTATATTTTTATTTCCTTGCAAGAAATTATTACAAGAAAGATTAATAAAAATTAGCAGTGTTCTGCATACAGTATTTGAGTTTTGAAAGGGTTTATGCCTTCTTGGTGGTCACTGTTTACTGTTTATCTTCTTTGTTTCTATATGCATTGTTTGAAACATAAATGTCTCTGTCAGGTACATTGCTACAAGTTGTTTAACTTTTATAAATCAAACACTGATAGCGCAATCCTGTACCCCTTTCTTTTCGACCAGAAATGTGTTGCGCTGGTCAGGGGGTACATGGCTGAAAAATATTTTAAAGGGGGTACATCACTGAAAAAAGTTTGAGAACCACTGCTTTAGATGAACAAAACGGCTTTGAAAAGAGATCTCACGGAGACTACGGAAAAAGGTTCTCCAGCCTTATGGCAGGGGGTGCTAGTGATTCCGGGATGCTTCGTGCGCCTACCTGTAGAATAAGAGATCTCCAGTTCAAATTTACAGTGAACAACTGAGGAGCAGTCGTCCATTTGTTTCATTTTACATTCCTTCTTTTGAGTGTTTTTATGTGTGAAGACTGCTGATATGAGATTTTAATTAAAAAAGTTCAAATTAAATAATGAATAAGCCACACTAAAGCAGCGTTCCCCAACCTTTTTTGTGACACGGTTAGGTGCCAGACAAATTTTACCGGGGAGGGGGCGGTGACGTCATGAACCTCACCGCACGTCACTGCTTAATACAATCCTCAAAGTGACGAAAATACAATAACGAACGGAGTCAGTCGGCATCCGGGCCGCGCGGTCGGGTTTTATCGGGTCTGTTTCCACTGCATCTTGAAACTAAGAGCACCATTTAGAAAAAGTTCATGACGCTTCATTCCCCAATCACTACCAAAAAGTGTATTCTAAAGGCTCACATAAAAATGCAAAGGAACTGGTTGTCTCTTAAAATGCAACAATTTTGTACAAATATTATCTAACTGCAGTGTCTAAACCTGAGTGAACAATGCAGCTGCTTTAGAACCATTTTTGTTCATACATCTTTGAGCTTTTATCTCCTTCTAAGAGGCGTTATATTCATTTGACAGATTGCAGTATCAAATTTTTAGCTAAGGATGATGAATTTGTCAACTTTATCTGGCTTGAGAGTAGCAATTTACTATGATGCTAACAGCGTTAAAGACTTGTTCTGAGGGACCGGCTGATCATGAGCTTGTGCATCCAGCATATTATTGGAATTTGAAGATGGAATCAAGAAGAGATGCCACGTCCAGCAGGGCATCAGTGGTGGGATCCTGGTATTTTTCTGTAAGGTAGTTGAAGATAGTTGTCTTCATCATTTGTCTTCATCTGTCATCATCATCCAGGTTAAACTTTCAGCAGGTGTAAGACTGCCTTGACATATGTAGGAGACACTCACATACTGTACTCCTTCCCTGAAAGTACCACTGTGAAATCTCTCAGCGGACAAAGGACCTTCTTTATGGACTCCATTACATCAGTGTATACACTTGATGTTCCATATCAAGTGCCTCGTCTACTTATGGTCCTTCAGGGCCTGAGAAATGTCCTTTTCTTGGTTCAACACTCTCCTAGGGAAAGTTTGGAGCCCCGTCAAGTTGGCAACTCTGTGGTGAGTTTGTGTTGTGTTAGTTTCATTTTGGTTTGGTTTGATTTTGACTCAAATCCCTTTTCTTCTTTCAGTTGAAGGAGAATGAACTCACCACTTTCTTGCCGGCAGAAATTGCACTTGTTACGCGAGGATCTTTGGCACTTTTGTTCGAAAGAAGAGTACAATACAATTTGATTATATCAAACTAAAATCAGGTTCCGTAAATGGTGACATTGTCTTTTGTTTTTTTTAGACTTAGACATAGACTCAAATGTATTTATCTTTTGGATCGCTCCCTCAGGAAATTCTGGTTCTACAAACCAGATTCGGTTGAAGTTGGGAAATTGTGTAAAATGTAAATAAAAACAAAATACAACGATTTGAAAATGCTTCTCAACCCATATTCAATTGAATACACTACAAAGACAACATGTTTAATGTTCAAACTGATAAACTTAATTGTTTTTTGCCAAATAATAATTAACTTAGAATTTCATGGCTGCAACACGTCCAGTAGAAGTTGGGAAAGGTGGCAAAAAATACTGAGAAAGCTGAGAAAAGCTCATCAAACACCTATTTGGAACATCCAACATGTGATCAGGCTAATTGGGAACAGGTAGATACCATGATTGGGTATAAAAGGAGCCTCCCCAAACATGCTCAGTCATTCACAAGCACGGATGGGGCGAGGTTCACCACTTTGTCCACTACTGCGTGAGAAAATAGTTGAACAGTTTAAGAACAACATTTCACAAAGCAAAATTGCAAGGAATTTAGGGATTTCAACATCTACAGTCCATAATATCATCAAAAGGTTCAGAGAATCTGGTGAAATTGCTGCACGAAAGCGCCATGGCCGGAAACCAAGACTGAATGACTGTGACCTTCGATCCCTCAGACGGCACTGCCTTAAAAACCGACATGTGTGTGTAAAGGATATCACCAAATGGGCTCAGGAAAACTTTAGAAAACCACTGTCGGTAAATACAGTTCGTCACTACATCAGTAAGTGCGGGTTAAAACTCTACCATGCAACGCAAAAGCTGTTTATGAACAACATCCAGAAACGCCGCCGGGTTCTCTGGGCCCGAGCTCATGTAAAATGGATTGATGCGAAATGGAAAAGTGTTTTGTGGTCTGATGAGTCCACTTTTCAAATTGTTTTTGGAAACACTGGACGTTGTGTCCTCCGGACCAAAGAGGAAGCGGACCATCTGGACTGTTATCAACGCAAAGTTCAAAAGCCAGCATCTGTGATGGTATGAGGGTGCATGAGTTCCCATGGCATGGGTGACTTACATTTCTGTGAAGGCAACATAAATGCTGAAAAGTACATACAGATATTGGAGCAACATATGCTGCCATCCAAGCGACATCTTTTTCTTGGACGCTGCTGCTTATTTTAGCAAGATAATGCCAAGCAACATTCTGCACGTGTTACAACAGTGTGGCTTCGGAGTAAAAGAGTCCAGGTTCTCCCCTGGCCCGCTTGCAGTCCAGACCTGTCTCCCATTGAAAATGTGTGGCGCATTATGAAGCGTAAAATACGACAGGGAAGACCCCGGACTGTTGAACAAGTGAAGCGGTTCATCAAGCAAGAATGGGAAAGAATTCCACATGAGAAGCTAAGAGAATTAGTCTCCTCTCTTCCAAAACGTTTATTGAGTGTTATTAAAAGGAAAGGTGATGTAACAAAGTGGTAAACATGCCCTTTCCCAACTTCTACTGCACGTGTTGCAGCCATAAAATTCTAAGTTAATTATTATTTGAAAAATAAAATAAAATTTATGAGTTTGAGCATTAAATATGTTGTCTTTGTAGTGTATTCAATTGAATATAGGTTGAAAAGGATTTTCAAATCATTGTATTTTGTTTTTATTTACATCTTACACAATTTCCCAACTTCAACTGAATCCGGATTGTAGTAGCATACACAGAAATACGTAGTACAAAAGAGAATATTGCACATGAGTAATAAACAAAGATATGAGTAACAAATAAAATGTTGAGTACGATGAGTAAAATTGAGTAAAATTTTTACAAGGTTAAAATAAAATAGCTCATTATATTATGCGGACTGATACAAACATTGTCTCTTAGTTTAAAGAGTAATTTTAATTAAATTATTACATAATAGACAGGCCAAATTGTTGTTGATGTTCTTAATTTGAGTTGTTTTAATAAAAGCTTATCATATTACAGACTAAAAATAAATTACTATGTTCTGTGTTTATTTTATTGATTTATTTTAAGAACATGCAAATTGAATATGCAGAAATGCACCAATAACGATTTCAGTTATTGCCTGTTTTAACCTATTTGGATTTTTATATGATGCTTGGCTGAATTTTTGCGTGTCTCTGGTCATAGCGCCAGAGACACATTTACGAAGAGTCACATTTATTCACGAACAGTCACACTTGAACTAGTGCACACGTCAAGTGAATTTCTGAACGCGCCCATAGAATGGAAATCTGATTTATCTCACTCGGATTTTCACAGTTTTGACCTTAAAGCGTTCGATGCGAATGTCAAAAGCATTCATTTCATTTCACAAAATAACTTTATGCAGGTGGATCTCTTCACACAGTCAGTACTAATCACGCTGCGCATGTGAACTTATTTTGAATAGCTAAATTACCGTAATTTCCGGACTATAAACCGCGACTTTTTCCCAAAATTTTGGACCCTGCGGCTTATAGTCAGGTGCGGCTTATATAAAAAAAATTCGTGATTTTTGTGATGACTTGATCACTTTTACTCTTAACACTATTATATACAGTAAAACCTACAAAACAAACTGACAAATAACTAGTTTTCAAATCAGACGAGTAAAAACTGGTCAAATATTTAAAAAAAAGATATTAAAAGTGAAGACAATTTGCAATTCTAGTAATGACACGAATTTGATGCACAATTTGTCTTCGCGGGCCACATAGAATGATGTGGCGGGCCGTATCTGGCCCCCGGGCCTTGAGTTTGACACCTGTGCTTTAAACCCTTTCTCTTACTCTGCCATGTCACTCAGAGATTACACAAAGCAGTGGCGCTGTTCGGACCATCTGCATTGTATTAAAACCCAATCAATCAGCATTTAAATTCAATTCTTCTGACATTTTGCTCACCAAAAACAAGTTGTAATGAATGTTTTATTCAGAAGGTTACTTTGAACCTTAAACGGCGGCGCGGCGTACTTATGGATTTTTACGGCCTTCGGCCTCCAGGGGGCGCTCTAGCAGGAAGCAAGAGCGAGACAGGCGAAGAAGAGATAATGCGCCGAAGAAGACGTGCTAGTTTGTGGTTACATTTCGCGCATCACGCAGAACGCGATCAAGACGGACATTACTGAAAGGAAGCCTTTATACACAAACCGTCATCATGGGGGACAAAAGAAATGCATATGATGCCGCTTTTAAGCCAAAGGCAGTCGATGTTTATGACATTATCTTGTGTCTACTCTGGAGCGTACTTATGGATTTTTACGGCCTCCGGTCTCCAGGGGGCGCTCTAGCAGGAAGCAAGAGCGAGACAGACGAAAAACCAAGGTTTGACGGTATTTTTGCTATTCTTGTTAAAATACTCTTTTACATGTGAACTGGAAATGACAATAATAACACATAGTGAAAGCCAAATTGAGCAAATTGGCTATTTCAGAAGTGTGAGTCAAACTGGTAGCCCTTTGCTTTAATCAGTACCCAGGAAGTAGCTCTCGGTTTAAGAAAGGTTGGTGACCCCTGGTTTACTTAGTTAACAACTAAGTGAAGTACAGTATCTCACAAAAGTGAGTACACCCCTCTCATTTCTGCAATGTTTTAATTATATATTGTCATGGGACAACACTGAAGAAATGACACGTTGAGACAATGCTAAGTAGTCACTGTAGAGCTTGGATAGCTAAGTAAATGTATTGTTACTTCAAAGTAACTCAAAATACAACGATGAATGTGTAAAATGCTGGCAAAAAAACTGAGTACACCCCAACCGGAAATGTCAAAATTGGACCCAAATGTCAATATTTTGTGTGGCCACCATTATTTTCCAGCACTGCCGTAACCCTTGTAGGCATGAAGTTCACCAGAGCTTCACAGGTCGTCGCTGGAATCCTCTTTCATGATGACATCACGGAGCTAGTGGATGGCGGAGACCTTGCGCTCCTCCACTTTCCGTTTGAGGATGCCCCACAGATGTTCAATACGGTTTAGGTCTGGGGACATGCTTAGCCAGTCCATCACCTTCACCCTCAGCTTATTTAGGAAGGCTGTGGTCATCTTGGAGGTGTGTTTGGGGTCGTTATCGTGTTGGAATACTGCTCCGCGGCCCAGTTTACGGAGGGAGAGGATCATGCTCTGCTTCAGTATTCCACAGTACATGTTGGCATTCATTGTTCCCTCGATGAACTGTAGCTCCCCAGTGCCAGCAGCACTCATACAGCCCCAGTCCATGACGCTCCAACCACCATGCTTGACTGTAGGCAAGACACACTTGTCTTTGTACTCTTCACCTGGTTGCCGCCACACACGCTGGACACCATCCAAACCAAATATGTTTTTCTTGGTCTCATCAGACCACAAGACATGGTTCCAGTAACCCATATCCTTAGTCTGCTTGTCTTCAGCAAACCTTTTGCGAGCTTCCTTGTGCATCTTATTTAGAAGAGGCTTTTTCCTGGGACAACAGCCATGGAGACGGTGTCCAGAGGATTCCAGCGGCGACCTGTGAAGCTCTGGTGAACTCCATGCCTAAAAGGGTTACGGCAGTGCTGGAAAATAATGGCGGCTACACAAAATATTGACATTTGGGTCCAATTTTGACATTTTCAGTTGGGGTGTACTCACTTTTGTTGCCAGCATTTTACACATTCAGTGTTGTAGTTTGAGTTACTTTGAAATAACAATACATTTACTTAGCTATCCAAGCTCTACAGTGACTACTTAACATTGTCTCAAAGTGTCATTTCTTCAGTGTTGTCCCATGACAAGATATAATTAAAACATTGCAGAAATGAGAGGGGTGTACTCACTTTTGTGAGATACTGTTGATAAACCGCCTTAGATATTCATTAATCGGCCATTTGCCTTTATTTTAGCGTAAACCTAACCTACAAAACCAAAGCATTTACATGTATAATAAATCTGATATTCTTCAATGTAGTACAGATTAATCTATTTCTTGTGTTTGTTTAAAAATACACGAGAAGAGGAAAAAACGATCGTCTACAAAATCATAGTTTGAATATGGGGGCTGAGTAGTCATTAAAAAAAATTCAAAATCGTTCAGCCCTAAAATGTATGAAAACAGTTTCCATATCTATTAAAACTGGCTTTCCTGAAGAAAGATTGGATTTGATATTCACGGTAATGGAAGAATCGATGTATGTCAACGTAGTATCAAACAGATTGTACTGACGTATAAAAAGCGTGACTCGTTTTAGTCAGTAATACGTATTTTATGTTACTCACTGTCCAACAAAGTGCCTTGCTCTCTTTATGCTTCAAAGGGACATTAGAACGCAGTAACAACACTCAGTCAGCCCGCGTAAACCATTGGCCACCTTAAGTGTCAATCAAGGAGATTACAGCAACATCATGACGCTGCCGTCGCCTATTGGTTGACCGCCCACTATAATCTTACTGTCCAGTTACAGAGGTTCGGTTCACCATGTTGGATCAAATGTTCATCATTATATCGCTCGGAGTATAACAGTCTATCATGCCGGTGACAAGTGCTCGTTGTGGGTTAACATAGTAGATCTGTCACTGTGCCTTCCTGTTCCATCGATGACAGCGGGACTCCGCGACACGTTCTCGAAAGAAAGGAGGGATTACTGTTTTGATTTGGAGACACCCAGTAGCTAACACTGAGCTGTCAGGTTCAATACAGCGGTCCTTTTCAGTCACAAGAGTCTCCAGGCAAACGGTTTAAAGGATTTAACTTTTCCTTAACACTATCCAGTGGCTCTGGTTGAACTTTGTCGAGTCCAAGAGGACAGTGGCGTGTGTGTCACAAGAGCCAAAGACTGTTGATGGGGGAAGTAAGTTGCCACTCAGCCCGTCTGCGAGGATTTCTCTTCTGCTATTTTGATGCATGCTCGATCCTTGTTCGCTGTCAAAATGTGGAGGATTTCTGAGAAGACGCCTTGCGCTTCAGTTCTGTGTAATATGTGAGTGAGGTGGGTCACCGAGGCCTGGGGCTGCCTGCTGTAGTGGGGCCTGGGTGAAGATACACCTCCTCTGTACCGGATCAGCAGCGATAACTAGGGCTTGGAGATTACCACTGTTTACGGAGTAGCTGTTTGGCCTGCACACACTTCCGAGAAGAGGTAGGCTATCGTTTGGAAAAAAAAAATTGATGCGATTTTCAGGCAGCCTGGAGCCCAGCTGACAGCAACGGCAACAGTCCTGGACCAGAGCGTCTGGCAAACTTGGACACTTCAAAAAGATGAGAGCTCCTTTTCTCATGTGACAAGCGTCAGACTACACTGTAAGGAAGCAGACTTTAAATCAGCAGGGAGGGTGGTGCCAACACCATCATGAGGGACATTTAGGGCCTTTGTTTCATTTATTGAGGGGTGGGCGGGTTGTTTTAATTTTTTTTTTTTTTTTTTTTGTCCTTCCACTAGTGGTACTGGAGAAGCAAGACACTTATGTAGTCGTATTTTTACATGCCTGTTATTCTCCAAGATCTTTGTACCAGAATGGTAGGACTCCCAGTACATGAAAGGACAGTTGAAGAATCTGTTCCCCTTGAGTTTCATTGATTGTACTATAGGAGCCTGGTAGCCACTATCATCACTTCGACTCTCGATTAGTGAATGACTCTTTGTGGCACAGCAGTTCCAAATGTTACAAAAATGATGGCTGCATACAATGGTGGCTCTTCGGCCGTGGCTGCCCATCTTCCTCATCACCACCACCAGCTGCAGCATCTCCCGCCTCCACACATGCATCACCACCACCACGTGGGCCAGCATCACTTGCAGCACCCGGGCTCTGCTGCTGCCGTTCACACTATCCAACAGCACACCTCCACGGCTGCTGCTGCTGCTGCTGCTGTGATGCTTAACAACCCCGGTCAGCAGCAACCGTACTTCCCCTCTCCAGCCCCCGGACAGGCCCCCGGTCCCACGGCGGCAGTGGCTCCGGCTCAAGTTCAAGCCGCCGCTGTCAAGGCTCACCACCATCATCACCACCATCATCAGCAGCACACACACCACCTGCAGCAGCAGCTTGATATAGAGCCTGACAGGCCTATTGGCTATGGTGCGTTTGGGGTTGTCTGGTGAGTACACTTTGATGTTAAAAATTACACTTTGATGTTAAAGAGAGCTTCATTCAGAACATACCACACACAACTATTCAAAAAATATATATAAAAGATTACACAAATTGGATACCTAGAAATGTTTCTAACAGTTTACAGAGTATTACAGTTTACTTCAGAATATATTTCTCTCTCTCGTCTCTCTATCACGTCTCTCTGCCGCTGTCTCTTTGCTGCCACACACAATTATTATGCTTGTCGAATTCTCTCAGCTTTAACACAATTATTATGCTAGTCAGTTTTTCACCAACAATAGTCACTATTGGTCAACTAATCACATACTAATCACGGTATATCACACCAGCAAGCAGCTGCTCTCATCATTAATTTACAGATAGAATTTCAAGGCAGTGACTCCCAACCTTTTTTGGCTCATGTACGTGCCCAAAGATTTTTGTCATACAATGAGTACCCCCTCACTCTGTTTTTGATGGTTCTCCAAAAATATGAAGTAACACAACTGATTATTAAATGAAAATAATCACGGACTACAAGCCCGCGCCGAAGAGCTGTGAGGGCGACGTCCGTCTGCTCAACGATCTTAACCACTTCTATGTTCGCTTCGACGCTCAGAACAGCATTTGCCCGCTGAAGACCACTCCCCCTCCACACGAGCAGCCCCTGTGCCTCTCTGCCAACAGCGTGAGGAGGGCGCTATCAACACCCGTAAGGCGGCGGGCCCTGACAACATCCCAGGTCGAGCGCTGAAGGACTGCGCTGGGAAGCTGGCGAGTGTTTTCACGGACATCTTTAACACTTCCCTGCAGCAGGCCATCGTCCCTTCGTGTTTCAAGGCTGCCACCATCGTACCTGTGCTGAAGAAGCCTGCTCCGTCCTGCTTCAATGACTACCGCCCCGTGGCACTGACGCCCATCATCATGAAGTGCTTTGAGCGGCTTGTCTTGGAGCACATCAGATCCATTCTCCCCCCCCACCTTAGACCCCTTCCAGTTTGCGTACCGGGCCAAACGGTCCTCTGAGGATGCTATCTGCTCTGCCCTCCACTCGGCCCTCTCCCACCTGGAGAGTAGGGACTCGTATGTGAGATTGCTGTTTGTGGAGTTCAGTTCTGCCTTCAACACCATTGTGCCACATAAACTCATCTGCAAACTCGACAAGCTGGGCTTCAGTACCTACCTCTGCAACTGGCTACTGGACTTACTCTGTCAGAGGCCTCAGGTGTCAAAGTCAAAGTCAAAGTCAAAGTCAGCTTTATTGTCAATTTCTCCACATGCCAAAGACACACAAAGAAACCGAAATTTCGTTCCCCCCTATCCCACGGTGACAAGACATGGCTCACAACAGACAAACAGTAAACAAGTATAACAAAAGCGTGCAGAATAAATAATGAATAAATAACACAACAATAAATAAATAAATAATTAAGAGGAGCGTAAAAACGCGTACAGCAGACATTCCCGAAAATAGCACAACAGTGCCGCACGCTACGCAGAAGGGGGTAGCGAGTTCAGGGCCCTAACAGCCTGGAGAAAGAAGCTGTTGGCGAGTCTGGTGGTGCGGGAGCGCAGGCTCCTGTACCTCTTCCCAGAGGGCAGAAGGTCAAACAAGGAGTGAGCCGGGTGACTCACATCTCTGGCAATCGAGGTTGCCTTGCGGGTACGTGTTGGCGACAAAATCTCCGCCAGCATCACGCTGAGCACGGGGGCCCCCCAAGGCTGTGTGCTCAGTCCCCTGGTCTTCACCCTGCTGACGCATGACTGCACTGCGTCCTACAGCGACAACCGCATAGTGAAGTTTGCTGACGACACGACTCTGGTGGTTCTCATCACCAAGGGCGACGAGACTCAGTACAGGTTGGAGGTTGACCTTCTGACCGCGTGGTGCAAGGACAACAACCTCCTGCTGAACGTCAACAAGACCAAGGAAATTGTTGTTGACTTCTGGAAGGGTCACACCCAATACCTGCAAGTGCTCCTCCGGCCGTCATGACTACATTCCACCGTGGCACCATTGAGAGCGTCCTCTCCAGTTGTATCGCTGTCTGGGGTGGTAGCTGCACTGAATACAACATGAAGGCCCTGCAGCGCATATTGAACACGGCTGGTATGATTATTGGTGCTTCACTCCCCTCCCTGAAGGGCATTTACGCCTCCCATCTCGCCCGCAGGGAGGCCACGATTGAGTGATGTGAGTCACCCCGCTCACTCTTTGTTTGATCTTCTGCCCTCTAGGAAGAGGTACAGGAGCCTGCGCTCCCGCACCGCCAGACTCACCAAACAGCTTCATTCTCCAGGCTGTTAGGATCCTGAACTCTCTTCCCCCTTCTGCGTAGCGTCCTGTACTTATTTATTGTGTTATTTGTTTATTTATTATTTAGTCATCACTCTTATTCTTTGATTGTGCCTTGTTTTATTTTTCTTGTGTTGTTTACTTGTATGTACATTGTGAACTATGTCTTGTCACCGTGCGATAGTGGGAACGTAATTTCGATATATTTGTGTGTCTTGGCATGTGAAGAAATTGACAATAAAGCAGACTTTGACATTGACTTTGACTTTGAAAATCACTTTACATCATAAGCGTGATTTGAACATTTAATTCTTAGGTATTGGCATTTTTTTTAGCTCAAATTAAACATAATGATTAATAAGTTACCTTGAAATAAATAATATAAATTAAAACAAGGATTGGAAACTAAAACTAAACCTGCCTTTGTTGTATACATACATACTGTTATAACATTTACTCCTTTGATCAGGCTTTCTGCCTTTCAAGTGAGTTTTGTCTTTATTTGTTTTTGACACTTATTTTGTTAACCATGCTTTTATTTTGCCGCAAACAATGTAAAGCATGAAGTGTTGGGGGGTTTGTGTAATAAATCCACAAAGTAACGCTGTTGAGAAAAGGGCAAGAAATTAATCCATGTAATAAATTTTCAATCATTGATGTCACAATTTAAAATGATACAAACAAGTAACTATCAGGACACCTTGTGTCTTGCGCTCTACTCTGAGAGTGCGTGTGCTTGTAGTGTGTGCTCCGCTGCCGATCACAGCCAGGCTCTGATTACTTGTGTGGAAAAAGTGAGTTAGAGTAGTTGTTAGTCAAAAGTCTGCATGTTTTAAAAAAAAAATTACCTCTCTGAAAAGCCAGAAATGGGAAGACATTTGAAAAAATGTCTGACCTCCTGTATAGTTTGCCATATGGCTCCAAGAGACATCATTGTAAGTCTTGGCCTGTTGTTACATATGCGTCGAACATTTCGTAGATTTTTGTAGGTTTTGGGCTGTTACACATACCGTGAAATTTTCATTGAGCTCGGTGAAACGTACAACAGGGGCTGCTTTTTAAATATCTTGTAGTCTGTGACACTGAACCATCCTTAAAATATCGCATGATAAACAATTAAAATAGTGATTTTTTTTTGCAGGCCTTGATTTGTGTAAAATGTTTTAAGAGTTTTCATGGGTTTTTGCAAAACATTGTTGCAGTGGCAACACAGAGGGTCTAAACATGTACGAAAATGCATGAAACTTTGCACACACATCAGGCTTAGCAAAATAAGTATTTTATTTGTTTATTGTGTGATTAACAAAATGTTTCAGAGCCGCCCTGCCCTTGATTGTACATTTCACCTAGATCTATGAAAATAACAGCCCAAAAAAGTCTCTGGCAGCCATATGCTAAACCTAACAGAAAGTCGTCCATTTAGAATTTACTTTAAGATTTGGCGTGGCTTTGACTTATAAAGGCTGCTGTAACATTACACCCACATGATCCTATCTTGTTAAAATTTTGCACATTTGATGACACATTTAATCAGTATCGTTATCTATAGTAGAATTTGATGATATTGAGAATTAGCAGGTTTTTATGACAATGTTACTTAAAATCGCAAGCAAAATATTTTTTGTACTATCATTTCTTTTAATCTACATTTCTGGCTCCAAGCTTATTGTAATGAAAAATAATTTTTTGAAAAAGTGCATTTCATAGTAAGCTAATGTAACATGCTAGTTTGACTTCATGATTAGTTTGTACACTTCCTTCAACAGGCACATTATGAGAGTTGTTTGAGTGCCAGTGTTGGTGCAGCCAGGGATTTTCTTTTCTTCACCATCTGTTTTTCGTGACTGATCCTGTTTAAGAAGGTTTACTGAAAGGTGCTTTGGAAAGGTTTCCAATGTAACTTAGACCCAATGTGCTCCTCACGAGATCACAATATTACCACATTTAAATGTTGTCTGACTCATCAGTGGAAACGTGTTGAAACAAGATCATATTTTATACCTGGGATGTATGACTCCTCTTCCACCCACATGAAGTATAAAAAAAAGCCTCAACTCATTTTATCATGAAATTGATTCAGTGAAAAATAATATTTATCATATGAGCCCATATTGTAACTTTTCTTGTTTTAGATGTGATGAGGTTTGTTGCCTTGCTCTCTGGTGTCATCAGAATTACTAGAGGTGTTTAGAAATATATGAAATGTAAATCCTGGCTTTTCACAAAAATGATTTATTCTGACTGATAACTTTGTTTCTTTGCTCAGGTCAGTCACAGATCCTAGAGATGGAAAGCGAGTTGCCCTCAAAAAGATGCCCAATGTCTTCCAAAACCTTGTTTCTTGCAAGAGGGTATTTCGAGAACTGAAGATGCTATGTTTTTTTAAACATGAAAATGTGAGTACTGCCATATTTAAATCCCGTCAAATTTTAAATATAAACAGAATAAATACATGAATAGTACACCTAAATCCTTTATAAGATTTGCAGTTGTGCACGCCTTCTGTATTTGTGGATATTGCTCTTTCAGAATGAACCAATCGCAAAGTTACGTAGGCTACTGTATATAATTAAAAGGTTGAACTGAGCTAGCACAATTTCTTGTCATCTAAAGCATGGTTGACGCATAATTAACCACTAGAGAACCCACACATTGTAGTACAAGAAAAATCACAGTGCTCCTGTAGTGTGTTGTGTGAGTAACATGACCAATGCATATACTCGGAATGGGGAATCTGGCTCAGAAGTGGCCCGCATATCTTTGTGTAGACTTGGCATTACAGCAAAAGTAATGGAGCACTCAAATTAAAAGGCTAAGAAAATGATGAAGTTGAAGAGCAGTACCCTGTTTAACTCATTCGCTGCCATTGATGCATACAACCTCGATTGCCAGAGATGTGAGTCACCCGGCTCACTCTTTGTTTGACCTTCTGCCCTCTGGGAAGAGGTACAGGAGCCTGCGCTCCCGCACCACCAGACTCGCCAACAGCTTCTTTCTCCAGGCTGTTAGGGCCCTGAACTCGCTACCCCCTTCTGCGTAGCGTGCGGCACTGTTGCGCTATTTTCGGGAATGTCTGCTGTACGCGCACTTGCTCCTTTTTTTTTTTTTGCTTCTCTTATTTATTTATTTATTTATTTATTTGTTGTGTTATTTATTCATTATTTATTCAGCACGCTTTTGTTATACTTGTTTACTTGTTTGTCTGTTGTGAGCCATGTCTTGTCACCGTGGGATAGGGGGGAACGAAATTTCGGGTTCTTTGTGTGTCTTTGGCATGTGGAGAAATTAACAATAAAGCTGACTTTGACTTTGACTTTGATACGTACATGTACACTGCTCAAAAGAAATTAAGGGAACACTTTGAAAACACATCAGATTTCAATGGTGAAAAAAAAAAAGTTAGATATCTATACTGATATGGACAATTTAATGTCTCAGAAACAAAAGGATGCCACATCTTTTGATGGAAATAAAAGTTTTCAGCCTACAGAGGGCTCAGTATATAGATACCCCAAAAATCTAAGTGAAAAAATGATATGGCAGGCTCGTCCATTTTGCCTAAATTCAATTTCTGCAACTCAAAATTATTTTCAATATCTTGTGTGGCCCCCCCAAGCTTTTATGCATGCTTGACAACGTCGCGGCATGCTCCTAATGAGACGACGGATGGTGTCTTGTGGGATGTCCTCCCAGATCTGTCTAAGGGCATCAGTGAGCTCCTGTAAAGTCTGAGGAGCAACCTGGCGGCATCTGATGGACCAAAACATTATGTCCCAGAGGTGTTCTATCGGGTTTAGATCAGGTGATCGTGAGGGCCATTCAATTGTGTCAATTCCTTCATCCTCCAGATACTGTCTGCATACTCTTGCCACATGAGGCCGGACATTGCTGGGGATCAGGAAGAACCCAGGACCTACTGCACCAGCGTAGGGTCTGACCATGGGTGCAAGGATTTCATCCCGATACCTAATGGCAGTCAGACTGCTGTTCTCTAGCCTGTAGACGTCTGTTCCTCCCTCCATGGAAATGCCTCCCCAGACCATCACTGACCCACCACTGAACCGGTCATGCTGAATGATGTTGCAGGCAGCATAGCACTCTCCTTGGCTTCTCCAGATCCTTTCACGTTTATCACAGGTGCTCAGGGTAAACCTGCTCTCATCTGTGAAAAGCACAGGGCGCTAGTGGTGGACTTGACAATTCTGGTGTTCTATGGCAAATGCCAATCGAGCTCCACGGTGCTAAGCAATGAGCACAGGGCACACTACAGGACGTCGTGCCCTGAGGCCACCCTCGTGAAGTCTGTTTCTGACTGTTTGGGCAGAGACATTCACACCAGTAGCCTGGCGGAGGTCATTCTGTAGGGCTCGGGCAGTGCTCAACCTGTTCCTCCTTGCACAAAGCAGCAGATATCGGTCCTGTTGATGGAATGAGGACCGTCGACAGCCCTGTCCAGCTCTCCTAGAGTAACTGCCTGTCTCCTGGAATCTCCTCCATGCTCTGGAGATTGTACTGGGAGACACATCAAATCTTCTTGCAACAGCACGCATGGATGTGCCATCCCGGAGGAGTTGAACAATCTGCGCAACTTCAGGAGGGTTAAGAAATTGCCTCATGCTCCCAGTCGTGATAATGACTCTAGCTAAAGCCAACACTTGTGGAAAAACTGTTAAAAAAGATCAAGAGGAGGAACTTGAAATGGCCTCCACCTGCAAAAGCAGTCCTATTTTGGGGACCATCTCGTTGTTGCCCCTCTCGTGCACCTGTTAATTCTATCAACACCAATGCAGCTGAAACTGATTAACAACCCCCTCTGCCACGTACCTAACCAAAACCTTATCAGAAAAGTCTAATTGAATTCATGCCATACCCTGATAAAAAACTGTTCCTTTAATTTTTTTGAGCTATGTATATACGTCAAAAGTCTATTTTAACTGATTTAGTGCACAGCATACTAAGTGATATTTGAATAAGTCTAAAGAATATTCATAATAAATGTACAAAGACTACTTGAACAATGTCTTAAAAAGAATTACATGTCAGTGTCAATGCAAAAATGGTAAGTATTGCTGACTAAAAAAATTAAAAAAGTGAATATCAGAATTAGGGTGAATATCAGAATCATGGTATCATTTTTAGGAGGGATGAGCTTGGTTTTGATCCAATCAAACCGCACAAAGACTAAAAAAGTGAGGCAAATGTGGTCTCAACCGTGTGTTCATGCTCTCTCCTCAGGTGCTCTCTGCTCTTGACATTCTGCAACCTCCACACATTGACTACTTTGAAGAAATGTATCCTTCATAATCCTTTACAATTGCTTTGACATCTTCTGTTAGTAGAACTGAAACTTTAAGGATCTGTTTTCCAGAGGATTTTGTTAACCACAAAAGGCTTCTTTTCAGTCTCTTACTTGGATGTCTCATAGTAATGACTTTCATGGTGTGCTTGCTGAAAGTGAACAGTGTAACGTCCTACTTAACTGATGTGATCCTCCTGGGGTTTAACGTTTAGCATTACTTCCAGCATCTGTCACGCGCAGTAGCGGTTTTAGGCACGGGCGACACGGGTGGCACCCCCCACCCCCAAAAAGAAAATATTTTGTGCCGCAAATCGGTTTTCTCTTTTGCCATATCATTGTATGGGTAATTGGCAATTTAGGGCCCCCTTCAGCTGCTGGCCAGGCAGACTCGCCTGACGCTTGTGAGGAGCTTCTGGGTTAACAAAACAGGTCAGTGCACGAT
Source organism: Syngnathus floridae (assembly GCF_059516105.1). Lineage (NCBI taxonomy): Eukaryota > Metazoa > Chordata > Actinopteri > Syngnathiformes > Syngnathidae > Syngnathus > Syngnathus floridae. The sequence goes on along the minus strand of NC_142419.1, from coordinate 4,398,065 downwards.
TGGCTCAGGCAGTGTTATGGTAGCCAATCAGAGCCAGTGTTTTTACAAATACAGTATCTATCTATCTATCTATCTATCTATCTATCTATCTATCTATCTATCTATCTACCTACCTACCTACCTACCTACCTACCTACCTACCTACCTACCTACCTACCTACCTACCTACCTACCTACCTACCTACCTACCTACCTACCTACCTACCTACCTACCTACCTACCTACCTACCTACCTACCTACCTACCTACCTACCTACCTACCTACCTACCTACCTACCTACCTACCTACCTACCTACCTACCTACCTACCTACCTACCTACCTACCTACCTACCTACCTACCTACCTACCTACCTACCTACCTACCTACCTACCTACCTACCTACCTACCTACCTACCTACCTACCTACCTACCTACCTACCTACCTACCTACCTACCTACCTACCTACCTACCTACCTACCTACCTACCTACCTACCTACCTACCTACCTACCTACCTACCTACCTACCTACCTACCTACCTACCTACCTACCTACCTACCTACCTACCTACCTACCTACCTACCTACCTACCTACCTACCTACCTACCTACCTACCTACCTACCTACCTACCTACCTACCTACCTACCTACCTACCTACCTACCTACCTACCTACCTACCTACCTACCTACCTACCTACCTACCTACCTACCTACCTACCTACCTACCTACCTACCTACCTACCTACCTACCTACCTACCTACCTACCTACCTACCTACCTACCTACCTACCTACCTACCTACCTACCTACCTACCTACCTACCTACCTACCTACCTACCTACCTACCTACCTACCTACCTACCTACCTACCTACCTACCTACCTACCTACCTACCTACCTACCTACCTACCTACCTACCTACCTACCTACCTACCTACCTACCTACCTACCTACCTACCTACCTACCTACCTACCTACCTACCTACCTACCTACCTACCTACCTACCTACCTACCTACCTACCTACCTACCTACCTACCTACCTACCTACCTACCTACCTACCTACCTACCTACCTACCTACCTACCTACCTACCTACCTACCTACCTACCTACCTACCTACCTACCTACCTACCTACCTACCTACCTACCTACCTACCTACCTACCTACCTACCTACCTACCTACCTACCTACCTACCTACCTACCTACCTACCTACCTACCTACCTACCTACCTACCTACCTACCTACCTACCTACCTACCTACCTACCTACCTACCTACCTACCTACCTACCTACCTACCTACCTACCTACCTACCTACCTACCTACCTACCTACCTACCTACCTACCTACCTACCTACCTACCTACCTACCTACCTACCTACCTACCTACCTACCTACCTACCTACCTACCTACCTACCTACCTACCTACCTACCTACCTACCTACCTACCTACCTACCTACCTACCTACCTACCTACCTACCTACCTACCTACCTACCTACCTACCTACCTACCTACCTACCTACCTACCTACCTACCTACCTACCTACCTACCTACCTACCTACCTACCTACCTACCTACCTACCTACCTACCTACCTACCTACCTACCTACCTACCTACCTACCTACCTACCTACCTACCTACCTACCTACCTACCTACCTACCTACCTACCTACCTACCTACCTACCTACCTACCTACCTACCTACCTACCTACCTACCTACCTACCTACCTACCTACCTACCTACCTACCTACCTACCTACCTACCTACCAACCAACCAACCAACCAACCATAATTTTCGGACTATAAGTTGCTCCGGAGTATAAGTCGCACCAGCCATAAAATGCCCCAAAAAGTGAAAAACACCCATATATAAGTCGCTCCGGAGTATAAGTCGCATTTTGGGGGGCAATTTATTCGACAAAATCCCACACCAAGTACAGTCATGAACGAGCAACAACAGGCTAAACGATAGCAACAACAGGCTAAACGATAGGTATGCTAACGTGACAAACACAAACAAAGAGCTGAGAACGGGCTTGACGTAACTTATAAAGTTATTAAAGACACCTATTACATAAATAATATGTTTATAAAACCATCTGTGTCACTCCAATTCATTAAATCCATCGATCGTTCAATACGATAGCAACAACAGGCTAAACGATAGGTATGCTAACGTGACAAACACAAACGAAGAGCTGAGAATGGGCCTGACGTAACATATAGAGTTATTAAAGAGAACTATTACATAAATAACATGTTTATAAACCCATCTGTGTCACTCCAATTCATTAAATCCATCGATCGTTCTTTGTCAACAATGGGCACGCGCGGCTGACGGGGATTGCAATTCAAAATATTACACAGGCCCTTATAACGATATATAAATTATATTTCAAATAACTATTATATAAGCAATATTATCAAACCATCTGTGCACTTTAAATCATTAAATCCATCGATCAAATTCCTCGTCCTTTGTCACGAACGCCGCGCGTGCGTCCTGACGTCAGCCTCGTCGTTATTCCACAGATCTACTATATAACTATATTGTAGCGTTAACAAAGTACAAGGAAAGACGTGGGTTTGGTAAACGGCTCTTTATTTAACAAAACAAACTTCTAAGCGTGTGGTGGCATGGACTTCCAGCCACCGATGTGGAAGAGAGCTCCATACAATAGGACCGGGCGTGCGTAAAAGCCATGTCCGAGCCCTATGCACCGTCCGCAGACAGTTACCCGGCCGAGTGCCGGCCCCCGACTTCGATCCACGGAGGTGAACAAGAGCTCAGTAGAGTAGGAAGGGGTGTCCGTAAAAGCCATAATAGTTTTTCAAACCTTCCATGTCACTCCAAATCCTTAATTCCTTCAATCTCTGCGTCCTCCGTGTCACTTAGAAACAAAGCCGCTAATGATGCCGGTAGTACGTACGTGGGTACGTTTGTCCTTAATGTAAACAACCGCCGCGCCGTGCCACTGACGTCACTTGAAATTCAAATTACAGTAATGCTTTGGTACATCACGGTTCACCAAACATTCTTTCTGCTGCTCGATTACTGTTTTCGGCTGCATATTTTACAACTTGAAGTTTGTTACCTGCAAAATATGAGTTTCTTTTTAGTGCCATTTTTCTTAAGCCCTTCCCATTTATAGCGCCCTCATCCAGTTTCGTCTGAAAATATATAGTTTTTTCAGATGTAGTTTTTTTTTGTTTTAAAGTTAAAGTCCCAATGATTGTCACACACACAACTGGGTGCGGTGAAATTTGTCTCTGCATTTAACCCATCCCCGAAGGGAGCAGTGGGCAGCAGTGGTGCCGCGCCCGGGAATCATTTGGTGATCTAACCCCCCAATTCCAACCCTTAATGCTGAGTGCCAAGCAGGGAGGCAATGGTCCCATTTTTATAGTCTTTGGTATGACCCGGCCACGGTTTGAACCCACAATCTTCTAGTCTCAGGGCGGACACTCTACCACTGAGCTGGTGTGTAAGCTTACAGCACCTGGTATTCCCAGGCGGTCTCCCATCCAAGTACTAAGCAGGCCCGACCCTGCTTAGCTTCCGAGATCGGACGAGATCGGGCGTTCTCAGGGTAGTATGGCCGTATTGTTCATTTGGTTGTTTCATCAAAGTCAAAGTCTGCTTTATTGTCAATTTCTTCATATGCCAAGACACACAAAGAGATCGAAATTACGTTTCCACTATCCCACGGTGACAAGACATAGTACACAATATGCATACTAGTAAACAACACAAAAAAACCCAAGAAGGCACAAACAATGAATAAATAAAAATAATGAATAAATAATAAATAAACAAATAACATAATAAATATAAGAAGAGCAAAAATGGAGCAAGTGTGCATACAGCAGACAGTGGACTTGGACATGGCGCTTTAAAGTGTTAATTGCTTTATTTGATTTTTTCTCTAATTTTTATGTTTTGAATATGTTCAAGATAAAGATATAAAAGCATGTGAAGTGATCAACTATACTAAAAATAACATGTGAAGTGGTCAACTATACTTGTAAGTAAGTGATGTCTTAATGATTAAGTAAAAATTTATGGAAAAAAAGCATATATAAGTAGCTCCTGAGTATAAGTCGCCCCCCCACCCAAACTATGAAAAAAACGCGACTTATAGTCCAAAAATTATGGTATCTATCTATCTATCTATCTATCTATCTATCTATCTATCTATCTATCTATCTATCTATCTATCTATCTATCTATGTATGTATGATCATTTTCAAGATTTTCCTTTATAAATCATTGGTTGTTCGGATCAGTGGTTTTAGTTGAATGTATCATATAGCAGACAAACACAGTGATATTTGAGAAGTGAAATGAAGTTTATAGGATTTACAGGCAGGTGCATAAATTGGGGCACCCTAGTTGATTGATTTGCCCAGGGAGTCATAGAACCGCCACTGGTCATGCGTGACTGACTGATGATACATAGAGTTAAGTCAGTTCAATTAAAAGAGTACTTTTTAATATTAATAAATACCTGAAACATGTTATTTACCGTAATTTTCGGATTATAAACCGCACCGGACTATAAACCACACCAGCTAAAATTCGGGGATATTTTAGTTTTTTTCTTATATAAGCCGCACCGGACTATAAGCTGCAGGTGCGCACAAGTTATTTCCAAAGAAAGAAAGGACACAGACAGCCTTTTTAAAGTTTTAATAAAATACTTTAACATGTCTTTCTAAATGCTGCCTGTGACGCAGCAGCAGTACCGCAGCAACACGCAGTGTGCTCGCAAGTTATTTCCAAAGAAGACGGTACACAGAAAGCCTTTTCAAAGTTTTCATAACATACCTTGACATTTCTTTCCAAACACTGACTGTGACGCGGCAGTAACACAGCAGCAATGCGGAAGTAACACAGCACTAATAGGGCTAGTTAAAAAAACATACCAGTAAAAGTAAAAAAAGAGCCGTCGTCATAGTCCTCCTGTGCACTGAAACCATCGAAGTCTTCCTCCTCAGTGTCCGATTGGAATAGCGTTAGATATCCTTCGCCACACATTTTCTCAGTCTCTCTTTTGTCGTCGCTTTTATCCATTTCTTCTAGCATTTTCCATGATGAGGGTCTGTCCATGCTAATTTTATTCATGCACAAAGCGCTAAGTTACATTAAGTTACATTAGCTCCAGAGTCAACGTGACTGGGAAATAAAGGGTGACGCAACACAATGTCATCAACATCGACTGCCTTTAACTTAAAAGCGGCATCATATGCATTTCTTTTGTCCCCCATAATGACGGTTTGTGTCTAAAAGCTTCCTCTCTTCAGTAATGTCTGTCTTGATCTCGTTCTGTCTATTCTTTGTGTGAATTATACGGCACGATTTGCGATCAACACACCACTCTTCTCCCCAGTGACCGGTTCACACATGTATCCCTCCGCCTAGCAAAGCAGTTGCCGCACAACAGTGGTCCACAGCCTTTTTACGAGTATATAAAAGTGATCAAATCATCACAAAAAAATTCATAGATAAGCCGCACCGGACTACAAGCCGCAGCGTTCAAAACTTGAGCAAAAAGTACCGGCTAATAGTCCGAAATTTACGGTAGATGGTTATCAATGAAAATATACCCTTGAAGCGTTGCTTAAGGACCATTAAGGACTATATAAAGCTCACACAATTTAAGGTGATATTCAGTATTCATTACTCCAAAACTGTTATCCAAAATATACCTTTCATGTCAGAAAGTTGTTATGAATGTCATCTCTCATTAACTTTTTAATCACGTGCATCCCTGTCTAACCTTTGGAAAAATATATAACACAATGTGCAGAGTTCTCAAGGTCTCTCCATTTGTTATTTTGGGATTGTGGATTTGGCACAGCTGACACTCATTATAATTAGTAATTTTGGCCTTCACATATTTGATAGTAAAATGTCATCTCTAGTGGAACACCCTCTAGTCCACTTTCTAGTTCCCCAATTGGAGAAAAGCAGATGTTCATTGAGTAGTAAGTTCCAGAATAAATAGACCCAGCTTCCTGTTGTTTGATATCGCAAGCTGATACCCAGTCACAGAATGTCTCTCTCACCAACCCCTGCCCCCTCCCGCCCTCTCTGTCTTTATCTCTCTTGCTTTTGCTCTCTTTTTCTCTCTCAAACTTGCGCTCTGGTTCAGTCTGGCAAGCAGTGTTGTGAAAACTTAATATGCCACATTGTACTACAGTTTGGAGTCAACGTGAAGCATTCTCAATCGTAAATTAGTCAATCAATGCAGTGCTAAAATGTTTTCCCTTTAGTCGTCATGTTCAGTAGAACCAACTATGACTTTTTTCCTAGACTCCGTGAATTGATCAATATTTTCTAATGTATACCATCAGTTTACCTCGAAGAACAAGAAGAGATGTGTAATATTGGGCTATTGAACATTTGTGGTATATTATTTCATTGATTACCGTATTTTCCATACCATAAGGCGCGTCGGGTTGAAAGGTGCAGACTCAATTCCAGGCAAAAGAACCTAATCCACACATAGGGCATACCGCATTTTAGGGTGCATGCGCGTCAAACTTTCTTCCAGGTAGAAAGTCTAGTTTTCTTGAGTGCCCAGCCCTGCTTTCTGTTGATACTTGATAAAGACATACTTTTCAACTTTCGTGTCATGTCTGCTTCTGGGTCCGTATCCAGCTTCACACGTGAGAAGAAAGTCTAGTTTTTTTGAGTGCCCATCCCTGCTTTCTGTTGATACTTAATACAGTGATAACTCGCTACGTCGCATTTCATGTATCGCGGCTTCACTACATCGCGGATTTTTTTTCCAAATTAGAAAAACATTTAAAAGTCAAAATAAAACTGCTAAATTGAGGAAACGTGTCTAACCTGTAGGACAATGTAGTATTGCTCCAAATGTTCGTTTACATTCCTTTGGAAGTCCGTTTTTGCGTGTTAGCACAATAGCAAATTAGCATCTCTCCGCTAACTCGATACCCTGCCCTGTACTTCTTGTTGAAGACCGTACTTCGCTGATTTCAATTATCGCGGGTGGTTTTTGGAACCAATTATCCGCGATAAACGAGGGATTACTATAAATACTTTTACTTTTTAACTTTCGTGTCATGTCTGCTTCTGGGTCCATATCCAGCTCCACACGTGACAATTTTGCTGTGTGTGTATTTGTGTATATGTATGTATTCATCCATTCATCCATTTTCTATTTCTTATCCTCACTAGGGTCGACTAGAGGAAAAGGTGGACGCTGGACACTTTCTTCTGCTCGTATGCCTGCTTGTATGCTCTTGATTATGTTTTCTAATTTGCCTTAACTTCCAATCGCCCAGATATGTGGTGACTGAACTGATGCAAAGTGACCTCCATAAGATCATTGTTTCACCACAGCCCCTTAGCTCAGACCATGCTAAAGTTTTTCTCTATCAGATTCTACGAGGTAGGATTTTTTTAAATTATGATTGGTGCTAATGACCCCACTGATTTAACATTTAGAAAAAACGTTTCCACATATGTGTTGTATGGGTGCTTCAAAATACTACACTGTGAATGTGTTTTGACATTTCATTTTTGTGGTCAACTATCACTAGGACTGAAGTACCTTCATTCTGCTGGCATTCTTCACCGAGACATCAAACCTGGCAATCTTTTGGTCAACAGCAACTGTGTATTGAAGGTTAGTGGGCATGGGACACAATGGAACAGTAAGGCAGATTCCGAAAAATTTTGCTGTATACCGAAACCATTTGGGTTTGATACTAAAGATTAATATGATAAATCTTGAGAGATTTTTGCGGACATTATGTGGACCTATGAGACGGAGATGAACCTCTTCCAAAATGATGGAAAGAACAAAATGGAAAAAGAGAGCATCTTCTCATGATCTTTTGAGCTTACAAACTGATCTTTGTTCTTGAGACAGTCGTTCTTGTGGGACTGTCTCCATAATCTCCCTGGCTTTTGCACATGATGGGTGTAGCAGCAGTGAACTCGGACGACAGTAAATTTCTTCACTCGCTATTTGTTTTGTAGTTTAAGGAAGGTATAACTGAACTGACCGGGAGAGCCTCATCCTCCAACAAAACAGTTGTGTAAGCCTGGAAGTAAAAACTGCAGTGTTGTTCTCATATTTTGTTGTTTAAAATCTACCGTAAATGTCTTCACTTAACAGCAAAAAATATGGAATTGAAATTGTAATATTTGCTTTATTATTCTGCTTCAGATCTGTGATTTTGGCCTGGCACGAGTGGAAGAGACTGATGAGTCGCGGCACATGACCCAGGAAGTGGTGACACAATACTACCGGGCTCCAGAGATCCTGATGGGAAGCCGACACTACTCCAACTCCATCGATATCTGGTCTGTGGGTTGTATCTTTGCTGAGCTGTTGGGGCGAAGAATCCTCTTTCAAGCCCAGAGTCCCATCCAGCAGGTAAACAATGGAATTTAATATACACATTGTGTTCACTATATGCATATAAAATGTAACCTAAACAACTGCATTGGTTTCTTTCATTTGATCAATGTCAGACAAGTTTGATAGTTTCCCTGGTGAGCCTATTGAAAGGAGAATTACTAATGAGGTTGTTCTTGCCCAAGCAATTTAATCAAGCCTGTCTTTATGTTCTATCTAATCTAATCTAATCTAATCTAATCTAATCTAATCTAATCTAATCGAAGAGGGAGGAAGATCTTTCGGTTGATAAAAAGCACAAAATAGTCCAGTGCCTTGTGAAAGAATGAAAACGCCAGACATTGTGAGAATACTAGGTCCTCGTACCGTTAAAAATGAGCGTGGAACTCAGCGAAAACGGCTTCATTCTGATGAAAATTTAAGGAACGCTGTGGGTATAAGACAAACGGGACAAGAAAAACTACATTGAGGCACTGGCTAAAGAAGCACAGGAAGCAGCAGCACAAAACAATCTCAAGGAACTTTACATGACCACCAGGAAACTAGCTGGGAAGTTCAGACAGAACAACACACAAATCCGGAATAAAGAGGGACGACTCCTCACCACCAAGGAGGAACACCACCAAAGGTGGACAGAGCATTTTAGTGAGCTGTTGAATAAACCACCGCCCGACCAAGTAATAAAGATCTCACCAGCAGCACCAACTCAAAATCAATTGCGCCCCCCCAACAAGATCTGAGGTATAGAGGGCTATCATGATGCTCCGACGTGGCAAAGCCGCAGGGCCAGATGAAATCCCAGCAGAGGCCCTACAGGTGGATGTTGAAACTACAACCACCATGCTCCACACACTCATCAGGAAAATATGGGAGGAGGAAGAAAACATACCAGCAGAATGGAAAGATGGGCTTATTGCTGTCATCCCCGAAAAATGAGACCTTAGAGACTGCAACAACTACAGAGGCATCATGATGCTATCAACACTGAGCAGAGTGCTAAGCCGCATCATCTTAGAAAGACTACGGAAAGGGGTTGACGAGGAGCTCAGAGAAAATCAAGCTGGTTTCAGAAGTGGAAGATCATGTATTGACCAAATTGCTATCCTTAGGATCATCATAGAACAATCGAGAGAATGGAACACCCCGGCTTACGTAAATTTCATAGACTTTGAAAAGGCGTCCAAATTGCTACCCTTTGGATCATCATAGAACAATCGGGAGAATGGAACACAGAAAACATTCACCGTGCTCACTGGAGTGAAACAGGGATGTCTACTTTCCCCCTTTCCATTCCTCCTATGCATTGACTGGATCATGAAACAAACTACCCACAATAAAAAGACAGGCATCCAATGGACTTTGACAGAACTACTAGAAGACCTGGACTTTGCTGACGATATTGCTCTACTCTCACACAGCCACCAACAGATACAGGAGAAAACTCAACTACTCGAAAAAACAGCAGCTGGACTGGGACTAAAAATAAACTGAGCAAAAACCAAAGTAATGTGAGTAAACAACAAAAACACAAACCCCATTAACCTCAGGGGCTGCCCACTGGAAGAGGTAGACAAATTCACATACCTAGGACGTGTAATTGCAGTGGACGGTGGAACGGAGGAAGATGTGAAATCAAGAATAGGGAAAGCAAGAACAGCATTCAACATATTAGAAAAGAGCTGGGAAACCAAAACCATTTCACTCAATACTAAAATCAAAATCTTCAACTCCAACGTCAAAACAGTGCTGCTATATGGGTCAGAAACATGGAGGACCACCAAACACATCACCGCTAAATTGCAAACCTTCACAAACCACTGCCTAAGACGCATCCTCAGGATCTTCTGGCCCAACCGCATCAGCAACACCAGCCTATGGGACAGCACCAAACAAGAAACAATAGAGATACAGGTTTTGAGGTGGAAGTGGAGCTGGATAGGACATACCCTGAGAAAAAACATGGCTATAACCAAGCAGGCGTTAACATGGAACCCACAAGGCAAAAGAAGCACAGGGAGACCCAAAAACAACTGGAGAAGGAGCACAGAGCTGGATGTCAAGAAGATGGGACTGCCATGGAAACAGCTGGAGAAAATGGCACAAGACAGACGAGGGTGGAAACTCTTCATCGATGGCCTATGTTCCGAAAGAAATGGAAAGGCTTAAAGAAAAAAAAAAGAAATGGGTATAAGCAGACCTCGTGGTGTTGCCCCCATCTCCTGACCTCAACCCAATTGAAAAGAAGCTCGACAGGGGTGCACAGCAGAACTGTTTATTCGTTCTTCACACAGTAACTCTTGCATCCTCCAATGAGGTACATGAATCAACTCTGCATGGACTTAGAATCTCAATGAATGGGAGTTGATAAAGCGATATTCACAACTGCCTTAACCAGTCATTGAAAGATGAGTGATCAATAATTGGACACACTTCTGTTTTATGTCTTAAGTAAAGAATCAACTTTTCTAGCTTCTCTAAAAACATTTTTAGTACTTGACAGTCTAACCCAGGGGAGTCAAAATCTTTTGTCGTGGGCCGCATTCTAGTCATAGTTTCCCTCGGAGGGCTATTATGACTGTCAACATCTTCTATATAGTACACACAATAAAGGCTACAAAATCAATGAACAACATTTTTAAATCAGAGACCAACAAAAGTATTTCAAATATTTTAAAAAGACAAATGGTAATACAAAAAAATGCTCGCAATATCTTTATATTTTAAAAGTGAAGACAATTTGTAATTTTAGTAATGACACATAGTCGATGTCAAATTTGTCTTCGTGGGTCACATAAAATGACGTGGCCGGCCATATCTGGCCCCTGGGCCTTGAGTTTGAAATTTATGGTCGAAGCGGAGGTTTGGGCCATGAACACCTATTTACCATATTTTCACATTTATTAGGCGTGGATAAAAGTCTTAGATTTTCTTCAAATGTGCAGCGCGCCCTATCATGCAGTGTGTTGTTGTTGTGAGGCCGACGTATTAAAGAGCGCCATGAGAACGTTAAAGGGAGAATTGTGGGCGTGGATTTGCAGCACGCCCCGCCCTGTGTGTGTGTGTGTTGTAAGGCGGACGTAATAGAGAACGCCATGAGAACGTTAAAGGGGGAAGTGTGCGCGTGGATTGTATATAAAAGAACGGGTACATGTGTCATGCTAAACATCGTTGTTGTAACAACAGTGAGAATGGCAAAGAGACACACTTATCAAGCACAGTTCAAACTGAAGGCCATCAACTACGCGGAGGAGCATGGAAATCGAACAGCCGCGAGAGAATTTGAAATCAACGAATCGATGGTTCGCAATTGGAGGAAGCTGGAAAACGAGCTCTGACAGGTCAAGAAGACGCAGCTGAGTTTCCGCGGATGTAAGGCGAGGTGGCCCGAGTTGGAGGAAAGACTCGAACAGTGGATCATCGTCCTGGTGCTTTTGTTTCATGAAATGGTGCCATTTTTCCATCCGGACCAGGACTATGTTGGCGCAGCAACTTCCAGCGGATTATAATGAAAAGCTGGCCATCTTCCTCTCCTACTGTAGCAAACACATCGCCGACAAACACATCCAGCCCAGCCACATCACCAACATGGACGAGGTGACGCTCACTTTCGACATCCCGGTGAATCACACTGTGGAGAAGAAAGAGACCAAGACGATAGCGATACGCACAATGGGATACAAAAAGTCTTCTTTTACTGTTGTGCTTGGCTGCCATGCTAATGGACAGAAACTAACGCCTATGGTGATTTTTAAGAGAAAGACTTTGCCTAAAGAGAAGTTTCCAGCAGGAGTCATCATTAAGGCAAATGAAAAGGGCTGGATGGATGAGGAAATGATGACTGAGAGGCTGAGGGAGGTGTATGTAAGGAGACCAGGTGTTTTTTTTCCCACGCATCAGAATCGCTGTTGATCTGTGACTCTATGCGTGCCCATCTCACAACTGATGTGAAAAAAACAAGTGAAGCAAATGAATGCCGAGCTTGCTGTCATTCCGGGAGGCACGACAAAGGAACTCCAACCACTAGAGATCGGTCTGAACCGGCCATTTAAAGTAAAGCTGCGAGCCGCGTGGGAGCGATGGATGACCGATGGAGAGGATAGTTTCACTAAGAGTGGACGGCAGCGCCGGGCGAGTTACGCCACAATTTGCAAATGGATTGTGGATGCTTGGGCTAACATGTCTGCTGGCACTGTTGTTCGAGCTTTTGTAAAAGCCGCCATCGTATCCGAGGAGCCACACGGCACGGAAAGTGACTCTGACAGTGAAGAAAGTGAACCTGGCACGTCTTTTGGAGATTTAGTGCTGCTGTTCATTTCGGAAACAGAGGATGAGGACTTCGATGGGTTTAATTGATGAGCATTACCGGTAATAAAAATGTGAATACCAAACTCAGTTTTGCTCCCACTTCATTTTTAAATACGCACACTTGTATGTTTGTGTGTGCGTGTTTGTGTGTGCGTGTGTGTGTGTGTGTGTGTGTGTGTTGTTGTTGTTGTTGTTGCCGCCATGAGAACGTTAAAGGGGGAAGTGTGGGCGTGGATTTGCAGTGCGCCCCGTGTGTGTGTGTGTGTGTGTGTGTGTTGTTGTAAGGCGGACGTAGTTGCGAGCGCCATGAGAACGTTAAAGCGGTAAGTGTGGGCGTGGATTGTATACAGGACTGTCTCAGAAAATTAGAATATTGTGATAAAGTTCTTTATTTTTTGTAATGCAATTAAAAAAACAAAAATGTCATACATTCTGGATTCATTACAAATCAACTGAAATATTGCAAGCCTTTTATTATTTTAATATTGCTGATTATGGCTTACAGCTTAAGAAAACTCAAATATGCTATCGCAAAATATTACAATATTTCCTCAGACCAAGTAAAAAAAAAAGATTTATAACAGCAAAACAAAATCAAACATTTGAAAATGTCCATTGATGCACTCAGTACTTGGTTGGGAATCCTTTTGCACGGATTACTGCATCAATGCGGCATGGCATGGAGGCAATCAGCCTGTGGCATTGCTGAGGTGTTATGGATGCCCAGAATGCTTCAATAGCGGCCTTTAGCTCATTTGCATTGTTGGGTCTGGTGTATTTCAGCTTCTTCTTCACAATACCCCACAAATTCTCTATGGGGTTAAGGTCAGGGAAATTGGCAGGCCAATCGAGGACAGTAATGCCATGGTCAGTACACCATTTACTGGTGGTTTTGGCAGTGTGGGCAGGTGCCAGATCATGCTGGAAAATGAAATCATCATCTCCATAGAGCTTTTCAGCAGACGGAAGCATGTAGTGCTCTAAAATCTGCATTTACTCTGGACTTGAAACAGAGTGGACCAACACCAGCAGCTGACATGGCTCCCCAAACCATCGCTGACTGTGGGAACTTCACACTGGATTTCAAGCAACTTGGATTTTGCTCCTCTCCAGCCTTTTCTTCAGACTCTGGCGCCTTGACTTCCAAATGAAATACAAAACTTGCTTTCGTCTGAAAAGAGGACTTTGGACCACTCTGCAACTGTCCAGTGCTTCTTTTCCATAGCCCAAGTCAGATGCTTCTTCCGTTGTCTTGAGTTCAGAAATGGTTTGGCCATGGGAATATGGCTATTGTGGCCCATTTCCCGGACACGTCTGTGAACAGTGGCTTTTGATACCTGGACTCCAGCTTCAGTCCACTGTCTTTGAAGCTCCCTCAAATTCTGGAAGCGACTCTTCTTCACAATGCGGTTAAGGCTGCGGTCATCTCTCTTGGTTGTGCAGCGTTACCTGCCACATTTCTCCCTTCCAACAGACTTTTTGTGGATGTAATTTGAAACTGCACTCTGTGAACAGCTTGCTCTTTGAGAAATTTCTTTTTGTGCCTTACCCACGTGATGGAGGGTGTCAATGATGGTCCTCTGGACAGCAGTCAGATCAGCAGTCTTTCCCATACTTGTGATTTAGTTTACTGAACCAAGCTGAGTGTTTTTCAAGGCTCAGAAAGCCCTTGCAGGTGTTTCGAGTTAATTAGACGATTCAAGTGATTAGTTGAATACCTTACTAGTATACTTATTCATGATATTCTAATTTTTTGAGGTAGGATATTTGAATTTTCTTAAGCTGTATGCCATAATCAGCAATATTAAAATAATAAAAGGCTTGCAATATTTTAGTTGATTTATAATGAATCCAGAATGTATGACATTTTTGTTTTTTTAATTGCGTTACAGAAAATAAAGAACTTTATCACAATATTCTAATTTTCTGAGACAGTCCTGTATATAAAACCCGTGCCCTATGATCCGTTGCGCCCTATGTGTGTGTTAAACACAGTCATGGCACACAACTGAGACTGTGCCTTTTATTACGGTGCGCCTTTTGAACGTGAAAATACTGTAATATTTAGATTTGGTCCTTGTTTTAACATAAAGGCTGACTTAAGGGAGCGCTAATAGTCAAGTCCCTTGACTTTTTTTTTTGTTGATTGGTGTCCCTGCCACGACTCTTTTCTAATGTGCTATATCTACATTTGGTCTTGTGTTCACATGTATTTTTAATATGTGCCTAAATACTGTCACTGAAATGAAATGAAAATTTAATTCTGTCTCTCAATAGCTGGACTTGATTACTGACTTGTTGGGGACTCCTTCTATGGAGGCGATGAGGACGGCCTGTGAAGGAGCTCGTGCACATATTCTCAGAGGACCTAACAAACAGGTAATCAGGAGGCTCTTGTAAGGAATTAGTTTTTCTGTCTGACATGCTGTGTTGTCACATGATGTCTTTGTGTTGCTAAGAACATTTGGACACTTGAACAATGAATGTCAGTACACCTAAAGTGCAAGTATAACACCGGTGGTTCACTATTGCAGAATACATTTCTTTGCTTTTTTTCATTTTGCCAGTGCTGTTATTTGATAAATATTTAAATGTATAGAGTATTGATTCATATATGTGTTAATCTGCCTCTTGGTGTTTTATGGCCAATAATACATATGTAGAGATTTGAACTTAAATCAGCAAACTAAGTGATCCGATTGAATTACCGTATTTGCCGGTGTATTGGTCGACCTTTTTCGATCCAAAATCGACCGAAAAAAATCGACCTCGACTTATACACCGAGTCATAAAATTTAACTTCGTATTCATCGCTTCAAATGTGATGGTAACCAAGGCCGTTTCTCATGCATCTCATTGTGCGTTGCACTTAGAAAATTTGAACCGGGCGGCGTACGCGAGTGCGCGGCCCGCTGGAAGTCGAATGAGGCTCCGCGATTTCATCCGCGATGCTTATAAAGTGCCAATCCGCTCGGCGGGAGCTATTTTCGGCCACTTGGCGCGTGCGCACGGCCTCCCGGATGTGCCGGGCGGCGTGCGCGAGCTCGCCGGCCGCTGGAAGTCGAATGAGGCTCCGCGATCTCCTCCGCGGTGCTTATAAACAGCCGATCCGCTCGGCGGGAGCTATTTTCGGCCACTTGGCGCGTGCGCACGGCCTCCCGGATGTGCCTGGCGCGTGCGCACGGCCTCCCGGATGTGCCGGGCGGCGTGCGCGAGCTCGCCGGCCGCTGGAAGTCGAATGAGGCTCCGCGATTTCATCCGCGGTGCTTATAAACAGCCGATCCGCTCGGCGGGAGCTATTTTCGTGCACTTGGCGCGTGCGCACAGCCTCCCGGGTGTGCCGGGCGGCGTGCGCGAGCTCGCCGGCCGCTGGAAGTCGAATGAGGCTCCGCGATCTCCTCCCGGTGCTTATAAAGAGCCGATCCGCTCGGTGGGAGCTATTTCCGGCCACTTGGCGCGTGCGCACGGCCTCCCGGTGGTGCCAGGCGGCGTGCGCGAGTGCGCTGGCCGCTGGAAGTCGAATGAGGCTCCGCGATCTCCTCCGCGGTGCTTATAAAGTGCCGATCCGCTCGGCTTGAAGCTATTTCCGGCTTCCCGGTGGTGCCGGGCGGCGTGCGCGAGCTCGCCGGCCGCTGGAAGTCGAATGAGGCTCCGCGATCTCCTCCGCGGTGCTTATAAACAGCCGCATGCGCTCGGCTGGAGCTATTTCCGGCCACTGCGCATGCGCACGGCCTCCCGGAATTTGAACACATTTCGTCAATAAATTTCGCATATTTCTGATTGAATTTTGAAGTTTAATATAATGCAACAATTGAGCTCGACTTATACAAAGGATATATCATAAAATCGTAAATTTCCGTCGAATTTTAGGGGGTCGACTTATACACCGAGTCGACTTATACACCGGCAAATACGGTAAACAAAATATTAGTTGTCTTGTCATTCAGTATTTCATGGGAACTGCCATTGGGTGTGACCAATAATATTTGTCATGTGTCAGACCAATAAATTTCACTTGTGGGGTTTTGTTTAAAACAATGTGGGTTGGCTTCTACTCTCACTTGTCTATCTCGCAAAGTTGGGCTTGCGACTAGAATTTATTTTTTTGAATTAAGGATTATTTGTGTGTAATAAGCACTATGCAGAGGAGGATTTAGGAGCACTGGCTGCATATAACAGAGGCTTCAAAATGGAACTCTCTCTCTGACACTGCACTGAAGCCTGGGAACAAACCGTCTGCAATCGGTGTCTCTTTCTCTTGGGTGGAGGATGCGGAAATGGGTTCCCTGCCACTGTTCAATCAGCTCTTTGAGGCATATGGAAAGCCTTCCAGTGTGGAGGATGATGCGGAGGAGTCGACTCAGACCTTTCTAAAGATAGTTGGAGAACTACCATGACGATGCCTTACCGCTGCTCAGGCTTCGCGACCTGTCCCTTTTAGTGGTGGAGGCCATGGTGACTTATAAAGTGTTGTGGGTTGTAGCTTCCCTGATGGTTTGCGAGGCTATTTACACTTATTGCAGAAATGGCTGCTGCTTCATGAGTGTGGTTTAATTGGGTTTAGGTAGGATAGCGCAGGTGCTACAAAGGGCTGTTCAAACTTAAATTAGGGCGGGGGAATTACCGTATTTTTCGGACTAAAAGTCCCTCGGAGTACAAGTCGCATCAGCCATAAAATGCACAATAAAGGGGAAAAAACATATACCGTATTTTCCAGACTATAAGTCGCTCCGGAGTATAAGTCGCACCAGCCATAAAATGCCCCAAAAAGTGGAAAAAAAACATATATAAGTCGCTCCGGAGTATAAGTCGCATTTTGGGGGCAATTTATTCGACAAAATCCCACACCAAAAACAGTCATGAACGAGTAACAACAGGCTAAACGATAGCAACAACAGGCTAAACGATAGGTATGCTAACGTGACAAACACAAACAAAGAGCTGGAAAATACGGTATATAACTATTACCAAATATTACCAAAGTACCAGACAATACGTGGGTTTCGTAACCGGCTCTTTATTTCACAAAACAAGAGCTCAACATATGAGCCAACACAGTGCTACAAGCAAGCGCCCTGGATCGCTCTTCCCACAGAACCCAAAATTACTCCTAGAGGCGCCTGGCTGCACCTTGCATAGCAGCAGCCTCCCACTAGTGGAAAATCTTCATTTCTTTGTATAACAGTTGTACAATCACACTAAAGGCATTCTTCTTCTTCTAAAAGCAGTGTGGGTCCTGCAGCAAGTGTGTGAGGTACATATTATTCTGCCCCTCCCTGAGCATGCTTTGAGCTGTTTAATGACACCCTAGTTGAAGTTTGGTGCACTCGCCTAAGTCAGGCGAGCACCGTGGTATTGTTTCCCGCTCAATAACGGTGTGCATGTAGGTGTGACTGGTTGTTTGTCTCCATGTGACTGGCTGTCGACCAGTTCAGGGTGTAGTCTGCCATTCTCCTGTAGTCTGATGGGGTAGGCTCCAGCACCTCCCGTGACACTGAATAGGATGAGCGGTGTTGAAAATGGAAGGATGAATTGGTTGGATGGATGGGTGTTTTATTTTGTAATGAGGCTTTAACATAAAAAGTGGGAAAAGTGATGTGCTGTTAGTATTTTCTGGATGTAGTGAATATTATGTTGCAATGATTGCTGTATGTCCTGTTTTGTTTGTTTGTTTATTTATTTATTTTTGCTTGGTTTACAGCCATCCCTTCCTGTTCTTTACACACTGTCCAGTCAAGCAACTCATGAAGCTGTTCACCTTCTCTGCAGAATGCTGGTGTTTGATCCGGTGAGTTATTATATCCCACTGGATTGTATATATTTTTCATATTGTTCGTTGAGGACAGCTCTGTGTTTTATGAGAGAATTTCTACTTGACTTTACCAACTTCCTCACTTGATAAAGCGAGAACTACACTTCATCATCCAGTTCTTAGAGTACCTGAGTACCTTTCTCTGGTTTCATGTTTAAATTGCATTTTTTTGTTTTTAAGTCCTAGTAAGATAGATTACCATTTATTATCAGAATCAAAATCCGATTCAAGTTAAAGTATGCTGTACTTCCAAAAAACTGAATTAGACCAAAAGACTTTCTACAAAAATTGCAACCCCCAGCCAGATTTTAAACTTGCTAACAAAGGACATTTTGTAAGTATTTGCTAACAAAGGACATTTTGTGCATATTACTTCTGTTTCCATCAATAACAATATAGCAGACCAAAAATGGATGGTAACACTGCGTTTAATGCAAATACCGTAATATCTGGACTATAAGCCACACCTGAATATAAGACGCACCAACTAAAATTAGGGTAAAACCCTACTGGACTATAAGCCACAGGTGTTTTAATGTTTAATTTCCACATATAAGAGCATATGCACAAATCATACAGTAGAATACAAATCATGAAAAATCCACAGATAAGCCGAACTGGACCGCAGGGTTCAAAGCTTGTGCAAAAAGTAGCGATTTATAGTCAGGAAAATACTGTAGCTTTCATATCTTCATCTTCAAATGGTGTCATGAGTAAAGTGTGTGTACGTCATAAAGAAGGGCACATTATGCTGATGTAAACTTCTTCAGGATATTTTATAAAAAGGTGTAACCAAATATTTCAGGATGTGTGCATTTACATAACTGTATAAAATGTGTTACATTTGGAGTAGGTTTGAGAACATGTACACCCGTTAAAAATTGGACCAACCCAGGAATTTTGGTCAATTTGACGCAACTTTGGGTTATTTTGCAAAAGAAAATGCGTTGTGTTGGGCAAAACAATACAGGAAGTTGGGTTAAATTGACCCAACTTCTTGGGTTGGTCCAATTTTGAACTCATATTGTTTATTTTTAACCCAGGGTAGTTTAATAATAATAAAAAAAAAAAGGCAAAACCAAGGACTGACATAATAATAAAAAATAAACAAAAGTACAAAATCAGAAGGGCCAGAATAAACAAAAACTAGGACTACAGCTTGGAACATGAAGCGATAAAGAGTGACAAGACAACATGGCTAGGACATACAGTTTAACCTCGATTTTACATGGACTTTGGGGTCCAGAATTTGGGAATCTGATTAACCCCGAAAGTGCGTTATATAGAAATTCTTGGGAAGGGAAATTTTTTAGATCCATGTATACAAGTGTATCGGGAAATTGCAGTAGAGAAATACAGTATCGTTAAAAAGTTAGGGGTCACCCAGACAATTTAGTGTTTTCCATGAAAACTAACATAATTGCATAAGGGTTTTCAAGGGATTTCTTATCCATTAGCCTTGTAACACAATTAGTAAACTCAATGGACCATTAGAACACTGGAGAGATGGTTGCTGGAAATGGGCCTTTAGGTACACTGGATTATAAAGCGCACCTTCATTGAATGTTTTATTTTAGAAATATTTTCATATATAAGGCGCTCCGGATTAAATGGCGCATCAAACTGGGGTTGACTGGGGTTGCGTTATGCATACACTAGATGGAGCTGTGCTAAAGGGAATGTCAAACCAGTCAATGAGGTATTCAGTCAAACTTTATTTACAGCAAACATTATATACAATACGACATACAATACAAAAATTGCACAATAACTTTAACTTTGTTCAAACTATAATGTGTGTATTTACAAATCCCTCAAACTTTATATATAGCAAACTTTATATACAATACAATACTATACAATACAAACATTGCACAATAACACGACGTTGTTCAAACGTTAATATGCATATTTACATATCCCCGTCCAAGAATCTGTCGAATTCTTCCTCTTCCGTGTCCGAATTGAAGTTTTCTTGAACAGTCAAACGATATACAACACAAACATCGCACAATAACACGACAGTGTTCAAACGTTAATGTGCATATTTACATATCCCCGTCCACGAATCCGTCTAATTCTTCCTCTTCCGTGTCCAAATTGAAGAGATTTTTTGAACAGTTGAACGATATACATTGCAAACATTGCACAATAACACGATGCTGTTTAAATGTTAACGTACATATTTACATATCCCCGTCCACAAATCCGTCGAATCCTTCCTCTTCAGTGTCCGAATTGAACAGTTGACCGAATGCGGCATTCATTATGCCCGGCTCCCTCTCATCATTATCCGCGTCTCTGCTATTCCCTGGCAGTTCAGTTATTATTCCTGCCTTCGCGAAAGCTCGGACCACTGTTGAGACTGATATATCAGCCAGGCGTCCACAATCCATTGGCAGATAGTGGCATGCGTGTCATTTTGACGTCTTTATACACACAAGTGGTGTTGGACTAGGAGTAAGCACAGTATGAGTGTTTACCGCTATTCAGTCGTACTGAAACATTTTGGTAGAGCGCTATGTACAACCAGTATGGATCAACAAATTCACCAATTGAGTCATAAATAAGGTGCCCCGGATTATAAGGCGCACTGTGTTTTTTTGAGTAAATTAAATGCTTTTAAGTGCAGCTTATAGTGCAGAAAATACAGTTTAACTATTTATTGCATTAAAAACAAGATGTTTTCAGCTAGAATAGCCATTTACCACATTAACAATGTATAGAGCAGGGGTCAGGAACCTTTTTGGCGTGAGAGCCATACCATTTAAAAAAACGATGGGCTAAATACAATTAAATGCATGTATTTTGATTAAGACCAACGTTTTTTTGAGTGTACTAATGTATTCTTTTTAATAACGTTTTTATATTGAAGCCTAGAAAATAAAACTCACCATTAATGACTTATGGGGCTGCATCATTTTGCTGATGGCTTTGTAGTCCGGTTGATATGCAGTGAGGTTGAGCTTCATGCAGGCGTTGAGGCTCTCCTCAGTCATAATGGCCCGATCGTAAACGTCTTTCGCTGACAAACGCATGTCATTTATCCGTTGGAGTATCTTTTCTTTATCGGTGAAATCGTCAAAAAGTTCAATTGCTAATGCGCCAGCAAAACTAGCTTAAAGTCACCTTGTCTGGTCCATACACGGAGTTGCTGTTGACTAGCTTGGACCTTCCTCTGGAGCTCTTCACACGCTTTCTTTCTGCTGTCCCCAGCTGGGTATTTGGTTGCAAATGTAGCATGTCGTGTCTCAAAGTGGCTCTTGATATTGGAGCGTTTCATTGATGCAATTTTGTCATTGCATATGAGGCACGTAGCAGAGCCTCCTCTCTCCACAAATGCGAATTCTACGGTCCACTCACTCTGAAATGTTCGGTAATTGTGATCTTTTTTTCTCTTCGCCATCTTTCTTGCTTGCCTGGTACACATCAGCTAGCTAGCTGAAATTTTACATAAAGTGGATGGATTTTTCCTCTCATGACCCCGTAGGCACCGTATTGTCCAATGAAAATCGCGCTTTTTTTTTTTGTCCGACCTGGCGTCACCCTTCTGTACACAGGCAGCTAGGATTGGCTGATGTAACGCAACCGTGGATTTCAGCGGTAGAAATCAGATGGGATGGATTGCAAACGTGAGCATATTCTATATTTTGAAAGCTAATTTAACATTTTGATTTCAGTAGGTCTATTTTTTACTTTGATAATATAAAAAAATTATTTATGACTTCAATTGTGTAAATAAATGTCAGAGTTGTCCGCGAGCCAGACGCAGTCACCAAAAGAGCCATATAAGGTTCGCGAGCCATAGGTTCCCGACCCCTGGTATCGAGTGTATTCCTGATTAGTTTGTTTTCCTCATTGAAAAATAGTGATTTTATTTTAGAAATAAGGACATTTCTAAGTAACCCCGAACTTTTGAACGGTAGTATACATAACACGTGTTTGCATTTTGGGAATAACATCATTGTTCTGGGTAAAAATGAATATTAAATAATTATTAAAAATTATAAGGTCTTTACAAAAATGTATTTGGACCCAAACTTCAAAACATAAAACTAATGGACATCGTATTATTACAGCAAAACAGAGTAAAAACAAAGTCATAAAAACACGTGTTCTTAAGAAACATTATTTGAAATAAAAATGAAAATGTTCAATCTTGGAAACAGACAGCGACCATAAACTGTGATGTGTAATGTTGCGTGTTACATTCCCTAAACTCATTGGACACGGTCATGACTTTATAATTCCAAAAGTCCATGTTTGAAATATTCCTTTAGTATACCAGCTTTAGGCCATTGCTTTCTTGCAAAATCTAGGATGTCTTGAAGATCAATCTCTTTGATGGAGTCCACGTCCTGAGTGTCTAACTATTCCGGGTTCCTTTTTAGGGTGACTATACAATATACACCGTAGACTGTATAAGTCTATTATATAGACTAGTTATATAGTAGTTATATATTACAGTATCATAACTACGCCAACGCAAGGGGTCCAAGTGAGCTGATTGGGTAGCATAAAGGATAGGGAAAACGAGCATAGGTACACATAATAACCTAACGAGACGGACAAAGGAACACAAATAAAACATGAAACTTTGTATGAAAATTGTAATTGTACTTTTATTATCACTCATTGAATTGGTACTGAAGTTTTTGACATGTACAATACAATATAATACATATTTATTTTCTTGTAATTGTACTTTTATTATCACTCATTGAATTGGTACTGAAGTTTTTGATAGGTACAATACAATATAATACATATTTATTTTCTCCCATCTTTATTCATTTCTTTTTGTTTTTGTTTTGTTTTGTGGGTGGGCTAGGAGGGAGCTAGTTGAGGAAGAAGCTTCCTGCCTTGTTCGTTTTTGTGCGGTCCATCCGGCAGTCATTGGGTTTCTCAAGCTTTAATGCTGTTCAGCTATAGCCTTGCCGTGGCGGAGGAACCAAGGCAAGTGGGTGATGCGCTGCGGCATAGCCGCCACGCTCGCTTGCCCGCATGGCAAGGCAGAATACCAAGTTGATCCTGCCAGTAGCATATGTTTGTCTCAAAGATTAAAGCATGTAAGGCTAAGTACCCAGTGCCCATGGATATTTACAATGATAATGTGAAAGGCTCATTAAATCAGTTATGTTTCTATTTAGCAATCTGCCATTAATTGGATAAATGAGATTCTAGAAATAATAACATGCAAACACGGATTGAACCCCAGAGATGCATTTATTTATCAGACCCAAAAACATGCGGGGCCCTTCTCCCTCGGGGCTAACTCTAGATAACCCCAAACCAATCATTGATTCTCCATGGCAACAATGTCTTACGTCTACCATAGTGACAATGGGTGGATGAAACAGAAACAGTTACAACAAGTAATGCAGAGAAGCTTCTTTTCATAAAAAAGAACCATACGCGCTCTTTATTTAAAGTCCAGAGTCAAGAGAATTAAATGTTGTGATAGTGTCTTTTCATTTGTCATGCCACATTTTTATTTTATACAACCCCAATACTTTGTGGTCTTTAAAGTGCTAGTAATGACAAGTTGTTGCTGTCAAGTTTTCAGTTGGACTGGAAGGTATACTATCAAAATAACCTTCTTATACCTTATACCTGAAATTTATTATTACATACGTAATCTGCCTATGTGGTCCTCAGTCGAAGCGGATTTCAGCAAAGGATGCCCTGGCACACCCGTACCTGGATGAGGGTCGATTACGCTACCACACGTGCATGTGTAAATGCTGCTACACAACATCCTCTGGCCGCGTTTACACAAGTGACTTTGAGCCTCTCACCAACCCCAAGTTTGATGATGGCTTTGAAAAGAATCTAAGCTCTGTGAGACAAGTCAAAGGTAAGTTGAAGACTGTTGCACTTTTTATATAACCTTTTGATTGAGTGTAGAGTGGACCAGAGCTGGACTGGAATAATTGATGCTTGATTATAATTGCCTTTATTAATATTTTAAAGTTTACAACTTTAAACCATAAACCACACAATATGATTCCAAAACACTTTAATCGCAGTTTAAATGCTTATAAGCATCTTCAAACATTGCTCTACCACTAAAAATGTTGTACAATACAGCTACACAATGCATAGTACACATACATATTACACGTCAACAATTAGGATTATAATGAATTACTGAGACATAAAACAATGAACAATGACTGCACAGTAAATTAGAGGAGTTAAATCAATGGTGCTGATGCTCTCATGCCTCTCCTGCTCCACTCCTGCTCTGTGCTGATGGGAAAGTCCGCTGCTTCAGAGGCCAGTGCTGCATGTCGGTGTTTTAACCAATGGATCTACGCAGTGACATCACAAACTGGCTGTCGTATATGCTTCGCAATCTTGAATAATGATCGGTGGTAGATACACATTGCTAGTTGCATGTTGCAACTTGCAAGTTGTAACCCTCAAGTTCCATGTTACAGTAGGGGTGGGGTTATGGAGACTCATGCAAGTTGAATCAAGTCATTACTTGGTTCAAACAAGTCGTAAGTCAAGTAAAAAAATTTTGATCACAACATAATGTAGTAGTGATGATCAAAAAATGTCTTCACTGATTATAACACAAAAGTACATTTATGCCTCAAAAACTCAAAGGGATCCTTATTTACAGTGAAAAATTAATATTTTCTCAACTAATCTGATAACTAATTATTTTTCATGTACATATAATAACTATAGTGCCATGTGTAAATAGTTTTGATTTGTCAATATTCAGTCATTTTAAATCAGTCTTCCTAACCTTGTTGGAGGTACTGAACCCCACCAGTTTCATATGTGCATTCACCGAACCCCTATTTAGTGAAAAAAATAAAATAAAATTTCAAGACATGTTTTTTACTGGTGCACAAAATGAGGCATGCATGAACATTACCTTGTTCAAAGAACATAACCAACACAATGCATGAACTCACAACAAATTACATAATCGCAAATCAGCGTGACTTCTGCTGTTGCCTTTGCGAGACCAGTTCAGATATGCGTTATCATGAATTTAAACGATAAATCAGGTGTGTTCGAACCTCCGCAGCGGAGGCTCTGCCAAACTTCTGAGACTGACTCACCGAACTCCTAGGGTTCGATCAAACCCAGGTTAAGAACCACTGTTTTAAATCCTATCAGTTTCAGTAATGGCCAAAAACATCAAAAACATCAACATACATTTTTTTAATTTAATGGTCGGCCTCGTGATATCTATATCACCTCACCTCACAATACAGGATGTTGACATGTCTTGCCGCCATCTTCCCGCTATGGCTCCCCAAAGGGCATAACAAATCACTTGCAATGTACCGTATTTTTCGGACTATAAGTCGCTTCGGAGTATAAGTCGCACCAGCCATAAAATGCACAATAAAGTGAAAAAAAACATATATAAGTCGCACCGGAGTATAAGTCGCACTTTTGGGGCAAATTTATTTGTCAAAATCGAAGAACAAGAACAGACATGAATGAGCAACAACAGGCTAAAGGATACGGTATGCTAACGTGACATATACGCAAACGAGGAGCTGAGAACGGGCCTGACGTAACATTCTGAGTTATTCAAATAACTATTACATAAATAACACGTTTATCAAACCATTGGTGTCACTCCAATTCATGAAGCTAAGCAAAGTTACAAGCTACAACACAGCTATAAGCTACGCTACAAACCTATGCTACAAGCTATGCTGCAAGCTACGCCGAAAGCTGCAAGCTACAAGCCACAAAGCTACAGAACAGAAAACATCATGCCTGGAGATAGACACAAAGATCGATCTTGGAAATGAGGAACCTCCTCACAACCAGCATTGACAATTCTATCTGTGAACATCGAAGGGTTCTCCTCTACAAAACGAACAATCTTAGCCGCCCTGCACAGCATCGGACTTAGCAGTTTATTGAGAAGGGACAGAAATGTGTTCAGCTGTGGCTGAACCACATCTAGCCAAGCCTTGTAACTGACTGCCTTGTAGCCACGATAAGAAGAACTCCAATTCATGAAATCAATCGATCGTCCTTTATGTAAACAATGCCGCGTATGGCGCTGCATATGCACCGCGCCGCTGACATCGGACTCGTCGTCAGTTGCATTTCTAATTATTCCACAGACCCATATAACGATATATAAAGTATATTTCAAATAACTATCATATTACAACAATATTATCAAACCATCTGTGTCACTCCAAATCATTAAATCCATCGATCAAATTCCTCGTCCTTTATGTCAACAACGCCGCGCGCGCGCCACAAACATCTAGTATATAACTATATTGTAGCATTAACAAAGTACCAGGAAAGACGTGGGTTTGGTAAACGGCTCTTTATTTAACAAAACGAGTTCAACGAGCAACAACTACTGAACTGTAACGATAAAAACATATACAAGTTGCTACACGAAATAAAATATATCAAATAACTATAACATTAATACGTTTTTCAAACCTTGTGTCACTCCAAATCATTAAATCCTTAAAACGTGGGGCCCTTCGTCATCTTCGTCATCCCGTGATTGAATCCTTTGTCCTTTATGTAAACAACCGCCGCGCTGCTGACGTCACTTTCAGTTCAAATGACAGTAATCCCTTGCTACATCGCGGTTCGTTTATCGCGGTTTCACTACATAGCGGATTTTTGAATTTTGAAAATTTGTGGATAAATTCACATATAAATCGCTCCTGAGTATAAGTCGCCCCCCCCACCCAAACTATGGGAAAAAAACGCGACTTACAGTCCGAAAATTACGGTATGTTCTCTCTGTGGCACCGTAGCGCGCGTGTTTCAGAATGCATGCCGTTTGAATTTAGGTCATTGCATTCTATTATATCCTGGATGTGACTAAATAATCCACACAATTAAAACAATGTTAAACATAATGACCGTATTGGCCCGAATATAAAATGAGTTTTTTTGCATTATAATAAAACTGAAAAAGGGGCGGTCGTCTTACATTTGGGGTCTAGACATTCGGGGTCTAGACATTTGACGCCAGATTAAAGCGAATGCTGAACTCAACTCCCCAGGCCAACGTGAACCCCTGTCACGAAGAATAAAAATAAAAATAGCGGTAGCACTAAGACGAAACATAGAAAATAGCGGTAAGAAAGAAAAGAGACGAAAATGAGAGAAGAGATAACAGAAAATGGAGAAACGTAGTGACAATCTGGATAAAAGTGGGTCGAAGATTGGCCAGGTTAACCGGCGTCTGAGGAGAAGTTACGATGCAAACTTCAAGAGGATGGTGATGAATGAGGCAGAGTCTTCAAACAATTGCAAAGCGACTGTGAAATATGGTGTCACAGAGTGCAATGTACGGAGATGGAGAGCTAAAAAAGATCGCCTAAAAAATGCTCACAATCAGAGAAAAACTTTCCGTGGTCCTCAGAGCGGCCGCTTTCAAGAGCTCGACAGGAGGGTGTGCGCGTACGTGGAGGAGAAACGAAAGGACGGGATGCCCATCAGCAGAGCTGTCATTCAGCTCAAGGCCGTGGAAATAACCAAAGCGCTAAACATACCCTCTGCTGACTTCAAAGCAAGCCTCAGCTGGTGTAAAAGAATGATGCGGCGGAACAGACAAATGCTGCGATGCAGAACAAGTCTAGCCCGGCGCCTGCCCTCTGACTTTTTTGAGAAAGATTCAGAAGCCTCCGGTATGTTTGCTCTGTGAGTGGATCCTCAACGCATGGGATGCAGTTTCTCCAAAGAGCGTCATCCACAGGTTTAAAAAATGTTGCATATCAAATGCCCTGGACAGCAGTGAGGATGACGTGCTATCTCCCATAGCACTGGGAGGAGCCAGCGGAGCCAGAGGATGGGAATGAGGACAGTGACAATACAGCGAGGCAGAGGATGTTTGTGAGGAGTAATGTTCTGACATGACAGATCTCAGCTACTCTCAAGTTTAAACCTGTTTCCATTATTTTATTGCAATGCGGCAATGCGGTAGCGCACTGGGTAGCACGTCCGCCTCACAGTTAGGAGGGTGCGGGTTCGATTCCACCTCCGGCACTCCCTGTGTGGAGTTTGCATGTTCTCCCTGGGCCCGCGTGGGTTTTCTCCGGGCACTCCGGTTTCTACCCACATCCCAAAAACATGCTTGGTAGGCCGATTGAGCACTCCAAATTGTCCCTAGGTGTGAGTGCAAGTGCGTATGGTTGTTTGTCTCTGTGTGCCCTGCGATTGGCTGGCAACCGGTTCAGGATGTCCCCCGCCTACTGCCCTTTGACGGCTGGGATAGGCTCCAGCACGCCCGCGACCCCCGTGGGGACTAAGCGGTTCAGAAGATGGATGGATGGATGGATCCATCCATCTTCTTCTGCTTATCCGGGGTCGGGTCGCGGGGGCAGCAGCTTTAGGAGGGACTCCCAGACTTCCCTCTCCCCAGCCACTTCATCCAGCTCATCCCGGGGGATCCCAAGGCGTTCCCAGGCCAGCTGAGAGACATAGTCTCTCCAGCGCGTCCTGGGTCGTTCCCGAGGTCTCCTACCGGTGGGACATGCCCGGAACACCTCCCCAGGGAGGCGTCCAAAAAGCATCCTGATAAGATGTCCGAGCCACCTCATCTGGCTCCTCTCAACGTGGAGGAGTAGCGACTCTCCTCCGAGTCTCTCCCGGATGACCGAGCTTCTCACCCTATCTCTAAGGGAGAGCCCGGACATCCTGCGGAGAAAACTCATTTCGGCCGCTTGTATCCGGGATCTCGTTCTTTCAGTCACGGCCCATAGCTCGTGACCATAGGTGAGCGTAAATCGACCGGTAAATTGAAAGCTTTGCCTTTTGGCTCAGCTCTCTCTTCACCACAACGGACCGATACAGGGTCCGCATTACTGCCGACGCTGCACCGATCCGCCTGTCGATCTTGCACTCCATCCTCCCCTCACTCGTGAACAAGACTCCAAGATACTTGAACTCCTCCACTTGGGGCAGGATCTCATCCCTGATCCCGAGAGGGCATTCCACCCTTTTCCGATCGAGGACCATGGACTCGGATTTGGAGGTGCTGACCCCCAGTTTTTCCTTATTCAAATTTGATTGTTAGAGTTCACTTTGATGGTTAATGCAGTTATTGCAATTTTGTTGTTTTGTCACAGTAGATTGGTTTAGGTATTTACATTTCAAAAACCAGAAGCCATTCGTTTACAAATGTGATTGCACTTTAGTTTGCAAATTAAAATATTCAGATATTAAGATGTGATAGACAGTTTTTGCATGATTTGTATAAAAATTACAATTGGTGTTCAAAAAGTCTTTTTTCAAACTTGAGTCTTGAAAAAGAGGGGGTCGTCTTATAATCGGGGTCGTCTTATATTTGGGCCGCCATGTTCATTAAAAACATCACTAGATAATCATGCATGTGTGTCAGCTTTGGATGAGACTGAATAATGCATATAAACACCTCTATAATATTAATTCTGAAAGAATGAAGCCATATCGTTTCGAGCTAATACTATGAAATCTACTGAGTGAGATTACACTTTTGATGCGAAAGATGCAGTGCCGGATGGTCTTTTGATGGCACAAAAGACACTTTGGAGAACTAATAGACCAGAAAGCGTGGGAGACAGCCCCTTGTATTCACTCGCTACATACGCATTGCTGTAATTAATATCTCCTCCCAACTCATCCACATGAAGATAAGGGTGCTGCTTCGGTCCATTGTCTCACTGCCTTAAATTACGGTCACGGACTCAGCTCGAATTATGTATATAACATCCACAATCTTGCCGCCTGCGTCGGGAATGGCAGACAGTTAACTCATTCAGTGCCATTGACGGCTATAGACGTCAAAGATATTAACCGGATTGGCAGTGAATGAGTTAAGAAAAACCACAGCCAAGCTTTAATGTCACCTGCTAAGTCATCTTTCCAACTGTAAATCACTCCTTGTCTTGGAAATGTTCACGGCACATGCTCGCATGCTTGGATGTACTGCACATGCAATGAAAAGACAGTGCCGCCATGTTTGCTGTTTCCGGTTTGACCCCTGGCAATTTTTTTCTTTTCGTTGTAGAATTAGTTTAATTTGTTTCCTCTTCCTTGTCCAATATTTGTTTATTGTTCAGCAATAAATTACACACATTGCGTCTTATTGGAACCCCATCGTGTGTTGAAAGTGTTGCCATAAAAATGAAATATATCAATATGTACAAGTGTATTATTCAATTCTTGTGCATTTTTCCTAACTAATTACTACCAATCAAGCCAGACATGTAACATCAAAGAAGCCCTCTTTTTTAAAACACAAAAACTACATTCTCTAAAAATTAAATAACTTAAGTGTAAATTAATTGTACTATACTGTATTTAGAAAAATGCTCATTTTTATTACCTTTACATGAGTTCCTGCAGCTTCGAATGTATCTTAAACCATTAGAGCGATAATAAATGTTGAAATATGAATGAGTTTAAGTGTGAATTTGACTTGAGTTTAAGCGTGAATTTGACTTACCTTTTCTGTAATTAAAATTACATTATCTTACATTGTTCATTTGTGTTTTATATGGAGTAATACTCCTTGATGCCAGTTAGCTTCAAAAGACAAGACTTATGCCTTCACCATTTTTGACCAAAAATATCAGAGTTTCTTAATTTCTGTGTTTCTGTTTCCCCTTTCCACAGAGATTATCCATCAGTTCATTTTAGAACAGCAAAAGGGGAGTCGAGTACCATTGTGCATCAACCCTCAGTCGGCTGCGTTCAAGAGCTTTATCAGGTGGGATGCTAGAATGATCATTGTTATAGTTCAGCATCAATAGTTCTCATCTAAACCTGCTAGTCAGCCTAGAAACAATTTCAAAGATGGTTTTGGAAAAGTCACTTAATTGTGATATAAGTAGGGATGTCCCCATCATCAGAGGTGGACATTTCGGCACGTGACGTGAGGTCCCTCAACCCATCACTGACAGACGGCAATGTTGCTGACAAATGACGAGAAATTAAAGGTAATTGACGGACTAAGCATTAACGGAAGTGGGTTTTCTTCCGTCACTGGATTTCTCACCAACTGACCCTCTCAGTCTGTCACTAACTGACTCCAGTTTCACTGATGACTGACGGAAATTGTGTCTTGTTTGTTTGCGTGCGTGAATACATGCCGGGGTTTCTTCGAGTCAACTGCAGTGATGATGGGCTTACATTACATTCCACTGTTGCCCATTCCTAGGTCCTCTCTTCTCTGTTTACATGCAGAGATTCCATCAAAGAGGGAGGAGTTGAAAAAGGAACGGGGACAAGGAAGAAAGTTTGGGCATAACTTACCTAATGAACCAGTGGGAATGGTCTTGAGTGGTTGGCAGCTGTATGGAGCTGTCAATATGTGGAAATTGGCACCTCAAACACCAACATTATATCACTTGACATGACAGAGAGCTTTTTAAATCCTCCTTTTTAACTTTTGTTACTAACCAGAAGTAAATATTCAGCCAAGTCGTCTGTAATAGTCACCTCCAATGTCGACGTTCGATTGAGACCTCTGCTGAAGGTTTCACGTTATTGACGTATCACAAATGCATCGTTTGTGTGTTGGAATTATTACTATCACCACAAATGTCTACTTAATGCTTTGATTCAGGTTTTTTCGTTTCGTTTCGTTTTTCGTTTTGTTTCGTTTATTTCAAACGTGGAAAAAATAAGATTACTGTACACAAATGAAAAGACAAGACAAAATACATGCATATACATATACACATATACATACGTACATATATATATATATATATATATATATATATATATATATATATATGTATATATATATATACACATATACATACATATATAGTATATATCGTATATATATGTATGTGTGTATATATATATGTATGTGTACATATATACGTATATACGTACATATATATATACGTATATACGTACATATATATATACATATATACGTACATATATACACATATATACATATATACATACATATACATATATATATATATATATATATATATATATATATATATAATATACATCTACATCTACATACATACACACAAACTAAAAGAGTAGCAATCAAGATATAACCACAAAGGAAACCATAAATCATATTCACATGCCTGAAAAGGAGTGGGAAGAAGTATAACTTTAGGTCAGTTTGATTGCGACTCTGCAATTAATTTGAATTGCAATTTTCTGGCTCTAGCATTGCATTAGATTGATTAGCATGACAAAATTCTACAGTCTTTGTTTCAGTGTACCGTATTTTCCGGACTATAAGTCGCTCCGGAGTATAAGTCGCACCAGCCATAAAATGCCCCAAAAGTGAAAAAAAAACATATATAAGTCGCTCTGGAGTATAAGTCGCATTTTGGGGGGCAATTTATTCGACAAAATCCCACACCAAAAACAGTCATGAACGAGCAACAACAGGCTAAACGATAGCAACAACAGGCTAAACGATAGGTATGCTAACGTGACAAACACAAACAAAGAGCTGAGAACGGGCCTGATGTAACATATAGAGTGATTAAGGACAACTATTACATGAATAACATGTTTATCAAACCATCGGTGTCACTCTAATTCATTAAATCCATCGATCATTCAATACGATAGCAACAGGCTAAACGATAGGTATGCTAACGTGACAAACACAAATGAGGAGCTGAGAACGGGCCTGACATAACATATAGAGTGATTTAGGACAACCATTACATAAATAACATGTTTATAAAACCATCGGTGTCACCCCAATTCATTAAATCCATCGATCGTTCTTTGTCAACAATGGCTGCGCGTGGCTGAGGGCGCTTGCACTTCAAAATATTCCACAAGCTCATATAACGATAGATAAACTATATTTCAAATAACTATAATATAAGCAATAATATTATCAAACCACCCGTGCACTTTAAATCCATTAAATCCATCGATCAAATTCCTCGTCCTTTGTCAACATCGCCGCGCGTGCGCCCTGACGTCAGCCTCGTCTTTATTCCACAGATCTCGTATATAACTATATTGTAGCGTTAACAAAGTACAAGGATAGAAGTAGGTTTGGTAAACGGCTCTTTATTCCACAAAACAAACTTCCAAGCGTGTGTCGGCGTGGACTTCCAGAGACGATAGCTCCATGGCAGAGGACCGGGCGTGCGTAATGGTCATGTCCGAGCCCCATGCACCGTTCGCGGACAGCCACTCGACCGAGCGCCGGCCCCCAACTCAGTAGAGTAGGACCGGGCGTGCGTAAAAGCCATAATAGTTTTTCAAACCTTCTATGTCACTCCAAATCCTTAATTCCTTTAAACTCTTTGTCCTCCGTGTCACTTAGAAATGATCACCGCTAATGATACCGGTCGTCCTTACGTGGGTCGCGCCGCGCGGTGCCACTGACGTCACTTGAAATAGTAATCCATTGGTACATCACGGTTCTCCAAACTTTCTTTCTGCTGCTCAATTACTGTTTTCAGCTGCATATTTTACAACTTGAAGTTTGTAAACTGCAAAATATGACTTTCTTTTTGGTGCCATTTTTCTTAAGCCCACCCAGTTGATGAGTCACGGCCAACGGTGAAATTTAAAGCGCCCTCATCCAGTTTCGTCTGAAAAAAATATATTTTTTTAAATGTAGTTTTTTGTTTTGTTTATTTGGTTGTTTTATCAAAGACAAAGTCTGCTTTATTGTCGATTTTTTTTTCATATACCAAGACACACAAAGAGATTGAAATTACGTTCCCACTATCCCTCGGTGAGATAGTACACATATCCATACAAGCAACACAAAAAAAACCAAGAAGGCATAAACAATGAATAAATAAGAGTGTTGAATAAATGATAAATAAACAAATAATAATAAATAATAATAATAATAAATATAAGAGGAGCAAACAGACAGTGGACTTGGATATGGTGCTTTAAAGTGTTAATTGCTTTATTTGATGTTTTCTCTATTTTTTATGTTTTGAATATGTTCAAGATAAAGATATAAAAGCATGTTAAGTGATCAACTATACTAAAAATAACATGGGAAGTGGTCAACTATACTTTTAAGTGATGTCTTAATGATCAAGTAAAAATTTGTGAAAAAAAAACATATATAAGTCGCTCCTGAGTATAAGTCGCCCCCCCACCCAAACTATGAAAAAAAACGCGACTTATAGTCCGGAAATTACGGTAATATTTTATGTATGTGTATTTATTTTGTAAATTGACCTTTATGGGTATGGTTTTCTGTTAAACTTTGTCAAAGATTTTCTAAACAATTAGTTTTGGGGACATATGCCAGATTGCACAACAGAGTCAGAGAGCAAAAGACGAGCGTAATGTCATGTGATGGACTAATTATTATTATTGGTTTCAAGGTGCACACGATTTTTTTCTTCTAATATTTGAGTATTTGCAATGCTTTTATTCAATGTTTGAGTCAAAGAGATGATTGTAAATGTTGAATGTAAATACTGTGGAATATCTTTGTTTTAGTTTTCAGTACGAGGTGGTTCTTTACTAGAATAGATACACCACTTGTGCTGCAACTGCGCGTGCTGTAGTAACAAAAGGGAGGAGATCTTTCGGTCCTAAATTCGTGGTGAATTAACGATGATGGAAGTTGGTTAAAGTAACAATGACCAACTAACAATGACACGTTAGGTTGGCTTGAAATAATGACAGACTGACTTACTGGCTCTTGAATTGTGGTGACGAACAGTTATTTAGCGATGACGGAAGCGCGGTAAAATAACGATGACGATCTGACAATGACACATTTGGTCGGCTTGACAATGACGGACCGACGGTGACTGATGAGTGACCCCACTGCTGGCGCACCCATCTGCTGATACCTCATCAATGCATTAAGAATAAACAAAAAAGAGTGCATCCAAATTGTTTTATTGGGATCATGCATAATCCAAATAATTTGTCATAATCCAAAATGAACTTGACTAATTTCCTCACACGCAGTGCGATATAATTTATGCCATAGCTCAACAATTATTGATAACCACCAGCTTGTCCAGTGATGAAGTGATGACATCCCCAAACGAACCATAGAACAAGTTCATTTCCAGTGGGCTTTGAATGGCCCACTGTCAATATGGCCTCGATTGAACTTTATGCCAGCAAACCAACTTTCAATCTTGGACATACATGTTGGATGTTTTTAACCCAAAAAGTGTTAATAATGTAATTTACAAGAGCGCTGATTTCCACTAAGGCCAACTGTAAAGAAAATGGAATTAAGCCTGCCACATTTGATTTTCTCTGTCAAGTTAAAAGCATCTCTCTTCTTGAAATGTGTGGTATTGAGGCAACTTCCCTGGCCCACAACCAAAGCCAGCATACAATATGTCTTGAAAGAATATATACGTGTGCATTGCTAATATTAACTTCACCCACTTCTTGCTTGCCATCTCAGTTCCACAGTAGCACAGCCCTCAGAAATGCCTCCTTCTCCACTGGTGTGGGAATAGCTGCTGTTGTGACTACGGTCATCTTTGCCAACTGTGAAGATGCTAAAATGGAATCATGAAAGCAACGTCTTCTGTGATCTGGGTACCGTTTCACTGGTAGAAAATGGAAGAAAATAAATCCACCAACTACTGTTTAGAAGGTTGCAAATGTAGGAAAAATACTCTGTAGACCAAATCAGAATGTGGTAAATGTCATGTATCATTCACTAGATTTAACTCTACACTTCTCCAGAATGAAGTAAAATTTTTTCAATGTATAGATTTTAAAAACTGATTTGTAATTTAAAAATGTACTTTTCATAAGATTTGCTTCTGACATGACTTTCCCTCTGTGTCAAGGTTTGTACGATTACAACTGTCTTTCCATCTGCACTCAGTTACCAAATTGGCATGAAACTAATATTCAGACAATCGATTGTAGCTGCATCATCAGATTTTAAGGAACTTTTAAGTTCCCCGTTTTTATACAACGATGTTCCTGAGTACGTTGTAACAGGACTTTCTTCGGTCCTGTACACCTCCACAAATGTTTAACCTGTTGTAACTATTGTTTACCAAAGATGATGAGACATACACACACGCCAAAATATTACGATTGTGGGTAAAACGAGTGTGTTGTTGCATATCAGGCCAATTTTAAAGTAAGTATTCTTACAAATGAATCACACTATTTGTATTGGTTTGAGAGCAAATTTTGATCAAGGAAATATCAAATTTATATCCCAAAGAGACTACCATGCAGGAATGCAATTATTTTGAAATAGTAAGTTATACACTCAAATTGTATGCATGTTGTGAGTGCAATTTAAGAGATGATATATGCAAACAAATTTTGTCAGAGGCACCTACAATTATTTATATCATTTTTGATTGGTTACCCACGATCACATCAAGTCAGACAGCAATGAAAAATATTTCTTCAATGGGCGAGACGATTTCATTCGGAGTTCACATTTCTAATGAGATTAGCATGCCAGCATGCTATATAAGTTTTGTGAGTTTCAAATGACATGTTCAGCTAATGCCACGCATGCCACGTGAAGAACAAAATTGGCAATGATTAAGAAATAGGTTTGGGAAGCGAAATGGCTCATATATGCAAGTATATATATTTATAAAAAGTGTTAGAGTAACATTTTAAATTTTAAGTTATAGATGAGTAGAAATAGCAACTGTTCTGTGTCAGTTCATCACATGTGCACCTTCAATTTAAAGCATCATAATCTTGAACTCACTTAAAAGGAGTACATTAAAAGCTCAAAGAGAGCAAAAAGAAAAATCTAGTACCTTGGCCCTCTTGAGTTTTTCCTTGGCTCACTAGCAGTTATATAAAAGAGGTCAAATCTGTGTTCCACCATTCATTGCTGAAATGTTTGTCAACATTATTCTTCCCTGAAACACACACATACACAAAAAGCAATGTAGCATGTTTTCTATTAATCTAATGAATTGAGACCCTTTTGAAACTTTACAAAGACAAATCCATCCTGCAGGACTACTTATTGTTACTTTATAATACCTACAACAGGATGTGAGTTCTCTCTGCAATTAAAATCAAATTCCCATTTTTAATCCTTCCTTTCCCCAGTCTGTGACATATACTAGTGATAAGATCATTTTAGCTCAGATGACAGTTGTGCATATAAAAGGGAGTCCCACAAAAGAACTTCAGAAAACTTTAAGTTTAGAAATAACAGAAGCTGAGAAAAGAGTGATAGATTACAGCTGGCAAGATCCAGTCTTCCTTTGTAAACCGCCTATTTTAAACCATTTCTTCTATGCTTGTTGCTCTGAGGACCGAGTGGACAAATGGAGACTTGTCACCAAAAAGAAAATGCACTGAGCAAGAAAGCAGTCAAACCCGTAATAGCATTCTCTCAAGGTTGTAATTAGTGTATTTGACTAAATTGCCATGTACTTTGACTAGCTCTCTTTATTCATGAATTATCTTTAAAGAGCATAGACAGGAACTAAGTAGCATATTAACATTTTGTTTGTAAATGGTAATGACATGAGGTTTCTGCCCTCCTTGTACACTGTATTCAGAAAAAATAGCTTTGAAGTAAATTATTTAATATATTTTTGGAATTATTTTTTATCCTGTTCTTGTCCTAAGGCATGCGTTCTCCTCACACCTCAAAAGTATGGTTTTGTATATATGTGTAATAGAGAAGCTAATATACACACCAACTTAAAATGTACCACTGTATAGAAATTGTATTAGCCTGCACATTTCTAAGGCTGTGAAGTTAATTTTATTTTTAAACCTTGCATACAAATGTATATATATTTTTTCTTTTCACCCTGCAACTAGTAAATCTAGAGGACAAACTATGCTGTCCAGTGGAGTACACAGTAATGTCAGCTGTATGATGTGTGTACAGTAAATTTGTAGATAAATATAGGGAGAAGCCTTGTTTTGTTATTAATATTCACTCTGTCATTGCAGCAACACTGCGTGAATATGTATATAAAAGATGCACCACCGTGTTGGTCTCTACCTCTTGAGCTCTCTAACTTGGTTTTGTTTACCTCCAAACGTTCATGGAGATGAGTCAAAAACACTTGAATGTCCGTCCAAACTTTTATATGGAAATGATCAAAATTACGGCCCCCCCACTATCGCTTATGTTCTACTAAACATTCAACACCAAATTTGACTCATCAAATGTGTGTGTTGTTGTTTTCTTGCATTTCCCATCAGTAGCCAAGGGTTACCCGACTGTTAGCAAATTTTATAATCATAATAACAATAGGACATTAACGTTTGGCAAGGAAGAGTTACTTCTTAACCCTCAATGGCAGTGTATTCAAAACTCAAATTCAAGGACGTAAATGGATACCACTCTTCAGACTCTTCAGTGTGTGTCAATTTTTGTCAAATTCTGCTTTATAATTTTTTCTTCCCATTATTATTATTTTTTGTATTCCTACAGTACAGTTTTTCTACATTAAAAATAGAGCATAAAAATATTTTAGGAAAATTAGGGGCTTTGGAGCAGAGGAGTGCATTTTAATTCATATCAATGAAGAAATCCATTTGAGATGAGGCATGGAACAAATTTAACTTGTAAGTCAAGGCACGATTGATACATAGTCTGAACATAGTCTGAAGATGTATTAAGCACACACTGACGAAAGTTGAAATATTACAAAGTGGTCATCTTAAAAGAATCACATTTTATTTTGGGTTACTAGAGCGGTATAAATATATTGAGATATTGCCAATAGACAAAACATCTGAGCCTAGCAGTCATCATTTTTGGGATTTTTAAGTTTTGTACTTTTATTGTTGTAATTGATTTGATTCTTTGAATTCTATTACCATATTTTTTTTCATCCATGCCAGTGTGGCCTTAACAACCAATTTCTATTGAACATCTTGTTGCACTTAGATGGATCTAAATTGATTTCAGTTAAGATTTGAAAGGGCACACACAAGGCATCATAGTTTACGGATTAAAATTGCTTGTTGCAAAAGGA
This sequence comes from Syngnathus floridae, assembly GCF_059516105.1. Taxonomy (NCBI): domain Eukaryota; kingdom Metazoa; phylum Chordata; class Actinopteri; order Syngnathiformes; family Syngnathidae; genus Syngnathus; species Syngnathus floridae. Next base: position 4,358,658 of record NC_142419.1, on the reverse strand, counting down.
TGCAATATAATTTTTCATACAAGCAGGTCTGAATGCATGATGAGGTTGTCGCTGGTGTATGACTACTTTTCATGCCAAGCTAGACTGTAGGCTGCTTGTATATTTACTCGAGTGGTATGGTGACATCCAACTTTTTCTTCAGTAAAACTTTACTGAAAGACAAAGATGCAATTGAAAATATACAATTTTGACAAAATAGGAAGCAGTATTACTTACATGAATAATGTAAAGCTATACATGGAAACCTATGAAACTTGTCCAGAAGCCATAGCCACACTTTCACTCTATCAGTACTGGTTTTGATAGATCATTGCCTTTCATAAATTTCAATTTTCAGTTTCAAATTTCAAAACATACTGCATGTGTTAATTAGAAACTGAAGTGTAATTTCTCAGGAATGAACACAACTATTTGTGGTCCAAGGTGTTACTCTTCCTTGCCATCGCTTACATGATAATCTTGTTGATAATGCCTTTTGCATTGTGTTGGAATGAAGTACTTGAATCAAATTATACTCATTACAAATATTTGTTGAGTAATAACTGACATACATACATCTACGTGAAACTAACCACAATTTTACAACCACTGGATTTGTTTACTTTGCTACTTTTAAAATGTTTGTATGATGTGTAATATTTTAATCAGATGCACTGTATCCTTAATAAATCTACACACACACACACACACACACACACACATACACACACACACACACACACACACACACACACACACACACACACACACACACACACACACACACACACACACACACACACACACACACACACAGAACATACATGCATTCATATATCTATTAAATCAGTGGTTCCCAACCACCGGGCAGCGGACCGGTATCGGTCTGTGGGTCACTTGGTATCGGGCCGCCAAGCCGCACAAGAAAAAAAAAATATATTTTTTTTTATCGACGATCAATTAATTCAGGTCAAGACGCTCGTCCCTGTCACGTGACATGTTTTCCCAGTCGAGCCCGCAAAGCTAGCAAAAATGAGTAAGAATTTATTTTGAAAAATATAAAAAAAATGGCGATTCTCTCCCAATTACATCCGTCGGTTCAGGTCAAGACGCTCGTCTCGGTCACGTGACATGTCACCTCAGTCGAACCCGCGAAGCAATCAAAAATGAGCAAGAAACAGAGATGTTTGGAAAACTTCTTCGTAAAGGGAAAAAAGCCCAATGAGGAGACGGAAGAAGAAGAGGCTACGACTTAGAAGAAAAGGAAAGCTGCATTTAAAAGAAAATTTCTGGAGTCCTACTTAAAATATGGATTTATCGCCTAAGGTGACTCTGACGCGCCAAGCCCCTTCTGCATAATATGTGGCGACAGGCTAGCTAACGAGGCAATGAAGCCTCCAAAACTGCTTCGGCACATGGATACCAAGCATCTTGCATTTAAAGCCAAACTTTAACCACTTCGGTTGTCATTGTCTCAGATTACGCCTAGATGGGACCGGCTTGTTTCTCAGAAACAAGCTCAGTGCTCCCACTAATTCAACGTAATGGTGAGTTTTATTTTTATGTCGTTTATACTTGTTTTTATGCCAGTCGTATCATTTTATTTCATCGTATTTATATATTATAAATGTATTATTTATTTATCTAAATATTTATTTATATGAAGGCCGGTCCGCGAAAATATTTCTGACACGTAACCGGTCCGTGGCGCAAAAAAGGTTGGGGACCACTGGTTTAAATGATTTCCTTCTGAACTGTAAATCAAGGTTAAAATTCAGTATCCACTTGATGATTGTCAGTTTGGAGATGTGAAATCTAGCCAAAAGATTCATCTGGAAATTGGTAACAAGATTAAATGTGACATTTAAAAAAAAAATCCATAATTTTTCTGTCTTTTATTTGTATCTTGATCAGACTGCTTCATTTTTATCTGAATCTTTCAGTCCAAAAACTTGGAATTAGTTTTGTTTGTAGCTGACTGAAACAAACTTAATTTTAGAGTCTGCCAAAATCTTTATTACATAGATTGACCCAGTGCCAGTGTGAAATTTATTTTAAAATGTTTTGATCCAAAATCTCCTTTATCCTTCAGCTCCTGCTTTGGATGGATTGGCTTACTTCATTTCCATGGTGGCGTCACAAGAGAGCATCACCAAACCTTTGTGGCTGCACAAAACAGTGAAAGCACACTTAGTTATCATATTTCAAAGGCTGAGCATTCATGTTTTAAACAATTGTAGATATTCATTGTAACGTATAAACAAAAATAAAAAAGAAATAAGTAAATGATCAATTAAATCAAGTGAAATAAACCAGCAAGAATTCTGGCTTCCACAAACCGGTAACATGACCCTGAGGCACACAGACTAGTCCTGTCATTTGTCGAGTTACATGGTGGCTAGGATGGTAAAAGATGGTGCGTGAGTGTGTATTGGATTTGGCCCAGACGAATTGGCTAAGATGAAATTCCAAATTTCAAAGCTTGACATGGAAGACCTGAAGAAGGGGGCCTGAGTAGGGGTTACTTAAAAGTTACTTCTTCATAATTAACTATGGTTAATTGGTAAAGGGGAATTTGTTGGTTGAACCAGTAAACCTCCATTCCCGTTCCAAATTTCACCAGAAGATGGTGCCAAAGTCAGATTGCCCTAACATAGTAAATTAATAGTTTAAAAAGTCATTGATTAGATGAAGTCTTGTTCTGAGGCACAGCAACACACAATTTTGGATTAGGTTATATTATTTTGTTTTGCTATAATATACTTTGAAACTGCTTGAATATTTTAATTTGCTAACTAGGGAATGATACATGTTAATCACAGTTAGAGTAAGCTGCAATATATTTTATTTTATTCTGCTTTGCAATATTGTATAGTTAGTAGCAACTTGAGCAGCATCATAGCACTGATGTTTCATTTACACATGAATGTATTAAGAGTTGAGAAAGGACAAGGGGCTGACAGTGGTACCGTGGGTGGAAGACTGCAATCCCACGCTTGAGCTTGACCTAGAGGTCACCAGCTTGTCAAAATACGTTTTGAAGATGCTTGAGTGTTTTAACCTGCTAACTAAGAAAATCCACGATCATAGTTATGATTGTGTTAAATTGACTATTGTGAAAGTATATGTTATTATTGTCACAATGTTTGATCAGTATCAAACATGTATGTAATATTGATGTTCCATTTATACATGAATGTATGAATGTGAGCGAAGACAAGGAGGCAGAAAGGGTTAATGGTGATACTAAGTGGTGGGAGACTGAGGTCCCACATATGAGCGTGACCTCGGTCACGTTCATCCAGTTGAAGCCTAAACAAAATGCTGTTTGACGGAACACAAGTCAGAGAAAAAACATTTGCAAATGTCACGTTGATGGACAGTTGACAAGATTTGGGAGTGGAAAACAGGATGAAGCATTCCTGAGAAAATTTTGACTTCCGTGAGAACATGGTCACCTCATCTGGTTGAATCCGGTTGAGACCGGCTGAGATGCAGGTGCAGTCTATTCTGGAAGTATTTGGGTCATCTGAGGCCAATGTATGACGTCATGGAAAAAACTGGTACGTGACCAAGCAGGTATAGTACCCACAAACTGGACTGGTATAGAAGGTTTGTTCGGACAAAGAGCATGGCTCTCTCTCGCCCGGTGGGCTCTCCCCGTCAGGGGTATGCCCCTGCGGCTACTGCCGTGGGTCGAGAACGCCGATTAGACAAAGATAGATTTCATTCTTTATGAGATTAACCCTAGGTCCGTTAAAATGAATTTATACTATCTTCAAATTGGAGTTAGTCAAATTTTAAGCTCAAAGACAGGCTAGGAGATGCAGAACTCGGTGCAGGAGAGAGGAGCTATTTTTAGGGCGTCGTCATCTCCATTCTTTAGGCCAGCCTGTTCTATTAAACAGAATTCGGATTTTGGAACAAGGAGAACTGATCACTCGACTTTTCCACCAAACAGCATTTTAGACCTCTAGCCTCTTACCCTTTTTTACTATATTTTTGAGTTTCCAATCGAGAGAACTTCGAGACTGAATAATTTTTGTTCTATTGAGTGGAAATTATTGTTAGTTGTTCGAACAATTGAAACTTGTAATTCTCTTTCTTGCTTATTCATTAAATTTCTACTTTATAATAATTTAATTTCGATTAATGATTATTTTGATCTTATGCTTTAAATCTCTTTTGTTTCTCTATCATAGTCATGCTTTAAACCGTTCAGTTCTTTTTTAAACGATGACAGCTTTAATCCTTGACATCAGGGAGTGTCAAAATCTGGTTCGAAACCGTTAACTTAAGCTCAGCGAGTGTGAATGTACGCTAGTGGAAATAAACGAGTTCCCGCGGTCTTAACAAAGACAGCTAAACTATTCCGAGCGGATAACAAAAGCAACATTCTTAATAGGAAAGGAGAGCCGCTGAAACGGCCGTGATCGAGGAGATCCTGGGTCTCGACAAAATAGTTACTCAACCCTCGGATTTCTTTGATTTCAGCGGGACTGGCGTCCGGAAATGACGGAATTAATCTAACAATAGATTAGTTACCTGAACAGCGGTTAGACTCGGAACGAATATTCTTTCCGTACCGTCTTAAACCAATTCTCGTCTCCCCTACAGACTGCGTTACTGCAGAGGGGCTAAAGTACAGAATTTTACGCTTTAAATGGAGAGCCGGTCACTTACATCAGATTGACACATTTTAAGAACATACACATTTAAGTAAAACGGTAAATGGAATGCACTTGTATAGCACTTTATCTACACCACATGGTGCCCAAAACGATTTACAATGCCTCACATTCACCCACACATTCATACACCAATGGGGAGGCTGCTGCTATGCAAGACGCTGCCAAATCCACATTGGGAGTAAATTGGTTTGGTTCAGTGTCTTATCTTTATCTTCTTGTCTTGTCTTGGACACTTTGACATGGTCACCAGGGTTCAGGTTCAATCCCACAACCTTAGAGTTGAGAAGCGAACATTCTATCACTGAGCCATGCCACCCCTCTGCAACATACATAAAACTGTCCACAGAACGGTATCTTACTACTCCATACTTTCTCCCGCTATTGGCAAAACAAATTGCTCTCAAGAACATCAAGATTGATTGCAGATCAACACTTCACTGAATTGGGCTACATGGCCCCTCAGTAAGAAGCTTGGTGAGAAATCCGTGTGATTGCAATTCGAAGAACAAAACAACCAATCACCTTGCTCTTTGCAAGATGTCTTCAAGTGACAGGCGCATTAATGAAAAAGAAAAAGGATCGGCTCAGAAATTGTTGGGACCACAGTTACCAGGTAAACAAGTCAAACATTGTCATAACATAATCTGCGGCACCTGCAACGTGTCAAACAAGTGTACATGTCTACCTGTTTGCAAATGAACATGAATGATTCAGAAGTCTGGGAGAAATTGAACTCTTTGGCATCATAAATACGCTCAGAAAAATGCTGACTGTGACCCAAAAACATCACCAAATGAATTAAAATTGAACGAAGTTTTATTTTAGTTGGCTGAAGAAACAGAGTGACTACTCCATGAGAGGGGCTGATCGGAGGGGTCATGTACCAAAGAATCTAAAACGACAAACTTTCAGTGACAAAGTTGTTGGTCACCTCCCTGACAAAGGCCCTTTAACCTCGATTGCTCAGTTTGAACTGGCAAACAGCTCGAGGAAGAGTTTTGTAGTTCCATTCTTCCAATATGATGGACAAAGGCACTGTGGTCATTGGAAATTTAAAAGAAGTACCGTAATTTTCGGACTATAAGTAGCGGGTTTTTTTCATAGTTTGGGTGGGGGGTCGACTTATACTCAGGAGGGACTTATATATGTTTTTTTCCCACAAATTTTTACTTGATCATTAACACATCACTTACAAGTATAGTTGACCACTTCACATGTTATTTTTAGTATAGTTGATCACTTCACATGCTTTTATATCTTTATCTTGAACATATTCAAAACATAAAAAAGAGAAAAAATCAAATAAAGCAATTAACACTTTAAAGCGCCATATCCAAGTCCATTGTCTGCTGTATGCACACTTGCTCCATTTTTGCTCCTCTTATATTTATTATGTTATTTGTTTATTTATTATTTATTCATCACTTATTTATTCATTGTTTGTGCCTTCTTGTTTTTTTGTGTTGTTTACTTGTATGCATATTGTATGCACGGTCTTGTCACCGTGGGATAGTGGAAACGTAATTTCGATCTCTTTGTGTGTCTTGGCATATGAAGAAATTGACAATAAAGCAGACTTTGACTGATGAAACAACCAAATAAACAAAACAAAAAACTACATCTGAAAAAAAAAATATTTTCAGACGAAACTGCATGAAGGCGCTCTAAATGGGAAGGTGTTGGAATAATTTTAAGTGAAGCTTTGGCCTGCCAGACCTGGAGGCCTCGCCTTTACGAGTTTATCTTTCCTTTTATCTAGGTTCTTCCTTTTTAGTGATAGGGATGTCTTTTGATCCCTGTCAGCCATTTGTATCCTTCCTGTCCTTATGTTGTCTGTGTGTTTTGGTTCCCGTAAGAGGCCTTCACTAACAATGAGCAGGGCTTATTTGCATAGGTGACATGTTCTTTGTTTGATTCACAGGAACTTCATTCCTTTTCATTTAGATGTAGGTTTGGTTCATAGATTGTAGTTTATCAGACCTGTTTTTCTTTGTTAAGGGTTACATACAGTTAGAAGTAGTTGCATAAAAGTTATCCCATATTTACTCAATGTTTGTTTAAGGAACTGCATACCGGTTACCTCACGTTTGCTTAATGTGTGTTGAAGTGTTTAGGACAAGTTACTTATTATTATTCTTATGTGTTAATTACCAAGTAGACAAAGTTAGCAAAGGTCTAGTTGCATTTGTTCCACAGCAAAGCGGCAATCAACGTGCTTCAGGGTATTTGACCACAGTCGAGAAGGAGTCAGCAAACTGAGGGAAGACGGCTGGGGACGGCCTCTGCGGGGGTTCAAGAGCCAACAACGAAGTGCTAATTCACACCACACTACATTCTTTTGCTAATCAGCGTTGCTGCAGACACAATTCCCCCTCCCTTTAGTGTAGCAACGCCTCTGTAACCAGGGCAACCATAACATTAAAAAGAGGGGCACGTGGAGTAAGGACTCAGAACTGATGGAGGTTGTAACTGAGATTGCTTTCTCTATCGTTCTCCTCGCGAGTAAACCTGTTCTGGTTGTCTTCTCCTCTTCATTCCAGCGAGTGATTTAATGTCTAATCGTATTTAGACCCAACAGAAGGGCTTAAGAAAAATGGCACCAAAAACAAACTCATATTTTGCAGGTAACAAACTTCAAGTTGTAAAATATGCAGCCGAAAACAGTAATCGAGCAGCAGAAAGAATGTTTGGTGAACCGTGATGTACCAAAGCATTACTGTAATTTGAATTTCAAGTGACGACAGTACTTACGCATCATTAGCGGCTTTGTTTCTAAGTGACACGGAGGACACAGAGATTGAAGGAATTAAGGATTTGGAGTGACATAGAAGGTTTGAAAAACTATTATGGCTTTTACGGACGCCCCTTCCTACTCTACTGAGCTCTCGTTTACCTCCATGGATCGAAGTCAGGGGCCGGCGCTCGGCCGGGTGGCTGTCCGCGGACGGTGCATGGGGCTCAGACATGGCTTTTACGCACGCCCGGTCCTATTGTATGGAGCTCTCTTCCACATCGGTGGCTGGAAGTCCACGCCGCCACACGCTTGGAAGTTTGTTTTGTTAAATAAAGAGCCGTTTACCAAACCCACATCTTTCCTTGTACTTTGTTAACGCTACAATATAGTTATATAGTAGATCTGTGGAATAACGACGAGGCTGACGTCAGGACGCACGCGCGGCGTTGTTGACAAAGGACGAGGAATTTGATCGATGGATTTCATGATTTAAAGTGCACAGATGGTTTGATAATATTGCTTATATAATAGTTATTTGAAATATAATTTATATATAGTTATAAGGGCCTGTGGAATATTTTAAATTGCAAGCGCCGTCAGCTGCGCGCACCCATTGTTGACAAAGAACGATCGATGGATTTAATGAATTGGAGTGACACCGATGGTTTTATAGACATGTTATTTATGTAATAGTTGTCTTAAATAACTCTATTTGTTACGTCACGCCCGTTCTCAGCTCTTTGTTTGTGTTTGTCACGTTAGCATACCTATCGTTTAGCCTGTTGTTGCTCGTTCATGACTGTTCTTGGTGTGGGATTTTGTCGAATAAATTGCCCCCCAAAATGCGACTTCTACTCCGGAGCAACTTATATATGTTTTTTTCACTTTTTGGGGCTTTTTATGGCTGGTGCGACTTAAACTCCGGAGCGACTTATAGTCCAAAAATTACGATATAAACCTTTCATAGCCCATTTTGTGCATTGAGAGAATTCTCTTATCGAGGTTCACAGACATTTTCTTTGACTTCATGCTTAATTTGTGCTCTGACATGCTGTCAATGGTTGAACCTTTACAGCAGGGGTGTCAAACTCATTTTGGTCTGGGGGCCGCATACAACTTAATTGGATCTCAAGGGGGCCAGACCAGTAAACTCATTCCAAAATTACATAGAACTAACAATAAGTCCACTTTTTTTGTTTGTATTAGTGCAAAGAAGAAGACATAAATTATAAAAATTTTTATATGAAATGAATTGTCCCTTTTACTAAATATATTATGAACAACCTAAGAGTTTTTAAGAAAAGTATGTGCAATTTCAACACTTTTACTCACTTTAACATTTATTCAAGTGCATTATGCACAAAAAATGATCATTGTACAATGTTGTCAGTCAAAGTCTCGTCAACTCCACGAATGAATATGGCCAGTTGAGCAACGTCCGTAATATCAGTACTCTCATCAATTGCAATGGAAAATGCCAGAAATGACTCCCCTTTGCGTTTCAGTTGGCTGTCCAAGTCTGCCGATAGTTCTGAAATCCTGTCTGCCACGGTATTTCTCGTCAAGCTAATATTGGCAAACGCTTGTCGCTTCTCAGGACACACGATTTCGGCAGCCTTCAGCATACAGTTTTTGACGAACTCCCCGTCACAGTACGGCTTTGACGTTGGTGCTATTTGGCTAGCAATTACGTAGCTGGTCTTCACCGTAGCATCACTGACCTCTCGGCTCCGGATGAAAACAGATTGCCGTTTCCTCAGACCCACCAGCATTTCATTTACCTTTTGTTTTCTCAGTTCTCCGTGCAAGCTGTTGTATTTTTCTCCATGCTCAGTTTCATAGTGGCGCCGAATATTGTATTCCTTAAGCACCGAAACTTGCTGCATGCACACGGGTTTCCCATGTTTCCCGTGAACATATAGGAAGAGGTCCATTTTTCTTGAAAAATCCGACACTCTGTGTCCACTTTTCTCTTTTTTGACAAAGACACTTCACTGAAGAGGGTGCCAGTGTCAACAGAAATAGCGGGTACAGCGATAGAACTGACTAAAACAGCGCCCCCTGCGGACAATATAGGAACTGCAAATTTTAATGAAAACTAAGTTTATTTTTCTTTAATAATGCAGATTTAACCTGCGGGCCAGACTGAACCCACCGGCGGGCCGGTTCCGGCCCGCGGGCCGTACGTTTGACACCCCTGCTTTACAGTGTATATACAGTTGAGTACCACTGCAAACCACGTTGAATGAACAAATTTAGCACAGATGGGCTCTTAAAATGAAGAAACATCTCAGTTATGGATACAGGGTTTATCTAAGCTTCATTGCAAAGCCTGTGTATATTTGAGACAATCAAAGATTCCAAAAAGCAAAAGTCATTTTGAGGTATTGTGTAGAATTTTCAAAGAGGGATTCATGTTCGAATAAAATGTGGAATTATGTGCAAGTGTGCAAGTCAATTGAGTTTTGCTGAACGATAAAATTTCCCTCAATCATAAGTTAATTCAAGTTTATTTTTCCCCTCTAAGTCCGTGGGTTTGAACTGTTAAGACGTGCAGACGGTTGAAAGTAGAGATGATGCAATACCTGTGCTGTTTGAATTCCGATCTGACCTAGGACACAGTCATCCTGGTTTATGAATTCATCATGAAAAAACAAGGGGGAAATACCAAGCTGGAGAGAAAACAAAACAGCAAAGAGGCCATTTCTAATACATGTATGATTATTATTTAAACATTTTTTGCAAAGTACAATGTAATGGAACCTACCTCTTTGAAGAGGCGTCTCCCTGGTATCGATATCGCGGTAAAGCTGACTCTCGTACCACTTTTCCGAACCCTTTGGACAATATCCTCATGTTCCATGCACTCTACTGGTTCTCCGTTGACCGCCAGCAGCAGATCTCCAGCTATCATTCCTGCCTCTTCTGCTGGACTCCCCTTGTCCACCTCCCTAAGAACATGAACTGAGCCATATAGACAATTCATTTTTTTAGAACATAAAAAAAATGGTTTCTTTGTGAAAGATTGGAGTCAACATTGTTTTGACTGAACAGCTATTATTTCAGATAGCAATGAAAATCCACAACTGTTGCACAGCTATTTACAAACCCCACCACCAAATGGGCTTCAATAACATGAGACCATGGGTAAATATATATATTGACCCTGAATATATATGATGTATTTAGAGAGATGTAAAATAAAACTTGTCACACATGAATATTTCCTATGATCAAAAAAACTTAAATAGGAGTCAAAAACAATACAAGTAAACAAACTGATGCTATTTAGAAAATGCTATTTTAAATTATTTATTATTAAGGGAGAAAACAAATCAAACCCTCATGGCCCTAAGTGAACAAGTGATTGTCCCTTAAACTTGTTGGGTGATAACAGCTGAAATCAAGAATTTTCTATTACTGGCAATAAATCTTTCTATATCTTTGGAGATACAGTGGAGCCTCGGTTTTCGACCACAATCCGTTCCAGAAGGCTGTTCGAGAAGTGAATAGTTCGAATTCCGAATCATGTTTTCCCATTACAAATAATGGAGAAAAAAAATTAATCCGTTCCAAGCCAAACAAAACGCTTTTTTAAAAGCATTTTTTCATTATTTTACACCTTAAACTGCATAAATAAGTGAGTAGCCAATGTATAAATAAATAATATAAATAATAAACTGAATTAATAGAGTAGGCTAGGCTGGGGAATGTATTGCCGTATCTGTGGCAACTCGCTTGTGTGTTTCACTCTAATAGTAAAAGATATCTTTTTAAACTGTGAGGGGAAGAAAAGCACATCAAAACATTTTTTTATTTTTACCAATGAAAGACAATATTTCAAAGATCATGTGAAAGTAAACAGCAAAAACGTTTTCTTAATTTCAACAAACAATAACATAAAAAAGCAGAAATTCTAAGGAAAGATAACGTACAGTATACATACTGTATCAAAGTCCATGTGCAGCAAAAACAGCAAAAACATTTTCTCTCTTAATTTAAAAAAAATGCAGAAATTCTAATGAGATAAAGTATACGTACTGTATCAACGTTTGTGTGGATCGAGCTTATTGTCGATTTTGCCATGCAAAACTCCAGCGCAAACTCTGACACGCACACCAGACTCATATTTTGCGGTTAATTCTTTTTCAAATTTAACCGTTTTGCACACTACTTTCCTCTTTTCGCCATGATCAGCTTTACTGCTCCCACTTGCTTCCGTTGGAGGCATGATTAGAGTTGATGCAATCCTCAGAGTAACGAAAATGTAATAACGAATGGAGTCAGTTGGCATGCGGGTCCTCTCGGCTCATCTCGCGAGGTTCGACAACCGAAATTTCGTCCGACATTCGAAACAAAAAATTCTCGAATTTTTTGTTCAAATACCGATTTGTTCGAGAACTGGGACGTTCGCAAACCGAGGCGCCACTGTATCTAAATATATTTTAAAGAAATTCACTTGCTGATGTTTTTTTTTTTTTTTCTGTCATTATGCAGATACCAAATGCGCTTTAGCGTGAGGTCGCAAACTGAGTGGCAAACAGGATTATCTGGTAATTCATGGTTTCATTAATCACTGCAAGTCATCCAAAGCCTGTCGAAGTAAAGCAGCCCCGGACTATCACACTACTTCTCCACACAATGTTATTCAGATGTGTTTTGCTAAAAAAAATGAGCCATCATTCTGCTCTTGGGTTCATTTCTGTAGGCTGGCAACTCCTCGCAAAGTTCCCTACTGTTCTATGTTTTCTCAGTGTATGGATAATGGCCCTCACCTTGATTTGTTGATGTCCTAAAGCTTGGCAATGACTGTAACCATTTCCAGACTAATTGATGCCAGCCACTTTTTCATCTGTTCTTGCAAGTTTTTTTTGCATCTTGTCAATTAGTTGAAGCTTTTTGCAATCTTATGACAGATGAATTTTTTTAAAACAGGTTGTATTTAAGGGAGTTCCTGATTGAATAAGTAATCAGACATGGGTGTGGTCATAGAAAATTAATCGATAGATAGGATTAACCACAGTAAATTCATGATTTAATAAGTTGGGCTAATACATTTTCACACAAGGTGAGGTAGGCTGGATAGGAGTAAAGATCAAATTGTTCTTTGTCCAAGGACATACCGAGATGGGGCTATTTTTATTCCATTTTTTCAAATGACTCCTGTTATTCCCGTGATGAATGTCTTACCTGTTCGTTGTATATCGAGAAGCTTCTCTTGCCTCAGCAGGAAACCATATCCATCAGGTCCTTTAACCAGATGCATTGTCTTTGCTGAGTATGGAAGATTATAGTCGACTGCCAGCACAGGTAAGATGGGCATTTTCCTCCTGATGTAGCAAGACTCGCTTTCACCATCAATAACCAACACAGTCACAGAGTCTGCACTCTTCTTCAACTGAGAAACAAAACACACTGAAGGACTTATCATACAGTAAATACTAAGAGAAAATAATTTCTTACTGATTTGTTGATGAAGTTGTGTGTGAGATTGGATGTCCTGACACCATTTATCCAGACCAGTCTGTCCCCACTTCTGACTCCAGCTTTCTCTGCTGGACCACCAGTTCCGATGCTCAGTATGCAGTGTCGTTTTAGAACTGCAGACACATTAAACCTCCACATTATTTCAAAGTACGTACGTTTGTACCGAACCAGCCAATCAGTGTGACTTCTGCTGTTGCCTCTGAAAGACCAGTTCAGATATGCGTTATCGCGAATTTACACAAATTTCAGGTGTGTTCGGCCATCCACGGGGGGGAGAATAGCATACCAGCTCTGCCGAACCCCTGAAGCCGACTCACCGAACCCCTAGGTTTCGATTGAACCCAGGTTAAGAACCACTGCTCTTGAGTATGTCCGCATATGCTAGTGTGGGACGTCCTCTTGACCGATGTCCATGTATAGGTTCCCATAGCACCAGTTAGCTGGCTGGCAGCTCTCGATGCCTTCGGCAATGTCCTGCTAGTCTCATTCTCCTCACAGCAATCTTGTCGCTCACCCTAGGTATTCCCTCGTACAGGATTTTGTTGGTTACATATTTGGTAGAGACGATATATCAGGCAGCCGATTGTGCAGCAGAGCAAGGTTGCAGAACTCCAGAAAGTCGTCGTCGAGATCACAGTTCCTCAGGACTTCTGGTGGTATGTCATTCGGACCAGTGCTTTTTCCCACTCTTACTATAGATTTTGCCCTGACCAACTCTCCGAGTGTGAAGGGACCATCGTTGATGTACAGGTTTTGGAGAACTGATGGTATTTTTTTCTTCCTTAGCTGCTTCTGCTGTTTCTCCCAGTAGCTGGTCCAGGTTGTCACCCTCTCCTCTGGGCTGTGTCCCTCCACCTGTCCCTCCTTGGTCCTCTTCCTTTGAAGGCCAGGGTCATTTGTGAAAGCTTTCCAGTTACTATATCGGATGTTGGGACCTTGTTTGGGGACCCTGAGGCTCAGGTGAACTCTCATTGAGACCATGCGGTGGTCTGACCCCTCAGAACTAAAAGTGCTCAGCGTTCATGATGGAGTTCCTCCACTTCTTCCTCACTAGTATGTAATCTAGCTGCCGTAGCCTTCCTGAGGGTCGGTCTCGGAAGGGCCACCTCTTTCTTGTTCTCTTCCGGAAGATGGTATTTGCCGCCAGTAGCTTGTGTTCTGTGAGGAAGGCAGTGAGGTAGGTGCTGCAGCGGTTGGTAGAGTCATGGTAGGGGAAGGGTGCGTCCTCAGATCCTAGCCTTGCATAGAAGTCCCCGAGGATTGCCAGGAGCTTGTGGCTGGGATATCACAGACCGCTCTTACAAGGTCCTCAAAGAACTTTTGTACCATGTCAGATGGCGCCACGTTGGTGGGTTAGTACACGACTATGACTGTTACTGATTTGCTGGGAATCGTTCTTCCACGTAGATGCAGTGATGAACGTGCATCTCTCGACTGCGATAGAGTATCACGCCGGTCATCAGTATGCACTCTCCTGTGTTCTTGGACCCTCAGGATCTCCACACCCTGTTCCTCAGCACAGTGTGCAAGTTCTATTTACCTTGCCTCTTCTATCGCTGTGCATGCATTGAAGGTTCCCACAATAAATGGTCTCCGACAGCGCATGAGTGCATTGGATGGGGTGCTGTGTGGCTTCATGGGGGCACTGCAGGGGTCTTGGTGGTGGAGAGGCTGTGTTCCGACAGGAGGAGGCTTACACACTCGGCTCCTCTTTTCACCCCAACTAGGAGGGCAAGCAGGTGTCAGTAGCTAAAGGCAGAGAGTAGCAAGCAGGAGCACCATGTAACATGCAACATGCACTAACTACAAGCACTTCTACGCAATACCGCACTGACGGGTCACACGCACGCAAGCGCACACAGATTTAATGGTTTGTGGTTTTTATGTATGCTTATAGTATTTATATACCGTATTGGCCCAAGTACAAAACGACCCTGCTTATAAGACGACCCCCTCCTTTTCAAGACTCAAGTTTGAAAAAAGACTTTTTGAATCCCAAATTAAATTTTTATACAGAAAATGATTACATCTGAAATAAATCATTAAAACAATATATTCGAGAGAAAAAGCATGTTATTTTGCCTCATTCAAATCATACAAAAACTGTCTATCACATCTTAATATCTGAACATTTAAATATGTAAACTAAAGTACAATCACATATGTAAATGAATAGCTTCTGGTTTTTGAAATGTAAATAAACCAATCTACTGTGATTAAACAACAAAATTGCAATAACTAATTTAACCATCAAAGTGAAGTTTAACTGTAACTGTAGTCTTGAAAGAAATCTGAATGAGGAAAAACATTGCAATAAAATAATGCAAACTGCTACCGCTATTGTTGGGGAGCCTGAGGACTGTATAGGGGGTTGGCTCGGATGGTTATTCTCTTTTCGCCCCTGGGTGTCGGTCAGAACACAGGAGGGAAGACGTGGTTCAGTTTTGATTGCTTTACTGAATTATTGGCAAAAAAGTAACAGGAACTGAGGCTCATAGGGGCATACAAGCAAACTGGCAAAAGGGTATAGGCAAACGTTTGGTCGTAAGGATGTGAGAGCAGGTGTGTAGTGTAGTGAGTCTTTTGGTGTGTGAATGTGATTCTTGTGTGTGTGATTATTGTATGAAGGGTGTGTGGGGTGTGTGTGTGGGGGGGTGGTGCGTGCGTGCGCGCGTGCGTGTGTGGTTCTGCAAGAGACAGAAATACAGCACGTAAGTCAACGGTCAACTTCTGACGTCACACAACACTAGTAGTGTTGCACACATTACATAACTAACTGCGCGTAACGGTTCCGCTATACTAAATAACCATAAATGAAATACTTCGGCAACACACCAAACATAAGTCATCGAGAAGACAAAATACATTTGCTGGCGACTGTTAGTCACTGTGCCACTGTGTAATGGCTGTAGTCATGCGTGTACGATGCGAGGCAAACTTAAAGTAGCGCGCCGGAGCTGTCAATCAAACGGTACGCACACAAAGCAAACCGCAATCGGATAAACGGCACAACAGTGGACAGTAGTAACAATGAGATGTATATACTCACTTTGTGTCAAAGACGCACACGATCACAGCAACATACTCAGTCGATACCAGCAACCTTTAACTTACCGCTGCGCACAAATGAATAGGTATAATGTCTAGACCCTGAATGTAAGACGACCCCCACTTTTTCAGTCTTATTTCAATGCAAAAAACATCGTTTTATATTCGGGCCAACACGATAGTGTTTGCAACTATGAACTTTGACAGAACAGTTCCATCAGCATTATAGACCACTAAAGTGCAGTAAGTGATTCGTGGTCACTGTTAGGTATGATAATTGATATATTTTGTGCTGGTACCTTCCACTGAGCTCAGGGTCATCCCCAGGCCACAGTGCTGGTGCCGGTTGATGTGACACAGTCTGGGCCGACAACAAGGGCCTCCCTTGTAGGCTGTAGCCAGCATCTGTAGGTCCACACCTGAACAAACTGCCTACATTGAACACAGACAATTGAACGTGTCGAGAAAGTATGCATAGCAAACAAGGGAACTGTCAGGAAACACATCTAGCACCTACTCTACCTAACACCCAATAGTCACAAGACGTGAAATCATACACTTTTGGTTTTGTTGTTTATAAAAGTGTCCCTAACCCATGTTATAACAACTGTAAAATGTGTATTTCTGATACCTGCTCATAGTCAGCTCTTTTCAGCACCAGAAGAAACAAATGTTGGCCGCATGACTGGATCTTCCTTGCCACCTGTCAGATAATTTGCAGTGTGACACTTTGGCGGGCAGATGTTATACATACAAATTAGTAGTATGGAATTCATTTGAAATTTGTTATGGTTGCAGTTTGCTGGTCTGTCAAAATACACTGGATCATGCAGCATGTTTTTGGCTCCAAAATGTCTTTCAACCTTATTCAGAATTTTGTGACTGAGGATCGGGTTCAAATTAGTATCAAGGGTAGTTAATTGTTTTTTGGTAAGACTTTGGGGAGAAGAAAGCTTGGATGTTAAGCCAAAGAATGCAAACATGAACTTCATGGTATCTTTGACAAAGCAGAAGAAATAACATTTTCTTCTGTTTCGATAAGAACCATTAGTATACTGCAGAGTAGACCCTGTGATGTCACTTTGGGGGTCTCTACAGGTGCATGCCACATATTTTGAATACATCCATTGATTTCAATAATTTTTTTCAAAAAGTGAAAGAGACTTGTGTTATATTAGTTCTCCTTGCTCAAAGTGAAATATTTAAACCATCCATCCGTGGATTTTCTATACTGCTTGTCCCTTTGTTTAAATTTTAATGATTATGACAGAAACACACGTATGCATAGACACACACACATTTTCAGATGAAACATTGTGTTGAGTTGTTTTTGTTAATGCTAAAGAAAAAAATCATAAAACACTACAACACAAGACTACATGCAAATTTTAATAATTATATATATATACATACACACACACATATATATATATACATATATATATGTGTATATATATATATACATACATATATATATATATATATATATATATATATATATATATATATACACACACACACACGCGCATATATATATATATATATATATATATATATATATATATATATATATACAAACACTGCAACACAAGACTACATGCAAATTACACACACACACACACACACACACACACACACACACGCGCATATATATATATATATATATATATATATATATATATACATATACATATTCATATAACATTTAGTTAATCAGACATCTAATTATGTAATGGTGCATTTATTTATTTGATTTATTTAATTCCGTATTTAATACAGGAAAATTAATGAATGACATTTTTTACTTCATGATGCACTTGTTTATTTGATTTTGGCATGTTTGATCCTCCATACATGAGAGAGAAAGGTAATGACAACACATTGATAGTAATGATATGACGGATTAGTACAGTACAGTACAGTGAGTACAGGATACAGAAATTCATCCTTAATGAATAATTTTGAAGCATGTGAGTGTCAGGGTTTTTCAGATTATCCTCATCGTATGATTATGTTGGAATGCAACCGGTAATAAATAACCTAGCTTGTCCCATCCTACACAAGGTCGTGAAACACCCCCTGATGTTTTGACTAGAGGACAAGGGCTTTCTCTATCCAGTCCACTCTTACCCCCACTCTGTTTTTCTTAGTAAATATGCTCTTGCAGGAGGGAGAGTCAGACTTCATTCCTTCAACGGGTGAACTCTCCACCTGCAGGTGCCTAAAAGGACTTGTTTGTCTCCCGTGTGGTTCTTGCAAAATAAGTTGGAGTGAGCGCAACTCTAACATTTTGGTGCCGAAACCCGGGATCCCTCATACCCGCTATCTGGCTGACGAAGAAGGACGTGCTGCATTGTCGACATGCCAGCGTCCATTAGGAGGACCTGGAGAAGAAAGTCCTGGGAAGAGAATTCTTTGCCGAGCCAGCATCTTAAGTCTGCCTTCGTCTGACAGAGGTGGATTGACGGGACCCGGCAGTGCAACGAACCAGGGGACAAGTAAGTTAAAGGCCTGAAGCTATGAGATACGGCTTTGGTTTGTCTGAGCTATGAGATACGGCTTTGGTTTGTCCGAGCTATGAGATACGGCTTTGGTTTGTCCGAGCTATGAGATACGGCTTTGGTTTGTCCGAGCTATGAGATACGGCTTTGGTTTGTCCGAGCTATGAGATACGGCTTTGGTTTGTCCGAGCTATGAGATACGGCTTCGGTTTGTCCGAGCTATGATAGGCCTAAAAAAGCGCTGGCGCTTGTGTGATTGAGTGTGTGACTGGTAGGATAAATTGACTAAAAAGCAGTTCTAGCATTGATCCACGGCAATAATACAGGCTAGTAATTTGTTGAAAGGTCAATTTAAACCTGCATTGAGGATCCTCACAGAAATAAATTAATAATAATAATAATATTTTTGAGGAAAAGAAATTGTAAAACCTAAAACTACTAAAATTAAGATGGAAAATAAAAACGCTAAATCTCTACCTCTTGACGGAGATGAGAAGTAAATGGCGAGTAGATTTCTTAATTGCATGCAATATATGCCGAAGTGGAAGATAAAGTATGGAGTAGAAGGGAAGTTGAAAGTTGAAGTATGGAAGATAGTGGTTGATGTTTTGGAGGAGAGTGTGGATAGGAAAACAAAGGGACTGAAAAAGAAAAGAAAAGAGAGAGAATTGAATTGTGCTAGAATGTGGTTGAAAGGTTCACAAGAGAGAAGAGAACAAATCCAAAAGACAAATATAGAAAGATGAAAAGTGATGAGTCTGCGACCATGTTTGTCAGGCCAGAAGACAATGAGGCCACAGTGCGTAGGCGCACTGTCGCGGCCACGGCTCCAGCCGAAGCTGAAGGCACAGCTCAAGTGGAGGAGCAAGAGGGGCCTTCCGCTCGTACACAAAACTTGTATCCAAGCTTAACAGACCTGCGCCTTTCCCCATATAACAGCAAAAAATGTCAGGGTCACATTATTAGAAGTCCTGTCCATCCAAGAAGTATGACAATGCTGTTTGTATGCCCAATGACAAATGACTAGACATCAAATTGTGCGTGTACACTAAAGTTAAAATATGCAAATCAAGTGGTAAAGAAATACAACTTGCTTCTAGAAGATAAATAAATAAAATTAGAATGTGCTGTCCTCGTGTGCGTGAGAGGGACCAGCTCATGATCGACCGCAGGAAATGACCAGCCTGTGACGAATCATTGGTGCTAAGACCTACCTTTCGCACGCGAGAGCTGTGCATGTGTGTGCGTATGTGTTAAAATGATGAAGATTGGCTAAACTTTCTGTATAAAGAAATTTGCTAGACTGTTGTCTATTCAATTTACACCGCAGAACAGAAACAATTTTGACAGATAAAAATGAAAGAAAAAGAGAGAAATCTGTTTGCGAGCAGAAACTAATCCACACTAGTGCATGTTAGTGTCAAGCCCTCATGAGAAATTCGAAGTAAACAAAACAACAGAACATCCTTTCGGGAATTGGAAGACGCTAAATTGTGAATTTAATAGGAATTATTGATTGGTTGTGTTATAAGATTATACAAAATTATAAATGCAAGCTAAATCTGAGAGATTGAGTTCTTCAAATTCAAAAACAAAGAAAAAATTCAGATTAATTTGCCAGTTGTTTGTTTTAGTTAAGTTTTTTTTTGAATTGGTGGATTGTTCTACCAGGAACCTTGAGTTGAAAATGATATATGAATGTTGTGTGGTGAGCTTGGCTGAATTGGGACCAATGTGATAGGAAGACTCCTTTTTCGAGACTGTGTGAGATGCATATGATGAGCATTGATGAATGATTGCCTGAATGAAAGGTTGAATGGTTGAAGTCGTTGGCGACTACTATGGAAAATTAGTAGAGCGACTTTGATGAAAGAGTGATTTTGAGCAGGTTGAATGCTAAAAAGAAAACGTAGCTTTTGGATTGATAATTAACTAGAGAAAAAAATGGAGAACCAGTAACACATGTAGAAGATGTGTGAACTGAGAAATTGAGAAGCGTTTTGGAAAGAAAGTCAAATTAATTGATGATGGAATTGTATGTAGTAAAGAACACATTCTCCCAGAAAGTTTGTCAAGGTGTGAGGCATGGGCGTTGCCAAGCCTCAGAAGGAGTGAGTGAGTAGGACAGATAGTGGAAGATAGTAATAATGCAACACTTTATGACAATGAATTTTCGAATACATTTGGTGTTATACTGTGGTAAATGTTTTGTTCTGGTATCATGCAATGTATATCTCACTAGTAAGCGTAAGTGCGACCGGGTCATGTTTTGGGTCAGGTTCGTGAGGAATTGTTTGGGCTTTGGTCCATGAACGTAGACTAATTGGCACGAGACACATCTGGTTTCCATTAACAACTGACAAGATATGCACCGTGTAGAGTTGGGGAGGCTGACTGTGGGGTCATAGATCGTCCAGCAGCCCCGTGTGTGCCCACCCAAATGAGGAAAGGAGTGCTTTCTCGTAAATAATCAGGAGATACGTATTGGGAGTAATTTGTTGGTCCTTTCTTTAAGACCCTTTAAATGGTTTTCTGGTGTGGATAGGTTGGCAACACAAGAGAAAGACAGTTAGAAGAAAACAACATTTTTGAGTTGGACAATTGCAGGCTAACAGGAACATGAGAACGATAAGAACTACGAAGTGGGATCCAATTTGATTGGGGAGATTGAGAATTCACAGCACCATACTCTAAGTCACATTTTTGAGCAAGCATGACAATAACATGTGAGAGGTCAAGACATACAGATCAGGGCTAGATGTGGAACGGAGACCTTGATTAGTTAATTTTCAATAATGATACTGAAGACAACATACTGTCCCATTAAATTGGAACTATAGAACTAACTATAAAATGTAGCTCAAAAATAGGATGAGTTGCAGGATTTACAATATAAAAACGAGACCACTGTTATTAGGAGAATTTGAAGTTTGGTAAACAAACGTTACCAGCAAATTGATGACAGCAGCTACATTTGGAGATAGTCTTACTAGTTTGATGTCCCAGCCTGTCATTCTCAGTGTCAGGGTCCCTGAAACTCAATCCGATACTTCGCCTGCAGCCGTGAACAACTACAAAATGGTGCCTGGCTCTGAAGCACCTTTGACCTTTGGCGAAGGACAAGAAAAGACTGCTGTTATGCTTGGAGGGGGACAAGTACACTCCGGAGGAAATACAACATCCTCGGGGACGGAAAAGACAGTGAAAAGCGGAGGAACTCACAATGATGAAAATGAACTCATTTGAACAATGGACTCATTCAAGGGGGATGGATGCGTTTGCTCTGAAGCAACAACAAAAGAACACAAACTTGAGAGGGTGAAGTGCGGCAATAGATATGGACTTGGAGTACGACCAAATCGCACTCCTTGCTACGGCGTTACCGAATTTGGTGGAGCTTGGTTCAAAGTGGAAGGGAGGTTCATTGTGCACTGAGTTTGACAGAACTGAGGAGATTTGATAAAAAAAAAAAAAATTGAAAAATACGTAGGGCTACAGAGAAAAGCATTATAATCAGAGATTGAACGGATTTGGATAAAACAAATAGGCTAAAACGGTAGGAAACAAGAGCAAGAACTGATATTTTGGCTCATCAAGCTTAAGACGTAGAGGTCGAGTTATATAAATTTTAGAACAGGACATTTGGCAGTCAGGAGGAAGCTAGGTTGCTCAATGTACCTACACAATACAATAGTAAGGTTTTTTGTACCACAGTGGAGGTTGGATGGTCAGAAAGTTAGGTGCGTTCAATTTTTGACATTCACACAATCATGCATAGGAGTTGCACAAGGCGACAGTTAACAAGACAATGACTGCAATAGGGGCCACCTACGACCGCACCGACATGAAAAAGTAGAAGCGAGAGAGCAGAGTATGGGATTATATGCTAAAACGTCTGCTATACAGTTACCAATAGGAGATTCTATCAAAAGAAGCTACATGAGAGATGGATTAGAATCCCTTTGTCTGTGTGTTCTGTGTTCGTGCGTACTCTCTGTAAAGTTGTGACAGTCTGTTGTCATTCGTCTGAACTTTGTATGCCGTTTTGTGTATGTGTGCGTGCAGATGTGTGTGTGCACACCCTGTGTGGGTGCGAGCGTGTGAGGAGAAAGAAGGCATGGGTATGACAATCTCTTTTAAACCAGGAGGCAATAAATGGGAAAGCCCCTGTCATAAGTAGTCTTTGGTTAGAGGGAATCATTAGGAAGTGTTCAAACTCTTCCCGCAAACACTCCTATTTGCCAGTTAAATGGGCACTACAATTGACTACGAGAGTTGCAAACAACAGATGAAGAGCAGTCCTTGGCAGATTATATGATCAGAACGCTCAAACCGTGTCAAAGACAAATTTACTGCCGCCTGATCTTTCCTCCTCACAGGTCGACAACCCCATCAATCCAGGAGACTGGGTCTACATCAAGGTCATCAAAAGAAGGAACTGGCCCAGCCACGACGGGAGGGACCATTCCAAGTCTTGCTGACTACCGCAGTGACGATCGCTGTACGGCCCAGTTGGATTCACCTCAGCCACTGCAAGTTGCAGAGAGTGGTGGGGCGTCTCAATGATGGCGAAGCGGACAACGATCCCCACTCCGCTAGGCGAGGGGATGTCCCGGTGTCTCTGCTATCCTAGTAGCAATGGGGATCCATATGCCAGATGGATCCTCTGCTGCGTTGTGGTTAGAGCGTGCTATGGTCTATGGACTCATCTGAACAGACCAAATGACAATGTTGACCATGGAAAACGATGGTCACACGATGAGAACTTTGAAGCCATACGAAACCAACACTTGGTACCGGTATGTGAAGGTCACTGTGAGAGCTCACACACAGGAGAGACGTTATGCGTGTTCGAAACTCCCCTCTTCCTCCACACAAGTTCACTTGGAGGCCAGAGCAATGAACGTCACTAAAGCGTAATGTATGGCATCCATGGGAAGAGTTGGATATCAACACCGAGCTGTCACAATCAGTGATGCCGACCCATCCCGCCCT
Source organism: Syngnathus floridae (assembly GCF_059516105.1). NCBI lineage: Eukaryota > Metazoa > Chordata > Actinopteri > Syngnathiformes > Syngnathidae > Syngnathus > Syngnathus floridae. The sequence continues at coordinate 4,335,223 of NC_142419.1, read as the reverse complement.
GGACTTGCAGACGGTGCCTATGATGAACTCTTCTGGGCAAATCTCAATGTGACTGTTAGAGGATGAACAATACCACAAGTGGCCTACACAGAGAGACCAGCTGGAGTGAATTACACATGTTACATCCAAGGATGACAGAGCCATTTTCAAGGTGTAAGGGCTCTACTACCAACATGGCTGCACCATCGGACGGGACCTACTTCATCCAGAGGTTCAGAAGCACTGCTTCACCTGCATCGTATGAGTGCACGTGCCTGTTCAGAACGGATCGTGGTTTTGTGGTCACAAGAGTTGTCCGATGCTGCCTGCCAACTGGACACGAGTGTGTGCGCCAGTGTGTGTGACAGACCACACCTACAGACTAGAACATCATCAGCTGACGAAAACACGAGCACATATACAACTTCTTAGACGTGACAAATGTGATAATGATAATGAAACGTGGATTGCGTAGATGCTGTTCTGTTGAGCATGTTTTACAGAAACTTGTTGATTTGACCATCAAAAATGCTTCGCAAGTGATGGATACAATGATGTACTGTCTCTGTGTTTTTCTTTGTTTGGGGTGGCATAATCATATGATAAAGCAGGAGGGAGAAGTCAGGGTTTTTCAGATTATCCTTATCGTATGATTATGTTGGAATGCAACCGGCAATAAATAACCTAGCTTGTCCCATCCTACACAAGGTCGTAAAACACCCCCTGATATGTTTTGAGTAGAGGACAAGGGCTTTCTCTATCCAGTCCACTCTTACCCCCACTCTGTTTTACTTAATAAATATGCTCTTGCAGGAGGGAGAGTCAGACTTCATTCCTTCAACGGGTGAACTCTCCACCTGCAGGTGCCTAAAAGGACTTGTTTGTCTCCCGTGTGGTTCTTGCAAAATAAGTTGGAGTGAGCGCAACTCTAACAGTGAGTGTTTTAGTTTTGTGTCACATTTTTGTGTTAAATACGTAAAAGTACATACCCTAATATATAGCAAGACTAAAGTATATCACTCGGGAACAGCAACATTCTTTAATTTAGCAAACTCTTCATCGATTCCCTTGAAGACAAGGGTGTATTGTTTAATAATATGAGAGTTGTGGCTTTTGTTTTGACTAGACTTTTAAAGGAACACAATTGTAAATGGAATGCTAATGTAACAGTTTTCTCTCAGGAAAAAAGAAACTCTAACCTTGGAGAAGTCCATGTTGACCACATATTCATCATTAACCTCCAACACTCGGTCTCCCTCTTTAAGTCCACTGTGCTCAGCTGGGCTCCATGGGTCTACATCTGTGATCTGCAAGCCTTGGTTATCTGCGGCCCTCTGCAAGTAGAAGCCAAAATTCTGCCCCTCTACACGCCTCAACTGGTGGAGTTTGGGCTGAAGATTTTGGTCTAATTCTGGACACAGGTTTATCAAAAAAGTTCAGCATGGCAGGGTGCAGAGTGATGCACCATAACATAACATGACCTTTTCATAGAAACCATACCCAAATCATCAGTGATGACCAGAGCCGGATTATCGATCCCCTCCTTCGGATTGAACGTAAAACTGTCAACACAAAAGTGAAAAAAAAAGTCAGGACTGCTTTACATAGAGATAAATGCAACATATCGTTACAGTGTTTACAAATCCCATCTGCTCATACAGAATCAGTAGCCTAGCAATATAGCATATATTGCTCATTCTCTCTCGCTCTTCTGTCTCTCTCACTCTTCTCTCTCTCTTCTCTCTCTCGCTTGCTCTCTCTCCTCTCTCTCTCTTGCTCTCTCCTCTCTCTCTCTTGGTCTCTCTTTCTAGCTCTCTCACATAAAGGGTTAACAGCAGACTTGAAGCGGTTGAGATGAGAATCAACATTTAGAAATTTGAGACCATGGTACTTTGTTAGAAAACCATGGAGTCCCAAGGACTCCTATACACCAGAGAAACTATAGCTGACGGTTAGCCTTGGAATGCCTTAGGCTGCCCCGGGATTAATTTGCTGGGGAGAGGGGAGTCTGGGTTTTCCCTAATTTAACTTGTTGCCCCCAAGGCCCAACTAAATGGATTGATAGGCAGGCGCTTGCTGGACTCACCGTTGTATCATTAATCAGTATATACAGCATGGGGTATATTTGTGAGACATGGCTGTTCTCTTAAAATCGACTAATTTTCAGCAATACAAGCAATAGGGAGATACCGAACCCCATCAGTTTCATATGCGCATTCACCGAACCCCTCTTTTGGGGGAGGGGGGGGGGGGGGTTGGTTGGTTGGCGTTAGTACCGAACCCCAAGAGTTTCATATGCGCATTCACCGAACCCCTTTTTGAGAGGGGGGGTGTTAGGGTTAGGGGTAATGACATACCAGCAAATCAGTGTGACTTCTGCTGTTCAGATATGCGTTATCGCGAATTTACACGACATTCAGGTGTGTTCGGCCATTCGCGGGGGGGGGGGGGGGGGGTAGATAGCATACCAGCTCTGCCGAACCCCTGAAGCCGACTCACCGAACCCCTAGGATTCGATTGAACCCAGGTTAAGAACCACTGCTGTAGAGTGTTGCAATATTTTGACAAAAGAATGTGACAGACAGACGTTATATAAAAAAATTGGGCCCTATTATTTCAAAATACATGTATAATACGAGTCCTTTAAGAGATTTGTGTCGCTTCAGATTTGGAAAACTTTAATTGTTAAAGACACTGAGTTCTCTGCTCAGATAAGAGCAATCTTACAGTTAGTTTAAAGTTTAACTTGATAAAAATGTCATCACAGTTACACTGTATGTGTATGCAAAGAACGCAGCGCACGCTGACATCAGCTTTTTGTGTAGCTTGTTTTTGGAGATCAATGCTGACAGAGAGTGTTTATAATGGATCGTGGTATTTTTAAGTCACACGTAGCGGACACTTTATTATCATATAATGAGAGCCATAGATGTTCTGGCTTTATTTTGCTTAGCCAAATAATTAGACACATCTGTCAGTGCAGCTCTAAACTACAGAAACAATATATAATATTGTTTATTTTTTTTAATATTTCCTATTTTTATTAGTACCACTCAGATTGACAAATGTGGTCAGACATTCACCATGATGTTTGCAGTTGATATTGCTCGTGGAAGAAATCCGAACTATATAATAAGAGCCATAGATGTTCTGGCTTTATTTTGCTTAGCCAAATAATTAGACACATCTGTCAGTGTAGCTCTAAACTACAGAAACAATAATATATATAATTTTTTTTATATTTTGTATTTTTACTAGTACCACTCAGACTGACAAATGTGGTCAGACATTCACCATGATGTTTGCAGATGATATTGCTCGTGGAAGAAATCCTAAATATATAATGAGAGCCATAGATGTTCTGGCTTTATTTTGCTATTTTGCTTAGCCAAATAATTAGACACATCTGTCAGTGCAGCTCTAAACTACAGAAACAATAATATATAATATTGTTTATTTTTTTATATTTTGTATTTTTATTAGTACCACTCAGACTGACAGATGTGGTCAGACATTCACCATGATGTTTGCAGTTGATATTGCTCGTGGAAGAAATCCGAAAGAGGAGGCGGTATGTACTGGAGTGCTGATGGATGGATGTCAGTTACAGCATGACACAATGTTTCTGAATGAAAGGGAAGCAACAGGAAGTGCACAGCAGAGGTGGAAATAGAGAAGGAGCAGGCAGATGATTTAACACAAGCTATCAAGCAACCGAAACATCAGCTCTGCGTGATGCAGTCATTGTGTAATAAAATGGACGATAAGAGAAACTGAATGACTACCGTATTTGCCGGTGTATTAGTCGACCTTTTTCGATCCAAAATCGACCGAAAAAAATTGACCTCGACTTATACACCGAGTCATAAAATTTAACTTCGTATTCATCGCTTCAAATGTGATGGTAACCAAGGCCGTTTCTCATGCATCTCATTGTGCGTGGGTGTGCGTCCGTCAGGCCCATCAAACAGCGAGAAACTGAATCATTATAAAGCGTTCGTCGCATTAACACGCATCCTCAGCAACAATTTCAAATATTCTCACCTCAATAACGGACATCGAAAGCCAGGCAGCGATGACTGCTAGGGGGAAGTACTGGGTATTGAGCGAATGTGCGAGTCATCGCGCGTCAAGCAACGACAATAACTACCGGTACGTAAACATTCAATCGCCATGTCTAAATAAATGTCGTTGGCACTTAGATATTAATATATTCGCCAAACTTGGCCAGACTTCCAGGGGAAGAGGCCGAATTTTCACTTGTTCGAATTTGAACACATTTCGTCAATAAATTTCGCATATTTCTGATCGAATTTTGAAGTTTAATATAATGCAACAATTGAGCTCGACTTATACAAAGGATATATCATAAAATCGTAAATTTCCGTCGAATTTTAGGGGGTCGACTTATACACCGAGTCGACTTATACACCGGCAAATACGGTATTCAATGTGAGATAAGGTTATTTTGTGTGTGTTCTTCTTCTCACGGAAATTTGGCTCCCAGACAATGCCCTGAACTCAGCTTTGTTGCTGCACAACAACCACTCAACAACAGTTGGTATGTGGATATGCTAACTGTTAAACTGATATCAAACGTTGATTGTAAAGCGCAGAACGTTCTACTTGTTTATTCCGATGTATCTATGTACTCTCTCAGCTCAGGTGATGGCACTTTCGGATTTGCATGCAGCAGACGCCAAAATGACTATTATCAGAGATGAGAATCTTCCGCGGATCCGCGGATTTCCGTGTTTTTTTCCGTCGGGAGTATCATTCTCGTGAATCGTGTAGATCCGTTGAGAAAATTGTTTTTATATGGGGGCGGCTGGCAGCAGTATTGCGTCAACAGCCGCCTTATTTTCGGCAGCATTTTGACGCTACTTTTGTCACATCATTTGCCTACTCATTTGCCTCATTAGCAAATGGTTTAGCCAGCATGGCGAAAGTTTTAGAGAAAAAAGACGAGGATCGTGCCAGGGAAATAGACAAGTTGAATGGGATCAGTAACTGCTTCAGATGGGCATGGCTTGAGAGCGGCGTCATCTTACAACTCGGAACACAAAGACGCTCTTAAAGCAATGCGACAGTGAGCGCCCGGCGTGCTGCGGTTGCGCGATCAGACTAAATTAAGCTCCCTGCGCACTGAGGTCCACTTGAATTTTGGAAAGTACATCAGGACTTTAAAAATATTTTCTAAATTTCAGTGACGGCTCTGTCACAATAATGCAACCAGCGCGGTGCAGTTGCGCGGTCGGCGGCGCACTACGGTTGCGCAAATGAAAAAATTCTTAAAGTCTTGGAACGGATTAAAATTCTTCCATTATTTGTAATGGGAAAAATAGATTCGGAATTCGACCGATTCGCTTCGCGAACCGCCTTCTGGAACAGATTGTGGTCGAAAACTGAGGCTTGACTATTATATTCACCTTGGTAGCCCACCAAGCAGGAATATTTTTTTAACAAAACTGTTGAAATTGAGTGATGAAATTAATGGTTTTGGGGTTGCTATACTGCCAAAATCCAGGAGTTTCCAGGGAGCTTTTCCCCCTGAGCCCCCTCCGGGGCATTGCCCCTGGCCCCCTGTGGCCCCCAATGGGGGCCTGTGGGCCCTGCAGCCCCACAATGGGGGCCTGTGGCCCCCGGCCCACTGCGGCCCTCATTGGGGGAGGCCTTCGGCCCTCTGCGGCAAGTGGGAGGGGGCACAGGCCGCCCCCCAGTGGGGCATGTGGCCCCCAGACCCCGGCTACTTTTCAGTGGTTTTTTTTCATTTGCCGTTCTCATCCCTGCATTATGCTGTCCACGTAGTGGCAGGTGATTTTTAATAGTGACAGCTTCCCCAAATACCTGCAGAAGGGCTGCTTTAGAGTAGTGCCCCAGCCCCTTCTTACACAATTAGACTACCTGTCAGTCTTCCTATACCCAGTTTGCAAACAACTGCTCCAAAGAGAAACAAGGATGACAGAATGAAGATCTAACCCGTCATCATTAGATCTTCTCCTTAATGACTGGTGGTGCACCCTCTGGTGAATGATGAATAACCACTGACAGAGCAGCAAAATATAATGCGCCCACCTCTGATAGAGATACATCAGGCCCTGAGCAGAATCCACCCCCAAAAAGCAGTTGCAACAGACACCATTCCTGGGCGTGTGCTGGGAACTTTCTCATAGGAGCTGGCCACCGTCCGAAAGGATATCTTTGACCTGTCCCTGGTGCAGGCATTTGTCCCCAGCTGGTTTAAGTACGTCCCAAAGAATACCCAAGTAAGATGTCTCTATGTCTAATGTCCAGTGTTTGCGATGCTATATACATATAGTATAGCTACCGTAACGAAATAATATTAGTTACTCATCACTGAGTTCCAGAACGCGTTACAGCTTCTGGACAACAATAGGAATCCAATTTCAGAATAAATACAGAGAATCAATCTATGGCATTATTTACAAAGTAAACTGTTTATCGATAGTCACCACAAGCAAATTTTCATTTCAGATTTTAATTACAATTAATTACAAGTTTTTATTTTAATAACTAATTAAATTTTTGGGTAATCAGGTAGCAGCATTGATTGCATTGTCCAGTCTGTTCCCCTACCACTTCATTGTTTAGAAACATTTAAGACATGTTTAAAGACACATTTCTATGAGATGGCCTTTAACTAACTTGGAGTGGCCGATTTGGCCGGAGTTTGTGTTGTTCTCTCTGCCCACCCCCTCCCTGGCTAGGGAGGGGGTTAGGTGGCGCAAAAGCTGATAGCGGCTAGCTGGATTCTCGGGGACCAATTCAAGATGAAGAAACTGCAGCTCAACCTTCTTGAAGACACTGCCAGGACAATCGAGGGCACCTCCGACATCCATTTTTTTTTCATTGATTTTCATATTATGTATTACTTGTGCCCTTTCTGCATCCATTACAACCTGGTGATCCTGAAAGGGAGATCCTTCCATCTGTGGTCCCTTCTCAAAGTTTCTCATTTTCCCCTGGCAGGGTTTTTTTGAGTTTTTCCTTGCCCTTTTGGGAGCTTATGATCAGGGGATGCTTTGAGAATAATTGTCAATTTTTGGCTATGTGAAGCCCTTTGAGACTCTTTGTGATTTAGGGCTATACAAATAAACTTGACTTGACTTGACATAAACACACAATTCAAAGTTCACTTAGTTGTAATTCTCTTTACTACATGAACAAAAGGTTCATGGTGACTTGAAACAAATTACATCAGACTCTCATTTAATGAGGTGTAGTAAAGTTTGTCTGATTGGAGTAGCCGTTGTCACTCAGAGCAAGAATGATTTTCGTCTTGTTGGCTAACAGCCAATTACAGTGCTGTTTCCCCTGCAAAATATGCTGGGACTTCTGTGTATTTTCTGATTTCCCCAACAGACATTTACCCTGTTCCCTGTAGGAAACATACGATAAATGTTTCTGAGCAATTTTTGAGGTTTGTAAAAACAAACAAAAACATGTTTTGCGGAACCCCTGAGATATTCTTGGCAGACCTATGGCCTCCCCAAGGAAAAAACATCCTCGCTCAACAGTGAGCCGGATTGAGATGGTTTGGACATCAGCAGAGAAGGAACAGTAGGAAAGAAGCAAGGCACAGGAACAAATGCAGCTGCCTGGTAAGAGGCAGACTGAAGAAGATTTTTATGGATGTTGTGAGGGAACACTTGGACCAAGCTTGAGTGAGTGCAAAAGACACAGAGGTGAAGGAGAAATAGAGGAGGATGTGTTTCTGTGGCAACCCTTGCAAAGATAAAGCCAAAAGCGAAAAATTAAATAAATACAGTAATCCCTCGCTACATCACGGTTCGTTCATCGCGGTTTCACTACATTGCGGATTTTTTTACCAAATTAAAAAAAAAACTTCAAAAGTCAATAAAACTTCTAAATTGAGGAATTATGGAACAAAACTTGCCCACACGCCAGCAGAAGGCAAGGAGTGCCCACACAATTGCAGTGCGTACACTTGTACCACTTTATAAAAAATTGTTATAATAATAAGAGTTCTAAAAACATATTTACAGTGTTGTACGTTGTTATAGAAAAATTGTTTTAGTAATAAAAGAGTTCTAAAAACATATTAAATTCCTTTAGAGGTCCGTTTTCGCGTGTTAGTACGATCGCAAATTAGCATCTTTCCGCTAACTCGTTAGCCTGCCCAGTACTTCTTGTTAACATTTTACAGGCACACATGTATAAAATTTATATTTTCAATATTTATACAAAATTTTCTGTGTTATTTATACTATTGTATTATTTACATTTTTGAAATAATTATTTAATGTTCTAATAATAAAATATGCACTTAAATGGTTTCATATACATTTATTGACACAAAAAATGTACGGATAAAAAAAATGTACAGATGAGAGGGTTACCGTACTTCGCGGATTCCACTTATCGTGGGTGGTTTTTGGAACCAATTATCTGCGACAAACGAGGGATTACTGTACATATATTAATTAATCAAAGATGAACCTTTTGTCAATATTGAGGCTGCAAAATTGCGAGAATAACTCAGATTTGTTAGAATCGAGTAGACAATGTCCAGCATATCGAATGAGCAAACAGGCGGCGGCTGCTAAGGTGCGGCGGCTGCTAAGGTGCGAACCCCATATGGAGGCTGAATGAGGTCACCTAGTGATTAAAAAGAGATTTTCATCCATAGGCAAGCGATCTTGCGATTACTCAATAGCGGCCATGTCAACATCATGACGTCATCAGTTCCAACATGGCGCCATGCATTAAACGGTAGAGAGGGGCATTATTTTGGCAAATACAAGACTACATGCAAAAATGGCGAAAACAAACTAATGGGGACACCTGAGATTCACCAAACTTCACAATATTGCTCCCTTTCCCCATCAAGACCTCATTGTGGGATCTCTGGTGTACACTTTAACACTGTACCATTCTGAAGCATTGTCACAAAAAGCATTTACATTATAAAGGTATAACTTGATTCAGTCCTAACCCAAAACTGCTCCTGGGTAGCACATTCCGCTCACTTTGACTTCTCAATCGTAAACTAAATTCTGCCTCTAAGAAGTTGACACCAAGAATTTACTCACCGTGGAAGCTCAATCACATCCTGGCGGCCTATGGAATACACAGAACAGTAGTAAAGGGTATCATCAACACTTGCTCAAAATTTATTTAGCAACTAATTGGAATTATGTAGATTAAAATACAATGGATGCCTTGTTATTACCACATGACAATTGTACACATCTACCCACATCTTCAGCTAGTTTAATTGAAAGCAATTTACCACAAAGATTAAATACTAAAAAAAGGTAGACAAAGTAGCCTAACGATACAACACGGACCCATTTACTCTTGCTGTCCTTATCTAATGACTCACCTCGAGACTATATTTTCGTGACTTGGTGCTGTATTGCAATCAAATAAAACCAATGAATGGATCCTGAGGGGCCAGACAAAGCACGGCTCACACAAGCCCGGCTCACACAAGCCCCTTATGAAGAAGAACATAAATGGATTTCGTTTTCCCTCGCCCGGACGCGAGTCACCGGGGCCCCCTTCTGGAGCCAGGCCTGGAGGCGGGGCTCGAAGGCGAGCGTCTGGTGGCCGAGCCTTCGCTCATGGGGCCCGGCCGGGCACAGCCCGAAAAGGAAATGTGGGTCCACCTTCCCATGGGCTCACCACCTGTGGGAGGGGCCAAAGGGATCAGGTGCAGTGTAAGCTGGGCGGCGGCCAAAGGCAGGGATCTTGGCGGTCCAATCCCCGGCTGCAGAAGCTGGCTCTTGGGACATGGAATGTCACCTCTCTGGCTGGAAAGGAGCCCGAGCTGGTGTGCGAGGCAGAAAAGTTCCGACTAGACTTGCCTCCACACACAGTTGGAGTTCCGGTACAAGCCCTCTCGAGAGGGGCTGGACTCTCTTCCACTCTGGAGTTGCCCACGGTGAGAGGCGTCGAGTAGGTGTGGGTATATTTATTGCCCCACAGCTGGGCGCCTGCACATTGGGGTTCACCCCGGTGAACGAGAGGGTAGCCTCCCTCCACCTTTGGATGGGGGGACGGGTCCTGACTGTTGTTTGTGACTATGCACCAAACGGTAGCTCAGAGTACCCATCGCTCCTTCTGGGGACTCCATCGTTCTACTGGGTGACTTCAATGCTCACGTGGGCAATGACAGTGAGACCTGTAAGGGCGTGGTTGGGAGGACCGCCCCCCCCGATCTGAACCCGAGCGGTGTTCTATTATTGGACTTCTGTGCTCCACAAGGACTTCCCACCATCGGAGCCAACCCACCACCAGGTGGTGATCAGTTGACAGCTCCGCCCCTCTCTTCGCCCGAGTGTCCAAAACATGCGTCCGCTAATCCAATGACACGACTACAAAGTCGATCATCGAACTGCGGCCTAGGGTGTGCCGGTGCCAAGTGCACACATGGACATCCTTATGTTTGAACACCATGTGAGAGGCGTCGAGCAGGTGTGGGTATACTTATTGCCCCCCGGCTGGGCGCCTGCACATTGGGGTTCACCCCGGTGAACGAGAGGGTAGCCTCCCTCCGCCTTCGGGTGGGGAGACGGGTCCTGACTGTTGTTGGTGTCTATGCACCAAACGGCAGCTCAGAGTACCCACCCTTCTTGGAGTCCCTGGAGGAAGTGCTGGAGAGCGCTCCTTCTGGGTGACTTCAATGCTCACGTGGGCAATGACAGTGAGACCTGGAAGGGCGTGATTGGGAGGAACGTCGCCCCCGATCTAAACCCGAGCGGTGTTCTATTGTTGGACTTCTGTGCTCGACACGGATTTTCAATAATGAACACCATGTTCAAACATAAGGGTGTCCATGTGTGCACTTGGCACCAGGACACCCTAGGCCGCAGTTCGATGATCGACTTTGTAGTCGTGTCATCGGATTTGCGGCCGCATGTTTTGGACACTCGGGTGAAGAGAGGGGCGGAGCTGTCAACTGATCACCACCTGGTGGTGAGTTGGCTCCGATGGTGGGGGAAGATGCCGGTCCAACCTGGCAGACCCAAACGCTCTGTGAGGGTCTGCTGGGAACGTCTGGCAGAATCCCCTGTCAGGAAGAGCTCCAACTGTGGAGGAATTGACAATAAAGCTGACTTTGACTTTGAACTCCCACCTCCAGCAGAGCTTTTCCAACGTCCCGGGAGAGGCGGGGGACATTGAGTCAGAGTGGACCATGTTCCGCGCCTTTATTGTTGAGGCGGCCGACCAAAGCTGTGGCCGTAAGGTCGTTGGTGCCTGTCGTGGCGTCAATCCCTGAACCCGCTGGTGGACACTGGTGGTAAGGGATGCAGTCAAGCTGAAGAAGGAGTCTTATCGGGCCGTTTTGGCCTGTGGGACTCCGGAGGCAGCTGACAGGTACCGGATGGCCAAGCGGAACGCGGCTTCAGCGGTTGCTGAGGCAAAAACGCGGGCGTGGGAGGAGTTTGGCGAGGCCATGGAGAATGACTTCCGGACGGCTTCGAGGAAATTCTGGTCCACCATCTGGCGTCTCAGGCAAGAGAATCAGTGCAATGTCGACACTGTTTACAGTGGGGATGGCGTGTTGCTGACCTTGACTCGGGACGTCGTGAGTCGGTGGGGAGAATACTTCGAAGACTTCCTCAGTTCCACCTACACGCCTTCCATTGTGGAAGCAGGGCCTGGACACTCTGAGGCGGACTCTGCAATCTCTGGGGTCGAAGTCACTGAGGTAGTTAAAAAAACTCCTCGGTGGCAGGGCCACCGGATCGAGGATGAGATCCTGCCCCAAGTTGAGGAGTATCTTGGGGTCTTGTTCACAAGTGAGGGGAGGATGGAGCGCGACATCAACAGGTGGATCGGTGCAGCGTCGGCAGTAATGCGGACTCTGTACCGGTCCGTCGTGGTGAAGAGAGAGTTGAGCCAAAAGGCAAAGCTCTCAATTTACCTGTCGATTTATGCTCCTACCCTCACCTATGGTCAAGAGCTATGGGTCGTGACCGAAAGAACAAGATCCCGGGTACAAGCGGCCGAAATGAGTTTCCTCCGCAGGGTGTCCGGGCTCTCCCTTAGAGACAGGGTGAGAAGCTCGATCATCTGGGAGAGACTCGGAGTAGAGTCGCTACTCCTCCACGTTGAGAGGAGCCAGATGAGGTGGCTCGGGCATCTCATCAGGATGCCTCCTGGACGCCTCCCTGGGGAGGTGACCCCGGGGATGACCCAGGATGCGCTGGAGAGACTATGTCTCTCAGCTGGCCTAGGAGCACCTTGGGATTCCCCCGGGATGAGCTGGATGAAGTGGCTGGGGAGAGGGAAGTCTGGGAGTCCCTCCTGAAGCTGCTGCCCCCGTGACCCAACCCCGGATAAGCGGAAGAAGATGGATGGATGGATGGATCCTCCACTTCTTATCACTCTTGAGCCCAATTCGTAGTATTTTATCTGCAAACTTACTCTAAATACGAATACTATTTTAAGCAGTATGAAAATGATATTTATGTTCAGGTGAAGTAAGGGCTTGGCAGTTTTTGCTCATTTGCAAAGTGGTGATGACGAGACTGACAATGTTGAACTCTCATGGTGTGTGCTAACAGTAGAGGTAATGATCATGTATTTTTCACAAAATTGAAACCCAACAAACCCCACAAACTATCCATCCACCCATCCATTTTCCTTCAATAATCAAAACAACATCTTGCTGTGTTGCAGGGACATCATTGACAGCACAAATGAGGCATATCACAGCCATGCACGTCAACAACTTACTTTTACTGAAAGCGGCTTTCAGTTGAAATAGTGGGAAGTGCTTTGCTCAGGAAAAAAGTGAAAGAGGAAGACAGAGCTTACCAGAGATGGACCTCATGCTGTTCCCACTGTGCTATCGGCTAAGACTGAAGTGGACTTGAGAGACTGTCTTTGGAGTTGCTGGATAATAAAATACTTTATCAGCAAGTCAGTTGGAGACTCCTTTCTCAACAACCGTGTTGTTTCAATATTTACCAACCGTGTAGTTCAAACAACTCAGAGCCGTGTGCTCACTGCTCAGAGTGAGTGTGAAAGAGGCAACACAATAAAGGTTCATTTTTTTTATCACGCTCGGACATTTTGTTTTTCAAGACAAATACAGAATGACACTGTTTATGCATTAAAGGGAACAAAATGAATGAATGAACAATTTGGTGATAAAAGTAATGAAGAGTAGACCAGGAGGAAATCATTGACAGACTTGACAAACTTCATAGGCGAGTGATAGTCACTTATGTATACTTATTGGATAAAGAATATAAAGGAGAATAGAATATAGAAAGATGTGACAGCAATAAGACACATATAGAAGAAGCATAGAACAGACAGAAGGGGCAACAAAACAATGCCCCCCACTGTGAAAACTGCTGGGTTAAACATTACACAAAGTGCTGGGTCCAAAAAAACTTTGGAGAAAAGCTGAGTATTTGTCCCAGATGTTCGGTTTAAACCTTGGGGTAAAAACTAAAACAATTTCTAGAAAGAAACAGACAGAACAACATTGGTTGCGTTTCCTGACACAACCTACCCAGGTTTATCCTGGCTTGGGACCGACTGAATGTTACCACCTGCCTCAACTGGGATTTGAACCCCCTTATGTCCAAATTCTTTTATTTATTTATTTAGACAGGACAGTACCAGTTTGATGAACACTAAAGATATAGACATATAAACAAACATCCCAGTGTAAAGCCAGTCGGAATTACGTAGCTGTAACTAAATTTCATCCGTTGTCCTCGTGACATAGAACATAGACAGGACAGACACAAAAGACATTAGACATTACATTAACTCAGCCTGACAGAGCAGACATACAGATAGACAGACTAATACATTATAGGGAGATAAGAAAATAAAAACATAGTATAAAAGGTTATATCCACACTGTGGAAAAACTATTCTAACCGTCCCAGCAGACTATTTACAAAAAGTGGTTACAAGTTTGTGAACTTTTTAGCCACTTTCAGTTGCCTTATAAAAGCATCAAAAGAAGGGATCTCTCGAATTGAGGCAGGGAGTAGTAGATTCCAGTATTTACAGCCATTTATGGAGAGTATGCTCTTACCAAAAGTATCCATCCATCCATTTTCTTCCGCTTATCCAGGGTTGGGTTGCGGGGACAGCAGCTTTAGGAGGGACTCCCAGACTTCCCTCTCCCCAGCCACTTCATCCAGCTCATCCCAGGGGGTCCCAAGGCGTTCCCAGGCCAGCCGAGAGACATAGTCTTTCCACCGTGTTCTGGGTCATACACGGGATCTTCTACCGGTGGGACATGCCCGGAACACCTCCCCAGGGAGGCGTTCAGGAGGCATCCTGATGAGATGCCCGAGCCACCTCATCTGGCTCCTCTCAACGTGGAGGAGCAGCGGCTCTACTCCGAGTCTCTCCCGAATGACCGAGCTTCTCACCTTATCTCTATGGGAGAGCCCGCACAGCCTGAAAAGGAAACTCATTTCGGCCGCTTGTATCCGGGATCTCGTTCGTTCTCGACCCATAGCTCGTGACCATGGATGAGGGTAGGAGCATGGCTTGACCGGTAAATTGAGAGCTTTGCCTTTTGACTCAGCTCTCCCTTCACCACAATGGACCGGTACAGGGTCCGCATTACTGCTGACGCTGCACCGATCCGCCTGTCGATCTCGCGCTCCATCCTGCCCTCACTCATGAACAAGACCCCAAGATACTTGAACTCCTCCACTTGGGGCAGGATCTCATCCCCGACCTGGAGAGGGCATTCCACCCTTTTCTGACCAAGGACCATGGACTCGGATTTGGAGGTGCTGACCTTCATCCCGACTGCTTCACACTTGGCTGTGAACCGAACCGAACAGTGAGAGCTGGAGATCACGGCTTGAAGAAGCCAACAGCACCACGTCGTCTACAAAAAGCGGAGACGCAATGCTGAGGTCCCCAAACCGGGCACCCTCAACGCCTCGGCTGCGCCTAGGAATTCTGTCCATAAAAATTATGAAGAGAATAGGTGACAAAGGGCAGCCTTGGCGGAGTCCAACCCTCACTGGGAACGAATCCAACTTACTGCCAGAAACGCGGACCAAACTCTGGCATCGGTGATACAGGGACCGAACCGCCCTTATCAGTTGGCTCGGCACCCCGTACTCCCGAAGCACCCTCCACAGAACACAGAAGAGAGACACGGTCGAACGCCTTCTCCAAGTCCACAAAACACATGTGGACTGGTTGGGCGAGCTCCCGTGCCCCCTCGAGGATCCTGCCGAGGGTGTAGAGCTGGTCCATTGTTCCACGGCCAGGACGAAAGCCACACTGCTCCTCCTGAATCCGAGGTTCGACCTCCCGACGGACCCTTCTCTCCAGCACCCCTGAATAGACCTTACCAGGGAGGCTGAGGAGTGTGATTCCACTGTAGTTGGAACACACCCTCGGGTCCCCCTTCTTAAAGAGGGGAACCACCACCCCAGTCTGCCAATCCAGAGGCACTATCCCCCATGTCCACGCAATGTTGTAGAGGCGTGTCAGCCAATACAGCCCCACAACATCCAGAGCCTTTAAGAACTCCGGGCGAATCTCATCCACCCTCGGGGCCCTGCCACGGAGGAGTTTTTTAACTACTTCAGTGACTTTGACCCCAGAGATTGAAGAGTCCGCCTCAGAGTCTCCAGGCCCTGCTTCCACAATGGAATTCTCCTCACTGACTCACAACATCCCGAGTCGAGGTCAGCAGCACGCCATCTCCACTGTGAACAGTGTTGACGGTGCACTGCTTTCCCCTCCTGAGATGCTGGATGGTCGACCAGAATGTCTTTGAAGCCATCCGGAAGTCATTCTTCATGGCCTCGCCAAACTCCTCCCACGCCCGGGTTTTAGCCTCAGCAACCGCCAAAGCCGCGTTCCGCTTAGCCATCCGGTACCTGTCAGCTGCCTCCGGAGTCCCGCAGGCCAAAACGGCCCGATAGGACTCCTTCTTCAGCTTGACGGCATCCCTTACCACCGGTGTCCACCAGCGGGTTCGGGGATTGCCGCCACGACAGGCACCAATGACCTTACGGCCACAGCTCCGGTTGGCTGCTTCAACAATGGAGGCACAGAACATGGTCCACTCAAACTCAATGCCCCCCGCCTTCTCCGGGACGTGGGAAAAGCTCTGCCAGAGGTGTAAGTTGAAGCTCTTCCTGACAGGGGATTCTGCCAGACGTTACCAGCTGACCCTCACAGTACGTTTGGGCCTGCCAGGTCGGACTGGCATCTTCCCCCACCATCAGGTGGTGATCAGTTGACAGCTCCGCCTCTCTCTTCACCCGAGAGTCCAAAACATGCGGCTGCAAATTCGATGACACGACGACAAAGTCGATCAACGAACTGCGGCCTAGGGTGTCCTGGTGCCAAGTGCACACATGGACACCCTTATGTTTGAACATGGTGTTCATTATTGACAATCCGTGTTGAGCACAGAATTCCAATAATAGAACACCGCTCGGGTTCAGATAAGGGGTGCCGTTCCTCCCAATCACGCCCTTACAGGTCTCACTGTCATTGCCCACGTGAGCATTGAAGTCACCCAGTAGAACGATGGTGTCCCCAGAAGGAGCGCTCTCCAGCACTTCTTCCAGGGAATCCAAATAGGGTGGGTACTCTGAGTTGCCGTTTGGTGCATAGACACAAACAACAGTCAGGACCCGTCTCCCCACCCGAAGGCGGAGGGAGGCTACCTTCTCGTTCACCGGACTGAGCCCCAATGTGCAGTTGCCCAGCTGGGGGCCAATAAGTGTACCCACACCTGCTCCACGCCCCTCACAGTGGGCAACTCCAGAGTGGAGGAGAGTCCAGCCCCTCTTGAGAGGGCTTGTACCAGAACCCAAACTGTGTGTGGAGGCAAGTCCGACTATGTCTAGTCGGAACTTTTCTGTCTCGCACACCAGCTCGGGCTCCTTTCTAGCCAGAGAGGTGACATTCCATGTCCCAAGAGCCAGCTTCTGCAGCCGGGGATCGGACCGCCAAGGTCCCTGCCTTTGGCCGCCGCCCAGCTTGCAATGCACCCGACCTTTTTGGCCCCTCCCACAGGTGGTGAGCCCATGGAAAGGGGGACCCATGTTTCCTTTTCGGGCTGTGCCCAGCCGGGCCCCATGGGCGAAGCCCCGGCCACCAGATGCTCGCCTTCGAGCCCCACCGCCAGGCTTACCAAACGTAGTTCTTCTATATTCAATTTCACAATCACCCCTGGATGTTGACCTGGTACTGTGTATGCAGTCTTTTTTATGGATGAATTCTGTAAGAGGAGGAGGAGCCAGGACATTTAAACACTGATATATTAAGCATGCGTTTTTGAAGTTCCTAAAGTTTTCAAAACTGTGAGGAGATGATACTTTTCCAGAATATTACAGTGGTGATAAGAGTTGTTTTTTTTTGTCTAGTATTTTGATAGCCCTTTTAAAAACCTATTCAATCGATTTGATAATTGTCACGTTTGCAAAAGACCAGTTTGTAAAACAGTATTCCATGTGCGAGAAGATCATATGATGCAGATATGTTTTTGCTGCTTCTGTTGTTAGATAGGGTCAAATTTGTTTGAAGTCTCGTAAATTGAACTGAATAGTGTTAGTTACTTTTTTGATTTGTTTCTTAAAGGTCAGATTGGAGTCCAAGATCACACCGAGATACTTGAAGTGTGGCGCACACTCCAATTCTACTTCCTTAGAGAAAACACCAGACCTGTCAATGGTCGTTGGTCTTTTGCTGAACAACATGAACACTGTTTTCTTTACATTGAGCATGAGGCAGACACTGTCTAGCCAGTCATGTACCCTTTCAAGTGCACTAATTAGACTGTCAGAGACCTGTTTAGTAGTCTTGCCGTGGACAGTGATGACCGCATCGTCGGCATACATTTCAACATTGCTATCAGGGCACACATCAGGTAGATTGTTAATATACAAAGAAAACAATGAAGGCCCCAGGATTGATCCCTGTGGAACTCCTACTGGATTGTCAACAAACAGGGACCTAACGCCGTCAATCACCACACATTGTTTACAATTTGATAAGTATGATTGGATCCAGTGAATCACATTTGTAGAGAAGTTGAAGTAAGACAGTTTTGTGAGGAGAACGTGGTGGCTGACGGTGTCAAACGCCCGCTTGAAATCCAGCAAGATCGCGCCTACATATGGGTTTGTATCCAGACTCTTTTTGATTCTTTCAATGAATACACTATTTGCCGTTTCAGTTGAGTGTTGTGTTCTAAAACCAAATTGCATTGGGTGGAGTGGTGTCTCACCCTTATTGAGATGTTTAATCATTAACTTGGCCACCCACTTCTCTGCGATCTTGAATATGCAGGGGAGAATACTGATGGGTCTGTAGTTCTCAACCAGGACTTTGCTACCTGATTTAAAGAAGGGAGTAATTAGGGCTACTTTCCAGGAAGAGGGGACCATGTTTTGTCTTATGGACCGATTAACCAGAATAGTGATGGGTTTAGCCAGGGAGTCACTGTCTTTATGAAGTTGGTATCAAACCCATATGCATCCTTAGCTTTAGATACCTTCAGTTCTGCAATAATCTTTTTTACCTCACTCTCATTTATTTCTTCAAACTCCAGGATGGGCTGTGTCAACAAGATCGAACGGGGAGAAATATCAGGGGGGGAGAACAGTTTAGTTATATCAGTATAATTATATACTAGACAGAAAAAAGTTGTTTAAGGTACTGGCTAGCGATTCAGGGTCAGTTATAGTGACCTCACCTGTTTTTAGTTCAAGCTTGTTTGTACTCTGAGCAGTTTGCTTTCCTAGCAGCTTGTTTAGTACTGACCAGACCTTCTTTGCAACACCCTTCGCATTCTCTACGACATCAATGAAAAAGTCAGCTTTTGCCTTCCTTAGAAACTGTTAGAGAATTTCTGGCTGAGACAAATTTCTGTCTGTCCGTTGGTAAGACCAGATTTGAGACTCTGCTTTAATAGGTAGTCTCTAGTTTTCATCATATTTCTGCAGTTTTGATCCAACCATGGCAGAACATGTTCTCTCATAGACTTATTCTGCCCTTTTGTGGAGAAAGAGGCCAACAGCTGTTCTAGTTTGGATACAAAAGCATGGCTATTTTTTTCGATGTCAGTGTGAGAGAGAGTGGTTCCCCAGTCAACTTGACTCACTGCAGCCCCCAGCTCTTCCAGCTTGTTTTTGGGTATGTAGTGAGTACATGGGGTTTGTTTTGGGTTGAGATGTGAATCTCTTTTTTGAGAGTTTCCTAGTCAGGAGAATTAAGTTATGGTCAGATAGACCGGTTAAAAATTTGTAAATGTTTGTTATCCTCTCTGCTTTGTTGGTAAACACTAGGTCAATTTTAGTTTGGGATTTATCTGTTAGTCTAGTTGGCTTGTCAACTAGCTGCACTAAGTTAAAGGAGTCTGTGATTTGTTTTAGATTTTTCCTGCTTTGTTTGTCTTTTTTTGATTTCCTAGATTTCAGGAGCGATTTGAGTTGGTCATTCAGATTAAAGATTCAAGAGTTTTTTATTCGCCATGTTTGATTCCAAACAAGGAATTTGACTTCGGTAAATCATTCAGATTCAAGATTCAAGAGTTTTTTATTCGCCATGTTTGATTCCAAACAAGGAATTTGACTTCGGTAAATCACAGCCTCTGTTCAACATTTAGGTGACTAACAACATATTCTCAAACATAGAATTCGTTCTTAGCCTTAGGTTCCCGGTACAGACATATAATGATGAAAGACATTTCTTCTGATAGAGATACTTCTACCCCTACACAATCGAACTTAAGATCAGAAGGATCACAATTTCTCTGCAAGTCAGAGTGTATTTGATGTACAGAGCTACCCCGACCCCCCTCCCAGCCCCCCTGTCCTTTCTGAACACATTTAATCCTCGTCTGTTCACCAGGGCTGTGGGGGACTTATTGGACAGCCAGGTTTCAGACAGTCCCAGACAGTCGATGTTAGACTCTGTGAGAAGACGTTCCATTTGGTTCATTTTGTTACCCATGCTTCGAATATTTATGTGTTCACAAAAAAAACCCTTCGGTTTGCACCGTGGGTCCCAAACAGTTCTAGCGTGATTTAGAGTTTTAAAGACTTTGGTTTTACGTACTTTTTTAAATACCGGATTCCTAGGGCCTCTTCAAGTCACGATGGTAGTGGCCTCGGGAGCTGTTGTTGTGGAGACGTTATCCCGCTGCCCAGGGTCTCTAAGCGGGGCGGCCACGGTCCCAGGTGGTGGTGTTGCGGGGTCGATGTTCAGTGGCCTGGCTCCGAAGCAGAGTCTTTCAGGCGCGATGGTCGTAGCCTCGGGAGCTGTTGTTGTCGAGTCGTTATCCCGCTGCCCGGGGCCTCTAGGCGCGGTGGCCACGGTCCCAGTTGGTGGTGTTGCGGGATAGATGTTCAGCAGCCTGGCTCTGAAGCAGAGTCTTCTAGGCGCGATGGTAGTAGCCTCGGGAGCTGTTGTTGTCGAGCCGTTGTCCCGCTGCCTGGGGCCTCTCGTCGCGGTGGCCACAGCCCCAGATGGATCGCTGCCGACGGGCGTCAAAGCAGCAGGAAAGAGGACACCAAGCCATGCATGGAACACGGCCGGAGGTATATGTAGCCAAGCTAGCAGGTTAGCTGCTTCAGATGGAGTTGGCGGCCAGCGCAGCAACTGCCGCATCGCCTCGGTCATGATGTTATTGATAGCCCCGTTTAGCCACTTTAGCCACGTTAACCAAGTTAGCTTGCTCGTCACTCGTCGCCGACGACCAGGAGCGTTTGCGTGATCACGCTAACAATCACTTGCGCTACTTTTCGGACTCATTTTAAAATGCCATTATTAAAATAGAGCTTAAAAAGTGTGGTTCTCAAACTAAAACTGTCTCCTGCTGCTTCTTGAGAAGTTCCGGGATTCTGGTGTGATTCAGCGGTTAGGTGATCAGTTCAGTGCTGCCGGTTCCCTCTGTCACCAATATTTGGGCCCATGTTGAAGCCTTTAATGACAATGTGATATATCTGCAACATGTTAATCGAAGGTATTCAAAGATAGTAGGATCACCAATAAATTGTGGAGGTTTTTATTTTTTTTTGATCGAATCTTGGTACGCCGCTGCAGTTCCAGAAGTGCCTGCTGTGTTTAAGTGCGCAAGGTCAGTCTTCGACAGCGGAAGTCCATCCTCATTCAAAATGGCACACAGGAGAGACGAGTTTGTTCACATCATTCAGCATTAAATCAATTTTAAATATCCAGAAAAACACAGTCATTAAAACCCAATAATCTGCCGGCACTGGAAGCTTTGATCTTATCAGTCGTGTTTTTTTTTTCTTCAACGTCACGTCTGCTCTTTACTGATTGGTTCTTTCAAACTATCTGTTTGCTTAGGTTTGCTCCGTCAAAAAAAAAAAGCTCTTGAAGCGACTATAGCGCAGTGGGTAGTTGGCTGGAGTATCCTTGCCTCCTGCTCCTCGGGGCTCATTGAGGTAATCAATTAAAGGTAATTTGAATAAATTTGCTGTTTCTGAAATGTGTATCCAACTGGTAGCATTAATCTACACTAAAGAAGTAAATCTCACTTCCAAAAAGGTTGGTGACCCTGTTAATAAAAAAAATACTGTAAAGATAGAAACAATCACAGTGGCCCTCGTTTACTAACATGCGTGCGCACAGATTTGTTTGGAAAATGTGCGTAACGAGTGATTCATCAATTTCTTTAAACTTGTATTTGTGCGTATTTTGCAAAGAAATGTAGAACATCGTCAGACAGTTTGCTCAGATACTGTCCAAACGTCAAAAAACACATACCCAAGGTGCAAAACGTATTGGAACTACAGTTGTTCATATAAACAATAATCATTTTAACAGTAGTTTTTCAAACAAAATTTACAATGTGTCCAAAAAAAAAAAAGGTGAAAGGGACACTTGCACATTTACGTTCAAGTGCTTGGAAGTGCTTCTGTACTGTATGTGACAGTATTCGCGGCGCTGTGTCAGTTGACCACCTCTTATGCAAGAGCAGACCCAGAAAATCCATTGAGTCGCTCGCATTAATCCCAAGTGTCAGAGTCCTCGTATGAGTGCAGGACATTTTCACAAATTTACAGTTGACAAACGACAACCGTCAATTAGATCCTATAGGCCCACGCATCGCTGAGTGGCATGAATACAAATGTGTCTATGCTCTAAGTCTAATATACTATATTCCTTGCAGTCGATTTGAAAAACTTTATTGATCGCCTCATAATTTATTTTTTTGTGTTTTTATTCTCAAATTTAAGTTTGAAATGAATTAAAAATTATTTATATCTTTGTCATGTTTCATGTATCAGTGTTTCAGCAAGTTTTCCAATTACATGAATATTTTGATATGAACCTTTTGAACATAGGATAAAGACTGAGGAATTTATGATCGTCCCTTTTAACCCACTTTACCCTTTTATTTTGGGGGGTGTCATGTGCTATTCAAATAGGCGTGCCGCATGCACGCACTGTCGTTTAGAATGAATTCTGATTAACAGTTGTGCAAATGAAATGGGCTAGTACGCATGTGTCCGGAATCCGACGATGATTTTGTGTTTATATCAATGTATGCTCAGAGCACGAACGTTACTACGCATTATTTTAGTAAATGAGGCCCTTTGTTAATGAGTAGAAAATGTCAGGTGAGTGAACCGCTACTTCATTGAAGAATTCACATTCTTATTTATGGGTATATTATTATTTATGGTTACATTTTGTGTTTAAATCTGAGGAACTTGGGACATATACCATCACCAAAAAAAAAAAAAAAATCTGTTCCAATTTTTGGTGGTTCCACAGTATTCATATACTTGATGGAGGACTACTACGAGT
This sequence comes from Syngnathus floridae, assembly GCF_059516105.1. Taxonomy (NCBI): domain Eukaryota; kingdom Metazoa; phylum Chordata; class Actinopteri; order Syngnathiformes; family Syngnathidae; genus Syngnathus; species Syngnathus floridae. The sequence continues at coordinate 4,312,453 of NC_142419.1, read as the reverse complement.
TAAACTTCTGCCAAGTAAACCTATTACAAACTAAACTACCATAATTTCCGGACTATAAGCCGCGACTTTTTTCCAAAATTTTGGACCCTGTGGCTTATAGTCAGGTGCGGCTTATATAAGATTCTTTACGTGATTTTTGTGATGACTTGATCACTTTTACTCTTAACACTATTATATACAGTAAAAGCTACAAAACAAACTGACAAATAACTCGTTTTCAAATCAGACGAGTAGAAACTGGTCAAATATTTTAAAAAAAAAGATATTAAAAGTGAAGACAATTTGCAATTCTAGTAATGACACACGAATTTGATGCACAATTTGTCTTTGCGGGCCACATAGAATGATGTGGCGGGCCGTATCTGGCCCCCGGGCCTTGAGTTTGACACCTGTGCTCTAAACCAGGGGTGTCAAACTCATTTTGGTCTGGGGGCCGCATACAACTTAATTGGATCTCAAGGGGGCCAGACCAGTAAACTCATTCCAAAATTACATAGAACTAACAATAAGTCCACTTTTTTTCTTTGTATTAGTGCAAAGAAGAAGACATAAATTATAAAAATCTTTATATGAAATGAATTGTCCCTTTTACTAAATATATTATGAACAACCTAAGAGTTTTTAAGAAAAGTATGTGCAATTTCAACACTTTTACTCACTTTAACATTAATTCAAGTGCATTATGCATGAAAAATGATCATTGTACAATGTTGTCAGTCAAAGTCTCGTCAACTCCACGAATGAATATGGCCAGTTGAGCAACGTCCGTAATATCAGTACTCTCAACAATTGCAATGGAAAATGCCAGAAATGACTCCCCTTTGCGTTTCAGTTGGCTGTCCAAGTCTGCCGATAGTTCCGAAATCCTGTCTGCCACGGTATTTCTTGTCAAGCTAATATTGGCAAACGCTTGTCGCTTCTCAGGACACACGATTTCGGCAGCCTTCAGCATACAGTTTTTGACGAACTCCCCGTCACAGTACGGCTTTGACGCTAGTGCTATTTGGCTAGCAATTACGTAGCTGGTCTTCACCGTAGCATCACTGACCTCTCGGCTCCGGATGAAAACAGATTGCTGTTTCCTCAGACCCACCAGCATTTCATTTACCTTTTGTTTTCTCAGTTCTCCGTGCAAGCTGTTGTATTTTCCTCCATGCTGAGTTTCATAGTGGCGCCGAATATTGTATTCCTTAAGCACCGAAACTTGCTGCATGCACACCAGGCACACGGGTTTCCCATTCACCTCCGTGAACGTATAGGAAGAGGTCCATTTTTCTTGAAAAATCCGACACTCTGTGTCCACTTTTCTCTTTTTTGACAAAGACATTTCACTGAAGAGGATGCCAGTGTCAACAGAAATAGCGGGTACAGCGATAGAACTGACTAAAACAGCGCCCCCTGCGGACAATATAGGAACTGCAAATTTTAATGAAAACTAAGTTTATTCGTCTTTGATAATGCAGATTTAACCTGCGGGCCAGACTGAACCCACCGGCGGGCCGTACGTTTGACACCCCTGCTCTAAACCCTTTCTCTTACTCTGCCATGTGACTCAGAGATTACCGTATTTTCCGGACGATAAGTTGCTCCGGAGTATAAGTCGCACCAGCCATAAAATGCCCCAAAAAGTGAAAAAAAAAAACATATGTAAGTCGCTCCGGAGTATAAGTCGCATTTTGGGGGCAATTTATTCGACAAAATCCCACACCAAAAACAGTCATGAACGAGCAACAACAGGCTAAACGATAGCAACAACAGGTTAAACGATAGGTATGCTAACGTGACAAACACAAACAAAGAGCTGAGAACGGGCCTGACGTAACATATAGAGTGATTAAGGACTACTATTACATGAATAACATGTTTATAAAACCATCAGTGTCACTCCAATTCATTAAATAGCAACAACAGGCTAAACGATAGGTATGCTAACGTGACAAACTCAAACAAAGAGCTGAGAACGGGCCTGACGTAACATATAGAGTGATTAAGGACAACTATTACATGAATAACATGTTTATAAAACCATCGGTGTCACACCAATTCATTAAATAGCAACAACAGGCTAAACGATAGGTATGCTAACGTGACAAACTCAAACAAAGAGCTGAGAACGGGCCTGATGTAACATATAGAGTGATTAAGGACAACTATTACATGAATAACATGCTTATAAAACCATCGGTGTCACTCCAATTCATTAAATAGCAAATACAGGCTAAACGATAGGTATGCTAACGTGACAAACTCAAACAAAGAGCTGAGAACGGGCCTGACGTAACATATAGAGTGATTAAGGACAACTATATTACATGAATAACATGTTTATAAAACCATCGGTGTCACTCCAATTCATTAAATAGCAAATACAGGCTAAACGATAGGTATGCTAACGTTACAAACTCAAACAAAGAGCTGAGAACGGGCCTGACGTAACATATAGAGTGATTAAGGACAACTATATTACATGAATAACATGTTTATAAAACCATCGGTGTCACTCCAATTCATTAAATCCATCGATCGTTCTTTGTCAACAATGGGTGCTCACGGCTGAGGGCGCTTGCACTTCAAAATATTCCACAGGCTCATATAACGATAGATAAACTATATTTCAAATAACTATAATACAAGCCAATAATATTATCAAACCATCCGTGCACTTTAATTCCATTAAATCCATCGATCAAATTCCTCGTCCTTTGTCAACATCGCCGCGCGTGCGCCCTGACGTCAGCCTCGTCTTTATTCCACAGATCTACTATATAACTATATTATAGCGTTAACAAAGTACAAGGATAGACGTGGGTTTGGTAAACGGCTCTTTATTAAACAAAACAAACTTCCAAGCGTGTGGCGGCGTGGACTTCCAGACAGACCGGGCGTGCGTAATGGCCATGTCCGAGCCCCATGCACCGTTCGCGGACAGCCACTCGGCCGAGCGCCGGCCCCCGACTCAGTAGAGTAGGACCGGGCGTGCGTAAAAGCCATAATAGTTTTTCAAACCTTCTATGTCACTCCAAATCCTTAATTCCTTCAAACTCTTTGTCCTCCGTGTCACTTAGAAATGATCACCGCTAATGATGCCGGTAGTCCTTATGTGGGCACGTTTGTATGTAAACAACCGCCGCGCCGCGCTACTGACGTCACTTGAAATAGTAATCCATTGGTACATCACGGTTCTCCAAACTTTCTTTCTGCTGCTCGATTACTGTTTTCAGCTGCATATTTTACAACTTGAAGTTTGTAACCTGCAAAATATGAGTTTCTTTTTGGTGCCAATTTTCTTAAGCCCACCCAGTTGATGAGTCACGGCCAACGGTGAAATTTAGAGCCCCCTCATCCAGTTTCGTCTGAAAATATAATTTTTTTTGGTTGTTTTATCAAAGTCAAAGTCTGCTTTATTGTCGATTTTTTTTTTATATACTAAGACACACAAAGAGATTGAAATTACGTTTCCACTATCCCTCTGTGAGATAGTACACATATGCATACAAGCAACACAAAAAAAAAGAAGGCACAAACAATGAATAAATAAGAGTGTTGAATAAATGATAAATAAACAAATAATAATGAATAATAATAATAAATATAAGAGGAGCAAAAATGGAGCAAGTGTACATACAGCAGACAGTGGACTTGGATATGGTGCTTTAAAGTGTTAATTGCTTTATTTGATGTTTTCTCTATTTTTTATGTTTTGAATATGTTCAAGATAAAGATATAAAAGCATGTGAAGTGATCAACTATACTAAAAATAACATGGGAAGTGGTCAACTATACTTGTAAGTGATGTCTTAATGATCAAGTAAAAATTTGTGAAAAAAAACATATATAAGTCGCTCCTGAGTATAAGTCGCCCCCCCACCCAAACTATGAAAAAAACCGCGATTTATAGTCCGGAAATTACGGTACACAAGCAGTGGCGCTGTTTGGACCATCTGCATTGTATTAAAACCCAATCAATCAGCATTTAAATTCAATTCTTCTGACATTTTGCTCACGAAAAACAAGTTGTAATGAATGTGAGCTTTTAATGCATTTTATTCAGAAGGTTACTTTGAACCTTAAACGGCGGCGCGGCGTACTTATGGATTTTTACGGCCTCCGGTCTCCAGGGGGTGCTCTAGCAGGAAGCAAGAGCGAGACAGACGAAGAAGAGATAATGCGCCGAAGAAGACGTGCTAGTTTGTGTTTTGATCGTCTCGCGCATCACGCACACACCCGCACTCACACAAAGAAGAGACAGAACGAGATTAAGACGGACATTACTGAAAGGAAGCTTTTATACACAAACCGTCATTATGGGGGACAAAAGAAATGCATATGATGCCGCTTTTAAGCTATACGTGTCGCTCGCTAGTTTAATGTAATTTAGCGCTTCGTGCATGAATAAGATTAGCATGAACAGACCCTCATCACACTCGAAGAAATGCATAAAAGCGACGACGAAAGAGAGATTGAGAAAGTGTGAGGCGAAGGATAGCTAACGTTATTCCAATCGGACACTAAGGCGGAAGACTTCGATGGTTTCAGTGCACAGGAGGAAGATGAAGACGGCTCTTGTTTTTACTTTTACTGGTATGTTTTTTTTTTTTAACCGTGTTGCTGCTGTATTGCTGCTGTGTTACCGCCGCGTCTCAGTGACTTTGCTGTGTTACTTCCGTGTTGCTGCGGTATTACTGCCGCGTCACAGGCAGTGTTTGGAAAGAAATGTTAAGGTATGTTATTAAAGTTTTAAAAAAACTTTGTGTCCAGTCTTTCTTTGCTGATAACTCGCGTGCACACTTCCGCGTTGCTGCGGTACTACTGCTGCGTCACAGGCAATGTTTAGAAAGACATGTTGAAGTACATTATTAAAACGTTAAAAAGGCTTTCTATGTACTGTCTTTCTTTGTAAGAAACTCGTGCGCACGTGCGGTTTATAATCCGGTGCGGTTTATGTAAGAAAAAAACTGAAATATTCCTGAATTTTAGCTGGTGCGGCTTATAATTCGGTGCGGTTTATAGTCCGGCAATTACGGTACACACTCATACACACTCAAAGGGAGTCATTTATTTTATTTGGTTCACAGAGGCCTGACCTCAACTCTGGCAAAGCTGAGGACAGAAGAATTCAGTATCTCACCAGGCGGTGCTGCGTTATGTATTATTTAATGCAGAATACTGATTCAATTGAGAGAAAGCAATGAGGGACTCTTTATTGAAGATGCACAGCTGAACAGATTTAAGGGTTTACATTAGATCTGTATTCTTATACAATACATTTTTTTCCAAACAATAAGGCAAAATTGTTAATTGCATAGGATTTGCAGTAAAAGTTGGACAGACAGCTTTTTTTCCCTCAATACAGCAAAGGACATGCATCACAACACTTATTAGACCACATTGTATCCTATAATAGAAAGAAAGGAATGACAAATAATGCAACACTGGACCATTTCAGTTATTATTCTGCAATCCATGGCAGTGAATACAAATAAGAACTTGTTACTCATAGAAAAAAAATCTACAAATTAAAAGGCGCAAAAATATTTTCCAGCAACGGTCCACCAAAAAACTGAAGGACGAAGGTTATGATCTATGTGAATGCTTAGTCGCATGATGACACATCTTTGCAATGTTTAAAATGATTTATTAACAAAAATTACTTAATAAAACTACATTGTTTCTGCTTTTAGCTAAGTTATTCAGTATTCCTGATGTTTTTTCATTTGAAATTATTCATTTTGAAATGCAGGTCCAAGCATTACAATACTAGAAAGCAAAATCAATCACTTTGTCAGTATGTTAATTTAATTACAGGGATGAGAATGGCAAATGTAAAAAAGCACGGAAAAGTAGCGGGAGGGTGGGAGTGGATTATATATATATATACATATATATATATATATATATACATCCATCTATCCGTCCATTTTCTGTACCGCTTTACCCGGGCGTGCTGGAGCCTATCCCAGCTGTCATCGGGCAGTAGGCGGGGGACACCCTGAACTGGTTGCCAGGCAATCGCAGGGCACACAGAGACGAACAACCATCCGCACTCGCACTCACCTAGGGGCAATTTGGAGTGCTCAATCGGCCTACCAAGCATGTTTTCGGGTATGTGGGAGGAAATTGGAGCGCCCGGAGAAAACCCACGCGGACACGGGGAGAACATGCAAACTCCACACAGTTAAATTAAAGGAACACTTTGAAAACACATCAGATTTCAATGGTGAAAAAAAAATGTTGGATATCTACACTGATATGGACAGTTTAATGTCTCAGGAACAAAAGAATGCCACATCTTTTGATGGAAATAAAGGTTTTCAGCCTACAGAGGGCTCAGTATATAGACACCCCAAAAATCAAAGTGAAAAAAATGTGGCAGGCTCGTCCATTTTGCCTAAATTCAATTTTTGCAACTCAAAATTCTTTTCAATATCTTGTGTGGCCCACTCGAGCTTGTATGCATGCTTGACAACATCACGGCATGCTCCTAATGAGACGACGGATGGTGTCTTGTGGGATGTCCTCCCAGATCTGTCTAAGGGCATCAGCAAGCTCCTGTAAAGTCTGAGGAGCAACCTGGCGGCGTCTGATGGACCGAAACATTATGTCCCAGAGGTGTTCTATCGGGTTTAGATCAGGTGATCTTGAGGGCCATTCAATTGTGTCAATTCCTTCATCCTCCAGATACTGTCTGCATACTCTTGCCACATGAGGCCGGGCATTGTTGTGGATCAGGAGGAACCCAGGACCTACTGCACCAGCATAGGGTCTGACCATGGGTGCAAGGATTTCATCCCGATACCTAATGGCAGTCAGACTGCCGTTCTCTAGCCTGTAGAGTTCTGTTCGTCCCTCCATGGAAATGCCTCCCCAGACCATCACTGACCCACCACCGAACCGGTCATGCTGAATGATGTTGCAGGCAGCATAGCGCTTTCCTTCTCCAGATCCTTTCACGTCTATCACAGGTGCTCAGGGTAAACCTGCTCTCATCTCATCATCTCAAAGCACAGGGCGCCAGTGGTGGACTTGCCAATTTTGCTGTTCTATGGCAAATGCCAATCGAGCTCCACGGTGCTGAGCAATGAGCACAGGGCACACTACAGGACGTCGTGCCCTGAGGCCACCCTCGTGAAGTCTTTTTCTGACTGTTTGGGCAGAGATATTCACACCAGTAGCCTGCTGGAGGTCATTCTGTAGGGCTCGGGCAGTGCTCAACCTGTTCCTCCTTGGACAAAGTAGCAGATATCGGTCCTGCTGATGGAATGAGGACCGTCTACGTCCCTTCTAGCTCTCCTAGAATAACTGCCTGTCTCCTGGAATCTCCTCCATGCTCTGGAAATTGTACTGCGAGACACATCAAATCTTCTTGCAACAGCACGCATGGATGTGCCATCCTGGAGGAGTTGGACAATCTGCACAACTTCAGGAGGGTTAAGAAATCGCTTCATGCTCCCAGTCGTGATAATGACTCTAGCTAAAGACAACACTTGTGGAAAAACAGTTAAAAAAGATCAAGAGGGAGGAACTTGAAATGGCCTCCACCTGCAAAACCAGTCCTGTTTTGGGGACAATCTCGTAGTTGCCCCTCTAGTGCACCCGTTGTTAATTCCATCAACACCAATGCAGCTGAAACTGATTAACAACCCCTTCTGCCACGTACCTGACCAAAACCTTATCAGAAAAGTCTAATTGAATTCATGCCTTACCCTGATAAAAAACTGTTCCTTTAATTTTTTTGAGGAGTGTGTGTGTGTGTGTGTGTGTGTGTGTGTGTGTGTGTGTGTGTGTGTGTGTGTGTGTGTGTGTGTGTGTATATATATATATATATATATATATATATATATATATGTATGTATATAAACTAGTATTATTGAGAGTGTTCCAGTTATTGGCTCATGCAGATGGAGGTGCCGTGTCTTTCTCCAGCATGTGTAGCGTTTGACGGATGCCTTTCTCCACCCTTCGGAAGTGAAGCTTTTTCCAGAGGCTCTGCTGCTGTTGACGTCCCCATTCCAGATCTCTTAGGAACACCTGCACAGGAGAGGACCATTTAACTGACACTGATAAATGAAATCACATCACCTTAACAATCTAAGTCATAAATTTAATAACTCTGCTCTGAATCATGTGACAGAGTGCTTATGGAAGACAAGATTGAAGACTTTGGACCGCTCCAACAGGATTCAATGACATTGCTGACTTCCTGTGCAAAGTCTTAGGTATCTTATTCACCCTGTGAACCAATCTGAACCGACGTCACCACAGGGTAGGCATCATGAGACAGGGCTGGGCGCCCATAACATTAAAGTCAATGGAGTACAGACTCATTTTCAAATGTCAGAGATGAATTAGAGAGAATTGTGCCATGTTTAAAAAAAAACATTCAATCTGAGTCATAGCCACGTTACTAAGGCTTGTAATAAACCAATCTGTTTGTAAATCTGTCAAGAAGTCATCAAGTTACGAGTATTTAATTAAGTAAATCATCCAATTTACCACCGACTACAGCACAGCACACCAGAGGAGTCCTCTGTTCGAAGATGGCCGACCAGTGGTGACACCCTTTTAAGCCATCAAGCATTTCTTATAGAAATATGTGAGGCAAGTTCCCAAATTTATTCTATTTCATTTTACTATTTCCTTGTATTTGAAAGTATTATGTTTCTTTACAACATTATTGTGTAAAAGTAGCTGACTATTCAAGAACAAGGTTTTGGAATGATTTTAAAATGCTTTGAATGACCTTAATCACAGGTAAGGGAAAAGAGTTTAGTTTTTACCGCTTGACCGCAAATTTTCTACTTGCGCCTCTAAAATGTAATATTAGGGGCCACTGCGCTCCTAGTAATAACAATAAAAAAAGTTTGAAGACCTGAAACGAAGTTCTTATTTCAGGATTCCTGGAGTCAATGGTTTTAAGATTTCTGCAAGCACTCTGAATAGAACGAAATAAAGCTAGAACAAAATAAGATTTTTGACGATTGAAGGAATGGGGTTGAAATACAAAAAGTCCTGCCTAGCTACAAAAACAGAAACAAACCTCATTGAATAAAGTACATAAGCAGACAAGTATATTCACATATTAAATCAATAAAAGAAACATTTTAAGCATATAATTATACCTGCACACCAAACTTATAAAGAAGACATAACTAGACATTTTTATATATGGTGATGACATAGGTTTTTATAACTTCATGATCTGATATGTATTTCTGTGCACTTTGAAATAACAAATGTTTGTTTATATATTGCCTGAATAGCATAATGACCCTTAAGGAACTATTTAATGCATGTCTAATGTTATTCTAATTCACGAATACGGCTCAAGGTGTCAAAGAATGTTTTGTACTTGATTATATCTTATGTTTTGATTTATGCTTGATGTGACGTCGTATTTTGCCGAGTGCCAGCCTTGGATTACTATTGAATGTTCTGGACAGAAAGAAAATGTTTTGACTAATAATGAAAACTATAGTCGGAAGCATAATTAAACTAAGAATATGACAAACCAACAAATGCATTGTAAGTGGTGAGTAAGAACTTTGTATAGTCAGGGAACATTAATGAATTGATGATGTCACACACAAAACTTCACATAAGTCCGTACAAAGTGACAAAAGTGGAAGGATGATGAATGGACGAGGTGCGACAGTGTATGTGCAAGAATGGAGGAAAATGTTTACAGGAAGGTCACTTGGAGATAAATCCAGCAGGTGCCAGAGGGAGGCAGCCAAGAACCCGGCCAAAGATGATCACCGAGGTCGAAAGACGAAAAGGAAAACAACAGCCCTCACACACATTGAATCGCCCATAATCTGCACCCAATGCTACGGAACCAGCTCTCACCGAACCAGCACCCACTCCCATGGAATCAAACTCTCCTGCGAACTTGCCCCACCCCAAAGACTCATCACCCATCAAACTCGGCCCACACTGGCATGTGCAACTGAATATAAGCTGACCAGAGAACCTTGAACGTTGCCTTTTCTGAATGGAGACTTTCTGCTCTTGAGCATGGTCGCACAAAAGGCCCAGCGCTGTGTTGTACTTTCCTGAAAACAGAGTTTTCTTAACAAGAATTGTGATTGAACTCAACCAACCTGTGTAAGTCTAAATTTTGTTTCGGTGTCTCAGTCTTTTCCTTACATTGCAAAGGACAACGAACACGCAGGGAGTAAATTAGATAACAGGTGATTGGCTCTGGCTTTTGCCGTGAGACACAGATAGTGCGCTTCTTAAATTGTGAACCAAAATCCAACACGACGTACACTGGAAGCTTATACATACAAATTTTCGGATAGACGGCAGAGGTAGTACCCTATACATGGACTTTAGGGAAAATGTAAATCAAACGAACCCTTACAAATTTCAATTAACTATATAACGACGTATGAACAATTCAGCTGACATAAAACCTCTCAGAACGCGTCGTGTTTGCATATGTTGGTACTGGTAAGAGGAAATAGACAGACGTGACAGAGCACTGTAGCCGCGGAGAGGCTGCTCATTTCTTGCTTTTAAATCAGCCATGGAGAGGCTGTTGAAGTCATCATACAATAATTTCTAATGGGGAGATGGTGATCGCTTCCTTCTGTGACGTAGTCAGGGTGACATTATTATTTAATACAGTTCTATCACATACGTAAGTGCCAATGTTGGGCTCGCTTTACCCTCCCTTTGATGTTGAATGGACATTTGTTGCTTTAGCTATATTGTAGTGAACATCCAACAGAGCAGGACATCTGCACTACCTACGTTGTAATAGCTTAGATTTCCATTACAGCCAGTTCCTGCATTCATGTGCCACCTTTTCAAGAGGATATGACTATGATTTACATGCATCCAAATTGCAACACAGTTTCATCTGAATTGAGAATAATTGTCAATTTGTTTGTTTATGCGAAGCCCTTTGAGACTGCTTGTGATTTACGGCTAGACAAATAAACTTGACTTGACTTGAGCTTTATTGCGATTTTGCAAGCCACACCAACTTAGATATATTCATATAAACAATACAAAATTGTAAAATTGTATTTTTCAATCATATTTATTGTCTTTTTACTTAAAATCTTACCTGCCAAGGGATTACACGGAACCTTTAGTCAACTCAAAGTCAGCATTTTTACACGCAAAACTTCATTAATATGCACGCTATCTTTATAATCAAATACTCATTCAAAAATACATATGCTTTGCGTTTTTATAGTAGGTAAGCTGAAGAAGTACAGCCACCCCTGCCTGTTAATTATGTATATGTCACGTAACAACTTGAGTTGTGTTGACTGGAAATGCAGTAAAACTGACACTGCACTCTGCTGCATCTATTCCAGGAATGACCTATTGCCATATGGGTATTTTTATCAGTGGGTTTTGTAGGCCAACCCAACCACCGGGCCGCGGACCGGTACCGGTCCGTGGGTGACTTGGTACTGGGCTGCCAAGCCGCACAGAAAAAAAAAAAAAAAATTCTTTGTCGACGATCAATTAATTAATGGCCAAGACGCTCTTCCCGGTCACGTGACATGTTTCCGCGGTCGAGCCTGCAAAGCTAGCAAAAACGTGTAAGAATTTATTTTGAAAAATATTTTAAAAAATGGCGATTCTCTCCCAATTACATTCATCGGTTCAGGTCAAGACGCTCGTCTCGGTCACATGACATGTCACCCCAGTCGAGCCCGTGAAACAAGCAAAAATAAGCAAGAAACAGAGATGTTTGGAAGGCTTCTTTGGAAAGGGTAAAAAGCCCAATGAGGAGACGGAAGAAGAAGAGGCTACGACTTCTAAGAAAAGGAAAGCTGCATTTGAAAGAAATTTTCTGGAGTCCTACTTAAAATATGGATTTATCGCCAATGGTGACTCTGACGCGCCAAGCCCACTCTGCATATGTGGCGACAGGCTAGCTAACGAGGCAATGAAGCCTTCAAAACTGCTTCGGCACATGGAGACCAAGATTCCTGCATTAAAAGACAAACCTTAACCACTTCGGGTGTCATTGTCTCCGATTACGCCTAGATGGGACCGGCTCGTTTCTGAGAAACAAGCTCAGTGCTCCCACTAATTCAACGTAATGGTGAGTTTTACTTTTATGTCGTTTGTACTTGTTTTTATGCCAGTTGTATCATTTTGTTTCATCGTATTTATATAAATGTATTATTTATTTATATAAAGGCCGGTCCGCGAAAATATTTCTGACACGTAACCGGTCCGTGGAGCAAAAAGGTTGGGGACCACTGTTGTAGGCGACAGCAGGAATTGGATGTGGAATGGGGATTGGAAAACGTTAAGGCTCACAATGGGGCACAGGCAATGTTAAAAGTTGTACAATTACAATTAATTACGACTCCGCAGGAGGAGGAGGAGTTTACCTTAAGCTGCTGCTTCACTCGGTCCCTGTCCCAGGAAGACGCATTCTCACGAATCACACTGAGAATGGGGTGCCAGTCCTCTGACAGGTCAGAACCCTCAGTGACAGCGGCCAGAACCCTGACTCGTCGCCCACTGCCGTTCAGGCTCTTGGGAATACCTCGGACATACAGGGACTGCTTGCCAACATCACTCAGAGGGTTTAGGTACAAACTACACAAACAGACAAGTTTGAACAAAATTTAAAAAAAAGTAAGAGTTACTTATTTTGGGAAAGAAAAATGAATCAACCTTATTTTTTACCTTCCCTGACCAATGCAATGTGTGAATTTACTTATTTAGTATACAATCTAAAAACAGTTGGGTCAAAAATAAACCAATATGGGTCAAAAATGGACCATACCAACTTTTAGGGGTATTTATTTAGCCCCAAAAAATGGCTTTAAATTAATAACTCATATTCCCCACAAAAAAGCAATTGAGTTTTGAATTGTTTTTGTATAAAATAAATCAATAAAGAAATTGTAGCGTTTTGTGGGTTATTCATTTGACCTGACTTTTCAGATTAAATGAATGAAGTTTCTTTTTGCCCCATGTTGGGTTATTTTTGACCTGGTTGTTTTTTAGGATGTTACAACAGTTCAGGGTTTACAATAAAAAATGCTGCACCCTTAAAGGCCTAGAGACATCCCTTTTGTTTTTTTCAATTAGAACGGAATTTGATAGAATGTATAAAGAGAACACATTTGCCGCATTGGAAATTAAAAATGGACACCGATTACTAAGAATAAAGCTCAAATTAAATGCCAGTTTATCGATCGGGTTCTGCACGCAGCCACACTGGTGGTGCCATTACTGTGACGTCACAAGTTGTACATCCGGATCTCAACAAACCCAAACAACATGGCAGATGATAGCGACAGCTCCGTTTCTAGCGGCAATATTAGCATCATTTTATCCCATTCAGAAACCTCTTTTGACCCAGAATATGATGAATCTAGCAGTTCACTTGGGCTGAGCTGAGCACGTTTTCTGAATTGTGCCCCTCCCGTCACTCTGGTTAGGTTGGCATAGTAAAAAGTGCTCTTGGGGGCTTTAGAGTGCCGAGGTGATCTTGGCAAATGAAGAAATGACCACCTGCAACGTTTGGTTTAGGTTTTATAAGTATTTTTAATTTTATTGCTTAGATCGCATTTTCTCGACGAGCTGAGCACGTTTTCTGAATTGTGCCTCTCCCGTCAATGTGGTTAGGTTGGCATAGTGAAAAGTTCTCAGGGGGCTTTAGAGTGCCGAGTTGACCACTGCACATGAAGAAATGAACATCTGCAGCGTTTGGTTTAGGTTTTAGGCGCATTTTTTATTTTATTACTTAAATCGCATTTTTTCGACGAGCTGAGCACCTTTTCTGAATTGTGCCCCTCCCGTCACGCTTCGACATACTTTTCAAAGTCAAAGTCTCCTTTATTGTCAATTCCTCCGCATGTCAAGACACACAAAGAGATCGAAATTACGTTTCTCACTATCCCAGGGTGACAAGACAGAGTTCACAACGCACATACAAGGAAACAACACAGGAAAAATAAAACAAGAAGTCAACATTAATGAACAATAAGAGTGATAGCACGCTAGCCGCTCCCGATGCACAGCAGAGTCCGGAAAGATGACAGTCAACCAGGCCACTGTGAACACGAGCACACAGCAGGCACGCACTGTCCGGTTCGTGGATCCTATCAGGCGAACGCAACCCATCTTGTCGTCCCGTGAACGAACGTACGCCAGGAGAATGGAAGGCACGGTTGGGCGAGCTGGGTTGGCCGCAAGCCTGGCCCGACGTCTCCGCGCTGGCCCCTCTTCTCTTTTTGTTTACATTCACTGAAGCGAAACGCGTACAACTTGAGACGTCATGAGACGTCACTTCCGGCTGGCGGCTCGGTGCAGTCAAACTCGTCTGCGCGGCAAATTTAAATTAGATTTTCCAGAGCAACAGCTTCCTTTTCGTTGTTTCGATCGTCAATTTATATTTATAAGCCCATAAGCTAACTAAAACCGATTTATACGTATACCGGTGTCTCTGGGCCTTTAAAACAGCTGGGTTAAAAAATGGACTGAGCCAGAAAGTTCGGTCAATTTGAACCCAATTTGTTGGGTTGTTTTGTACAAAAAATTTGTTGTTATGGGCAAAACAAATTGACTGAACATCCTGAGTCAGTCCAATTTTTAAACCAAATTGGGTTGTTCTTAACCCAGCATTTTTAAAGGTGTAAAAAACAACCCAAATTTGGATTAAGAATTGGACTGACTCAGGAAATTGGGTTAATTTGAAAGTTGGGTCAAGTTGGGTCCATTTGAAAGTTGCCCAACTTTCTGGGTTGTTTTGCACAAAAAAACTTTTTGTACAAAACAAAGCAACAAATTGAGGTTTTTTTTTTTTTTTTCTTTTGTAAGACAAACTCAAAGTTGAGTCAAATTGAGCCAGCTTCTTGGCTCGGTCTAATTTTTAACCCAGCAATTGTAAAGGTGTACTTTCATAAAAAGAGAATAAATAAAACTGTCCAAAATGCAGACATTTTCCCAAATTATTGCAAATATGAGCAGTGTGATGCTATATAGCCTTAAAATGTTGAGTTAAAAATTGGACCAACCCACAAAGCTGGGTCATTTTGATCCAACTTGTTTTGCACAAAACAACCCAACAAATTGGTATATATATTATTTTTTTTCCAAAGACAATCAAAGTTGGCTCAAATCGACCCAGTAGCCTTCCAATTTTTCACCCAGAGATTTTAAGGGTGTATGTTACTATTGTTTGAATTAATGGTGGAATAATACACCACTGTCAGACAGTCACTTACTGCACAGTGTGAATGCTGGGATGTTCCCTGCACACATCCACAAGGGCCAGAGCTGCATTGTCACCGATGTTGTTGTAGGCAACATTGAGCTCCTGGAGTCCAGAGTGCTGCTGAAGTCTTTCAGCCAGCTCAATGGCCCCTTGGTCCCCTAGCCCGGTGTGCATCAGGGATAGAGTCCTCAGGGACTGGTTCTCTGGAAGGGCCTCCAGAAGAAGGCAGGCTCCAGAGTCTAGCAGTGGGTTGTCACACAGTCTGTAAAGTGCAGACAGGGAGACATTTATGCGATTTAATTCATGGTCATGGGGACAAATAAGACTGATGTCAAAGTGGCAGATTGTGGCCCAGTGTGATCTTGAATATAAAGCCAATTTTCCATCTGTCAAAACTCAATACTGTACCATAAAAATAACCAGCACTGGATCCAAGAGTTAACATAATCGGAAGCTAACTTCCTTATCGATTACTTCATTTACTTTATCCACCAATCCATTTTCTGTACCACTTGTTCTCGTCACACTTACCACTGACAAGCATTGCACACATAATATGCGTATAAAAATGGTACAAATAGCACTATGTAGTAGAGAAAACAGTCCACCATATTAAGGCCATATTCAGAAACACACAGGCAGAAAAATGCAAACATGCTATCTATGCTGCTGAAAAACTCAGTCTTCCAATGAACTGGCTTGTAATTATTGCTATGTCAGCACTCACTAACCGTGATCTTCTAAAGGATTAACTCTTGACGCAAGTCAAGTTGCTACAGCAATTTTCTTGGACGTGTGACGCTAATATTAAACCCATAAGAGACAGACAGAGACAGCTCTGTACAATATGTGGGAAGTGGCGCTTAATTTGGTGTTTTGGTGAGTTAGTATATATTTTCATCAACTTTATATTTGTTCAGTGGTGTCTGTTGCATGACAAAGCCATAGTCACCATATTAACGTGCTGTTACCCTTATTTTGACTTTAAAGATGCTAGCAATGGTACATAAAAATGCACAGTGGAATTATGTTTGTTGAACATATAAAATACACACAATATAATATGTGAAAACATTAATATAAAGTGTAACCAAAAATGTGTTTGGATGCAGTTTTCCTTGATAAAATATATACATAGAGATATTTCCCTCTGACCACCGCAGGTCCACTTTAAGGAACAAAAAAATGTGTTCAAACGTTGTCTTACTGTAGCACTCTAACACAACTTTTGGAGTCCAGTAGCAGATCTCTCAGGAAGATGCAGGAGTCTGGGCCAAGGCTATTAAACTGTAGACTGAGGACAACAGAAACAGGCAGTGGCAAAATAAAATCTCAACACAGCATATCCATGCTGAGTGGTTTGCGAGAGTCATCACAAGTCAAATAGTAACCCAGATAGTGCTCATGTTCTGGATTGTTATTTTTCCAAAAATATAAACAGCCAAGTTGTTATACTACAAACACAGCCCAGAGAGCCATGTCAACAATGGATTGGTCTGTCTTTACTTAAGTCCTCAGCAGCTATATGTCCATTGTCACTACAAGTTTCTGGCTCTTAAGCACCATGTAACAGTGTACAGCGAACAGTGTAACAGTAAATGTGAGGGCCTCCATTCGTATTCATAAGTACTTGATGAAGTACTTAAATGTTAACTGTGAAAGAGCGACCGATGTTCTTACTGTCAAAATGTATTTAAAATTTACATTTCACGTGAATTTGAAATCATGCTTTGCTAATTGCTCTTTTAAGATCATCATCTGGGTTACTGAGCTTAACCTGACGAAACAGACCATGAACAAAAACGCTAGTTAATTGTTAGAGTGACTATGTAGAATTCAATCAATCAATCAATCAATCAATCAATCAAGTGCTTCACCGCAAACAACAGAAATATAGAAAAGTTCCCGAGTAGCTCTCACTTGAGGTTCCGAGTGTGTCTAAAGGCAGGGGATAGCGTGTGAAGCATGTCCCGGGTTAGGAGACAGGAGGAGAGGTCCAACTCTTCCAGTTGATAACTACAACAAGATACCAATGGTATTTCTTTTAAACCTCAGTATTCATTCCATCTGACCCTAAATGGAGAGAAATTCTTGGACTGAAACACAAATGCAAAAAAAGTGTGGAATACAGTAATCCACTACCGTCAAAATACGTTAGCTTTGTACTAAAATAAAGGCAAATGAAGTTTTTTTTTTTATTTCACTATGACAACTTCACAAAATTCTACACAAGTGGGGCATAAACATGTAATGACTAATTTTCACAAGTTCAGTGATGAAAACTGTGCTACTTAAGATGGCCGCCCAGATGGTTGGTTGATGACAAACTTGTCCCAACTCAATGTTTTGAGTTGGAATAGTTGGGAGGGAAGATTTAATATCTCAATATAAAACCACAATCTCTGGCTTACCTTGGTGGGGCGCAAGAGAGCACGGAACTCAACACAAAGCATTTGAGTGAGGTCATGCGTATGTTGTGGAGGCGAATGCTTCTAATTGAGGCCAGGACCTCTGCACTTAGTCTGGGATTTTGAAACTCGTACAGAAGGACCAACAGATCCATCAACTCCTCTGGTGGTTGTGGCTTGTTGATTTCTAGCATTAAAAAATATATCATCAACAACAAAATATTAAGTCACATTCCTCAGTGCCATTGTCATAGGTAGACCTAAACTGAGGCAAATATCATATTTTCTAATTTAGCTGGTTTAGGTTTTGTATCACGTTATTCCTCACAGTCCATCTTTTTATGAGGTCATATAGATAAGTTGCACCAAATATTATCGGTAACGTTTCAAGATTCAAGAGTTTTTATTCGCCATGTTTGAGCGTGCCAAACAAGGAATTTGATTCGTTTACGGGTAATTTAACAGAAAAGTGTAAAATATTTATTCCTGGGCTGTAGTGTGAGCTGACTGAATATGACTGCAGTAGGATTTTACAGATAACTAATGGATTTTTTGACAGAAACCTGAATTTATTACGTTTTGCAGTTCATGGGGAAAAGAACACATCAGTTAGAAAACCATTCTAAACTCCAGGACTCTCAACTATAGAACTGACAAGCGGTTTGAAAGATGGCAGGATGAATGGATGGATAGACATGGAATATGGACTTTAAATTACAAATTTAAATTAAAGTGTTCCATTCCAAATAAATTCAGGAAAAAAAATTATAACTACCATAAATCACACGACCGAATGTAATGCTCACCCTGCTCTTTCACAAAATAATGTTCCAACTGCGCTCTCTTGCATTTTTAGCGCTAATGACGTTGTTTGAAAAATCCAAGTAGTTTCGGTTTCAGCCCATGCAGGCTTTTTACTATTATTGAAGGATATTTTTTAGCTAACTTGTCAGTTTATTGGAAAAAGGGTTCCCTGAGTCACAGACAAAACCAAAGAGATGAGGAGATATGTTGAGAAATAATGAAATTATACAGTTTTAACGTACACTACCGTTCATAAGATTGGGGTCACTTAGAAATATCCTTATTTTTAAAATTAAATCGCTATTTCTTTAATGAGGATAACGTTAAACTAATCAGTTGTACACTCATACACATTGTTAATGTGCTAAATGACTATTACAGCTGCAAATGTCTGATTTTTAATGCAATATCTACAAAGGTGTATAAAGGTCCATTTCTAGCAACCATCCGTCCTGTGTTCTAATGATCCATTGTGTTTGCCAATTGTGTTAGAAGGTCAAAGGATGATTAGAAAACCCTTGTGCAATCGTTAGTTTTCATGGAAAACATTCAATTGTCTGGGTGACCACAAACATTTGTACGGTAGTGTATTTTATGGCATTTTCCACCAAGCATTCAATTGTTGGAACATTACCCCAAAAGGCATTTTTCCCCCTCCACAAAAACATCAATTTATCCTGAACCCATAATCCAATTAGCAAAATTTTGTTCTACTCAGTCATTTCACAGACTGACATTTTTTGGGGGAAATCACTAGTGAATGAATTCACAGATTTAACCTTCAAAACATGATTGGTCCCAAAGGAATTTGCGCCAGCAGAAGAAAACACAAATATTAGGCTATTGTACTGTTTTGCACACATGACATTGCTATAAATGTATTTATCCAATGAAATTTCCTCACAGAAGCTAAAACTGTACAGAAAGTAGGAAACATTACCTCTTACAAGGTACTTCCGAAGAGCTCGTGTGATCTGAGCCACAGTGGCACTCTGGATGCTGCACCCAAGTTGCTGAAGTAGGAGTCGGTTGCCATAATGCAAGAGTCCACCCATGAAGATGGGGTAAAGTTCAAAAGGCTGACTCTCACTCTGTTGTTTTGAAGGTGGACCATGTACTCCCAAGAGGCTTTGCTCTACCTGATCCAGAACATCCTCATTGTAGCTATCTTCCTTGCGGAAGAGCTCAGCAGCCATTGTCCTCGCAATGTTGCCCTTGTTTCGAGTACTAATTTTGTCATAAAGCTTTGGAAAAAGCTTGAGTAAGTTGAAGACTGCAAAGATTCTGAGTGGGATTAACTTAGAAAATATATTGACAATGGCACTAACGTCTTCAGTTGCCTGACCGATGGCTACAGACACCTGTTGGGTCAACTTCTCCAGAGCTGATTTATTCTCCCCTAGAACCACGTAAAGTGCTGCCAGGTACTCCTGCATGGCTGGAACAGCAAATACATAACGCCTCTCATCATGCTCACAGAGCTCTGTGGGTAAATGCTTGCAGCTTTCAACACAGGGAGCCAGAAAAAAGTCGAGCACATCAGTTCTGAAAACAGCCAGCTGACGCAACTCCTCATCCGTCTTTGTCTTTCCTCCAATCCACTGCTCCAGCTCCTCCTTTGAGAATGAGGTGCGTTTGTAAGTAACGCCTTCATAGGCGAGTTTGCCAACTGTGCGGACAACATACAACATCAAAGAACTTTGTAGATCCTGACTGGGTCCACTTGCCGCAGTAGCTTTGCCCAGCACCTCCCCACCAAAGTTGAGCCTGAGGAAACTTGTGTATATGCCAGTCAGCGTGCGGATGGGTGCAGTGGCGTCAGTGAAATGCAGGAAGTGCAAAGTGGCGCATGTGAGCCAGCAGTAAGAAGGCAAGAAGCAGGCTGCGGCCAGCTGGCTTTCCCTCTGGAGGTTGAGGTAAAGTAGCTCTACAAGAGCCTGAGCGTCTCGTGCCGGCACAATGTCCCCACTCTGCTGTAGGAGGCGGCTGGTGAAGTAGGCACGCTGACGGTTTGGGTCGTTGAAGCCGCAAATCTGTGCATAGCGACTCACATATTTCGGAGGGATGCGATCCAAGGCAGACAGTCTGGTAGTCACTAAAACACTCGCCTGAGAAACAGAAGATCAAACATTACAACCTTTTACAACCGCCATGGGCAATACTGCTATTGCTAGTAATAATAACTGATCTACGCATATTGCGCATTTAAAAATAGATCCAACTTGTAATGATTGCATGAGCTCTTCCTGTTAGTGGACAGGAAGAGATCATGCAAGTAGCTGGATCAGCTAAGTGAGTGCTGCCCACTGGAGGATGACATTAGTGTTAGTCATCTTTAGCTATCACAGGATTAGGACGGTATGGATTCAAAAGTTCACGGGAGCAGACGGTAGAGGGAGAATTCATAGGGAAGAGTGGGCAACAAACTGTTTTGTTCTTTGGTTTTTATATGTAGCTCACCTCCAAAATGGGAGCGGAAGGGGAATCAGAGTCATTATGAACTGGAGCAGGACAGGATGGGAGTCGTTTTCACCGGGATGGTACAAGACAAGTTTTTTTTTTATGGGATTTATTTTTTTCTGTGGGAGTTGGATGGGACCGGAGTGAAAATCCACTCCCGTGTCACCCTCTACTGCTCACAATCTACAGGAAGAAATATTTAAGGCAGGAGTGCGGGTGTCCAAAACTTGGAATGCACAATACTACTTTGGCCAGATTAAGCGTGAGTACAAGTACCGTATTTTTCGGACTATAAATTGTGGTTTTTTTTCATAGTTTGGGTGGGGGGGCGACTTATACTGAGGAGTGACTTATATGTAAATTTTTTTCACAAATTTTCAAAATTAAAAAAAAAAAAAAAAAGTGAAACCGCGATAAACTAAACGCAATGTAGCAAGGGATTACTGTAATTTGAATTTCAAGTGACGTCAGCAGCACGGCGGTTGTTTACATAAAGGACAAAGATTCGATCACAGATCACAGGATGACGAAGATGACGAAGGGCCCCACGTACTACCGGCATCATTCGCGGCTTTGTTTGTAAGTGACACGGAGGACGAAGAGTTTGAAGGATTTAATGATTTGGAGTGACACAGAAGGTTTGAAAAACTATTATGGCTACTCTACGGAGTTCTCTTTCACCTCCGTGGATGGAAGTCGAAGGCCGGCGCTCGGCCGGATGGCTGTCCGGGGACGGTGGATGGGGCTCGGACATGGCTTCTACGCACGCTCGGTCCTATTCTATGGAGCTCTCTTCCACCTCCGTGGCTGGGCGTGCCACCTCCGGGGATGGAAGTCCACGCCGCCACACGCCTGAAAGTCGACACCGGTGCTTGGGGCCGTGTGGCGGTGAACTATTTATGTTATAGTTATTTGATATATTTTATTTTGTGTAGCAACTTGTATATGTTTTTATCGTTAGTTCAGTAGTTGTTGGCTCGTTGAACTCTTGTTTTATTAAATAAAGAGCAGTTTACCAAACCCACGCCATTCCTTGTACTTTGTTAACGCTACAATATAGTTATATACTAGATCTGTGGAATAACGACGAGGCTGACGTCAGGGCGCACGCGCGTCACTGTTGACAAAGGATGAGGAATTTGATCGATGGATTTAATGATTTGGAGAGACACAGATGGTTTGATAATATAATTGCTTATATAACCGTTACCGTATCTTTCGGACTATAAATCGCGGGTTTTTTCATAGTTTGGGTGGGGGGGGGCGACTTATATTGAGGAGCGACTTATGTGAATTTTGTTCACAAATTTTCAAAATTCTAAAAAGAAAAAAAAAGGTGAAACCGTGATAAACAAACCGCGATGTGGCAAGGGATTATTGTAATTTGAAGTTCAAGTGACGTCAGCGTCGCGGCGCGGCGGTTGTTTACATAAAGAACAAAGATTCGATCACGGGATGACGAAGGGCCCCACCTACTACCGGCATCATTAGCAGCTTTGTTTGTAAGTGACACGGAGGACGAAGAGTTTGAAGGATTTAATGATTTGTAGTGACACAGAAGGTTTGAAAAACTATTATGGCTTTAACGCACGCCTGGTCCTACTCTACGGAGCTCTCTTTCAACTCCATGGATGGAAGTCGGGGGCCGGCGCTCGGCCGGGTGGCTGTCCGGGGACGGTGGATGGGGCTCGGACATGGCTTTTACGCACGCCCAATCCTACTCTACGGAGCTCTCGTTCACCTCCGTGGATGGAAGTCGGGGGCCGGTGTTCGGCCCGGTGGCTGTCCGGGGACGGTGGATGGGGCTCGGACATGGCTTTAACGCACGCCCGGTCCTATTCTATGGAGCTCTCTTCCATCTCCGTGGCTGGAAGTGCCACCTCCGGGGATGGAAGTCCACGCCGCCACACGCCTGGAATTTTTTTTTGTTAAATAGAGAGCCGTTTAACAAACCCACGTCTTTCCTTGTACTTTGTTAACGCTACAATATAGTTATATACTAGATCTGTGGAATAACGACGATGCTGGCGTCAGGGCGCACGCGTGGCGCTGTTGACAAAGGACGAGGAATTTGATCGATGGATTTAATGATTTGGAGTGACACAGATGGTTTGATAATATTATTGCTTATATAATAGTTATTTGATATCTAATTTATATATTGATATCTAATTTATATGCTTATATAATAGTTATTTGATATACAATTTATATATCGTTATATGGGCCCGTGGAATATTTTGAAGTGCAACCGCCGTCAGCGGCGCGCATTTATGTTGATATAAAGGACGATCGATGGATTTAATGAATTGGAGTGACACAGATGGTTTTATAAACGTGTTATTTATGCAATAGTTATTTGAATAACTCTGACTTTTAGTCCGAAAAATATGGTATTTGAGATATAATTTATATATCGTTATATGGGCCTATGGAATATTTTGAAGTGCAAGCGCCGTCGGCGGCGCGCACCTGGCAAGCATTGTTTACATAAAGGACGATCGATGGATTTAATGAATTGGAGTGACACAGATGGTTTCATAAACGTGTTATTTATGTAATAGTTATTTGAATAACTCTGAATGTTACGTCAGGCCCGTTCTCAGCTCTTCGTTTGTGTTAATGTCACGTTAGCATACCTATCGTTTAGCCCAGGGGTGGGCAACCTTTTTTACTGGGGGGCCGAATTTGGTTCTAAATTTTGATCGGGGGGCCGAACCAGGAGCAGATGGATGTAGTGTTTGTGTGAATAGAAATGACGTGTAAAGGTCATTGCATTAAAGGTTTGTACTTTTAGTAGGTAGTAAAACATGGATATTCAAAAAAGCTTTTTGAAAACAAATGCATTTATTAACAGCATTAAAAAAATATTTCACCCAAAAACTTCTATCAGTGATTCTCATTAAATACGACACTGTTATTATGAATAATAGTTTCCATCACTTCAGCGCCTGCGGGTCAGATTTATGAAATATGTTTATCTAATGAGGCGAAATCACATCAAACGGCAAACATTCTGACCAAATACATCATCCTGAAGAATCAATGAAAGAATACTTCTAAATAAAGTAATAAAGAAATCAATAATATTGTTGGTCTCCCTTTTTTGATCGTACATCATGGTCTGGAGTAAAATTTGTTGTGGTAATTCTTAGGGTAGAGCCGAAGTGTCGGTCCGTTAACCTAGAGCTGTGACGGGCTTTGTTGACGTTCATGTGGCGGAACGTCTGCTCACACACGTAGGTTGAGCCAAATTGTCCTCTCTTTTTTTTTTTTTTAAACACTCGGCACTCAGTGTCCACCTTTCTTTTCCTTGGGCCACTCATTTTAGTGGAAGGATTCCAGGGGAAGGTTTGTGGGTGGCAATAACGTAAAACTATCTGAAAGCTCAGCGCGCGAATTACGAGAATGCTAACGTCACAGCCCACACTCGAAATTCTGCACTGATGGAAATAGAGAGCGGAGTGCGCCGGGTCCGTACTACTTAGTACTTTCTGCTTTCTGACACGGCTTCCGGGGAATAGATGCGCGGGCGGGCCCTTCCCCATCAATTGGGGAAACATACTAATTGCAGGGAAAATGACCCAAAAAAAAGTTCAATAATACAATTTATTCAGGTTTGGCGGGCCGGATTAGTTTGCCCATCCCTGGTTTAGCCTGTTGTTGCTCGTTCATGTCTGTTCATGGTGTTGGATTTTGTCGAATTTGTTCCCCCAAAATGCAACTTATACTCCAGAGCGACTTATGTATGTTTTTTTTCACGTTATTGTGCATTTTATGTCTAATGCAACCTATATTCCGGAGCGACTTTTAGTCTGAAAAATACGGTACTTATATTTAAATAATTTAATAATTTATTTAAACAATTCTTGATAACACCGTTACTTCTAGCAACTATCATAAACATTTAGTTTTACTTCAAATAGAGTTGAAAAACACAAACCTTTACGCACATTGTAAGTTTAACTCAAATGCACACTTTTTAGAGTAAACGCTGACTGCATAATTTCTGATGGTGCATTTTCACCTGAGACTCTTTGCATGACATGACAGAAATTGAATGCAATGCAAATTCGAACTGGGAAATGAGAAATACCCCTCCGTGAGTCCTCACCTTATCGTGGTGGAGGGGTTTGCGTGCCCCTATGATTCTAGGAGCCATGTTGTTGGGGGCTTCATGCCCCTGGTAGGGCCACCCATGGCAAACGGGTTCTAGGTGAGGGGCCAGACAAAGCACGGCTCACAGAAGCCCCTTATGATGAGTAAAATAAATGGACTTCGTTTTCCCTCGCCCGGACGCGCGTCACCAGGGCCCCCCTTTGGAGCCAGGCCTGGAGGCGGGGCTTGAAGGCGAGCGTCTGGTGGCCGGGCCTTCGCCCATGGGGCCCGGCCGGGCACAGCCCGAAAAGGAAACGTGGGTCCCCCTTCCCTCACCAACTGTGGGAGGGGCCAAAAGGGTCGGGTGCAGTGTGAGCTGGGCGGCGGCTAAAGGCAGGCGATCTGATCCCCGGCTGCAGAAGCTGGCTCTTGGGACATGGAATGTCACCGCTCTGGCTGGAAAGGAGCCCGAGCTGGTGTGCGAGGCAGAAAAATTCCGACTAGATATAGTTGGACGAGCCTCCACGCACAGTTTGGGTTCCGGTACAAGCCCTCTCGAGAGGTGCTGGACTCTCTTCCACTCTGGAGTTGCCCACGGTGAGAGGCGTCGAGCAGGTGTGGGTATACTTATTGCCCCCCGGCTGGGCGCCTGCAATTGGGGTTCACCCCGGTGAACGAGAGGGTAGCCTCCCTCCGCCTTCGGGTGGGGAGACGGGTCCTGACTGTTGTTGGTGTCTATGCACCAAACGGCAGCTCAGAGTACCCACCCTTCTTGGAGTCCCTGGAGGAAGTGCTGGAGAGCGCTCCTTCTGGGTGACTTCAATGCTCACGTGGGCAATGACAGTGAGACCTGAAAGGGCGTGATTGGGAGGAACGTCCCCCCCGATCTAAACCCGAGCGGTGTTCTATTGTTGGACTTCTGTGCTCGACACGGATTTTCAATAATGAACACCATGTTCAAACATAAGGGTGTCCATGTGTGCACTTGGCACCAGGACACCCTAGGCCGCAGTTCGATGATCGACTTTGTAGTCGTGTCATCGGATTTGCGGCCGCATGTTTTGGACACTCGGGTGAAGAGAGGGGCGGAGCTGTCAACTGATCACCACCTGGTGGTGAGTTGGCTCCGATGGTGGGGGAAGATGCCGGTCCGACCTGGCAGACCCAAACGCTCTGTGAGGGTCTGCTGGGAACCTCTGGCAGAATCTCCTGTCAGGAAGAGCTTCAACTCCCACCTCCGGCAGAGCTTTTCCCACGTCCGGGGGGAGGGGGGGACATTGTGTCTGAGTGGCCCATGTTCCGCGCCTCCATTGTTGAGGCGGCCGACCGGAGCTGTGGCCGTAAGGTCGTTGGTGCCTGGCGTGCCGGCAATCCCCAAACCCGCTGGTTTTGCAATTCCACCTACACGCCTTCCATTGAGGAAGCAGGGCCTGGAGACTCTGAGGCGGATTCTCCAATCTCTGGGGTCGAAGTCACTGAGGTAGTTAAAAAACTCCTCGGTGGCAAGGCCCCGGGGGTGGATGAGATCCGCCCGGAGTTCTTAAAGGCTCTGGATGTTGTGGGGCTGTCATGGCTGACACGCCTCTACAACATTGCATGGACATCGGGGACAGTGCCTCTGGATTGGCAGTCTGGGGTGATGGTCCCCCTCTTTAAGAAGGGGGACTGGAGGGTGTGTTCCAATTACAGGGGAATCACACTCCTCAACCTCCCCGGTAAGGTCTATTCAGGGGTGCTGGAGAGGAGGGTCTGTCGGGAGGTCGAACCTCGGATTCAGGAGGAGCAGTGTGGCTTTCGTCCTGGCCGTGGAACAGTGGACCAGCTCTACACCCTCGGCAGGATCCTCAAGGGTGCATGGGAGTTCGCCCAACCAGTCCACATGTGTTTTGTGGACTTGGAGAAGGCGTTCGACCGTGTCCCTCGGGAGGTTCTGTGGAGGGTGCTTCGGGAGTACGGGGTGCCGAGCCAACTGATAAGGGCGGTTCGATCCCTGTATCACCGATGCCAGAGTCTGGTCCGCATTTCTGGCAGTAAGTCGGATTCGTTCCCAGTGAGGGTTGGACTCCGCCAAGGCTGCCCTTTGTCACCGATTCTGTTCATAATCTTTACGGACAGAATTTCTGGGTGCACCCGAGGCCTTGAGGGGGTCCGGTTTGGGGACCTCAGCACCGCGTCTCTGCTTTTTGTAGATGACGTGGTGCTTTTGGCTTCTTCAGCCCGTGATCTCCAGCTCTCGCTGGAACGGTTCGCAGCCAAGTGTGAAGCGGTCGGGATGAGGGTCAGCACCTCTAAATCCGAGTCCATGGTCCTCAATCGGAAAAGGGTGGAATGCCCTCTCCGGATCGGGGATGAGATCCTCCCCCAAGTGGAGGAGTGCAAGTATCTTGGAGTCTTGTTCACGAGTGAGGGGAGGATGGAGCGCGAGATCGAGAGGCGGATCGGTGCAGCGTCGGCAGTAATGCGGACCCTGTACTGGTCCATTGTGGTGAAGGGAGAGCTGAGTCAAAAGGCAAAGCTCTCAATTTACCGGTCAATTTACGCTCCTACCCTCACCTATGGTCACGAGCTATGGGTCGTGACCGAAAGAACGAGATCCCGGATACAAGCGGCCGAAATGAGTTTTCTCCGCAGGATGTCCGGGCTTTCCCTTAGAGATGGGGTGAGAAGCTCGGTCATCCGGGAGAGACTCGGAGTAGAGTAGCTACTCTTCCACGTTGAGAGGAGCCAGATGAGGTGGCTCGGGCATCTTATCAGGATGCCTCCTGGACGCCTCCCTGGGGAGGTGTTCCGGGCATGTCCCACTGGTAGGAGACCCCGGGGACGACCCAGGACGCGCTGGAGAGACTATGTCTCTCAGCTGGCCTGTGAATTCCGTGGGATCCCCCGGGATGAGCTGAATGAAGTGGCTGGGTAGAGGGAAGTCTAGGAGTCCCTCCTAAAGCTGCTGCCCCCGCGACCCGACCCCAGATAAGCGGAAGAAGATGGATGGATGGATGGATGGATGGATGGATGGATTGGATGGATGGATGGATGGATGGAATGAGAAATATGCGTTTAACATGATGTAAGTTGGTCAGACAGGGAAAAAAAATCTTTTCACTCAAATTGAAAAATTTAAACTTGAGTCACAAATTCACATGACGCTGTACCATGTGACATTGTGTCCGAAGCGTTAATGATATACTGAGTCACACAAAAATTCCTGGAGATGTTGAGCTGAACATTGGGCAATAAAATTCCTGTCGCTTTTTGTGGATGTACAGAAAAATTAGCAGGCCTAGAGAAGGGTGAGCCAGGAAGATGGTGTATCTGGCAAATATTTTCATGTTACTTGTTCACTGCTGTGTGTGGTGTGAATGACGCAAATTCAAGTTTGGCATGTATAGTAGTCCCGTGATCAAACTTGCATTAGTAACATGAGGCGAAGGTTCGCTTACAGGCAACAAACCATTTAGTCACATTTAATCACTCAATGTGAATTAGTCTTTACATTTGAAAATAGAAATTCCACAGAAGCTGAAGGTCAAAATTTTAGTTAATTTAAGTTTCATCTTGGCTATTTTACCTCAGGGAGAAGGTACTTGCGGAGAAGGTTGACCACCACTGCACCAGCGGGCAGCGGCTCATTTGGGTCACTGCAAAGCTCTGTGGATCCGATTCGGAAGTCAAGTTTCATCTTTTCCATCCCGTTGAATAAGAAGAGAACATCTTTAGCCTGGTTTCCCTCCCCGCTAAGTAGAGGGTTTTTTTTCAAGTGGAGGTACTTCCTACTGACCAGGTCTCTCAAAGATGCAACCCTGTTCATAATAAATCACAGATAACAAAATCAAACGTGTTGCTTGGCACAGTAGCTTCAACCGAGCAATTTAGGTTCAATTCCCAATTCCCTTGTCCTGTTGACGTGCCCTTCAAACAAAATACGGAACCAGCTATTCCTGATACTGTGTAATTAGTGTGTAAATAGGCAGTAAACTTTCCATACATGTCAACAACTGCAATCATCATTACCATTTTGGCCCGAATATAAGACGACGTTTTTTGCATTGAAATAAGACTGAAAAAGTGGGGGTCGTCTTACATTCGGGGTCTAGACATTATACCCATTCACTTGTGCGCAGCGGTAAGTTAAAGGTTGCTGGTATCAACTGAGTATGTTGCCGTGATTGTGTGCGTCTTTGACACAAAGTGAGTATATATATGTACATTTCATTGTTACTGTCCACTGGTTATTTAGTATAGTGTAACCGTTACGCGCAGTTAGTTATGTAATGTGTGTCGTCTACAAGTGTTGTGTGACGTCAGAAGTTGCGTGTTGACTTACGTGCTGTATTTGTCTGTTGCAGAACCACACACACACACCACACACACCCTTCACACGCTTCATACAATAATCAGACACACAAGAATCACATTCCCACGCCCAAAGACTCACCCATGTACACTACACACACCTGCTCTCACATCCTTACGACCAAACGTTTGCCTATATCCTTTTGCCAGTTTGACTGTATGCCCCTATGAGCCACAGTGCCTGTTACTTTTTTGCCAATAATTCAGTAAAGCAATCAAAACTGAACCACGTCTTCCCTCCTGTGTTCTGACCGACACTCGGGGGAGAGAAGAGCATAACGATTGTTGGGGAGCCTGAGGACTGTATAGGGCCTATACAGTCCTCACGCTCCCCAACAATCGTGGTAGCAGTTTGCATTATTTTATTGCAATGTTTTTCCTTATTCAGATTTGTTTCAAGACTATAGTTACAGTTAGACTTCACTTTGATGGTTAATGCAGTTATTGCAATTTTGTTTTTTTATCACAGTAGATTGGTTTATTTACATTTCAAAAACCAGAAGCCATTCATGTCACGCCTTAGCCCCAGCTGTTCCACTAAGTGCCGGTTGTCTTGGTTTCTGTCTGTGTGCTCGCCCCTCCCCTCCTGTGTGCCCATGATTAGTTTGATTATTCCCACTTGCCTCTTGTTACCTGTCGTGTATATAAGTCCTGTCTGCCCCTCACTCCCCGTCGGATCATTGTTGTGTGTTCATGTCATGATGTCTTTTTGGTTCCTGTTCCTGTCATTGGTAATGTCACCCTGTCTTTTTGTTTCACGTCTTTTTGGTCAGTCACGTTGTTGGGTTTTGTTAAGTCATGTCAGTTGCCGAGTCTGTTAGTTTGCGTTTTTCAATAAACCCTGGTCCAAGCTGCACTTGGTCGTCCTGCTCCATTTCCACTCCGATCCTGACAGAATGATCCGACCACTACAACGACCAGCGCTTGGACCCCCCTCCTCCATCAGATCCTGCTGCGATGCCCAATCCACGACCGCCAATCCCTGCATGTTCCAGCGCCATGGGCTTCGCGGCAGCGATCGGACTCTGCTGCCGCGATGCCGGACCCGCGGCCGCCATCGGAGTGCCTCCCGGCGTCATCAGACTCACGCCCGACATCGGGCTCTACCCCAGCTTCGCAGGACCCGCGGACGTCAGCAGACATCAAGCCAGCTGCGCCAAACCAGGTAGAGTTGCCGCCGTTTACGGTACGGACTTCCAGAGTCGCCGCCGATTGCAGTACGGACTTCCAGAGTCGCCGCCGATAGCAGTACAGACTTTCAGAGTTGCCGCCGATTGCGGTACGGACTTCCAGAGTTGCCGCAGATTGCAGTTCATGTTAGGGTTGCCGCCCGAGAGCGGTTCATGTTAGGGTTGCCGCCCGAGAGCGGTTCATGTTAGGCTTGCCGCCCGAGAGCGGTTCATGTTAGGGTTGCCGCCCGAGTGCGGTTCATGTTAGGGTTGCCGCCCGAGTGCGGTTCATGTTAGGGTTGCCGCCCGAGTGCGGTTCATGTTAGGGTTGCCGCCCGAGTGCGGTTCATGTTCTGGTTGCCGCCCGAGTGCAGTTCAGGTTCCCCAAGTACCCGCCCGAGTGCGGTTCAGGTTCCCCAAGTACCCGCCCGAGTGCGGTTCAGGTTCCCCAAGTACCCGCCCGAGTGCGGTTCAGGTTCCCCAAGTACCCGCCCGAGTGCGGTTCGGGTTCCCCAAGTACCCGCCCGAGTGCAGTTCCGTTCCCTAAGTTGCTGCCGATTGCAGTTTAGGACCCCAGTGTGTGCCGCCGATTGCGGTTTAGGACCCCAGTGTGTGCCGCCGATTGCGGTTTAGGTTCCCTGTGTGTGCCGCCGATTGTAGTTTGTCCCCATGTGGCCGCCGAGCGCGGTTAGGACTTTACCATTGCCAGTGAGGTCGCTTGAATCGGTGCGCCGCCCCCCCGCTTCGCCACGTGGGGGTTTCGTTTTTTTTTTTTTTTTGGGACGTCGAGAGCCGTCCCTTGTGGGGGGGGTTCTGTCACGCCTTAGCCCCAGCTGTTCCACTTAGTGTCGGTTGTCTTGGTTTCTGTCTGTGTGCTCGCCCCTCCCCTCCTGTGTGCCCATGATTAGTTTGATTATTCCCACTTGCCTTTTGTTACCTGTCGTGTATATAAGTCCTGTCTGCCCCTCACTCCCCATCGGATCATTGTTGTGTGTTCATGTCATGATGTCTTTTTGGTTCCTGTTCCTGTCATTGGTAATGTCACCCTGTCTTTTTGTTTCACGTCTTTTTGGTCAGTCACGTTGTTGGGTTTTGTTAAGTCATGTCAGTTGCGGAGTCTGTTAGTTTGCGTTTTTCAATAAACCCTGGTCCAAGCTGCACTTGGTCGTCCTGCTCCATTTCCACTCCGATCCTGACAATTCATTTACAAATGTGATTGCACTTTCGTTTACATATTTAAATGTTCAGATATTAAGATGTGATAGACGGTTTTTACATGATTTGAATGAGGCAAAATAACATGCTTTTTCTGTCGAATATACAGTATTGTTATAATCATTTGTTTCAGATGTAAGCATTTTCTGTATAAAAAAAAATTTGGTGTTCAAAAATTCTTTTTACAAACTTGAGTCTTGAAAAAGAGGGGGTTGTCTTATAATCAGGGTCGTCTTATATTCGGGCCAATACGGTACTCAGTTTGTGAAGGGTTGAAAGAGGTGACTTTGTAAAACTGAAGGTACATAAGACTTTCAGTGCCAATCAAATATGTGTTAACATTTAATCCAGGGGTCACCAACCTTTCTTAAACCGAGGGCTACTTCCTGGGTACTGATTAAGGCAAAGGGCTACCAGTTTGACACACACTTCTGAAATAGCCAATTTGATCAATTTAGCCTTAACTATGTGTTACTATTAATTGTCATTTCCAGTTCACATGTAAGTGTGATTTAAATAAGAATAGCAAAAATAACAAAATAAATAGATGCAGCTCACTGGTAAGTGCCGCTATTTGAGCTAATTTTAGAACAGCCCTGCAGGCGACTCACGTGGTCCTCACGGGCGACCTGGTGCCCGCGGACACCATGTTGGTGACCCCTGATTTAATCAGTCTGCATACAGGAAACACTACCCATGTTTGGGTGTTGGAATTCAAATTTTCCAATTGCCGTGTGAGTGTTAAACATTCCCAAAACGGGTATGAGAAATTTTATACTTTAGAGAATATGAGGAAAACAAACAATTAATTCTTAAACTGTTTCTGTTTGAAATAGGATCTCAAGCTGTGTAGTACTGACCAAAATACAGTAATGCCGCTCAGAAGGGGTGCTATAGCTGAGGTCTGTATTTGATGTACCGTAATTTTCGAACGATAAGTCGCTCCAGATTATAAATCGCACCAGCCATAAAATGCCCCAAAAAGTGAAAAAAAAAACATATATAAGTCGCTCCGGAGTATAAGTCGCATTTTGGGGGTCAATTTATTCGACAAAATCCCACACCAAGAACAGTCATGAACGAGCAACAACAGGCTAAACGATAGCAACAACAGGCTAAACGATAGGTATGCTAACGTGACAAACACAAACAAAGAGCTAAGAACGGGCCTGACATAACAGAGTTATTAAAGACAACTATTACATGAATAACATGTTTATAAAACCACCTGTGTCACTCCAATTCATTAAATCCATCAATCGCTTGATACGATAGCAACAACAGGCTAAATGATAGGTATGCTAACGTGACAAACACAAACGAAGAGCTGAGAATGGGCCTGACGT
Organism: Syngnathus floridae; assembly: GCF_059516105.1. Lineage (NCBI taxonomy): Eukaryota > Metazoa > Chordata > Actinopteri > Syngnathiformes > Syngnathidae > Syngnathus > Syngnathus floridae. Next base: position 4,279,398 of record NC_142419.1, on the reverse strand, counting down.
AACATATAGAGTTATTAAAGAGAACTATTACATAAATAACACGTTTATAAAACCATCGGTGTCACTCCAATTCATTAAATCCATCGATCGTTCTTTGTCAACAATGTGTGCGCGCGGCTGACGGCGCTTGCAATTCAAAATATTCCACAGGCCCTTATAACGATATATAAATTATATTTCAAATAACTATTACATAAGCAATATTATCAAACCATCTGTTCACTTTAAATCATTAAATCCATCAATCAAATTCCTCGTCCTTTGTCAACAACGCCGCGCGTGCGTCCTGACGTCAGCCTCGTCGTTATTCCACAGATCTACTATATAACTATATTGTAGTGTTAACAAAGTACAAGGAAAGACGTGGGTTTGGTAAACGGCTCTTTATTTAACAAAACAAACTTCCAAGCGTGTGGCGGCGTGGACTTCCAGCCACCGATGTGGAAGAGAGCTCCATACAATAGGACCGGGCGTGCGTAAAAGCCATGTCCGAGCCCCATGCACCGTCCGCAGACAGCCACCCGGCCGAGCGCCGGCCCCCGACTTCGATCCACGGAGGTGAATGAGAGCTCAGTAGAGTAGGACCGGGCGTCCTTAAAAGCCATAATAGTTTTTCAAACGTTCTATGTCACTCCAAATCCTTAATTCCTTCAATCTCTGCATCCTCCGTGTCACTTAGAAACAAAGCCGCTAATGATGCCGGTAGTACGTATGTGGGTACGTTTGTCCTGTATGTAAACAACCGCCGCGCCACTGACGTCACTTGAAATTCAAATTACAGTAATGCTTTGGTATACATCACGGTTCTCCAAACTTTCTTTCTGCTGCTCGATTACTGCATATTTTACAACTTGAAGTTTGTTACCTGCAAAATATGAGTTTCTTTTTGGTGCCATTTTTCTTAAGCCCTTCCCATTTAGAGCGCCCTCGTCTGAAAATATATATTTTTTTCAGATGTAGTTTTTTTGTTTTTGTTTATTTGGTTGTTTCATCAAAGTCAAAGTCTGCTTTATTGTCGATTTCTTCATATGCCAAGACACACAAAGAGATCGAAATTACGTTCCCACTATCCCACGGTGACAAGACATAGTACACAATATGCATACAAGTAAACAACACAAAAAAAAACAAGAAGGCACAAACAATGACTAAATAAGAGTGTGATAATAAATAAATAAATAAATAAATAAATAACATAATAAATATAAGAGGAGCAACAATGGAGCAAGTGTGCATACAGCAGACGGTGGACTTGGATATGGCGCTTTAAAGTGATTTGATTTTTTCTCTATTTTTTACGTTTTGTATATGTTCAAGATAAAGATATAAAAGCATGTGAAGTGATCAACTATACTAAAAATAACATGTGAAGTGGTCAACTATACTTGTAAGTGATGTGTTAATGATCAAGTAAAAATTTGTGAATAAAACATATATAAGTCGCTCCTGAGTATAAGTCGCCCCCCCACCCAAACTATGAAAAAAAACGCGACTTATAGTCTGAAAATTGCGGTACTGTATCTCAAACTACCAAGAACTCACATTGTTCTTATATGTGCAAAATTTCTGAGATTGAATCGACAGGGGCGGTCCGGTAGGACACTGGTTAGCACGTCCGCCTCACAGTTAGGAGGGTGCAGGTTCAATTCCACCTCCGGCCCTCCCTGTGTGGAGTTTGCATGTTCTCCCCGTGCCTGCGTGGGCTTTCTCCGGGCACTCCGGTTTCCTCCCACATCCCAAAAATATGCTTGGTAGGCCGATTGAGCACTCTAAATTGCCCCTAGGTGTGACTGCAAGCACAGATGGATGTTTGTCTCTGTCTACCCTGTAATTGGCTGGCAACCGGTTCAGGGTGTCCCCCACCTACTGCCCGATGACTGCTGGGATAGGCTCCAGCACGCCCGCTACCCCCATGGGGACAAGCGGTATAGAAAATGCATGGATGAATCAACAGGAAATTGACTGTCACACTGTAATTTGCCTAAAACAGTGTTTCCCAACCTTTTTTCATTCACGGCACACCTTTTCATTGGAAAAAATCTCGCGGCACACCGCCAACAAAAATCTGTTAAGCTCCTACATTAAAATCAGTTATATTACAACGAAAGACGTGAAGTCCTATTCCTATATATGTATGGAGAGTCGAATAACTTAATAGAAATAAATACTAAGTATTCTTTAAATTGTATTCCTTTTTTAAGATAAAAGTGAGTTTTTTTTAAAAAGGTTTTAGACGGTGTAAGAAATAAACTATTTAAAGTGATTGTGATTAAAATAAAAGAATCAACGTGATTTTGTTTACCGTTTTATACGAGGTCTATAAATATTGCAATAATAAGAAAAAAGTCACTTGCTGTTCTGACAGCAGCTGAGTGGCTATCACAGTCGAGGTGTCTCGACTTGACTGTTTATTTAATGTATGTGAAAAATAACCAATCCAGGTTCTCCGGATAAACTGTATGCTCTGATTTTCATTGGACCACAAACGCACCACAACCGTCATAGTTGTCTGTCACTGTTAGCAAAAGCACACAGCATAAACTGAATATGTGCCGATGCAATACAATCAGACCGACACAATATGAAATCTCAAGATTCTCCGATTCTCGATTAGCAAGTGGCTGACCAGGCCTTCCGCGAACTGACGAGTGGTTTGGCGATCCTGTTTACAATGCGCTCCGTAATTACTATTGGACAATCCCATGGCACAGCTGAACGTCTCTCACGGCACACCAGTGTGCCGCGGCACAGTGGTTGGGAAACACCGGCCTAAAAGATACTGTTAATCAACACCATCAATACCCAATTCTTGATGAACAATGTATTACAATTAATTCATTGTTGTTTTTTAATATTCCTTTCTTTACCCACAAAAAATGTGTAATGTAAAAAAGTGTTTTAATTCATTTTCTTCCTGCTTTTTCTTCCAGTATTTTAATGCTTTAAAAGGCAAGAAAACATTTAATACTTAATGCAAATAAACCTACTACTACTACGACGACTACTACTACAACAAGGAGGGTAATCAATTAAAAAACAGCAGCCAACATATCCAAACAATGTTATTTGATTTACCTATCATTCAGAAATGTTTTTCATATCGACTGACTTTGGAATTTGCCAGTGGTATAATTAAGTCTACAAACTGGCAAGCAGGCCTCAAGTCCTACTCTGCTCCTCTTATTTATTTATTTATTGTTGTGTTATTTATTCATTATTTATTCAGCACGCTTTTGTTATACTTGTTTACTTGTTTGTCTGTTGTGAGCCATGTCTTGTCACCGTGGGATAGGGGGGAACGAAATTTCGGTTTCTTTGTGTGTCTTTGGCATGTGGAGAAATTGACAATAAAGCTGACTTTGACTTTGAAAAATGGATATGGGTATTTCTCTAAAAGTATCATTCAATTGCATGGTCAAATGTTGACCTTCTTCAAGAGTCATTATTTCCCGCCCTTTACAATTAGTAATTGCCAGATTTCAGGGATGAGAATGGCAAATGTGAAAAAGCATGGAAAAGTTTATATATATATATATATATATATATATATATATATATATATATATATATATATATATATATATATATATATATATATATACACACCGTATTTTTGGGACTAAAAGTCATGAACCAGCAACAACAGGCTAAACGATACGGTATGATAACTTGACAAACACAGACGAGGAGCTGAGAACGGGCCTGACGTAACATTAAGAGTTATCCAAATAATTATAACATAAATAACACCTTTATCAAACCATCTGTGTCACTCCAAATCATTAAATTGATCGATCGAATTCTTCGTCCTTTATGTAAACAACGCCGCATGCGCGCCGCGCCGCTGACGTCAGACTCGTCATCAGTTGCAGTTCAAATTATTCCACAGGCCTATATAACGATATATAAACTATATGTCAAATAACTATTATATAAACAACAATATTATCAAACCATCTGTGTCGCTCCAAATCATTAAATCCATCGATCGAATTCTTCGTCGTTTATGTAAACAACGCCACGTGTGCGCCGCGCCGCTGATGTCGGACTCGTCGTCAGTTGCAGTTCAAATTATTCCACAGGCCCATATAACTATATATAAACTATATATCAGATAGAATATAATAGACTAGAATGCCCTTTATTGTCATTTTACAACTTATTTGTACAACAAAATTTGGAGAGCTACTCCCTTTCTAGTGCAAAACATTACAAACATTTTAAAAAGTATCAAGGAAGTCTAAGAATAAAAGTGAAAGATCTTATTTACAGTACAAGTATAAGTCTAAGAATAAAAGTGAAGGTCTTATTTACAGTATGTTCAATGTAAAATAGCTATAAAATAAACAATTTTATCAAACCATCTGTGTCACTCCAAATCATTAAATCCATCAATCA